>NC_134643.1:166359490-166970490 GCF_030463565.1 Pelecanus crispus
CAGGGAAGGGGGGGGGGGCTCGCTCACGGCCACGGCCACCGCAGCCCCTTCCCCGGGCCTGCCGGAGGAGAGGCATCCCTGCCCGGGGGGAGCGGGGCTGCCCCTGCTGCCACACGACCTGCGCTTTGGGCTGGGGGGGGGGCGGGGGGCACCTGCCCTGTGCATCCCCGCTATCGGGGGTGGAGGGGGAGATCACCCCTGGGGCTCCCCCGAAGCCAGAGCGGCTCCGGGGGGCGGGGGGGGGGGGGGGGGGGGGATGAGGGGGAGCCCAGCTCCGCGGCGCTTCTCGCCGGCCGGGGCAGGGGGGACCAGGGAGCGGGGGTGGCTGCCCCGGGGCAGGGCTGCCCCTGACCCCCCAGCCCCGGGAGATCCGGTGGCTGGCAGGGGTCGGCAGCACGCGCCGGGCTCTGCAAGCGGGGCCCCCCGTTCGGTTTTTCGTCTGCGGGGAGGCCGGCAGGACAAAGAGGGATCCTCGCAGCTTGCATTTCCCACGGATCTCTCCAAGGGGCAGGCGGCATATGCCAATGATTTTAATAAATATTTTTTTCGGCGTCATATTATTACCGAACATAAATTAGGTTTTAATAGCCGTTTGATTACCCGGGGAGCCTGCCGTGTGCGCGGGGACGGCGGCGCTGGGAGGGGCGCGGCCGCAGAGCAAGCTCCGTCTCCGCTCCGCATCCAAACTTCGCTGGCAGCGGCGGGACGGGGCGGGGGGGTGGGGTGGCTTTCCCTCCTTCCTCCCCTCCCCCTGGGTGCAGGGAACCCCCACCTCACCCCAGAAGCGATCAGGGCCCCGCGTACCCTCATCTCCCCCACACCGGCGCGGGACACCCCTATTGCCATTTGAACACGGGGGATAAAGCCCGAAAAAACCCCAACCCCGACGACTGGCCCGGAGGGGGGGTGGCGGTGGGGCCGGCCGGGCGTGAGGTGCGAAGGGCTCTCCCCGCCTGCCCAAGCTGCGGCTGAAGGCAGCGCAGCCACCGCAGGGCGCTCGGAGCCCGGCTGACAGCGCCGGGCGTATTTCGGTGGCTTGGCAAGGCCGAGGGGGTTTTCCACGATTTCCTCGGCTGCTCTCACACTCGCCTTAGGTGTCCCGGTGCGGCGGGGGGTGCCCGGGCAGCCGCTGCCGGCCGGGCCCCGACGGCGCCCGGGGAGCGCAGCGCCGGGCCAGCACCCCGGGAAAGGCACCGCTTTTCCGGCGGCTGTCCGTCCCTCGCTGCGCACGTCTGACAACCCAAACAGCTCCCAGGGCTAAAAAAAAAAAGAGAGAGAAAGAGAGAGAGAAGGGGGGAAAAAAGCTCGAAGGGAAACGTGAGCTCTCGGGCATCGCCACCTTCTCCTCTCCAGCGCTGGATGGAGGCTGCCGAAAATAGGGGGAGGCGCGGAAGGGCGCGATTTGGGGCTCAAAGCGGCGCTCAGCGCCTGGCCATTGCCCCTCCACCTTCGTCCCGCAGGGCCCCGCGCTGTCACGCCGCGGGCAGTGAGCTCCCCAGCCACACACGCACCGGGAGAAGCAGCGCAAGCCCGAGCAGGGCAGAAGGCGAGGGGAGCTGCGCTCTCCGCCGTGTAAAGCTCTTCCTAAAGGAGATCCTGCCTTGCGAGTCACTTGGGAAAGATGCAAACGCTCACCCTTGTCTTTCAGCCCAGAGGCTTCCCAAAATGTTTGGGGTTTTTTTCCTTTCTTTTTTTTTTTTTTTTTTTTTTTTCTCTGGAGGGGCAGCCCAGCTGGAAGAAATCCTCATGTTCCAGAAACCGGCGGATTTTTTAAAAGCATTTGTTTTGCAGCCGCCGCTCAGCCCCCCCTCACACGCCTTACAGCAGGTTTCAGAGAGCCCTTGGCATAAAAAGGAAACAGCTCGTGCAGTTTCAACACGTTTTATTATATTTCTGTATGCATTACTCTCAAAACATATCACAAGAAATGATGAAACCACTTAAACCTTCAAATAAAAAATCTGAAACAGTTTATGCTCACAATTGTACATATTTATAGTTAAGAAACATTCTTTATAAATACTGTTTCCTCTGTAGCAAGTTAATACCATAATTTAATTACAAATGGATAAATATGGTAACAGGTATTTACAGGAGGAAGGGTGTTATTACGGAAAAGCTAACGGCACGACGTTTATTTTTTCTCACAATCTTCCGAACAGGAACTAACAAATTGAACTTGCAAAAGCACTAAAACATCACATGTAAACCCAGCTAACAGAAAAAATACATTCACAAGCGTTGTTGTTCGTGTGTGTGTCTGTGAGTAACAGAATGGAGACTTTGGCACGGTATTTCTTCCCCAGTCTATAGTTGAAATGCAGTTTACAATCAAGTTGCCTCTTAAAAAGGAACACAATATTCAAGATATCACAATTACAAAAGAAACCATTTTTTTTTCTTCCACGTTACTTTTTTTTTTTTTTTAAAGGGGTGAACTAAAAAAAGGAGGAGAGCGGGGAGGCGGGGAGGGGGAGCGGGAGGAAAGAAAACAAGTCCATCACTTTCTCGGGGAGGGAGGAAGAGGGGGGAAAAAACGAAAGACGGAAAAAAAAAAAACCAAAACACGAAGAAGAAGGGGACCAATCCGCGGTTTACAAACGGGACGAACTCCTATACACCAAGAATCCAGGAAAACTTGGTTCCCCGCCTCGCCGGAGGAAGGAGAGGGCCGCTATGTACACAGTTCGTGGGGCGGGAGGGCGCTGGCTGCTCCGGGCGGGGAGGCGCGGGGGCCGGGGGAGTTTGAGTCTCTGATCTTTTGTCTGCAGGCTCCGGAGGGAGAGTTTCTTTCCGCCGGCTTGGGAAGCATTTTGCTGGGTGGTGCGCTGGTGGCGTTTGGGGTCGGTTTTTTCCCCCCCTCTCTCTCCCCTTTCCGTTCCTCTATTTATTTACTCGCTGTCTTACGTTTTTCAGCACGTACTTTCATAGATTTTTTTTTTTTTTTTAGGTTCAAAATGTTCTCAAAAAGACAAAAAAAAGGGAAAAATCCAACGACCAAAAATGAAAAAAAAAAAAAAAGACCCGAAGGCGGGAGGGGTGTGGGGACATAAAGGTCCCCCCGTCCCCATCCTGCTCGGCCGTCACTTCGCTGCCAGCGGGTGCGGCGGCGTCTCCCGGCGCATCTCCGGCGGGCTCGCTCCCTCCTTGCCGCCGCCGCCGCCGCCGCCGGGGCGGGGAGGGGAGGGCGCGGCGGGGCCGTGCAGAGCAGTCCGGCGGGGCCCTACACGTACCACTCGTTGAAGTTGGAGGAGAGGCCGCTGTGGCCGCCGCCGCCGCCGCTGCCGCCGCCGCCGCCGCCGCCGCCGCCGCCGCCGCCCCGGTGCACGGCGGACACGGCCGCCGCCGCCGCCGCCGCCGCCGCCGCCGCCGCCGCCGCCGCCGGGGAGAGGTTGCTGGTGCTCTGCGACTCGGCGCTGGGGGACACCAGCCCCGGGGGGGTGGAGGACTCGTAGCCGGAGCTGGCGGCCGGGGAGGACTCGGAGCCTTGCGGGGACGACTCGTGCACCTGGGGGGCAAAGGCAACACGGCCGGGTGGAGGGGGGACGGGGAGGCCGCCGCCGCCGCCCCCCGGGCGCGCCCCCCGCCGCCGGCCCGGCCCGCCGCCGCCGCCGCCGCCGCCCCCGGGCCCCGCGCCCGCCGCCCGCCGCCCCGACGGGGCGCCCGGTGCGGGGCGGCCGCCCTCCCGCCTCCCGCCGCCGGCTGCGGGGCCGGGTACCTTCATGTGCTTCCGCAGGGAGCTGGGGTGGGTGTAGGACTTGTCGCACATCTTGCACAGGTAGGGCTTGTCCGAGGTGTGGACGTGCATGTGCTTCTTGCGGTCGCTGCTGTTGGCGAAGCGCCGGTCGCAGCCTTCGAACTCGCACTGGAAGGGCTTCTCCCCTGCAAGAGAGCGGCGGGGGTCAGCGCGGCCGCCCCCGCTCAGCCCCGCGCCCCCGGCCTTCCCCCGCCTTTCCCGGCTCCTCTCTCGGCCCCCCGCTCCCGGCCGCCTCGCCCAGCCGCTTCCCAAAGCCAGGGGCCGGCTTCGCCCCCGGGCCCCGCAGGGCCGCGCCGCTGCCGCTTCGCCCCGCAGCGAAGCACTGCCCGGCCCCCGCCTGCTTCTCCTCCCAAAAGGACCCCCCCTCCCCGGGGGCACCCCGGCCCGCCATCCTGCCTGCGGCCCCTCTGGGGCGCTCGGTTTTATTTCGACCGGTGCCGGCTCCGAAAGAGATTGAAGAAGAAAGGCGATTAAAAAAAAAAATGATAAATTAGGGAAAGAGAGAGGGGGAGAAAAAAAAAAAAAAAGGCATCGAGCCGTTTCGCCTCGGTACCAAATCCGCTATCCTGTTAAACTGGAAACCATTACCGACAGATTTAAGGCCGGGCAGATTGTTTCGTGTATGGATATTCGAGATAAACGCACATCCGCTGGGAAAACTAAACGTCTGTAAAATACTCCATTTAATTTTCATAGGGATTCCTCTCGCCCGGCTGCCAGGACTCCCCAATGCCGGGGAGTAATTTGGAGGTGAGAACTCCACATCCCCCCCGCCTTTGAAGGGGGAAGCATTTAACATTAAATTCCATTAGCACCTAAATTGTTTCTTAAAGACATCCGCTCAGACACAATGACTTCAGTGCGGGCATCCCATGCAAACACATTTCTCAAATTTTAAACCTTGTTAAAGCTCGTCTCGCACCTCGCATCGGGCTTAGCACTTGAGAAAACAATAGGCCTCGGGATTTTTAGCCTTTCTCCGGGTAAATATTTAGAGTGGAAGTCGCTAAAATATTTGGCCGTCTTTTATGAAATAGTCTGGCACGGCTCGAGCCGGCAGGAGTAGTAAATGAATAATAGATGAGGCGGGAGGATGCGTTTATTTTTGTTACCCTTCGGCTCAGGCGATTTTCCATCGGGATAAGCCCGGGCTCCTTCACCCCTCTTCCACCTGATTTGGGTGGAAGTTTCCGACCTTCAAATCCTCTGTTCCCTATTACATAATTTAATAAACTGTTGCAAAAGCACCTTAAATCACCTCGAGTGAGACTTTAAAAACACTTTTTTTTTTTTTTTTTGAAATGAGAAAATTTTATTGCCTTGCTCACACCACTTAAATTTAATGGAAAGCATTCCCAGAAAGGGACGTTTTGCCTCTTCCTACTGGATTTTGGACTAATGACGGATTTTGCACGTATTTATATAGTTTCTCGGTATCCATACATGAAAGCCACACTCACAAGCGCTGAAGTTATATGCCAATACGTCGCGCATCGCAAATGTATAAGGCGTTTTATGTCTGTATGTATGTAGATAGATAGATGGATGGATGGATGTAAGCGTCTTCCCGTCTTTCAGCAGGACGGCAGAATTTAGTTCGCGCTGTATTTTGCGTTTCTGCGGAAAGACCCCGCCGAGCCTCGGCACGAATCTACATCGCTCACCCCGCAAATTAAAAGAAATCAGTAAAATCAGTTCGAAATCTTGGGGGGGGGGGAGGGGGAGGAGAGGAATGCTGGTGGGGAAGAAACCAAAACAAACGCAGCCGTGTGATGGAGCGGGAAAAAAATACTAAGCGGGATCCTTATTTTATCACTCCCATCGTTTTCTCTCTCCCTGTCCGAGTCTCTATCTGTTCCTACTTTTATCTACAGGCACGGGCAGAGGGGGAGAATCTGCCGAAAGAAACCCGAATTACCTGTGTGCGTCCTTTTGTGAATTTTGAGGTTTTCTGATCTGGCGAAAACTTTTCCGCAGCCGGGGAAGGGGCAGGGGAAGGGTTTCTCTCCCGTGTGCACTCGGATATGATTGACCAGTTTGTATTTCGCTTTGAAGGGCTTGCCTTCCCGGGGACACTCCTCCCAGTAGCAGACATGGTTGCTCTGCTCGGGTCCCCCAACGTGCTCCACCGAGACGTGGGTGACCAACTCGTGCATGGTGCTGAAAGTTTTATTGCAACTTTTTTTGGGGTTGTTCAGCTGCTCGGGGTCGATCCACTTGCAGATGAGCTCTTGCTTGATGCACTGCTGCCGCATGTAGCGGAAAAAGGCACCTGGGTGGTGGTGGTGGTGGTGGGCTGCCATGTTCATGCCCATATTCATATTCATGGGGCCGTACTGGTTGTGCAGCTGAGCCGCCGAGTAAGGGTCAGTCCTGGGGCTGGAGACCTGGCGGTACTGATCCGACCGGGCGAACACCTCCCCCGGCAAGCCCAGGCGCATCTGCCCGTTGAGGACGTTTTGGGAGGCGTGGGGGCCGTGCTGGTCGTGGATGCCCGGGAAGAGGAGGTGGCTCTGAGCGTCCGTGTGCGGGTGGTGCAGGCTGCCGGCCGCAGGGCCGAAGATGCCGTGCTGCCCGCCGGCCGGCGACGAGTCCCCGAAGCCGCGGCTGCGAAACAAGAAGTCCCGGGTGGAGTTGAAGGGCGCCCCGGAGTAGGAGCCGACGTGGGCGGCGTGGGGCCCCAGGGCGGCGGCGGGGTAGCCGGGCGCCTGCGAGGTGAACGCCGAGCTCTGCCCGGGGGAGAGGTCGTGGGCCCCGGCGTTGAGCTTGAAGGCGCCCATGTGCGCCGCCGCCGAGTCCACGAAGCTGTTCTGCGCCGCCAGGCTCAGCTCCCGGTCCTGCATCTCCGCCGCGGCCGAGTGGTGGTGCCGGGCGAAGGTGCCCACGCCGAGGGCCGGGAACTGCGGGCCGGCGTCCAGCAGCATGGTCCGCGCCGCTCCGGCAACGCCGCCGCCCCGCTACCGCCGCCGGGCTGCCGCCGCCCGCCCGCCCGGCCCGGCCCGGCCCGGCCCGGCCCGGCGCGGAGCCGCCGCCGCCGCCGCCGCCGCTGCTCCGCGCCGCTTCCCCCCGGCAGCCGCCGCGTCCCCCCGCCTCCGCCGCCGCCCGCACCGGCCCGCTGCCGCCGCCGCCGCCGCCGGAGCCGTATCCGGAGCCAGGCAGAGCAGAGTCCAAAGGCGAGCGGAGAACCAAAGTGTATTAAAGGAGCTGAGGCGGGGGCGGGCAGGGGAGGGGAGGGGGAGCAGGGGAGGGACGGGGCTGGGGACGGGGACGGGGGGGGGGGCAAGGCTCGCCTCGCCGTTCCCTGCGGCACACACGCACGCACACGCACACACACACACGCACACACGCACTCACACACGCCCCCCCCCCCCCCCCCGCCGCCGCCGGGATGTCAGCGCCGCCGACCCCCGCCCGGCCCCGCCGCCGCCGCTCCCCGCGTGGGCCGCGGCCCTCCCCGCCGCCCCGGGCCCCCCGCCGCCCCCCGGGCCCCTTCTCGCGTTTTATCCTCCGCCGGGCATTAGCCGTGTCTCTCTCACGGAGAAAAACTTGCAGCCGCGGGTTCCCACGGAGCGAAGGGACCCCGGGGAGGGGGGGTGCCCCGCGCCGCGCCGCCCCCGCCCGCCGCCGCGGAGGGGCGTGGGGAGGGGAGGGGGGGGGTGCCGGAGGCGGATTAAAAACAATAAGGGCGGCAGTGGGGGTGGGGAGGGGAGGCGGGGGGCGGGAAGGGGCCGCGGAGCGCCGGGGCCGGAGCGGCGCGGCCGGGGCGGCGGAGTTGCAGCCCCGCTCCGCCCGCGCCCTCGCTCCCTCTGGCTCCGCTGTTTATTTCGGTGGGCGCTGCTGAGGCGGCGGCTTTTTATTTTTCTCCCCCTCCCCTCGCTCCCCCCCCTTCTCCCTCCCTCCCCCCCTCCCTCCCCCGGCCCCTCTCCCTCTCCCCGCCCGCACTGCCGGCTCCTCTCCCGGCGCCGCCCCCGCTCCCCCGCCGCCCGCTCACTGGGCCCGGCCGCCCCGGCCATCCCGGCGGCCCCGCACACCGGCTAATGGCGGCGCCGCCGCCCCGCGCCCTGCCCGCCCCGCCGCCCCCGCCCGCCGCGGACCCACGGTGGCCGCCTTCAGCCCGGCGCCGCCGGCGGATTTTTTTTTTTTTTTTTTTTTTGGGGGGGAGGGGGGGGTGTCGTGTGTCCCCCCCCGCGTCCCCCGCGGCGAGGGGAAGGGGTGGCGTGGCGGGGGGAGAGGCGCGGCGAGCCACACGCACGGAAAATATCGATGTGCGCTTGGCCATGCGATCCTGCCTCGGGAGGCAAACAAACAAAGCGAGGGGCTTAAAACATAAACAGGGGGGTGGGGGGGCTGCCGCCTTCTTCTTCTTCTTTTTTTTTTTTTTTTTTTTTTTAGGTGGCGGCGGAGGGAGGGAGGATCTCGCCCATCCTTGCAGCCCCTTCCCCCTTTTTTCGGCTAAAGCAAATTAAACCGATAAAGGGAGCGAGGGGGGAATCCGATAAAAGTCACGCTGGCGGGGCGACGGCGGCTGGGGGGGGGGAGAAAAAAAAAAAAAAGAAAAAAGAAAACAGAAGAGGGAACGGTCGCCCTGGTTGTTTGGGCTTCCAAACCACTTGTGCGGGAGCAGAGGAGTGGATCTGCATGTGTTGTGAATGGGCACCCGAGAGCAGATGCTTCAGGAGTTTTCCTTGTCTCTTCCCCTTCTCGAAAACGAAACAAAACCAAAACCGACAAGGAAAAAAACCAACCCCAAAACCCACCCTGCCATTGTTATTTGGAAACCGGATTCTTACATGGCAAGAATAAAAAAAGCATACGGCCGAGCACACAGACACACACCCGCGCACACACACAGAGCAAACAAGTCCCCTTCCCCTCCCCCTCCAGTAAATACATGTCTGGCCCCTGCTTCGGTTTGTTTTGTAGTGGCTGAAAAATAATCATCTCGGGGCCAGCAGCTCACCGATAAATAAGGCTTTGGAAAAAATTAAAACCCGCCACATTTGTCGTCTTCGCCGTCCTGCGCTTAACCTTGCGCCTCGACCCCCGCCGGCTCTGGGCTTGGCGGAGAAGCAACCCAAAATATAGGGGGTTGGGTGGTTTGGTGGGGCTTTCTGAAATTGTCCCTGCGACATTCCTCCTGTGACTCCTCACGGCATTAAATCCCGCATCAGGCACAGGCACGCTTCAAACCTGGACCCAGCCTCCGAGCAGGGTTTTTGCAGCGACAGACGGACGGACGGAAGGAAGGAAGGAAGGAAGGGAGGGAGGGAGGGAGGGAAGGAGGAAGGGAAGAAGGAAAGAAGGGAAGAAGGGAAGAAGGAAGAAGGAAAAGGTACCACTGCCCACCAGCTAGAGTTGTTTAAACAAGGTTTTCCCCAGCACTGTCACTAAATAGTTAAAATATTCCCAAGCCTGTCCGAAAGTGGCTGAAATGTGCCAGTACCGGACATTAACTCTTTGAACAAGGCGAGGATTTAATTTGGGAAGAAGCGGGATTCCTTCTAATCCGAAATGGGCATTAGAAGATAAACTGAATATTAATGCCGAGCTACACCTCTGATGCCAACAGCCCTCTGCTCCTCACCACGCCGTCACTCGGTCCTGTCTTTGCAGGCAGGAGTGTCTGCTCCCCAGATATTGCCTTCCCAGGCTGCAGCTTGGGAGCATATGCTGTCCTTGTCCTGACCCCCCCCAGGCTCCCAGGGACAGACCGCGAACAAATTCTATTTTCCTTCCCTGAAAGGTTTCCGAAGCGGAGGTCTGAGAAGTGTCCTCCACCGCTGCTGGGGATTTCGAGAGCCCAAGTTGGGAGAGGAAAGCTTGGTCTCCTGCATCGTCTGCCTCCAGATTAGTGAAAAAATCATGCGGACAACTAGACCCTTGAATACACTTTTTTTTTTTTTTTTCCCCCGAATTTAAGAGAAATTACTACATCTGAGATAAGAAAGGGAACCAAAATGTCCAGAAAAACGCCCAGTTAATAATACTGGTGGGGTTTTTTGAGGAAAAAAAAAAGGCTAAATATTCATACAAATACCTACCTTCTGTTTTTTCACCTCGTTCTTCTTTCTTCCTTGTCTCTCTCCTTTCTTTTTCTTTCTTTCTTCTCTCTCTCCTTTCTCTTTCTTTCTTTCTTTCTTTTTTCTTTCTTTTTTCTTTCTTTCTTTCTTTCTTTCTTTCTTTCTTTCTTTCTTTCTTTCTCTCTTTCTCTCTTTCTCTCTTTCTCTCTTTCTCTCTTTCTCTCTCTTTCTCTCTTCCTCTTTCTTCCCTTTTAATCCCTTTCCTTCCTTCCTTCCTTCCTTCCTTCCTTCCTTCCTTCCTTCCTTCCTTCCTTCCTTCCTCCTTTCCTTCCTTCCTTCCTTCCTTCCTTCCTTCCTTCCTTCCTTCCTTCCTTCCTTCCTTCCTTCCTTCCTTCCTTCCTTCCTCCTTTCCTTCCTTCCTTCTTGGTTTCCTCCCTTCCTCCTTTCTCTTCTTTCTCTCCTCCCCTCCTTTCCTCCTTCCCTTTATTTTCCTTTCTCTCTTATTACTTTCTTCTCTTTCTTTATTCCTTTCTCTTTTTTATTCTTTTTCCTTTCCTTCTTTTCCTTCCTCCCCCGCCTCCCCTGCCTCCCCTGCCTCCCCTGCCTCCCCTGTCTTCCCTGCCCTTGCCCCACACTCTGCCGGCTCAGCGGCCCCGGCCCCGGCCCGCTTTTGGGGAGGGGGGGACGCGGTGAATTCCAGCCGGAGCCCCCGCGGGCTGGCCGCGCTCTGCTATTCTTTCAGGGCTCCAGCCCTGCTCTCTCCGCAGGAAACAGAGGAGCTGATCCAAGTTCAAAGTCACGTCGCCGTCCCTCCTAAGAAGTGCTTTATTTCCCTCCGAACCGCAAAACCCCTTTCCCCCATGTGACGGGGTAACAAGGGCAGGGAGCGGGGGGCGAGGGGGGGCAGAGGCACCGGCAGCCGGCCCCGCACTCGCCCGCCGGGCCACCGCCAGGAACGCAGCCTCCGGCTCACGGGCAGCTTTCGGGGGAGGAAAGCAAAAGCGCTCACCCAAAGTCGGTGCTAAACTGCTTTATTGAAAGAAGTTTTTCAACAGGTTTCTGGAGGTGCCAGACCTGCAGAGCGAACGCCAGCCTTCCCGGGAAAGCGTTCCCCCCTTCGTAAGTTTTCCGAATTTTCCTGCTCTGCTCTTATTCTTGCCGGCTGCTGATGCGGAGGGAGCTTGGGGTGGGGGGGGGGGGGGGGGAGGGACGAGCGAGAGCAATTTCTCGCTTCCCCTGGACTGCATATACCGCCCTGGCCCTCTAGCCCCTTTCCCCGGGAGGTGTCACCCCCCCGGGCCGGGGGTGTTGGGGAGGCTCCTCCGCCCCCCCACCCCCCGCCCCGCGTCCCCGGGCAGCCGAGGGGGGCTCTGCCCGCCGGAGGATGCGGCCGGCGGCAGCCTCGCCGGGGAAGGAGAGGCGGAAGGGCCGACCGAGGGGCAAGAGAGGGGTCTTTCCCCCCCAAATTCAGCCTTCGCTTCTCCCCGGAGTAACGGGCCGAGGTGCGGGGCGGGGAGGGGGCGTGCGGCCGGGCCGTAGCCTGGGAAGAAGAGGCCAATTGAGCGGAATCACTTGCACCGTTGTCTGTATCACAGAC
Source organism: Pelecanus crispus (assembly GCF_030463565.1). Taxonomy (NCBI): domain Eukaryota; kingdom Metazoa; phylum Chordata; class Aves; order Pelecaniformes; family Pelecanidae; genus Pelecanus; species Pelecanus crispus. The sequence goes on from NC_134643.1 coordinate 166,370,865, forward strand.
ACTCATAAATTCAACAAGCTCATCAACAGGATATTAAGTTGCAGGTTACCTTTGATGGTGCCGATCCGAGGCACTTCTAGGCCGTTCGACCTATGACCCGTGAAGACCACATGTGTTGTGCTGTAGCCTCCCTCTGTAAAACACACTTCGGGACAAAAGTTCTTTGTCAGGCTCTACCGGCAGCGTAATGTAAAAGAAAAAAGGGGAAATAATGAAAATCTCAGCCAAAGCTGTAACTTTTAAATGCTTTTTTTTTTTTTTTTTTTTTAAAAAAAAAAAGAAACCGCTAGGCAGGGCGGGGGCAGCAGGAAGGAGCACCGCGCTTTCGTGCCATTAATATTTATTGTTCTCTCGGTTGCGCTTACATACATAAAACGAGAAGTTGCCGCGTAAAACCCCGCGCTGGGCGGCGATGCGGCGAGGCGGCGGGGGCGAGGAGCAGGGTGCCGGTGGTCGCCAGGACGGGACCCCCGGCCGAGGGGCAGCCGGTGCCGCCGCCCTGCCCAGCTGCCGCCGAGGGACGCGCAACGCCGCGTACTTTGCGCGCCCCGCGCTCGGCCCCGCTGCGCCCCTCATCCCGCGGCCGGCGCGGCGCCCCCAAAATGGGGTCTGCCCCAGCACCCGCCGCGTTGGGTGAGGTTCACCTTTTTCCTCCTGGAGATGCCCGCGTACGCGTTAGAGGCAGGGGAGAAGCTTCCCAATAAAGCGCGATGGACTTTGTAATACAATTTATGCTGTCATTCATAAATAACAATGCCATATGGTAACCATATTGCTTATACAAGTAAAGCCGTCAAAGTGTCACTATTTGATTTATCTCAACAGCTTCCTCCAACGGTGACGTTCAGCTGCAGAGAGAGGGGAAGGGGGGAGAGAGCGCGGAGCAAAATTTGGCCTGGGTTTCCTGAGGCCGCCTCTCCCTTTATCTCTTCCTCTCTCTGTATGCATAAATATAGATAGATATATATACACACACGTATATATATACACACAGGGACTGAAGGATGGAATTTTTTTGTCCCTCTTTTGTCCCTGTTTGAGCAAATCCCCGAAGGGGACGTGCGGGGATGGAGCCCGCTTTCCCTGGCGAGGCGCGCACTGCAAATGGCAGCTCCGAAACTTCAGCAGGCGCCCGCGAGTCCCCGTCCCAAACGCGCGGCGGGTCCCGGCCCCGGCAGCCCCGACGGCGGGCACGCTGCCGGCACCCTCTCGGGGCCGTGCCCCAGCCCTCGGGCTCCCACTTGGGTGCATGAGGCGACGAGAACCGGGCGTTTCGTGGGTGCAGGAGAAGTTTATTTTTAAGGGTATAAAATATCCATCCCCTGATCCCCTCCGGAAAGGAGGGGCAGGGAGCCTCGCCGCCAAATCGCCCATCTCTCTCCCCCCTTTCGAGCCCGTGGGCAGCCACGACCCCTCCCACCCCCCACCCCCGCTCCCTCCCGGGGTCCCGGCGCCTCCGTGCTATCCCCGCGACGGGACGGTGAGGGGGGGTGCCGGGGTTACCCCCCCCCCCCGCCGTTTCGGTCGCCGCGGGGCTGTGACTCGGGGCGCTCCCGCCTGCTGCTGGGCGAAGGCAGCGCCGGTCACGAGTGTTCGCGGGGGGAACCGCGCCACAGGCTCCCCCACGCCGCAAGGCAGCCCCACCAGCGAAGAGAGCCACCCGCGACGGCTCGGGCGCGGGGTAAGCTATTTCAGCAGGTTTGGGGAGATTTGGAGGTCTTGCCGAGGAAAGCGGCAACCGCGCTCACTTTCTAATGGTTCCCCAGAAGAATGTTTTACACGTTATAAAACATTGCTCCCCGCTCCCTAACTATCAATAAGACGTGCATTAAAGCCGATTGTTTGTAAATGGTGTTCATGATCATTAGCATACATTTACATAATGCAGCCTACAGCACAACATTTTCCAGCTAAACACCTCCTAAAGCCCGATAGCCCGAGCGCGGTTTCTAGAGGCACCTTTACCAAATAGATTTGAGGACTTCCAAGGCTTTCACCCCGCCTCTGCAGCCTCCCCCGGGGTCCCTTGGCGGCTTTGCCGGCGAGCGGGGCACGGCGGGAGGGCTCTGGCCGACCCCCGACGGGCGCTGGCGGGGGTTTTTTGGAGGGGGGAGGGAGGCACCGCCCGCCTTCCCCCCACCGCAGCCCCCCAGCGCTGCGGCAGCCTGGGCCTGAGCTGGGGTCGGTGAGTTAATGGGCTTTAAAATTCTTCACGGCCCTTTTTGGAGCTGGCACCGTCCAAAATTGTCCCGGCCCGGGCAGCCACCTTCGCTTCCCGGCGTCCTAAAAATGGGCGAATTTCCACGTGAGTCGCGGCCAACCCCTCCCTCCCCACAGTCGCGGGTCAGCCGCCTATTACCCAGCTATAAAATATTTTCTTTGTTTTATAGCCCCTCATAAAAAGAAATTGATCGGGGGGATATATTTGAATTAAGACATATTAAATCGATGACAGATACAGATCACGCTGCGTTTAACGCGAGCGGGACGGGGAGGCGTGCGCAAGGTGGCCGCGGCACTCTTCTTGAACCCCACGGCATCCCCCGTCAGACCGTCACACCGCGGGACCTCAGGATTTGGGGAGGGAGGAGGGCACTTTTTGGATGCACGTATAGGAAACAGACGTACAGAAATACGTGTGCAGGCGTACGGCTGGGTTGCGAGGAGTTGTTTTTTACTGTGCAATAAAACCAACGAGCAGCCCCTTTTAAAACCCGGGGATTTATTTATTCTCGTTCCTTGCCTTGCAGCATCACTGAGACCCCCGCCACGCCGGGAGAGCCGGGAGCACCGGTTCAGCTCCGGGGGGGCGTGGGGAGGGGGACAGGGGAACACCGTCCGGTCTCGCTCCCCCTTGGCGGGGCAGGAAGCCGGGGGTCCCAGCGGGGGCGGCTCCCGCCCTACAGCCCCTTCCCCCACTTTGGGCCAAATCCTGCGAGTTTTCCCCACGTGAGTAGCGGGGGGGAGGGGGGGGGGGGGGCTGGAGCCTGGCCCGGGAAATGCCGGGCGGGAGCGGGGCTTGCTCGGGGGGTGGCTCTGCAAAGGGCAGCGGCGGGGACACGCAGAGGTGCTTTGGTCAAGGGGGGATGAGGCGGCCGGGGAGGGCCGGGAGGGGTGCGGGGGGGGGGGTGTCCGCTGGCGTCCCCCGCCCCGTTTCCTCTCCCGGCGTGGCGGAGGAGCGTCCCTCGCTGCCCCGCAGGCAGGGAAGGACAGGCAGCCTGCCTGCACTTTCTAAGGAGCGCGGGAGCGCCAGGCATTCCCAGGGGGACCAGCAGCCGAAGGAAAGCGGATGACATATCAATACAGGCCACCCCTCCTCCCGCAGCCCCAGAGGAAAGTCACGGCAATGCTCTGTTCCCCCTTTTTGCTTGGCAGGGAAATCCCTGAGCCTGCCTTTTCGGCACCCCCAAACGGCAGCATCCTCCTTCGTGCGGAAGGGGCAGTCTCGGCGCTCCACAAAGGGCTTCACTTTGGAGGACCAACACACCCCGCACCCCAGGGATGGTCCCATCGCTCCCCCCGCCCGCCCCCCACCTCTGCGCCCCCACCCCAGGGGACCACCAACTTCTCCCTCCCTTTCCCGTCGAGGGCAGCAGCTCCTGGCAGACACCCCCCAGCCGGAGACTCCCCAATTTCCCAGCCCACCGCCCCCCTCCCTCCCCGGCTTCCCAAAGCTTCGAGGAGCGGGGGGCGGCTCTCCCGACGGGGCGCCCCGGGAAGGGGCTGCGGGGCACCTCGGGAGGAGGAAGCCGCCAAGGAGGCGGCAAGCGCAGGCCCCCAAAACTTCTCCCTGACACGGGCTGCTCCCCCGCCCCCCCCCCCCCCCCGGCCGGCTGCTCGCTCATTCACTTTCTAAAGGAATGGAATCCCCCCGCCTCCCGTCCCCCGCCGCCTTCTTTTTAGGAAAACGTTGGCTGCCTTCCCCTAGTGCTGCCTTCGATCGCCCGCCCTGGGCATGAGTACACACAGCCTCGCCTCGCGTGGGGGTGTGGGGGTGTGTGTGTGTGTGTGTGGGGGTGTTGCACCAGGGCGTGCTTTCCCGCCTTATCGATGAATGAATGGCGGACTTCCAAAAAAAAAAAAAAAAAAAAAGAGAAAATAAGTGAAAAGAGAAGGGAACCGAGCGCAGAGCCCGGCGGCAGCCCCGCGCGTGGGCTGCTCCGGGGGGAGGAAGAGAAATCCCCGCGGCCCCGCGAACGTGAACACGGCGGCGCAGCGCCTCCGAGCAGCGCGCCCCGTCCAGCGCCGGGGGAGCGGCCGCTGCCGCCCGCTGCTGCCCGCTGCCGGCGGGGTGCGGGGGGTTTGCGGGGGGTTTGCGTTGGGGGGGGGGGGGGTGGGCGGGTGTGCGCCCCGTCGGGCCCCGCGCGAAGTTTTGCAAGTGCAACTTCGGGGGGCGGCGCGGGGGGGGGTGGGGGGGGGTGGCGGGGCGGCGGGGGCGGATCCCCGCTGCGCCGGCGGCCTGAAAGGGAGCCAATCGCGCGGCCCCAGCCGCTGCCAATCATCGGGATCCGTCCAATCCCTCCGGCGCCCTGTCCGAGCCGTATTTCCCACCGCGCCGCCGAAGTGTGGTGAGGGCTCTGCCAATCGCGGGCGGCCAGAGCGGGGCCGGGGATGCGCGGAGTTAGGAGCGCAGACAAAAGAAGTTAAAGAGCCGCTTAATATATACATGTTTTTGAAGGCGGGTAGAGGGAAAAAAATAACAACAGCGAGCGTAGATGGGCTTGGCTGTGTCGTTATGGAGCCCCCTTTGAGCAAGAGGAACCCGACACTGAGATTAGCGGATTTGGCAGCGGCTCAGCCCCATCCTCACCAGAACATGACAGGCTTCCCGGGGCTGGGGAACCACCACGTCCACCCCCACCACGCCGCCCACCTCCACCCGGGGGACGCGGGCGGCGACCCCGGCGGTGCCCTCACGCCGCTGGGACCCGAGCACATGGCGCAGCCCGCCGCCCTCAAGCTCACGCCCGAGGCGCTCACCGCCGCCGCCGCCGCCTTCGCCGCGCCCGCCGCCACCGCCGCCGCCGCCGCCGCCGCCGCCGCCGCCGCCGCCACCACCGCCGCCGCCTACGCGCCGCCCGCCGCCGCCCTCCCGGGCAACCCCTCGGGGGGGGCGGCGGGCCGGGACTTCCCGCTGCGGCGGGAGCTGCCCACCGCCGCCGCCGCCGCCGCCTCGCACGGGGCGCTGGGCGAGCAGCAGCCGCCCGCCGGCTCCCCCCACCTCCCGCACCCGCCGCCCCACGGCGTCTTCATCTCGGCCGCCGGCACCTACGGCGCGGCCGACGGGGCGCACGCCGCCTTCCCGCCGCCGCCGGCCGGCGAGCAGGGCGCGCCCGCCGCTCGCCAGCCGCCGCTCAACGGGCAGATGCGCCTGGGGCTGGCGGCCGCCGCCGGCGAGCTCTACGGGCGCGCCGAGGCTCACTACGGGGCCGCCGCCGCCGCCTCCTCCTCCTCCTCGGCGCTGCAAGGCTACGGCTCCGTCAGCCTCAACCTGGCGGCGGCGGCGGCGGCGGCGGCGGCCGGCCACGGGCACCCGCACCACCCCCATCCCCACCACCACCACCACCACCACCACCACCACCATGCCCACGTCGGGGCGGCGGCGGCGGCGGCGGCCGGGGCCTTCCTGCGGTACATGCGGCAGCCCATCAAGCAAGAGCTGATCTGCAAGTGGATCGACCGGGAGCCGCCGCCTCCTCCTCCTCCTCCGCCGCCGCCGCCGCCGCCGGGCGGTAGGAAGCCTTGCTCCAAAACTTTCAGCACGATGCAGGAGCTGGTGAGCCATGTCACCGTGGAGCACGTCGGCGGGCCCGAGCAGAGCAGCCACGTGTGCTACTGGGAGGAGTGTCCCCGCGAAGGCAAGCCCTTCAAAGCGAAATACAAACTCATCAACCACATCCGAGTGCACACGGGAGAGAAGCCCTTCCCCTGCCCCTTCCCCGGCTGCGGGAAGGTCTTCGCCCGCTCCGAAAACCTCAAGATCCACAAGCGGACTCATACAGGTAGGTGCCCCCCCACCGTCTCCAACCCCCCCCCCCCCCCCCCCCGCCTCTCTAAGGGTTTTCTTCCTTTTCCTTCCTTTCTTTTTTTTTTTTTTTTCCTTCCCCCCCTTCCCCCTCTTTTCCTCCTCTCCTACGCACCGCCGGACATGTGACTTTTTCATGAATAAGTAATTCGGCAGCACACGGGCCACGCACACACAGCCACGCACCCGGCCCCTTCTGCCCTGCACACACGTCTGTGTCCGGCCCCCCCACCCCACCCCCACGCACCTTTGGGCAGCTCCCTCCCCACCCCCTCCCGCCACCCACCTCCCCACACCCCGGCACCAGCGGATAAATACACCGATTAATAAATAACGCCGAGCCCGGGGGCAGATGAACAGCAGCCCCTGCGGAAGAGCGAGGAGAGGATGAGCGCCCGCCCGGCCCGGCCTCCGCCGCCCCAGCCCGGGGCAGCCCGGGGGGGGCTCACCCCACGGCTGGGGGGAGCTGCTCGCCGCCCCCCACCCCCCCGAAAGAAGGACGGCGGTTCTGCTTTTCCTGCCGGCTCTGCCGGTGGGGACGCAGCCGGGCGAGGGGCGCTTGGCCCGGCGGAGATGGGGCTGCGGGGGCTCTTGGGGGCGCAGTTCCCCTGCGCTGCGCTGCGGGCGGCGCCGGCGCTCGGGGCTGCCGGGGCTACCGGGGCTGCCGGGGCTGCCGGGGCTACCGGGGCTGCCGGGGCTGCCGGGGCTGCCGGGGCTACGGATACTGCCTGCGCTCGGGGCTGCCGGGGCTACCAGGGCTGCCGAGGCTACTGGGGCTACCGGGGCTACCAGGGCTGCCGGAGCTATCTGGGCTACCGATACTGCCGGGGCTACCGGGACTGCCGGGGCTGCCGGGACTGCCGGGGCTACCGTGGCTGCCGGGGCTACCGGGGCAACCGCGCTGCCCCCGCCACCGGAGCTGCCCCTGCGACCAGCGCTGCCGGGGCTACCCCCGCAGCCGCTTGTGCCCCCCTGCCCGGGCTAGCGATACTACCGGGATTACCGGCGCCGCCGCTGCTACCGGGACAGCCGGTGCTGGCGGGGCTGCCCCCGCCGCCGGGGCTACCGGTGCTGCCCGCGTTTGCTCCCGCCTCCGGCGGTGCCCGCGGAGCCGGGGAGGAGGGCGCAGGGAGGGGGAAGGCGCTGGCCGGGGGACGCTCCCCTCTCTTTGTGGATCTGAGGAGGAAACTTCCAAGCAGCCCGGGCTGCCCGGCGGGGCTTGGCGGAGCGGGAGCTGCGGGAGGAGGGAGCAGCACCCCCGGGGGGTGCCCGGGGGGCAGGCTGGGCCCGCTGCGGGGCTCCCGGAGGGGCTCGGGGTTACGGGGTGTGTTTGAGCCTTTCAGTCTTTTTTTCCTTCTTTTCTTTTCTTTTCTTTTTTTTTTTTTTCCTCCCCTTTCTCCTTCCTTTCTCGCCACCCCCGAAATACGCATTTCGCTCAGGGTGTAAAAACTCCGCCGAAAACGAACGAAGCCGGGATTTATAGTGGTAGACAAATATTATTCCTCGGAGGACACTTAAGGAAGTGGAGTTGCCGTAATTGCTTTCTTGATTTATTGTGGGCTGCTCGGGAAGAGAAAAGCGGCGGCCGTGCAACGTGTTGTTCCGATGTAAAACCAAATGGCCCATGGCAGAAAGGATTATAGATTTTTATCTCCAGACTATGTCAGGCATGAGCCCGTATGGAGCTGCGGAGACCTGAGGATGCCCAGCTCTCTGCGCCCAGAGCCGGGCGGGGGGAGATGTCTCCTGCCGGGGGGGGGCTGACACTTTTTTTGGGGGGGTGGTGTGGTGTGTTAATGGCACCGCGGAATGGGTTAAATGCTGGAGGCCCGTGTTTTTGTTATCTAGCTGTCCCCATCTGTCTTGATTTGGAAAACAAAACTTCACCGCGGACCTTTCTGGGCTCCTCAACTCCTTCCCGGGCTCTTCAACTCCCTCCCCATCCCAGCTCCAAGGAGGGGAAAGGAACGAGTCCGGGGGAGGCTTGGGGCGGGGGAGCAGAGGGATTCAGCGGGACAAGGACCCCCCCCCAAAATAACCTAAATATGTATCGGGCACAGTTTGCAGCTCTGAGCTGTGGTCGAGCGCTGCCCCGAGGCCCTGCGTGGGACATGGCCCCTTGCAAAGGAAATTTGGAGAAGTTTGCAGCCGGGGGCTACCCGCTGCTCCCCGGGGGCTGTGCACCCCGAGAGGGGCCGGGGGAGAGGGGGACCAAGAGGGTCCCGCACGCGTGAGCCCACGGGGAAAGCCTGTCTCCACGCAGAAGGGGCCATTGCAACAAACCAGCCCTCGGGGCTCGGGGTGGGGGGCAACAACCCCCTCGAATGACAGCTCGGTCCACGGGAGGGTGAAGGGGACGTGACTCTTTCCCCACACACAGCCCTCGGGTGGACGAGGGATCCCAAACCTTCTGCCCGTCCCCATCAGATTAATTACTGTAATTTTGCCGCCTCAGCTTTAATTTAGTCATGTGCAGCCTGGGAGCAGGTGAGATTTACAAACTCTTCGTTTATTATGGGTATTTTGGGGGGGAGGGAGGGAATAACAACACGGTAATTGTATCATTAGGGGATTTTGCGCGTTTCTGATAATCCTGCAGGAAGAAGAGTATGTCGGTAATTCAGGAGGCGTTTGCTTGCTTGGGTTTTTTCCCCCTTTTCCTCGAAAGCATCACCCTAGGAGCTGCACGCCGCGCCCTGCGCCTCACCTTATTTTGGGGACAAATCGCTGTCCCCACCCCTGGCGGGGGCTGCATCCTAACGGGGACCCCTCGTCCCGCAAAATCGCTGCCCCCTCGCCGAGGACCGTGCTCAGGGTCGCCAGGCTTTCCCTCAACGATTCCTACCACCCCTCACAAAAAAAAAAAAAGGGGGGGGAGGGTGACACCAAAGCCCCCTCCGTGCCCCCCCGCTGCCGCCGGGAGGAGTCAGGGGACGGCACCCGGCATCTCGCCCCCTTCCTTGGGTTGAAACCACCTACAAATGGTTAAACTCTGACGTGATGCCCTCGTCAGCGTGCCAGGGACGCTCTGGGACCTTCCCTGCTCCTGGATTTGTGTGGAATTGGACCGTCGCGATCCGGAGGCTGGCGAGGAGGAGATATCGGGGGGCTGTGCACCCCTGGAGGGGCCGGGGGAGAGGGGGACCCCTCTCCCCCGGCCCCTCCAGGGGTGCACAGCCCCCCGGGAGAGTGCCCACGCGTGAGCCCACGGGGAAAAGCACTTCGCCATGGGGAGACGCGGTTTGGGCAGCAGCTCGGTGCCCGCTGCAGCCCGGGGGGGCTCCGAGCATCTCTCGGGGGGGGGGGGGGCTGCCCTTGGGGCTCTGCGGGCCACCGCCAGCAGCGGGTCATGTGAGCCTTCATCCTTGGGGTAATACAGATATAAACCGGCCAAATCTTTAATAATTGGCTTTATTTCTCCAGGAAAAAAAACCCAAAACAACCCAAAACCAAAACAACCCAACAAAAAAACCCCAAACCAAACAAACCACAAACTCAAAAAACCCCACCAAAAACCGAGGTGACTCGAGATTTGTCTCGGTGGGAGTGGGAGCGTGCAGGGGCTTCCGTGCACGTGAAAACTCCGCTTAAAACCCACAAGATACATTTTCTTACCATCCTTTTTTTTTTTTTTTTAAGGATAAGCTTGCTCTTTCTAGTGCTACCACTTCGCTGGTAGGTGAGGAGATTTTAATTGAAAAAGTTGACGCGTAAATAGGCTGCGGAGGTACATGTTTCTATAGTAACAGCCGAGAAATAGCTGTTTTTTAAAAAATAAAAAATCGTTTTCTTTTTTCCATTATTATTCTGCTAAATCTGATACGGTTTTGCAAACGGAAGGAGCAGTAAAAATCGCCGGGTGAAAATTAGAAAACGTCCACCGAGAGAGCTGCTGGGTTGTTATGTTTGAGCGCTCAGAGCAAAACGGATCTGAAAATACGCATCAGCCATGCCTGAACCGACAGGGTTTTTAACTCCAGAGTCGCAATAGTCGCGACAAGGATTATCAGTGGAGGTCTGTCTGCGCCGGGCTCACGTGTAGCGCGGCAAGGAAAGAAAAAGTTGCTGTAAGAAACTCCAGTCCGTGCGGAGTACAGGGATCCGGCACATTTTTTCCCCTGGTCTCTCAGCAATAGGCATTTACTCAACCCTATTCGGGAACTATGGGGAAGGGTCGGTCCGGGGCAGGGCTATATGTACCAGAACATATATGTCCCAGGGTATGGCATGTCAGGAGCGGGGCGGGGGTTGGGGGGGGGGGGCTGAGGTGAAAGGTACGCCAGGCAAACCCGCCCCGGGCTGATTTTCACAACCCCTTTAACTGTTAAACAACGCGTAAAGCTCTTAAAATAGATGGGCCGGTGATTTTTAGCCCCAAATTAGCCTGAGGTAACCAGCTGCGGCAACAGCAGCCCGCTGCTGTCACCACCAGCGCCCGGCGGCTGTCCCCAGCCTGCAGCTTCCCGGTGAGGGCTGCTGGGTGCTCCCTCTTTCCATGGGGATGCTTAAACAGGTGTTACATTTATTTCCCCCAGCCTAATTATTCCCCCAGCGTAGTGCCCCATTGGGAACGGATTAGGCAGGAGATGTGCCAGGCGAGCCAGGCTGCCGGCGACCGGCAGCCCTCGCAGGCGAAGGCATTGAGAGGTTTTGTTTGGGCTCGGTCATTAGGGCGGTAATGAAGGCTCCTCGTGTGCGAGGGGAGCGGCGCGGGGGGCAAACAAGGCAGGGCCCGGCCGCCGCCAGCCTGGGGCTCCGGGTGTGGGGGCCGCCGGCACGGTTTGCAAAATACGGAGCGGGGAGGGTGGGGTGGAGGGCGGGGGTGGGGGTGGGGGTGTGTGTGTGTGGAATCGGAAGCCTCGGCCGTGGCGGGGAGCGGGGAGAGGGAAGGAGAAAAGAGGGACGGGGAGGTTTTGCCCTGCTGCTCGCCCCCGGGGGCCGCGCTGCGGAGGGGCTGCGCCGGGCGCCGCGGGCAGCGTGCGGGCAGCGTGCGGGCAGGGTGCGGGCAGGGTGCGGGCAGGGTGCGGGCAGGGTGCGGGCAGCGTGCGGGCAGGGTGCGGGCAGGGTGCAGGCAGCGTGCGGGCAGGGTGCGGGCAGGGTGCGGGCAGGGTGCAGGCAGCGTGCGGGCAGGGTGCGGGCAGGGTGCAGGCAGGGTGCAGGCAGGGTGCGGGCAGGGTGCGGGCAGGGTGCGGGCAGGGTGCGGGCAGGGTGCGGGCAGGGTGCAGGCAGGGTGCGGGCAGGGTGCGGGCAGGGTGCAGGCAGCGTGCGGGCAGGGTGCGGGCAGGGTGCGGGCAGGGTGCAGGCAGCGTGCGGGCAGGGTGCGGGCAGGGTGCAGGCAGGGTGCGGGCAGGGTGCGGGCAGCGTGCGGGCAGGGTGCGGGCAGGGTGCGGGCAGGGTGCAGGCAGGGTGCGGGCAGGGTGCGGGCAGGGTGCGGGCAGGGTGCAGGCAGCGTGCGGGCAGGGTGCGGGCAGGGTGCAGGCAGGGTGCAGGCAGGGTGCGGGCAGGGTGCAGGCAGGGTGCGGGCAGGGTGCGGGCAGGGTGCGGGCAGGGTGCGGGCAGCGTGCGGGCAGCAGGGTGCGGGCAGCGCCGTGCCCCCGCCCGCCGGTAACGCTGCCGTTGCTGTGTCCCGGCAGGGGAGAAGCCCTTCAAGTGCGAGTTCGACGGCTGCGAGAGGAAGTTCGCCAACAGCAGCGACCGCAAGAAGCACTCCCACGTCCACACCTCCGACAAGCCCTACTACTGCAAGATCCGCGGCTGCGACAAGTCCTACACCCACCTCCGACAAGCCCTACTACTGCAAGATCCGCGGCTGCGACAAGTCCTACACCCACCCCAGCTCCCTGCGGAAGCACATGAAGATCCACTGCAAGTCGCCGCCGCCCTCCCCGCCGCCCGGCTGCCAGGGCTACGCGGCGGCGGGGCCCCCCGACGGCCCGCTGCCCCCCGAGGCCGACCCGGCCGCCGAGCCGCCCCGCGGCCGCGCCGCCGCCGCCCTCTCCCCGCCGGTCACCAACCTCAGCGAGTGGTACGTCTGCCAGGCCGGGGGGGCTGCCCGCCGGCCCCGCACCCCCGCCTCCAGCCGCGACGCCTCCCCGGCCTCCGAGGGGGACGAGCCCCACAGGACCTCGGGGGGCAGAACGGCGCCCTAGGGCCGGGCCGGGCCGTGCCCAGCCGAGCCGAGCCGTGCCCAGGCGAGCCCAGCCGTGCCCAGGCGAGCCCAGCCGTGCCGCCGGCGGTCCCGGCCCCGCCGCGCTGGTCCCGGCTGCAGCGGCAGCCGCCTGGCACGGGGGGCTGGCGTGGAAGTGCCATCAGGTTTGACTCACGCTATTTATTCCGTGTACGAAACCCTATGGTGTTTGTACGGTAACTAATTTAATTAAAGAGACTCGGACCTTTTTTTTCTTTTTTTCTTTTCTTTTTTTTTTTTTTCCCTCCCCCCCTTTCCCCTCCCCTTCTTTTTTTCTTTTGGTAAGAAAAAGCATTAATAACGCCACGCTGGGCCATCTCAGCCACCCAAGCCGCACGCCTGCGCGGGGGGACGGTGCCAGGGGAGATGCCCGGCTCCCACCCTGGCCGTGCCGGGCAGAGGGAGAGCCGGGGGAGGGCTGCGGGCTGGCAGGGCCCCGCCGTTCCCTGGGGCGGCTCGTCAAATACTCTAGCTGCCACCCCAACACCTCCTCTTCAGCCTGGGTAGAGCCCCAGGTTTGCGGCGGCCTCCTGACTGTAACGCAGCACCTGCTGAAGCTCCAGCCGGTCGAGGACAAGGTGACGCATCCTTTAAAATAAAATGAAATAAATGCATTTTTCCCCCCTCCCCTCTTGCAGTTCAGCTCCTTTGTAATTGTTGGTTTCTCTCCCGAGTCGTGGGGTCCCACCCGCACCCGGCATTTTCTCTCCGGCCCTCTTTCTTTCTCCCTTAGCCATATCCATGTGAAAACGATTTAGGGAAGGAAAGACAAAAGATGCAGCACTCCCTCACCGCTCCTCCACGGTTTGTACGTGTACGGATCCTAAAACGTAGCCGGAGAATAAAAGAAACCCGCTGCTATTTGACAACTGCGATACTGTGATACATTTTGGTTTTTAAAAAAACAAAAACAAAAACAAAAACAAAAACAAAAACAAAACAACCCAACAAACCCACACGAAAACTGACCGCGATTTTCCCTTTTCTCGGGGCCGGTATTACTCTCTTTTTCTTTTCTTTTTTTTTTTTTTTTTTTTAAAAGTTTGTCTCGCAGAGGAAGACTTTCCTTCTAGCTCCCTCCTGCCCCGTGTGCAGCCAGTTTGTGGCTGGGGGGGGAGCAGCTCCCCTGTCCCAGCGAGCGCCGGAGGGGAGGGGGCCGCAGGGATGGGGGGGATTATTTTTTATTATTGTTATTTTTAAATATATATATATATATATATAATTAGGTTTATTTCCTCTCTCCAGCCGAGCCGGTGCCTGTGCGCACTCTTGCTTTTCACCGTCCCCCCGCGGTGGCCGGGCAGAGTCACCTGGGGGGGACACACACACCAGAGCTGCTGGGAAAGAAACGGGGGGTGGGCGAGCGGGCTGGGGTCGGGGTGCCCACCCCCCCACCCCCAGCGGCCCAGCCCAGCCCAGCCCGTCCATCAGGAGCGGGGCGCAAATAAACTAAAGAGCACTAATTCCTCCTCAGAGACCCCGAGAGGAGAAGCGGCAGCCTCCCTCCCCTCCCCCAGGGCTTGTGGAAATGTGTTTTGTGTGCCGTGAATGGTGGATGTCGTCTTGTCATTGTTAATAACGTGTATGTGAACGCGATTATTTTGTACAGTCGAATTAATTTATTTTCTGACATCATCTTTTTTTTTTCTTTTTCCTTTTTTTTTTTTTTTTTTTTTTTTTTGTGTGTTTTCCTCCCTGGAAGAGTACAGAGCACACCAAAGAATTCTCTTATTAATTTTGGTGATAGATTGTTGTTTATGATACTGTGGTTTGTACAAAAAAAAAATCATTATATTTTTCAGCTTACTTGAATGAACGATGTAATGTGAAACAGACTCTTCCTGCATGTCCTCCGTGCGGTGTGTTGGTGCTGATATATATATATCTATAGTTCATAGAGATATTATATTATTAGTACAGTGCATGGTGCTGTCACTCTGGAAGCCTTTAAACGTTGTCTTCGTATTGTGTTGGATCTAAAGAAGCAGGCGTTACTTTAAAAACGAACAGAAAACTTGAATAGAAAATAATTTTTTTAAAGTTCGTTCGATTTCCTTTTTATTCGTTTTTCAAAGCCCATTTGAATAAGTAGAAAATAATAAAGTAAGGTACGGACTTTTTAAAGAATAATTTATGTAATGTAATCTTATTAGAGATATTTTGGTGCTGATTTATAAACGAACTTTTTAATTTATGCATTTTTTTCAACAACAGATTGCACTATACATTACTACATGGCAGGGTTTATAAACTATGGCTCGGGGGGATATATCACTATTTTTATGTACTTGCTACACGTAGGGTCACACACTTGCCCATCAATTTTATGACACATGATACCTCCTAAATAAAATAATACGAATTTAAATTTTTTTCAACTCTGTAAACCCCATAAAAAGCAAAAAAAAAAAAATATTATCATGCAAATGAATAAAAATATTATTTCTATGTATTGCAATGTGCCTTACTGACAGACGAGGGGCAGAGACAGACCAAAACACCCCCCCCACCCCCCCGAGGGTCAGTAGGTAGAGGCAGATAAAGTCCCAGCGTCACAGCGCGGCAGGAGCAGCACCGGGAGATTTGGGGGCGGCTGAGTTCCCCCCGGCTTTTCCCAGCGAAACCCGTGAGTAAAACCCCGTTCTCCTTCGGCTTCACGTTTCGGTTTGCAGCCACGCAGAGGGAGGATGCTGTGGGCCCGGCCACCCCTGCCTCCCCCCCGCGGCTGCAGGCTTTGCTCCCATGGGTGTTTGCCCCTGGAAGTCAGCCGGGATAAGGTGGGGGGGGCGCAGGATTGGGGGGTTGCCCCCTCACCATAGCAATTGGGTGCTCCGCTGCTGGCTTTCCACGCACAGGGGAAACAGAGGGACAGACAGACAGATAGATAGGACAGAGGCAAAAGTCAGGCGCTTACACGCGCGATATTCTTCGTCTCTCTCAAGGACTGCTAATCAAAGTATCAAAACCAATCAACTAAAATGTTAATATTTCGGTTGGGGGTGGGGGGGGAGATCTTCCTGGCAGTCTCCTCTCACAGACACTGGTGAGTTAAATAGCAACAGACTTTAGTAGAAGACATAGTGGCAAAACTGTAGGCCAGAAGATTACTCTGAAATACAGAGGCAGGTCAGGCGAGAAATAACGCCAGGAGATCACTGGAACGAGGGGAAAAAAAAAAAAACAACAGACGTTTTCAGGAGCTGAGTAAGGGCACACGTTTCTCTTTTCGAGGGAGGAAAACTGAGTGAAGCCCGCTGTTGGAAAGATTCCGGCCACAGTCGTGTGTCAGCATCCTCTGGGATTATTTCCTTTCTTTTTTTTTTTTTAAATAAAATAAAATAACTAAAACTAGCCCAGGATGATATCCACACCCCCCCACACCCCTCCCCGTAATTTACCAGTGCTCGAAAATGACTGTCAAAATGTCAAGAACAGTTTCACCAAAAGGTTAGAGTGTTTTTTAAGTCAGTTTTGTTAAATGTGGTAAAGGTGAAACAGGTTGCAAAGAGTTGTTTCAAGCAGAATGACAATAACCAACATACGAAGCAGAAAAACACTCATAAATGAGGGCTCCAATCAATGGGAAAACTTATAGCTCCCTAATGAAGTTTCTTGTGAAAAGGAGGGCGACACAAAGCCACCGAGACATGAATCATTCATGGGAAATATAAAAGATAAAAGATATCTGACAATGAGCAGAACCTTGTATAGAGTGTCTAAAACAAGTTTCCCCTTCTTATTTTCGGCTTCCCCCCCCCCCCCCCCCCCCCCCCAGTGTTCCCTGCCCGCCCTATAGAGTTAACATTGACCAGTGCACGTCCTGCCCCACTTCAAAGTAATTTAGCCCAGAACGGAAGGCTTGGCGCTTGGACAATCTTCATGGTGTGTTAAGATTTCTATGGCAATTGGCAAGCAAGACGTTCCCATCTGAATATGGCTCAAAGAAAGGCACTTATTGACACCGAGTTGGCCATCATCAAAGACTTCATCTTTTCCTAGGCGAAACGTGGTCCTAGCAAACACTGTTTAAATCATCCACCTTTGTAGTCGGGGCTGGGAGACATCTCGCCACACACTGGTGCTGGCCCTCGGCCCTTTAAAGGCTGGAGCGGCGCTAGCGAAGTTTGAAGGGGCTAAGAAATTTCGGGAGTGTGGGAAATGGCATTGCAGGGGAGGGGGATAAGCGGGGGAGCTCCCGGCGGAGAGAGCCGCGGGGCTGCGCCCCCCAACGCACCCACCGGGGAGGGGGTGTGTGGGGGGGTGCGGGGAGCAGGGGGGGCCCCCCCACCCGCGACAGGCTGCTGCTTTGCTTTTCGGAGGGTGGTGGGGGAGAACCAAGGATTTTCGGGGTTTTTCTCCGCGTGTTTCGTGCTGCTAGAGGTGTCGCCAGGGAGGTGGAAAGCGCTGGGAAGGATGGACTGTCACCACCACCCCGCACCCCCCACTCCCCCCCCGGGAAAAATATTTCCAGGTAGAGCAGACCAGGAGGGGGCAGAGAGTGTGCTGGCACACACGCTCACACGCTTACACTCACACGCTCCCCCACGGACACACACGCTCCCCCCTGGCTCGGACACCCAAAACCCGGCGGCCCCCCCCCCCCCCGCATCCCGCGTACCGCCGGCACACACAACCACGCTCCCGCATTCACACACACACCACGCAAGTGCCTAATCAGGCAGGGAGAAGTTCAAAGGCAGGTTCTTTGAAATTCAAACTACTGCTTTTATGGTACATCAACATGGAGCGTTAGGATTGCTATGGCAATGAGCGCAGCAAAAGCAAGCTGCATTTAAAATAGTCCACCTCGATTCGAGACACTCTATTAAGATACAGTTGCATTGACCTTTAGTTTCATGCCGTGTTAGCGCAGTCAATTTTCACTTCATCAGAACGTCTCATATTTTTTTGGCCTCTCTCCCACCCCCCCTTCCTTTTTTAGGACACCCCCCCCCTCCCCAGCTTCAGCAGATAAACAAACAAATAAGCGGGGAAGAAGCTCCAGCTCCAGCTCTTCTTCTCCTCCTCTGCCCACCTCTTTTTTTTTTTTCCCCCCACCTAAAGCACTTTTATTTGCAGAGCGATTGTTCTTTGTTTATTTAATACAAGTACTGTGTGAATGGCGAAAAATAAACACGATGAAAAATAACCAAACAGATGATTCCGCCAAGTGAAAAAGCCCGGACTTAATAAAAGTGAGAAGCAGTCACCGTTGAATGAGAAATCCTTTGAAGTGGAACTTATTATAGGAAGAATACTTTTTGGTTTCCCTAACGACGCTGCTGAATTGAAAGGGCTCGCCTTTGTCAACGATTTGTTCTCCTTTGCCGGGATGCCCGCAGAAATTACTTACATGGGCTGCCTTAACATGCAGCCTGCAAATCAGTAACTTCCCAGCTCAGACTCGCAGACGCCGCTCTCCTAAGGACAAAAAGAAGTCAGGAGGAAAACACCCCAACCTTTCACTCAGCCTCGTATTTTGGGGGGTGGGCGGAGGGAGAAAAGGGGGTTTGGGGCGAGGGGGGAAGGGGGGTGTACCCCCCGGCCCCCCCCCCCCCCCGCCCCGCCCGGCGGCAGGCACTCGGAGCGGGACCGCTCCTCTGCTCCGTCCCGGCCCCGGGGACGGGGGGGGACACGGGGGGGGGCGGCGGGGCTCCTCCGGCAGCGCCGTGCCTCTCCTTCCCCCACCCCCGCTCCCCCACCCCCCTTTTTTCTCCTCTGCCAAGTGATTTTCCCAGGCAGAGACATATTTAATAAGGGTCGTTTATTACGAAGGCGCTTTGAAGGGTCGCCCCTGAAGCCCTGTGTCCATTAAAAACATGGAGGTGACATTTAAACCTCGTTTTAAAGGAGCTCTGGGGTAGTTCAATGAAAGGCAACTCGTTTGTCTTATGAGCTTGGAAACAACCTCCCTTCTTCTCCTTTTGACCACATGGCATAACTCAAAAACAATAGTTCAAAAGTAAAATGGCATCGTGGTGTTCAGCCTCAGACAGGCACCCATCTAGCAGGAGAGAAAAGGGATAGTCCATAACACAATGTGCTTTTTGTGTCCGACTCTGTCACAAGGATTTCGTTGTTTGCTTTAGAGGCTGCGCCTGTTATACTTTCTTGAAAGTGCTTGTGTTAAACAAGAGTTATAAGTCATCCAAAACAACAAACATTTTGATTTTCTTTGCCTAAAGGGTTTTCCCTGGCCATGGGCACCGTGAAAAAATAATGTACTTGCTGAGAAAGGAGCACCAGTAGTAGCATTACAAGCACAGTGCATTAAATATTGAATGACACGAGGAAAAAAAAAAAAAAAAAAAAAGAGCTTGTCGAGGGGCACTCAGCCTTAAAGTCTTTCTTCAACTTTGTCTTCGGTGCCTGTTGGACTATTTAAGATGGTGTTAATTAAGGGCTGCATCCGATTCCACTAGCCCCCAGCTTTGTCTCTCTGCAGCGCTCCCGTCAATAGCCCCTCTCAACCGCGAGCTTTCCCCCCACGTTGGTTTAGCGGTGCATGTGTCACTTCTTATTTCGAGGCTGAAGAGAAACCCGGATCGTGCGTTAAGGGCATCGGGGAGATAGTCATCAGGCGGTACTGCACGGCCGGGAGGGGCAGGGGCAGGGGCAGGGGCAGGAGGAGGAGGAGGAGGAGGAGGGTGCGGCGGCCGGGGCTGGAGCCGGGCGGCAGGGAGCGGAGCGGGGGCACCGCGCCGGGGTGAAAGCCTGTTTGCACATTGCCAACAGCCTGTTTGGCAAACAAGAGGCGGGCGAGCTTCATTTGTTTCAAATTAACCGTTTTCCACGAAAAAAAAAAAAAAAAAAGGGAAAAAGGAGGGGGAAAAAAAAAAAAAAACCAACCCAAACCCAAAAAACAAACCAACGCAGCCCTCCCCAAAATCCTGCAAGCGAACAGGAGCCGCCTCAGGTCCCGCCGCCGCCCCGTGTGCTGCGAGCCCACGCGTGCCTGCGTGGGGAGCCGTGGCGTGTGCCTGCGCACCTTCCCGGCTGTGCCCCGGCCGCACGCAGGCAGCTGCTGGCGCTTGCGGTCCCCCAAAATGTGCCCGGTCCCGTGTGGGACACCCCCGACTGTGGGTGTGCAGAGCCCCCCGGCAGCCACCGCGGGGGACGCACACACACAGGCTTGGGGACAGCCGGGCGGCCACCTCACCCCGCATTTATCTTCCCGAATTTGGGGTCTCGCTGCTGCCCCCTCCGCGGGGAGGACGGAGGCACCCCGCATTTCGGGGAGAAGCCGTTCCCGGTCCCCGTCCCCACGCCCCTGCCCCGGCTGCCCCGGCCGTCGGGGGCGCTGCCCGAGCCCCGGTGGGGCGGCTCGGCCCCCTCCCCAAAAGCGCTGGAGGCCGAGAGGGGCTTTGCCCGTGGGGGGCATCGCCTCTGCGCTCGGCAAATGCCAACAGCGGGGGCGCAAATTGGGGGGCGGCTCCGCTTTTCTCCCCGACTCCTTTGCAACCCGCCAAAGGCAGCGGGCGTGACAAGCGAGGGGGCGCAGAGGGGTCCTCTGGCAGGTGGAGGGGGCTGGGATGCCCCCGTTCTCCCCGGGGGACAGCGGGGACCCACCGCCCCCACAGCGCTCTGGGGTCAGGTTAGGGGCTCCCCTAAATGGAGGGGGGGGGGCGAGGGGCTACTTCCGCTCTGCCCTGCCCGAGGGGCGGGGGGAAGGGGTGGGGAGCAGAGAGTGGGGCTGGGAAATCCAATAGCCGGATTTTCTTCTTCTTCATCCTTTTTTTTTTTTTTTTTTAATGTCTGTGTTCCCCCTCTCCTCCTCCTCCTCCTCCTCCTCCTCCTCCTTTCACACGGCGAGCCCGTCTAAAGCGCTCCGAATGGCCTTTCAAACAAGAAAACCCTTCAAGGAAAAATGGGCACGCATCCCCTTCCAGGCACCTTGCCAAACTCTCCCAAGCACCCTACCTGGCATCCGAGCTTAAGTTTCTTCAAGAAGTGTGTGTGTGTGTGCGTGTGTGTGTGTGAGCGTGCGGGGGGGGGGGGGGGGGGGTCGGGACCGGGGAGAAGGGAGGAGGGGGGGGGGATGGAATTACAGCCGCCCTGTAGTGGTAGACACAAGTTCAGAGCTCCACTTCCCCCCTCTTTAATTAGGCTGGGGAGAGCCGCGGAGGCGCCTGGTTGAGGTGCAGGGCGAAGCGGCCGGGCCCGAGCGAGTGAGTACCCAGCGCAGCCCCGACGGGACGGGGATGGGCGCCCGGGGAAGGGGCGGCGGGGGTGGGGGTGGGGGGGGAAACGGCGCCGCGCCGGGGGGCTCCGGGCTTGGGCGGGGGGGGGGGGGGGAGGGAGGGGTCGAGCAGTGGCCCCCCGGCGAGGAGGGGATGCGGGTGGGGTGGTGGGAGCAGCGGGCCGGGGGTGTAGCGGGGGGACTGGCCTCCCCAAACTTGCGGTGCGGGCCGCTGGGCGAGTTTGGGGAGGGCAGTGGCGGTGCTGCAAAAGTCAGCCCGAACCAGCTGTGACTTCACCTATTAGCCCCGATGTCTTTCCGAGGAGATCGGCGGAGTTAAACATCCCACAATGGGCGCTCTGGGGCGTCTCCAGGCTGACCTCTACCCGGTTTTAATAGTTTCATAGGAACTTCATTAAATCAATTACTTAGTGAGCACATCATCATTTATTTGTAATTAGCACTGAAGAGCTTGATTTTTGCAGCAGCCCGCAGCCCGGTTCCCAGCGGGGTTGGCCATGTACTACAAGCACTTTTGTTTGCTGTGTGTGTTGACTCGTGGTATTATTCGGCCGCCACAATAAAAGTGTAATCTTCACGTCTTAATCTAGCATTCGGGGGCGGGGGGGGAGGAAAACAAACACGGCGAGGACGAGGCGCCGGGTCCCCGTTCGCCCCGTCCCGTCCCGTCCCGTCCCGGGTCGCCCCCGCGGCGGCTCCCGGGGCGTGCGGCGGGGCGGGAGGGTGGGACGGAGGCCCGGGCCGAGGTTGGGGGGGGGACACAAGGGAGGAAATGGGTCATCTGTCCGCAGCCAGGACAAAAAGGGAGCGGCTCGGGGGCTCCGAGGGCGTGAAATAAGCGCTGCAGCCGCGAATGGGCTGCCCGGAGCCCGGCAGGCCGTGGGGGTGCGTGTGCGTGGGTGTGTTGGGGGGGGGGCTTGGCGCTGCAGGAGGTGGGGGGGGGGGCAGCAAGCAGGCTTTCGTTTCGGGGTTTCGGGGCAGGAAAGCAGTGGGCAGGGAAGACCCGCCTCAGATGGGGGGAGAGCGCGACCGCCGGCGGGGGTGGAAGCGGACTGACCCCCATCCCAAACAGCCAGGCCTCCTCGCTTCTCCCCGCAGCCAGCGCCTTGCCATCGCGGCCCTCCACGGGGCGGCGGCTCCACGCGTGGGGCGCCCCACGGCTGCCCCCAGGCGACAGCCCCAGCCGCGTCCTGCCACCGCCGAGTGCGGCCGCGGCCGCGTCGCTGGGCAGCCAGGCCGGGGCCCTTTGCCGTCCCCGCCGGCGCCGTGAGGGGCAGGGACCCCCGGGAGCCCGGGGGGAGAGGGCCTTTGCAGCCCCCCCGGGCTGGGCTGGCTGCCTGGCTGGGGTTTGGGGAGCGGGGGCGGGTTTTGGGGGGGTCTGTCGGCCGCCCGCTCCCCTCCCTCCCAGGGCTAGGGCGAGGGGGGGGGTGTGAAGTCCTTTTAGAGGCGACAGCACACCTGCAAGCCCGCGGGCTCACCCGCCCCACGCGCGGCCGGTCGCGGGTGGGCGCCGCGGGAAGGACCCACGGGAAAAGCCCAAGGCTGAGGGGACGAGTAGCGCTATATATAACCCTATTTTGGGGGGGGGGGGGGGAGGAGTACCGTGTCTCGGCCCTGGCGACACCCCACTCCTGGTCCTCAGGCGCTGCCCACCTGCAGAGGGGCTGCCCCCTCCCTCCGCCCCACGGCCGGCCCGGCCCTTCCCCACGGAAACCCACCGACGTGAACCGGACGAACAGCCCCGCCGCTGCTTGACCCGGCCGACTCCTCCGGGCCGGCGGGGGTGGGGTGGGGGGGGGATCCTTAATTTCCATCCCCGTCGCGGTGAGAGCCCGGGCCGGGGCAAGGCAGGTGCGGGGGAGGGTGCAGATGTCACCCGTGGCGGAGCCGCCCCTCACCGCGCCGTCGGGCACCTTGTGGGGGGTGGCGGGTCTCCGTCGGCCCCGGGCCGTGGGAGAGCGGGGCACGGACACCCCCCCCAAGCTGGAAGGGCCGAAGCAGGGTGGGGGGCGATGATTTTGGCAGGGCTGGGGCCGCTGTGCATCCACGGCCACCCCAGAGCCGGGGCACGGCAGAGCCGCTGGGGCGGCTGCGAGGCCGTTCGGACATGGGTGATAAAACACGCGGGGGACACACACACACACACACACGGAAAACGCGCGTGAGTGCCGGGGTTTCGGTAGGCTCCCAAATTCACACAAATAGCGGAAAAAAGTAAATTAGCGGGGGCTCGGAGAGGGGAGAGGTGCTTTACTTGCGCGGAGCAGCCGGGACACAGCGTGTTTTTAATTGCTACGTGTTTTTTCATATGAAAGCTCTTAAGCGAGTACGTCAAACATACCCAATCTCTCCTGGTTGAAACCAGCCTCCCGAAAAGCCGAGCAGGGCCGGTTTGGGCCCCGAAGTTGCGATAAATGGGAGTTTTCCCGCGGCAGCACCGGGAAGCGAGGCTGTGCGGCCGCGGAGGTTGCGCGGCGGCGGGGAGCGCTTCCAGCTCAGCAGCCCTCTGCTTGCCGGGCCGGAGAGGGTGAGCAGAGCCCAAGCCCCAAGCGTTGAAAAAGAAAAAGGTGTGGTTTGGGTTTTTTTTTTGTTTTGTGGGTTTTTTTTTTTTTTTATGGGGGGGCTCTGTTACCCCCTGCCTCGCTTAGGAGCTGGGGGAGCGGTGCCCGGCTCCGCCCCGGGACACGGGGCCAAGTCCGGGATGCTCCTGTCCCATCCCGTCCCCGCCCTGGGACAGCTTCGTCCACGGGCAGTGACCACGCAGGGCCACAGAACTGGGACTGGTTTTATTTTTTAGGCGTAATTTTTAGGGTGTGGGAATGGAAGTGGTGGGGCAGCCCTGGGCTTTGCACAGGCGGGGGGTGTGGGGGAGAAGGCAGGGCTGGGTGCAAGCCGGGGGAGCCAGCGTGTCGGATCGCGTGGGTGACACGAGTTGCTCGTGGGTGGCGGGAGAAAGAAAGGAGGACCCCACGGCACACACCCCAGCCCTCCAGCCCAGAGCCCAAAATTGCTGGACAGCCGCCCTGCTGCGCGGCCCCGAGGAGCGGAGGTGGGCAGCGGCACCTGCCCGTGGCCAGCAGCGTGTCCCGCTCCTGCCCGTGGCCGTGGGGTTTTACGGAACTGGGGCTGGGTGCCCGTCCCGGACGTGTTTTACAGCCCATGACCCATTTGCATGGGTGTGGGGCGCTGCCGCCCTTCCGAGGCCCCGTGGGGGTGCGTGTCACGGGGGGAGCCCCGGGGCGCCGTGGGCCGTGCCCATGGGGGGCGGCTCAGACCCCACGGCCCCCGGCTCTGGCCCACGCTGCCCGTCCACGACTGTTCCTGCCCGTCCCTGCCTGTGCCTGCCCGTACTTATCCATCCTGCCCGTCCTGCTTCTCCTGCCTGTCCCTGCTTGCCCTGCCGGCACCTCCCCACTGTGCCCTCTCGGACTAGCGACCATCACCCTCTGGAGCTGGCGCTGTTAATCGCTGGCAGGGAATTAATATACATTTATTGGAGGCTGCAGCCTCACGCAGCCGACCCTTTCATCTTTAATAAGGAGGAGGAAAGCTGCCTCCCGTGGGAAGTGGGTGAGGAAAGGAGATTCAACAGGACAAACCCGGTCAGCTCTCCCCTCTCCTAAATCTGGAAGGGGCTCCCTGGACACCCACCATCACCAACCTGGATGGCAGATAAGTGTTTGAAAGTTGGAGCTCTGCTACAAAATATTTTACAGCTGCTGTTTAACATTCCCCTACCCGGTTATTAAACACGAACGGGAGCAAATGAAAATGGCAAAGTAAAATGAAATAAAAGCCCTCTTTTCATTCCGCTAAGAGACAACACCTAATTAAGGCATATTTGAATCCCACAAAAATGCAGACTCTCCGCAGTGACATAAAACTTCTCTTTTAAAACCATAACCAAACACAAATCAACCCAATCCAGCCCAGGCTGAGGCGCAGCTGCGGTCCTAGCCCCGGCTCGCCGAGGGCTAGGGCAGGCCAGGAGTAAGGGCTCGCTGCCTTGACTTTACCCCAGCCCAGATCCTCTCGCAGGTGGCTTCCTTTAGGCTTTTATATTCTCATTTCTTGCAGGGCAGAGAGGCAGGCTCGGCCCAGAGCAGCTGGGCAGATTCCAAGTTTGGTGGTGGAGAGCCAGGGCAGCACCAGCCGCTGGCTTCAACAGCCATGCCCAAGGGTGCCTAACTGCTGGGGAGCAGCCCTTGCATCTTTTTTCCCCCCTCTCCCCTAGCACAGAAAAAAAGTCTGCCTTGAAACCGTTTGTCATGCAGTCCCTGGGAACCTTGGATTACTTTATGCTGTGCCGTCACCTGACTGAGAGCTCAGAGCAACTGGATTTTACCTAGGATTTTACCACGATCTTCCTCCCTGTCCCCTTTTACTTCATCAGGACTTACATTTCTATTCTCCAGTTGGCAATGTTCATATGCCAGATGCATTTGCCATGTGGTGCATGCTGCAGAGGTCAGAGAAATATAATCCAGCAGCCTGCTTAACCCGCCCCGATCGCTGGCAGTGTACCTGTGGGGTTTGATGGCTTGCAGGTGGCACCCACGACCTTCCCAGGAGTATGAGCCTGCCAGGCAGTGCTCGGAGGTGAAGCTTTGGGCTGGGTGCGTGCAATCCCGCACCAGGCTGCTCTTAAGCAGAAAGCAGGGGGAATGGGAAGATCTTAAGCCCAAATACAAACACACTACGGGCACAGAGCTCTTCCAGTGGGGTGGTGAAGCAGGGAGATGAATAGCCCCAGTTCTCCAAGACGTTCGTGAGCTGGCAAGCTAAGGATTTAGCAGCATTTTGTAGTCATTTAAATGGAGTTGTTTTGTTCATTGTTTTGTAAGCCACCATAAAGCACGGGTTTATCCACCTCTTGGCTGCTCCAGTTCTGCTTTGCGTCCTCCCCAAGGAAAGACCATTTCTGCAATTGCAACTAAAAACCCGCCACACACATCTGTACACACATGTACACACATGCACATACACACATCTGGCTCCCAACCCTTCCCTCCACATGGACACCGATCTCATCCAAATACCCTCAGATCACGCTTATAAGGAGAGTAAAATCCACAGGGATTTTTCCAGGATATAGGGGAAAGAAAAAAACAACGTTGGTTGTTTTTTGTTGGTGATGTTGGTGATGCTGCTGGCATTCAGCCGCCTTCTCCCTTGAGCTCTCCAAAGACACAACCAACCCTTGTTAGGGTGCAGAGCCCAGGGTGCAGGGTGACAGCAAAGTCCCCTTTAATGGTGGATGCAGCTTTATATGAATGGCCTGTTTTGTAGTGTTTGCTTTCTTTTTATTACTTTACCACTTAAGAAGCAGAGTCCCAAGTTTCCTAGGAGTCAAGGCGTTGCTCCCTCCCCTTCTCAGCTGCCCATCTGTTGAGGAACTAAGAATTTTACAGTGCCCATTTATTGGATATAGATCAAATGAAAAGTGGTGCAGCGGAGGATTTTACTTAAAAAAAAATGCTCTGAGCTTCAGAAAAGATGGGGCCAAATCATGCTTTCCTGCCGAGGTCAAGCCTATCTTACCAGCTGCCCTGCCAGAAGCATCACTTGCAGCTTCTCGAGGCCAGGCTGAGAGAGTTGGGGTTGTTCAGCCTGGAGAAGAGAAGGCTGCGAGGAGACCTTATTGCGGCCTTCCAATACTTAAAGGGGGCCTACAGGAAAGATGGGGACAATCTTTTTAACAAGGCCTCTTGTGACAGGACAAGGAGTAATGGATTTAAACTAAAGAGGAATAGATTAAGACTGGATATAAGGAAGAAATTTTTTACAATGAGGGTGGTCAAGCACTGGAATGGGTTGCCCAGAGAGTTAGTGGAGGCCCCATCCCTGGCAACATTCAAGGCCAGGTTGGACGGGGCTCTGAGCAACCTGATCTGGTTAAAGCTGTCCCTGCTCACTGCAGGGGGGCTGGGCTAGGTGACCTCTAAAGGTCCCTTCCAACCCAACGCATTCTATGATTCTATGATTCTCCTCGCCCCAAAGGACCCATGGATCTGACAGGCCGGCAGGGACAGGGGTGCAGAGGAACATGTGTCCCATCCTCTGGCTGGGCAGGGACAGAGCCAGCCCAGATGTGGGGCTGGAAGGGGTGATGCCAAAAGGCCACAAATGTGCAGAGAGCCCGTGCTGGTTCCCAGGCAGCCCCCATGACCTCCCCAGGGGACAGGGATATGCACCCTTCATATACCACCTTCTGTCTGCTCCTTTGAGGAGGGCCACCTGCACCTCCTGAGAAATAGACCCCACCTCTACCCTTGCACTGCTGGGGCAGTGATCTGACACGGCACGACGCCTTCCAGCTCGGGATCCCCCATGCTGACACCGAGCTCCCAACTTGCGGAGGGCAGCGGTATCGTTTGGTGGGCTGGCATGGGGCCCTGGTGCTCCCCAATGACAAAAGGGGTGGATATGTGGGCTGCCGGTGACATGGACGTGCAGGCTTGTCCGTGGCTGCCAGCTCTGGGAGCGAGCATAGATCAGTGCTGGCAGAGGGTGCTTGATTGATGGCTGGGTATTACGGGGGGCTACGGTAGATGTGTGGTGCCAGCTTCAGCGTACCCGGTCCAGAAACCCCGGGATTATCTCAAAATGGCAGCTTACAACCATGCCTAAATAAAGGTGCTTGCTTACAAGTGCAATGAACCCAGCCATTTCCTAATGCCAGCTCTAGATTTGCTTCCACATTTGCATCTGTGGCTTGTCTGAGCTCTGCACGTCGGGGAATTTAAAAACAATCATTCGTATTTTCTTCCTTGTTTCTGAATGAACCAGGCTCCTGCAGAAAAATAGCAGGGGGGAATATATTTCTGTTCAGGGATATAGCATTCTAGTCAAGGCATTTGGAGAGTAAAAGCGTAAATGTATAAAGCTGTGAAGAGATAATACACGGGGAAATGATTTTTAAAATACAGAGGTAAAACCAGGATTACACTTTTCCAGAAGCAATTTGTAGACTACAGGGCAGTAAGAATTGGCACGGCAAGCGCGAAACTTGGATATACATATATGGATGCTATAGGGATCCATCACCCGCCATTTAAAACAAATGATTAAGGTCACAGCATTACGGTATACAAACATGAAAGCGTGCATACATGCGCACTCACACACGCAGACACGTATGTGCACGCATACGTCTTTACAACCGATGCTGCGTGATTATTCTTTTGTTTTCGGAAGCTTTTGAAATTTTGAAGCACTCTGATAATGTACACTCACCTATGGGGTCTCAACCGTTGAGGAGGCACCTGGTTCATTTCTTGGCGATGCTGGTGTCAACAATTTATTTAAATGACTAGAGGGGACGTGATATGCATTAATGATTACTTACATGTTCTATACATATTCATACTTTGACTCCTGTGACTGTGCAGGTTTAGTTTGTCAAGAGATGGTGCTGTCTCTGCAGCAGGTGTTATTAACTGAGGCGGCGTTAAAGCAGCAAGTGGGGCGAACAGTGAATATGTCCCGTAGCTGAGAAGGATCATATACTAAACTTCAATAAAGCTGAAATACACTCAGGACGTTATCTTGCAATCAAAGATTATTTAAACCTCAAGTCTGCCTTTGAGGGTAGGGATTACAATGGGATCTATTACATTTCAGAGCCAAATCTGTGTTGCCAGGTTATAAACTCGCATTTCTGTCACGGTCCAGTCGCTGCTGGCTAACCATCTCTTCAGCCACCAGTACTACCTTTTTAAAGGATGGTTTGGGAAATGCCTGGGAGGATTCCTTGGGAGGAACAAGGGATGCCAGGGCGTCGTCTGGTTCAGGACCGTCTCTCTCTCTTTGTAGCATGGGAGGGAGCACCGGGCCCATGGCATCGTCAGCTCAGAGGAGGCGAAGGAAGCACAGACAGAATTACTAACCACATCTCCCTCCACGACAAACTTGTTTCCCTTGTAATAGGTGAGATGCCTCTTCAAAGCACAAAGGAGAGAGGATAACTGGCAGGAGCGGCTCTGCTTGTGCATGCAGAGATTTTCTCCCCTCCCAACCCCAGGTCTAGTTTTTGTGGTTGTGGCTGCCTTTGAAAGGCAGTAATGAGGTAGGAAATGTTCACGCTCCTCCTGATGTCAAAAAGATTCAGAGCAGGATTGATGCTGGACAGCTGGAAAGAGAAAGTCCGAAAGGAGAGCAGTACTTGGGGGTAGTGTAGACCAAAGTGGTTTTTTTTTGGTTGTATGCGTGCAAATCACTTGATACAGGTGCCTACATGGACACGGACCGAAAGCACAACAGGATCATTTAAAGAACTTCTTCCTAAATGATGCTTCTTGTGGCTGATTACTGTTGTGCAAACTTTGTTATTCTTCGTTGTGAAAGCCTATCTTCTTTT
Organism: Pelecanus crispus; assembly: GCF_030463565.1. Lineage (NCBI taxonomy): Eukaryota > Metazoa > Chordata > Aves > Pelecaniformes > Pelecanidae > Pelecanus > Pelecanus crispus. The sequence continues at coordinate 166,399,636 of NC_134643.1, forward strand.
GTGTCTGTCGTGGTTTAGCCCCAGCCAGCAACTAAGCACCACGCAGCCGCTCGCTCACCCCCCCTACCCTGATGGGATGGGGGAGAGAATTGGAGGAGTAAGAGTGAGAAACACTCCTGGGTTGAGATAAGAACAGTTTAATAATTGAAATAAAATAAAGTAAAATAATAATAATAACAATATAATAATAATAGTAATAATAATATACAAAGCAAGTGATGCACAATGCAATTACTCACCACCCGCCAACCAATACCCAGACAGTCCCCGAGCAGCGATCGCTGCTCCCCGGCCAACTCCCCCCAGTTTCTATACTGAGCGTGACGTCATATGGTATGGAATAGCCCTTTGGTCAGTTTGGATCAACTATTCTGGCTGTGCCCCCTCCCAGTTTCTTGTGTACCTGGCAGAGCATGGGAAGCTGAAAAGTCCTTGACTAGCATAAGCAGTACTCAGCAACAACTAAAACATCAGTGTGTTATCAACATTCTTCTCCTATTAAATCCAAAACACAGCACTGTGCCTGCTACTAGGAAGAAAATTAACTCTATCCCAGCCGAAACCAGGACAGTGTCTCTTTGGGACAATATTTAATTTTAATTGACAATATGGATTTCTAACTTGGCTAATCCTAACAGTGCCCTTAAGACAAATCAACACGACGTTGGTAGGAAGAAATAATTCCCTTAGTGGAAGCTGGAAGGTGTTTTTTCTCTCCTGTGTCAGAGAAATAAAAATCTTCCCCCAAATCTGTTCCAAGAGGCACAGTCTATGCATGGGGCTGAGAGCTGGGACCCATAACCACTCATCCTGGCTCTGACAGACCCCCCTGGGGGCAAATCTCCCCAACCTCCCTTTCAACACCTGTAAAATGGAGATAATGAGAACGACGTCCTCCCTTCCTCGGGGTTCCATACGTTAGCTGGTGCATGCTGAGCTGTCGGAGGCTGGTCCCGCAGGCACGCCTGTGTACAACCAGCTCGCCCCGATCTCTGCGCTGGTATTTTGCTGCCATTTGGTTGGCATAAATATCCCACAACAGCGCAGTGCTCCAGACTATCATGGGCAGGCATGTAGCAGTCATCCTTTGTTTTCTTTAAACGATTTCAAGCACCAAATAACATCTCTTTTCCCGGAGCTGCAGGCAAACCATTTGGCCTCCTGGCAAACAGCTTTCCTAGTCCTCCTGAGCCCGCTGCTGTTTGCCGGGTGGGCTCACGTTGCATTTTCTGCCCCTTCCTCTCAAAATGTTTCTCTCTGAAGGAGGGGGGATGCTCTTATTTTATTTTATTTCATAAAAAAATAGCAGAAAATAGCTATCCCTGAACAAGCACGGCTGGTACAGAGCAATGGCCGTGGTGGGGATGCTTCCCGGCTGCATGGGCTGTGCACCTGTCTCACTTAAGACCCGTGTTGGAAAGAAAGCAGCATTTTTAGAGGCTTTTTCATAAAGCACACAGCAGACCCGGCATGAAATGACAAGACATCTGGGAAACACCTAAACGGCACTCAAAAGCGTGTTTTTTTGTCCTGGGAGAGATTTTTTAAAAACTTTTCTATACTGACCAACAGTCAAGGAGCGAACGGGAGAGTCGTATTTCTGATTTTCAGGCTGAAACACAGCACAACGACTTGCACTGCGGCCGTAATAAAGGCAGGCAGGTGAAAAAAGAAAGGGAAAAGAGAGGGGAAAAGAGGTGCTTGCTTGGCTCCCTCTTCCACGCATTTGGCATCGCAGCTGTGATCCAAGCAAGCTGCTACCTCTGCCGCGCGGCTGCCTGGCCCGCAGTGTCGTGGGGAAACTGTCCCCGCAGCCACGGATACCGGCCCCGGCCACCCAGGACAACCTGCGCCTCTGGTTACCACCATCTCTGCTGCAAAGCACCGAGCAGAGCCACCATAATAATAACAAAAGCTGCTCTCCCCATTGCATCAATAAAGTACTTCTTTTTTTTCTCATCTTCCCCAAGAAAGCCATGTATGAAATCGTGGCAGAGAGGACCCAGGCCACACCGAGGATTAGAATTTAAGAGATGTAAATCCTACATCCACCTCCTGCCCAGTTACTCCAGCTTGGAGAAATTACACTGCCTCTCTCCCTCTTTCATCTCCTGTTTTTTAGGTCAGGCTTGTTCTTGCTATTTGTGCCATAGGTAGAACCAAGGGGGCTCCCAATTTACTGTGGTAGTAGTAGTAGCAGTAGTAGTAAAAATAGTAATTATAATTATATTAAGAGACTGGGCTGTAGCCAAAACAAAATCCCTTTTCACACATTTCTATTTAGATGTAATCTATAAAACTGCATTTTTATGTCAACACATTGGCAATGCAATAACCCTGTAGTGGAGGCTGGAATAGGCATAGGCATAGCTATATGCATATTTATTTTATATCAGCTCATTTTTACATGACTGTGTGTATAATTACATAGCACGTAAGAATTTATTCTCCTATGTTCGCTGGGATATACATACATAGCACTGTGCCATTTACACAGTAAACATTAAATGAACGTTAAATGACTTCAGCTTGTTATTCTAGGTGGTGTGCAGGTAGCCTAACCTTTTTTGATTACCTGCAAGCTGGTCTAACTCTTTTATGGCAGAAGAGGGGATCACCAGGCTTATAACTTCACAGAGGCAAGGAATTGGCCCTTGCCACTTGTAGCTTCAAAAAAGAAAAAAAAAAAAGAATTAGACTAATTGCATGAGGTGCTACCACTTCCCTCCTCTGATCTGGCATCTCCCGTAGCAGCAGATTGTCTCTCTGGCTCGTCCAACCCTGGAGTCAGGCGGTTGTCAAGAACTGACTTTTTCCCCTCTGGTATTTTGGCTCTAGGTTTCTGGGTTGGAGGCCGCAGTTTTCAGCACCTGCTAGTAATTTTTTAACAGATGCTAGAAAGGAAAATTTCCAACTACAGGAGATACAATCTGCTGTAGCCTGGGTCAAGCATGGACCAGAGAGGTCATTTGCCCTAGAGATGGGGAGCTAATGATGTCCATCGTTTCAGCAAAAATGTTGTCTTCCTTGAAGACGATGGTCAACGTAGCGCCTTTGCTGCAGAGAGGAAGGATGCTGTGTGCAAGCTGTCCTCTTTCCGCTCTGACACCGACTGGCTCCTCCATCAGTAGGGGTAGGAGGAATCCACACTCCCAAGAACGATTATTTGCATTTTTTCAAACAAACTTTTATTTAAAATCCAAAGGAAACATTGAACTGATTCAATATATGCAGGATCACGTTGCACTAGAGCCACGGGAAGAATTCAGAAGCTCTGTTCCTTGCAGGGATCAAGCCTAAAACAAGTCTGGACATAAAACCCCACTTCAATATTTCTGGCAGCTCTCTGTCCCACGACTTCCACCACCCTTTGCTAAGCAAATCCCCTGCCCCCTTCCTTTTTTTCTTTTTCTTCTGATAGTGTGTGTATTTTAATCCACTATAACTATTTGTTCCCATAGCCTTCCTTGGTCAGCAGGAAGTAATGGGACCTCCGAATGGCTCTCGAGAGGCAAGGGAAATAAATAAAAGACAAGGAAATTGAAACAATAACAGCGAACATACCATCCAGGGCAGGTTTCCATTAGGCTCAGGAGGCAAATGGCAACAGGCGTGGAAGGCTGTAGATGAGACAAAATGTCTCATAAGGTTTTGTCACTCTCGCATGGCATTGGCTGGATATAAGTACGCCTTTTTTTCTTTCTCCCAGGTCCTAAACTGACACAAAGCTCAAACCAGGAGAAAGGTAGAACGATGAGCATTCGTAGAACGCATGTTACAGCTGGGGCTTCTTTCACTGTCTTTTCCCAGTATGTATGTATATAGCAACACATGCATGCTGTATGCAGATATAACATCAGCCAGGTCTCTGTGCCAGTAACTGGTATGGGAGAGCTGCGCTGCCTTCCTAGAAGGAGCTCTCGCTCATCCTCGTCCCAACCCACAGGTGATGGGCGCACACGCTTTTGCCCTATCTTGTGTTCAGAAGTTACCTTTAAGCTCTCTTTCACAAATTAATTACTTTCAAACATATCCATCATAGGGTCAGAGCCTGCAGGTGAAATCAGGGAGTCCAGGTGAATGTTATTCCTCTCCTCCCCTTTTGTTTTTTCCTGCTCGCAATACTCCTTTTCAAGTTTGGAAATTAAAGTTATTTTCCTGCCAATGTTTTCTGCTTCCATGTGGCAAACATTTCTCTTTCCAGTGGAGCAGGAGCCAACATGGCTGCCTCAAGCGTGCATCGGTTTTGTGTATCCTGTCAACTCTTTATCCGAGACAAAGTGAACAGTCCTGAGATCTGTTCTGCCGCCCCCAATCCACTTGTGTGTCACCCCTCAGGTTTTTTGCCTCAGTTTCATCATCCGTGAACCAGAGGCAAAGTACTGGCTATTTTTTTTTTCTCATAAATACAATTTTGAGGACATTGCTGATTTTGTTTGAACTATGAAATCTTTTCCAACCTTTCCTTGTACCTTTTCAAGCCAGAATATACTAAAAAATGTGACTTAACATCCAAAGCACGGACTTCCACAGGATCGTGTCCTGGTGACTGCTCATCTTATTTGCTCAGGTCACAGATAAATGGATAGTTTGTCCTAATTGTTAGTTTTGCACAATTTTTCTAAGGAACCTCGTCCTTACAAAATACAGATGACTGTGCAGGGTCTGAGACAGTGCAACCGGCTGGAGTATCTCGTTGTCCTTCACAGATGGAGGAGGTGAGTGGGCTGTAGAAGTACATTAGAGGTGTCAGTGCATGCCTGGCTTGCTCTTCTCCTTTTCATTAGGCATTAGATAGGATTCCTGGCTTGATGGCCACTACCCATCCTGAACTACAATGGTTGGTTTTAGATAAGAAAAGCATGAAACATAAGGGAAAAGAGATTCAAGACAGGCAACAGTATTTTGTCAGTGCATCTTAAATATTCCTGTTAGTTGTTCTTGCTATATTTACATTCTTTCATATATGTACATGTATAAAATCAACAAGTATAGTAGTTGTATCTGCTTTTTAATGTGTAGGGCTATGCACCACTTCTGGATAAAATCCATGGTTGTGGATGAAACTTGTCTTGAAACATATGTATTCTGTCTCTTTGCCACAGAGAAGTCCCAATCCATGGGAACTTGAGTAATGAACTGGTGATTAATTCATGTTTTCTGTCATATTTCTGCTTGCATCTATTAAGGGGGTTTCTTATGGAGTCAGTAGCTCTAGATCCTAAGGGAGTGTCTCAGGTTGTTTTTCTCTCCCTTTTGCTTTGTTTTCATATTGTGTCCTCCGGAGAAGAACAAGTCTAATATTGTCCATGTACTCTTCCTTTTTCACATAGTATGAGCATTGTGGCCTCTGCTGAATAGTCTTTAGCTATTTCTAAGGATGCAGAAAAAACCCCCTCTTTGCCTCACATGAATACGTCTTGGAAAACTAGACCTTAAATATGGTTTGGGTTTTGCAAGCATTGAATCAGGTGGTCATGGGTGGATTTTTGCATGCGAAGTTAAAATAGATGTAAAATGAAACAGAAATTCAGCTCATAGCACAGGCTAAGTGCCAGCTTCCAAAACCTGTGTTTCAGGGTATGTTTTAAGTTTCGCTTCAGTCTTCATGATGCCGTTGTTTACTGTGTTGTCAACAGACTTTTGCTTCTGCTATACTTCTGCCCTTACGATACATGTATTGATGACTGCTTAACTCTTGCCAGAGCGTGTCTGCCATATTGTGAATAAATTGCAGCTTGAAGTTGCCACTTTTTTCTCTCATTGAGGAATCACTGTTGTATTTATTATGGTGTTGCTATGGTTCTACCATGATGGACTTTGAGTATGATTCTGTTACTCTCAGCAGTTACACAGAAAAATGATGGTGCCTTGTCCTCTGATCTGCTACCTATAAATCAAACAATATGATTTGATATATAGTTAGTCAGATAACTGCCAAAGACATATGCCAGTTGGGACAAGCCCAAAATGATGTTGAAAAATAGCAGACAAACCCATGGTCAGACATATCACTCAGGGCAGAATGCGCCCCTGCAACTCTATTCAAATAAATCCACCAATGCCTCCAAAAGTGGCTGCTGCTTCATATCTGCCCTCTTCTTTTGGGGCTATGTTTCTTTCTGTCGCTGTATTAGACACCATAACCTAGCACTGGTCCCCAGAACCACAGAGGTTTGTGCTGTGGCCAGCTGGGGTCTTGGATCAGCTGCACTGCAGCTTTCCATCAGCCGTATGCTGGCGGGGCGGGGATGGAGGTGAGTCCAGAAACCGGCAGCCAGTGGGTGCAGCACAAGGGCAAAGGCTGGGACGGGTGGTGAGGACCCAGGAGATTTTGTTTTTACAGCAGGTTGCAGGGAAAGGATGAGGCAATGAAGGGAATGAAAGGACGGGTCAAAACTAGACAGCCTGGGTGTCTTTTCTAAACCTTTCAGCAAGTAGTGTGGGATGCGCGCCTTGGCTGCTAGCCGGAGCCGAGTAGCTCAGAAAAGTCCACCAAGAGGCAAGGGACAGGAATGAATGCAAGCCATCCTACGCTGACCTTGAGCTCTGACTGAAGCCAGGTGGTCATTTTTGCAGTCCTTACCCAAGCCAGACCCTCCTTGGACCAGCGAGACTTTGGCCTCTGTGCGGGCTGCAGATCTGGGGCTCTGACATACCCTGTGGTGGCGGATTCCTGCAGAAAGCTGCTGCTGTGAGGCCATCGCTTGGGGCTTCACCAGGAGAGAGTGAGTATGGGGGGGAAGGGACGTTTCCAAATGAGAAATAGATTTTTTTTTTTTTTTTAAATGAGTGATTTGTTGGCTTCAGGCAAATGGCAGAAGGTTTTACTGAAAAGGCTTCTTTATGGGATTGTGGTTTTGCTTGGGGTAGCTGAGAGAAGTCTGTAAACCCCAGGAGCTCAAGGAGTTTGACAGGTTTGACAGGCCTTCCTGCTACTTAAGAACAGGAGGCTGGAGCGAGTGTTCCCGAGATCACCTCCCTGTTTTCCGTCAAAGTATGCTGGCAAGCCAGAGGAAGAGAGAAGCTGGGTTTTTTTCCCATTTTATTTTTTTTTATTTAAAGACAATCTTAGACATTTGCATTTCTGGATCTTTTAAACTTTGTATTTTCTGGGCTCCCCTCAATCTGAAATTCCTGTCAGCCTTTCTGGGCTTTGGATTAGACGCTCCCACAGAGCCCTGAGGACCTTGAAATTGGTACAGCAATAATAATTAGAGACAATAAGGGAGTCACACCAAAGGCTGGTGTACATCACCTCTAAAGAACATGCCAGCTCTAAAAAGCAGCGCTCTCATGGACCACAATACTCCCATCATCCCTTCTTGTGTCCACTTGCCTCACTGTGCTTTGCACGCTGCCCTGGCCCAAAGTGAAAGGCAGATGAGAAAATAATGACAATGAAAATGAAAATAATGAAAATCAAAATGACTGTAGAGCTGCAGCTGTGTCATGTGAAATGATAGTAAGGGCTGCAGCTGCTGGTGCTGACAGGGTGAAGAGTCCTCTTTACTCTCCCTGGGTCAATCTATGCCTACACACCACCCCTGATTTTACTCAGTAAGGGGAGCGAGCGCTTCTCATAAACATCACATACTTCCCGAGTTTGCAAAGCGAAGGGCTTGGATTTCTGCTGCAGCAGCAGTGGCTGCTGCAATACTCAAACCATCGCTGGTCAGAGAGCTGTTGTGGTGCCTGAGCCGGGGGTCACTGCCCTGGGCATGTGGCAGAGGGAAAGCCTGGAAAGAATCAGTAATTCATGAGAAATGTACACATAAGGAGGAATTTCCTATTTCTTTGAATGACGGTAATTTAATTTAAAAGGAAATCCATTGACAACTTCCTAGGAAATAAATGCCTTTTTGTAAATCTCTGTGGTGCAAAGGTGCTTAGCTGAAAATCAGCTGAATTCTTCTTACCCTGATTTTTAATCTTGCCTTAGTTCCTAACCCAGCCTAAAGCTTGGGAAACTGAAATCAGCTCTGACAACATGAACAGGCTGCTTAGGGCAGAACAAACCCAAGAGATTAAGTTAAACTTGCCAGCTGAAGCAAGCTTTTGAGCTTTATCAAACATGCAAGCTGGAGAAAACTCCGGAGCCGACATGTGATCCTGCTAATATCTGAGCCCACTAAATCTTCTAGCTGCAAGGAGCTCCTCAGACCTGGGGAAGTCTCCTACCTCCTGAAGAGAAGGAGCAGCTTAGCTCTGGAGGCCAGCCTTGTAATTCCTTAGCCTTATCCCTGGCAGCACCTGACCAACCCACCTTATCCAGCTGACCCAGCCTGGAGGCTTGCGGGCAAGCCACTTTATTCAGCACCAGCTTAAAAAATAGAAATGACAATCCCAGAGGCAAGGCACCAGAGCAGGCTAGCTGGACTGAGAAAGAAAAGCAAGCCCTCCAGTGTAAACCCTGTAGCTCTCTTCTACTTTTCTCTCTTTTTTTTTTCATCTTATTGAGGTCTTTTAATACAAACAATGTATTTCAGCCATTTCATTCTCATATAAAGCCAGTTCCTGGTTCTCTGTGCTCACCGTGGTGGACTATGTCCTACCATTCTCAAGTATTTTCATGGAACAAGTATTTCTTCCCCCCTTTCTGGATAGAGAGTCATGAAACTTTGGGGCTTCTTCCACGCCGCCTGGCCACTTTGCTGGTTTCTTTGTGCACGTCGATAATATAGCCTCATCCTTTGTGTGCTACTATTCAATTAGGGTAATGACTGCAAGCCCCAAATGACTATGCTAGGACTGTGCAAACATGGTAGGAGGTGACCTGTGTACCAGAATGCATCATCTAAATAGACAAGACAGAGGAAATACTAATATTCCAGCTGCATAAAGAGGAATTGAGGTACCCCGAGTTTACGAGAGATTTCCACATAGGAAGTGTGTGCTAGATCCAAAAATTCAGTTTGATCCTACCTCGTGCTTTGCCACCTTGTGGTTCTCTCTCTGACTAGCTTTTCTCTCTGTGGGATTAAATGTGACCTCCCAAGTCTCCTCCTTATAGGTGCAGATCAACCAGGGGGACTAGAGAAGTTATCACCACAATTCACAACTTTCTCACCGTGAGTGCAGACCCGATGACGCACGGGCTCTGAGTTGCAGCTAGCTGCCAAACTCTCTCTCTTTGCATAATCATCTGCATCTCATCCTACAAATGAAAACCAGCGCGTCCTTCAGATACCTCAGTCATTAAACAGTTGTTAGAACCATATGAAACCCTTCAGGAGCCGCGGGAATTTCCCTATAGCTCCCAGTCTGGGATTTGGGGTGCGCCTCCCCCCGTAGTCCACACTCCCAAAGCATCCCTGCGCCGGTGACTGCCCTTTGCTTGAGTAAGGGATGTCCAACACAGCCTTTCAGTTTGAACTCAGCTCCCACTCCACAAGTCATTTTTATTTTACTGGGGTACCAGTGAAGCTGTAGCTCAGTAACTGATGTTAAGAGGAACTTTTAACACCTCAACAGCAAATGGAGGAGAGTGTTTCCCATTAGTGGCTGAGGAAGTAGTGCTGCTGTAACTTCAGCCTTGAAAGCTAATGAAGCTCAGATTGTGGCCATGGCCTTTGATGTAGAGATGCCTGAGGTCAGTGTAGCTTTCAGAGGTGCCAGTGCTATGCTATGTCACCGCATTCGTCTGGTCGAGGGCCCAATAACTCTAATCCTGTAATCATGTTTCTGTAAGCAACAGCATTTATTGTGCAGATAGTGGGGGAGAGCTGCAGTGGTAATTAAATCAGGGATACGCTATAGAGGAGAAGCTAATCCAACCCTGTAATATCATTTCTAGTAGAGGAAGTTACAGCCAACTACGTCAGTAAATAAGGAGCAAAATACCAGAATCAGTTTAGGGACAGAGTGCAGGGATAAAAAAAATGCCTTGTTTGGCCATCTAATCCATCTCCCTGCCAGTACCCTCATTCTGTTAGGAGAGTGATGTTAACGCGCCGGCAAAAGTCAGGAAATTCAAAGCCGTGCCTTGATACTTCATCTTTGGCTCCCACTAATACAAGGCGGGGTAAAAGCACCCGCTCATGAGTTCGGCACCCTTAGCTTTGAATTTAATTCCTTCTCTTGGATTGTTTCACAACCTTAGGCCAGATACTACATATTTTACGTCTTCTAATGTAGGCTGTTGTCTCCCAGGTACACGTGCACTGTCAGAGGAACACGATGGCATATTCCACTCTAGTGGGGGACAATACACATATACGTGTAAACATGGTTCATCCAGGAGATGAGGAGAGCCTCCAACAAGCTGTTCTGTTGTACTAATTAGTACGTGTTCAGACATTGCTGTTATTTTATTTCTTACAATCCACTGATCTCCATTATAGATACATCTCTTCTTATGTATATCTTTTTAAATCAGAGCTCTTTTATATTATATAAGCACTAGATATTAAAAAACCCCCACTACTTTAAAAAGGAGAAATGAATAGTAGTACTTTGTACCCCTTTTCTATGTGGATATCTCTAACTTTGGTGGGGGTTCTGTGTGCAAAATGGACGCAGAATTGGTTATGAAGGATCCATTCTATGTATCAAGGAAGAATGAAAATTGCTTCTTTAAAGAAAATCTGATGGCAAACTGCAGACTTCAGTTGTACTATGCACAAATGCATGCATGCACGTGTATATAGTATGTATGTATATATATAAAAATATACATACACAAACCCTTTTCCTTTAGCTCAGTGCCTGAAAGTTCCTTTGTGGGCATCCTGATTCTTGATATATTATTTGTAAACAGAGGGCCAGGGGACTGGAGTATTTCCTTGACTTCAATGGATGATGAGGCCTCAAGCTGTGAACTCAGATTGGGACCTCTAAGTATCCTGCTGCTACCTAACAGCTTGCTGAAAAATGACATAATTTGTGACATCAGCAATATGCTGCTTTAATAGAGGTTTGTAAAACAGTTTCCACCCTCATGTGTCAGGACAAAACCACCTATCCCCACTAAAGCCGAGGCAGCCCCCTCCTGTATTCCTCATGCCCCTTGCACCCTTTGTACTTCTTAGGTATATGTTGCTATAAAGTCCCAATATCCAAAGAGCGATAGGAAATTGTTTGGTAATATCTGCGTGAGAACTCCCGCCCTATCGGTGCCAGGGAAGATGTCACTTCTGGAGAACGGTGGCTGCCAGCGGGAGGTTCAGCAATGCAGATTTTAATGCGGAGATTTAATTTCAAATACAATTCACAGTTTGTACGTGGTTGAAAAATGTTTATTACCACCTGGATGTTCAGGACGCTGTTTTGGAGGAAATAAATTTCAATTTGGACAATGCCTTGTCATTTGAATTGATGCCTTTAAAGCATTTCACAGCTCTGCAAACAAGGTGTTTTATACAATTCTAATAGTAACAGCAGAGAACACACCAATTTAAAAATCATCCAAAATAATACCGAAAAAATAACTGACAGACTTGGATAACAGGACACTAGCCTGAAATTGATTTAAATGCAAGAGTTTTAATGATTTTTGCAAATGCTCCGTTCTATAATACAATGAGAAAAGAATGATTTGCCTCCTGGAAATTATAGTGCATCTGGGGTAAATTTATTTTAAAATAAGATACAAACTAAAAAAAAAAAAAAGTTTTAAAGGATATAAACATTGTCAGAACCTGAACAGCAGTAGGAGGAGTGTGCCTTAACATGAAAGAGTTGGCGCTCTGGATTCATTGCTGCGTCGCCGAGAGACAAAATGAAATCGGTACCTGTTAGGAAACACACCTTGGGTGTCACGACTGCCCGGTGGCAGCTTCAGCATCTACTGGGATTTGGCGGGAAGGAGGTTTGACACACGCATGGGAGGGCTCCTTCACACATGGCTCCTTATAAATGGTAAGGGAAAGCATTTCAGGAGACAGACCACCTCCGCAAGTGAACGCGTGGTGGATGAGGCAGTGTACCTGCCTCTTCAGAAGACCGTACCTTGGGCTTTCCAGTCCACCACAGTCTGCTCCCTGAGGCAAAGGGGCACCAAAATAAGAAGAATGTTGAAGTCAGGAAGGTTCCATGTGAAAATACAGAGACTTCTTCGTCTCTCTAAATAGCAGTGTTGTAGGCCTTCCTCACCAAAGGAAAGAAAGAAAAAGGTATTTTTCAAGGGGGGAAATGGTCCCTTGGTGTAGATGTTGAGGCAGAAGGCAAGGACAGCTTGACAAAATGTAGAGGGAGGAAAGTGAGTTTCCTATTCTTCCCTTGTTCATTTCCTAAGGTTCCTCTTCCCCCCACACACCTTTTTTGTTGCATCTCTGTACATTTTATAGCATCCAAAAAATGACTAGAAAAGATCAGGGTTCACCTAGTCCACCCCCCTCATGAAGGCCCTGCAGCAGATGCTTACCTAGCCTGCTCTAAGGAAACTTCCCTTTAGTGACTTACCTCATTGTGCAACCAGTCTTCAATTAGATACCCTTTTTGTTTTACAAATAGTGAAGGTGTTCACACTTTCCTTTCCTGCAAATTAAGCTGATTTCTGCCTATCCTTCTGCCTACGGAGGTGGAGAACAAGGAATGACTCCACTGCAGAGTATGAGAGGACAGGCATGCATCTGTCCTCTCCATCCCCATGACTCAGCCATTTCTCAGCCACTCTCCACCAGTATTTCCCCACCCCTTAGGCCACCTCTCTGTTAACATTTGCTCTCCAACTTGTGGTCCATGTCCACCTACTCTTACTTGTAGCCATCTCTTTGTTCAGGTCGGTAACTGGATGCACTGGAGGAGAAGTAGCGTAAGGGCTTCCACAGACAGCTCTGGAGAGAAATCACCTTATTATGAGCTTTTACCACGGGAAGAGATGGTTTCTCAGATACTCCGGGGCTGAATGGGAAGTGTGCGTGGAGGGGGAACGGCAAAGGCAGAACTCAGTGGGTTCTGCCAGCTCCTCCTCAAATGCCATTGGGAGCCTGGGGGATGCAAAGATGATCACATTGAACCCGAAATGCAGTCGGTGGGCTTCAGCCTTGTCTTTACATCCGTGATAACAGAAACTAAATACGGCGGAGAAGCACAAAACAATTTCTGCTTTTGCCTGTAACACTGACTTATAACTAACCTCAGATCTCTGGTGATTGGCCTGGTTTTATGCGCATTGGCTGTGGCAGGAGGGAAAGCCCTGGCTTCTATTTTCATACTTGGTTCTCACATGAAATAATGGTGGGGGGGGGGGGGGGAGAGGAGGAAGGGGGGAAGATGCAGCTGCAAAAACAGTCAGTGAAACATAAAAATCCCTATTGTTTTGTTGTAGTTCTCAGTGCCCTTCAACTGCTGGGCACAGACAAGGCCTCCCCCTGCTCAGGTTCAATACGCAGGGGAGCCTTGGGGCTCAGAGCTCCCTCCCTACTTTCCCTAAGCCTCGCCGTCAATTGTGCTTTTGTTCACGAAAAAAAATTTAGCCCAATGCATGCTAATTTATAGCCAGGGAAGCAATTAAAAAAAAGTTTATTATCCTTTCCCCCTCGCCTCTCAAATGGAGTGTTACAGCAGCAGGGTTTTTCGGTAAACTTGACACAAACTGATGTCAGTAAGGGGGGAGCAAGGCCAGGAACCGAGCACAGATCTTTACATCTCCCCTCCACATGGAATGGGACAGCCTTCCAGTTTTCTCCGTCTGCCTATACTTGGGAACTTGAGTGCTTCAGGAAAACCTAGGCACAAAGACACACTTATTTCCCTACGCTTTGACAGCAAACGTGCACTGTACACATCGCCCTCATGCACCCACTTTAACAAATGCGAAACATTAAAGAAAGAATTGCCTAATATAGCTACAATGTAGAGACATATTTACATTTATTACTGAACTTACTGTGTGCCGTTTTCTGTAAATTTGGCATATCTTTAATATTCAACAAAACAGTAGACACCGATTAATCTGTATGGTGAAGTCAGTCCAGTTCACCTCTGGATTTTGTAACTCCTTGCAAAAATCTTAGAACTGCACCAATAGAGATTTTGCTGTTAGTACAGGACTGGCTTTTTCTTTCAGGAGGAACTGGGTTTTTTTCCAAGTTGATTGTAAAGAAAGCAATAGATGTCTCTACCTACTATATATTTTAGCATGGCACTGCCGTGGGGCAGGCAGGGATGGGCAGTCTCTGCAGGGTGAGCTCCTTCTGAGGCATCTGGTGGGCAGAGAACAGAGATCACGGCTCTTCCCTGCACTCTGACCAAGCACTACCAACCTGTGGGACCTTCTTAAACTGTAAAGTAAAAGATAAGCCCTTCAGTGACAGCCCAAGTGCTGATGACTGAAGAGGGTGGAAGTGATTTTTGTTCTCCCACCTGTGCTCTCACCCAGCAATGCCAGCGATATAACCGGACAGCCCTTGCACATTCTCTGCCACCGGTTTTGCCCTCAATTGCAAGTATTTAATTCCATATTATCCAACCATGAGCATCTTGGTGACAAAACAGGAGGCAGGGCTTTTAGTGATGGTCAGGTTTGCAGTGATACATGCACTACCGACTGCACCTGACCTGCAATTTTACGTAGGACAGGACAGGCAGAGTTAACGTGAAGCTTTTCCAGTGGCATCCCATAGTGTACCAGATCTGCACAAACCCTGCTATATATTAGGGACCACCGCAAAAGCAAGCCAGGAATGGTCAGGAATCAGGAAGGCTAGACCGGGTCTTCCCAGCAGCATGAACTTGTCTCCCATAAATTCTAAGCTATCGCAGGCATGTCTCACACAGGGACAAGGTTTTTACCTTCTGCAGGCTTCATTTTGGAGAATCCCTAACTGATGCATGTCCTTGATGTCACAACTTTAATAACATTAGCAGCGCTAGCAGAAATAGGAATACAATTACAAGCATAAGACCCAAAACTAGTGGAGCCACAGTTTAAATTACAGAGGTCCAAGAAGGTAGCATAGGCATTTGGCACTCCCCGTTCTCACCAGGATGATCAGCTTCAAATGATGCCAGCAGGCAGCGGGCACCTACAACACCTTTAGGAATCGGGCTGCTTGTGTTTCTAAGGACATCATTCTGACCAGCACCTTACAGTATTGGCTTTGCTATCACAGATTTGGGAGCTTCTGACTTAATTTGGGAAGCAGTAACCCCAAATATAGTGAGGATATCTGATCTCTCCCCCGCTTGCTGCATGGGCACATGCAGGACTTTTCTGCTCTGCATCCCATTCCCTGCACCCCCGGACATGGGGAGGAAAGCCCCCCTCCTGTTCCCAGTGAGGGACACCCACTGCCTGGGGGGGTGGAGGGAGGCCTGGGGTGCACCGAGGAGCACAAGGAGACCCAGCGGGGACTGTGAGGGGGAAGGAAGGTGTGATGGAAACAGAGGGCACTCATTTCTTCGCTGGCCCTTGCAGGCACCGCTGGTGCCGGGCTGGTGTGTGCGTACCTCTCTGCAGGTGGCCTTTCCACAGCCACCCTGGTCCCAGCTGAAGGGGTGCTGTGGGCATGAGGGTGGCTGGAGGAGACCGTTCTGGTGGTGGTGTAAGGGCTGTGATGAAGGCACCCCTTCCTCCTTCCTCCTTCTCCCTTCCCCTTCCCTCCTTCCCCTTCTCTGTGGTGTCCAGGGCTCCTGGCAGCAGCCCACGTAGGCATGGGGCTGTCCCGGTCCCCGCAGGGCCAGGGGCTGCCCTGCATCCATCCATCCATCCATCCATCCATCCATCCATCCATCCACCCACCCACCCACCCGCGGCTGCAGCCTGGCAGCCCCCTGGCAGTGTGGGGTGCTGCGGGGGTCCCCTCCCACTGCCCCTGGCAGCTTCTCGACCCTGGGTTGGGGGGACCTCCCCGTTTCTGTCAGCGTGGCGGGTGGTGCAAATACCAGCACCCCAAAATGACCCGCAGCCCTGCCCACCCCGCTGGGGCACCGCGCCCCGGGGCTCCCCTCTGCTTTGGCTCCCAAGCCCTGGGGCACCGGGAAAAATAGAAAATAATATGCTGCCCTCACGGGCTTTTATTCCCTTCTCCCCCCTGCCCCTTTTTTTTTTTTTTTAATTTTTAAAATAGTAGTTAAAAAATAGCCCTGCCATGGAGCTTTGCCATGCTCTGAACCTGAGAGAGGTGAAGGTGGGAGAAGAGGGCTGGAGCGATCGGATGGGTGAAATGCAAAGTTGGGTTTGCTGGGGTTTTTTTTTGCCCCCACCCCCCAATTCAAAATCAGAAATTATTGCCTGAGGAGCAGATACTCCATTTTATTGGCTCATAAAAAAAAAGTTTTCAAAGCCTAATTTCCACCAGATACATTTATTTTCCGTTGAAAGCAGAATTAAAACAATACGCGCGAGTAGGTGCCATTAAACCTAAGCCGTCTTTTGCTGTTAATCATGGGAGAGAATGATTACCAAAGTCAGTAAAGGAGCCCTGTGTTTTAAAGGCAAAAAATCCAGCTTTTAGGAGGAGTGAGCTCAGAGGAGGACTGAAGCAGCCCAAGAAACAAGGAGGGACCCTTCATAAGAGTTAAAATTCAGTGTCAGGTTACTTCTCGATATTTCAGGGAACATGCCGGTCCTGGAAGGGATTTGTGGTTGTGAAACGCATCCCTTGCTAAAATACCGTTTGATGCTTGTGTCAAAGAGGAAACCAAAACAATCTTTGCCTTTTAAGCCCAGATTTCAAAACAAAACCAAAAGAAAAGAAGCAAACAAACAAAAAAAATTTAACCCAAACCAAAAACCCCTCTAAATTTCAAACTGCAGCTTTGAACAGCTTTCCCGGCGGTATTTGCTTCAAAGCTCACAGGCGCAGTGCCCCTGTGTTCCCGAGGTCTCCCTGCCCTCCCTTCCCCCGTTTCTGCTGCCTGGATGGTAGGTTCAGAAGCAAATGCCCTGCTAAATAATTGCTAGAATTTGAAAAAAAAAAAAAAAACAAAAAAAAAAAAGAGAGGGGAAAAAAAAAAAAAGAAGGGAAAATGCGCACCAGCATTCAGGTGCTAACCTACTTATTTGAAAGTAATTTATTTTCCATTTTGCCCGTTTCCCCCCTTTAAAACAGAACGCTGAAAGAAAGAATAAGTGCTTTAACATTTCAATGTTGTGCTCTGGTAATTACTTTTTCACTTTTCCCCTAAGTTCCAATGTGAAAACCTCACAGGGGGGTCTTTGCTGTAGCAGGGCTACAGTTCCCAATCCCAAGCGCAAGATCTGCAATTACAAACCCATTCGGTGCCCTTCCCTATCATTAATATGCACAAAATCCTGCTGCTAATCTTATAATCTGTTTTGTTTCATCAATTGCTTGCCTAGCACCAGGCAGGAAAGAAAAAGAGAGGAAGAAAAAAAGAAAGAAAGAGGAGAAGAATAAAGCCGGGAAAAAAAAAAACCACCCCAAAAAACCCCCAACCCAAACCCCAAAACAACCAACA
The DNA here is from genome assembly GCF_030463565.1 of Pelecanus crispus. Taxonomy (NCBI): domain Eukaryota; kingdom Metazoa; phylum Chordata; class Aves; order Pelecaniformes; family Pelecanidae; genus Pelecanus; species Pelecanus crispus. Next base: position 166,417,003 of record NC_134643.1, read on the forward strand.
TGGAAAGCTTCCTAAAGTAAACGAAAAAACCAAATAAATCGCATTTGATTTCTTAATAATGTGAAAATTATTAAGAGTGTTAAATGGAAGCAGGATTTTCCACTGGGGGGGGGGGGGGGGGGGAGCTGTGTGTGCGCGCCAGGGAAGTTTAAGGAGAAATCTGAATCTCTCCAACATTTTATTTGCATGTTTGATTTCTCCGCGTCCGGGTCAGGAAATGAAGTTCCTTAAGCAGTCAGCTGCGGAAGGGAGACTTTGCTCCTTAACACTTCTGGAGAGCTTTTGAGCTTTTTGTTCTGTCCCGGTTGGAAGGGGGGAGCGGAGGGGGTGGTGGTGGTGGTGGGGGGTTGCGCCTCCGCCGCCCCCCGCCCTGCCCGCCGCGGCCGCGCAGCTCCCGCGGGCTCCTCACGCTTTGTCATTAAGACTTCAGTAAAACAATGAAGACATTATTTTTTAAAATCTTCTTCCCCCCCTCCCCGCCCCTCCGCGCGGTATTAAGGGAATAAAACAATCTACGCCACACGGGTCCTATTGAGATTAATGAAAAAATTATGCAAAAAAGAAAAAGAAAAAAAAAACCCTAAACCAAAACCACCCACCCACCCCCAGCTCCCCTATATCTCATAAATCTCATTTTTCGTTCCCTGCGCCAGGCCTTGCCTTGCCTTGCACCTGATGATTTATTAACGTAATCTGCGGGGATAACTACACATGTGCCCAGCTCCGGCTTGTCCCAGCTCATCTTCTAAGTAATTGTTTCTCATTAGTTCTGATAATGTTTTAATAGTGTTACCCCTAATTTAGTCAGCCAAGAATTAATAACGGAGGGTGCCCTGAAACGAGGAGGGGAGGGGGGAGCTGCGAAGCGCAATCTAAGCAGGTAGTCTTTAATTAATCAGATTAGCCCGGCGGTCCCCGCGCTGTAAGGGATCACTCGGATGGGACCCGGGTGGAAAGGGGAGGGTGCTTGGTCCACGCTGCTCATCCCCAAACTCCGCGGGGGGGGGCCCTGCCGCCATCCCCCGCCCACCCCACCGGTGCCGCTGTGGCAGGGTCCCCACCGGTCCCGGTGGGATGCTGGTCCCGGTGGGATGCCGGTGCCGGGTGGGATGCCGGTCCCGGTGGGATGCTGGTGCCGGGTGGGATGCTGGTCCCGGTGGGATGCCGGTGCTGGGTGGGATGCCGGTCCCGGTGGGATGCTGGTGCCGGGTGGGATGCTGGTCCTGGTGGGATGCCGGTCCCAGTGGGATGCCGGTGCTGGGTGGGATGCCGGTCCTGGTGGGGTGCTGGTCCCGGTGGGATGCTCTCCCCGTCCCGCTCCTCCACCGCTCCCCGGGCCCAGCCCGGCCGTGGCCCCGCCGCCCCCGCGCTCCCTTTCCCCGCTGCTTCCACGCAGGCTCCCCCCCCACCCCTTTAATTAAACCAAAAATAACCCAAAATGTTTAAAATTGCTGCTCGGAGATGGAGGGCAAACATACTAGGCGAGCAGATGGGAGGAATAAGGCGCTGTGACTCCATACATAAAATGGCCATGGAGGCGGTGAAAAATGAAACTAAAAAACAACTGTTTTCTATTTACAAAATTTAAATAAACAGAACAGCCTTCCCCGCGGTGTTTGTCTAAGTGCAGCAGCATTGCTGCTGTGTAGGTCATGAAAAGGTTGGTGCATAGTTTAAAACTTCCCATTCTGTTAATTTCTTAAAGAACAGTCGTTCATAGTCTGAGCACAAAAGCTCATGATTTAATGAGGAACAGAAACAAAATCTCTGATTGTTGGTGTTTCAAACTTCATTGGAGTCCTCTGGCAACCACAAGTTGATCCTCTGCAGCTTCAATACCCTTTAGCCCTCCATATAAGAGTACATGCTGAATAGAGGACAATGCCTGGTTGTTATGTTTATTTACCCTTACTACAAGCTGGGTTAACCTCTTCAAAACAGCTTTACTAAGCCCGTTAACCACACGGCCCACATGACCTGTAGCCGTATCCCTAATGTGATGTAAATCTGACTCGAGACCATATGCACAAGTTCTGCTGCATTGTGCCTCCGAAAACTACAAGTTTATTGCCGTCCAACCCTTCCCGGGCTGGACGCTTCCAGGAGGAAACGCTCTGAATAGCGACCGCTTAAAAAAAGAGAAAAGTCAAGAGTCCTGTGTTGTCGGAGCAATATTTTTAATGGCTGTTGCACATTTACAGAAGGGGATGTGTGTGGGGGGGGAATGCGAAGCCCGCACAGGGTAATGATTTTCATCACAATTATTTCAACTGGTGCGCAATTATTCGAGGCTTTGCCCTTTCTGCTGGGAGTTCTGCACCGGAGCGGGAAGAAGCGTAGATACAAATCGGAGCGATAGACCTGGTTTTCATCTGCGCTTTTAACAGAGCTCGCAGCTTACGTTTTGCCTTTCTCCTTTAGTGAGGTCATAGTCCTGCATTCGTAGTAATTACCGTGATGTCACACAGTCAGTGGTGTAACTTCATTGCAGGCTATGAGTAGTACACGGGCTGTGCAGGAGCGAGCCGTGATTTGAGTCGGGAACAGTGTTAGTAATTAGCAATTCTGGCAAGCAAATTATGACAGATCTGCAAAATGGAAATGAATTTCTGCTTAAGCTTGACATCTTTAATTTTTTTTCCCCCAAGTATTATAGTCATCTTTTAAAACAGCTACTGGGGCCCCATGGCGAGAGCTTCATTTACCAGCTCATTTTTTCTTGATGGCTGTGGCAAGCGTAACAATGTTCTGTGCCTGCTTCAGTAATGGCATGTCGATCATGCTCCCGTGGAAAGTAAATGCTCCCTGGAAAAGAGAGAATATAAACTTCCTGAGAGGACCTCTGGAAATCGTAGTTTCCTTGTCTTTTTCTTTCAAAACACATCCGTTCGGCAAGAAACATTAGCTCCCACAGGAATCCTGAATGAGTTTTAGGAGGCAAACTAACCCAGACGGGGCAAATGCATTTAAAGAAATGCGGTGGGCGCCGAGTGCTCCGAAGCGGAGGCAAAAAGAGAGAGAAAAGAGAAGCCCCGTGCGCAGCCCCGCTGTTTCAGCCTCTCTAGCTGGCAAACACGAGGGCCAAGAGCAGCGAGGCCGTGCGTGCCAGCCCGGGGGCCGGCGGACACCGTGCCTGGGGGGCAGCTCTGCTCCCCACGACCAGCATCACCCTCCAGCGCTGGGGCTGGAGTTTCTGCGGATGGCGGGCAAAGGCAGAAGCGTTACCTCTGTCAGGAAACAGCAACAGGCATTTGGTGGGGTAGAGGGGAGTTTTCCTGACTTGGGGGTGTGTTGAGGTTGTGCTGCTGCACCTCGCCATCACGTCTCCGGTGCTAAAGATAGGCTGGGCCTGTGCATAGAGCCAGGGGCTGGGGTGGAAGCTGAAAAAACCCAAGTGGCTGGCACGGTAATATTGCCCAAATCTGCTCTGGAGCCAAGGTAAAGCCCACCTGAGCACTGCACACAGGGAATTTTGCCTGAGCGGATGCAGAACTAGCCGGTGTGCCTCAGCAGTGGTGGTCTGGGAGCCAGGGCAGGTTTCAGAAGTCACTTTGCATTTCTAGGGGTTTTGTGTTGGTACCACGGTGCCAAGTTTAAAATATTTAACCATGAATCATAGTTAAACAGAAGACACGTGTTTTAAATAGGGCCAAACCCGACTTGTTCCTTTGGATGCTCTAATCCACACATATGTTGCTGAGGTAGGATTTTGAAGATAAAACACTGTGTATCAAGATGTGCCAAAGTTCAGCAGACCAAAACCAACCAACCAAAAATCTTACTTGTAATTCTGACAGTACTTCGACACATTCTTGAAAAAAAACAAATACAAAGACGCAATCCCTTCCCTGGCCCCAGCGTTGCGTAGGGCGTCTCTGTGAAGCACTGCGCACCCTTTTAATGTCCTGCTGCGATCGATACAGGATCACAGCCTGCTCTTAGATTTGACAGCGAGCGAGGCTAACCAAGAACAGGGCAAGAACGATAGCAGCGTGTGTGGCTGTGCATGCATAGGGAAAGAAATGCAGAGGAGAGCAAGCCGTTTATTGTTTTCTGGTTTTCATTTAAGGCTTGATAATCATTATATAGAGGACTCTCATAAGTAAAGTGAAAATAGAACCCATTTACAAAACTGTTGAGGAAATGTGTTGCTCCAGTGACACATCTAGCTTGACTGAAGCAATATTAATTAAATACCAAATCACATTCTAGAACAGTTAAGACAAAAATCCACCTTAAGCAGCAATCTAATACAAATCAATATTGTTGGATGTAAGAACAGGCTGTATTAAAGCCATTAAAAACCTAATAGTTAAAACTATGATTTTATTCTAAGTAGGATTTCCTACTATAGCTTGCAGTATTTTAGGAGGGTTTGGAGAATAATGGGACTGATGGATACTCAGTGGTAGATGCTTCAAATCGAGTTTCTTGTTTACAATCAACCAATCAACCCTACACTACCCCAACAAAAACAACATTAATATTATTATTATTACTATTACTATTATTAATAATAATAGACCACTTTTTACCTTAGCTACATCTCAGCCATTTTCACTTATACTTTCAAACCTTTACAGAAAATGCAGCCTCAAACTATTCCATTTATTAACTGTTGTGAAAATAAATTGGGCACTAAGTAAACGTTTTATGACATAGGACTTCAGAATAATTTGGGTCTATGCAGTGATCTCCAACTGCAAGATACATTTTTTTTCACTGTAAGAAAAAGATGTTTTAATTATGCCTGTTTTTCTATAGGCATTCAGTCAAATAATAGCCATTGCTTAAAAGAGAAATTTGCACGTGGGATGACAGTGATAAGCAGAGATGTGTTACGGTCTGGAATCATCCTTCCTAGTTCTGTGAAATGGCTGACTTAGGAATGCAGTTATCCTAAGTACCTGCAATAGTTTGCAAAAAGAGATGGGTGCCTAGCAATGGCAATTCTGATCTCTGGTTCCCCGAGTCATGATCGGGAGGGTCTTTATCCCTTCCACTGACTGCACAGGATGCTCTGAAGTCAGGTACCTCTGCAGGTGCCTAACTTGGAGCATGATGAATCTGGGTCAGAATGTCTTTTTTGAAAGCAGGAGTTAATTAAACAGCATGCCTGTCCTCTCTTCATTAAAATAACATGTTTAGAAAGGAAACCAGGATAATAGTGTGTGTGTGGACACAGGAACACTGAACCACTTGAGATCTGCCGTATGTTCTCTTCTTGTCAGCGTGCAGCTGTAGTTTGGGTTGCTAGGAATTTGAATTCTTGAAGGAAAAAAATGCTTTTTTTTTTCCTAACAGCAAAGAGTAACATGAAGAAGTTGGCTTTTCTGCCTGTTCACTCTGAGGCTTATTTTCTCCCTGCTAATTTGCAGCGTTGAGCTAAAGTCCAGAAAAAGAAACCGATTTTAATGCCATTGAATATACTCTATTCACTGCCTCTCTTTCCACCCACAGGTTTCAACAGATAGGAAATACCAGTAATTATAGCTTTGTCCCCATGCTCTCTTTTCCAGTTCTCCTAGATGAAATTTGCCTTTAGCATTCTTTTGATTTTCTCTCGCACTAATATAAAGAAAACAAGACTTTCTGTAAACACCATTTGCTTTGATAGCGTTAATCTGGGGATTAATTTAGTCATAGATCTAAATTTTCTTTTTGGCTAATTTTCTCAATAATCTCACGCTTCCAGCCTGTGCTTAGACTTCCAGTAGTTCAACCGTGGGACCAAAGGTCTGTTCTTAAGGAAGCTTGCAGCGTTAATGGGAGCGACGGCGGGGTGCGTGGCGCGAGGCTGGGGTTTGCAGCCATCGCGTTCGGTGGCTGTGGTTCTCGCGCGCCACGTGGCCGCATACACCATTCAGTGGGAGCCTTTTCAGAAAGCTGCAAAAGGACCCTGCCGTCAGGCGAGTCAGACGTGTCAGACCTGCCCTGGGAAGAGACAGGCCCTCCACGTAAAGGCTGACGGAGGAGCTGGGAGAAGGAGCAGCCAGGAGGCAGAGCCGCAGCCGGTGGGTGCAACCTTCCGGTGATGAAGCACAGGTGCAAGTAAGTTGGGTGGGATGAGAAGTGAGGGAATGGAGGACAACCGTGGCCCGCACCGTACCGCTGGCTGGAAGTGCAGCCAGCCCTTCTGAGGAGCGGGTGGCTCTGTGGGCCAAAGACACTGCCCCTGTTTTCAGCGGCGCGGCACATATTCTGCTGTCCTGTCCAGTGCCATCCTTCATGCAGCAACACAGTGAACGTGCTAAGGGTGAAGCCATGTGAGAAATCGGGTGACTTTGGCACTCACCAGCCTGCAGGGTATGGGAGCTGTAAGAGCGCTTTGGCTGGGCTACGCCGTACAGCTGCGAAGGCAGCACAACACAGCAGAGGGGTTTGTATTTGCACAGCCTTGGGCTTCCCTCAGCCTGATCGCTGTATGCCTCTGTCAGGGCAGACTATCGGGGAGAAAGCAAGGAAGGAAGGTGAACAGGCAACGTTTCCCGCTTGGATCATCATGCAGACTAGCTAAGAGTCCTTCCCAGTTGACTGACAAGCAAGGAAAGACTCAAAGGTGTTTCCTTCTGGATAGCTCTGTGAGAGCAGAGCAACAAGAAGGTGTCGGACCCATCTGGCTCCTCTTGTCTCTGCCTGGTCACTGGAGCTGCCCACAGAGCCCACCAAGTCATCATTTCCTCATCTCCATCTCTTGTATCAGGCCACCTTCTCCAGGCTGAACGATGCAAGACCAGTACCGTGCAATTTGCTGCATCCCCCAGGAACCACGCAGCATTTGAATGCAATAAATTCACAATGACATTTAATGCTCTGTTAAAACAGTAGTAACATCTTTAAAAACGTAACAGCTATTTATGCAAGTTGCAGGCCATGCTGAGTAAGGCCTTAACAGCTCTACTTTGAATTTCAATATGCCCTGAAGTGCTTTGAGAATGGAACGGAGAGGGCTTTTGGCAGATACAGAAAACAGCTGGAAGGGAATTAAAATTATAGAAAGCTGCTAGGTTTTTTTTTAGAAGGAAACAGCAAAAAATGATAGTCTTGGAAAAAAGAGAATTGAGCATGGTCGGCCCCAACTGATACAAAGATCCGGCCTACAGACAAGGTAAGCGATAAAGCAGAGTTGACAAAGAACAGTCATTTTCACAGGTCAGGAGCTGAAGATACAGACTTACAAAAAAAGGGGGCAAATCAAGTTATGCATTAGGAATATCTAATGCAATAAGTTTCCAGGTGACTGTGGAGAGACCAAAGAGATTCAGAACCAAACTTTCTAAGACATCAGTTCGGCAAAGCTTAAGCTTGTACCTTATGAACCTCCTTTTGGAGAAATGTAGCCACTACCAAACCCAACTCAGAACTAATGAAGTTCAACATATAATTGAGGGCTTTTCTTTGACAACTTAGAAGAAAACTCTGGCCATGTGTTGCCATGGATCTTGGACATGGCTCTTACCATATCTATACGTTATCCTTAAAGATTGCCTTTACCTATAAGAAATGACATATATCAAGTAGCAGAAAGAGTTTCAGCATTGGTCTGTTATTTACCATGGCCAGAAGATGAACATGTTAATGCAGTGGTTTCTGGAACATGAAGACTTCCTCTTTTTGCGTGTGTCTCTATGTGGCAGCGTCTAGGAACATTTGCTCTGTGAAACTTTTGGGAGCAGTTAAGAGCTTGGTAAATCTATACGATCATCTCATAAACAGAGTACATTTTTTTTATGGCGAGAAGCATTTTACTTTCTAGAAGCTAAATGGAGGGGATTCAAAGTCCATGATTTCTGTATCAGCTGGGGGTCAGTATGTTCTGGGGGAACCAGGAAAGGGGAAGAAATGATACAGCCAACTCTATTGCTAGTGTTTATCATGGGTGGTAGAATTGTGTTGATTTGACTACAACAGGGGATGGACAGGATCACAAGTAAAGTACCTTTCAGGTTTTTCCAGAAGATCAGGGAAAGTAAAGTTTCATACTTACTTATCTCTCCTGAAACCTTTTTATATAATATGCAATATTACATGGGGTTTTACTCACACCATCTCTTGTTTCCTTATGTACCACTGGGTTAACAAGAGAAAGAAGCTGGCTAAAACTATTATGATACAGAACACTTAAGGCACCTTGTAGTTATGTGGCACACTTTCCTCTGAGCTGTGGCTTGGATTAAAGTACATGAGTTAATTACAGTAAAGTAATAATTGTTCTGGGACATGTGGGACAGTGATTAGATGAGCTAGTCCCCTTTGGTTCACAAGATGGAAGAATTAGAGGTACTCCTGCACCTGGGAATGCTTGTGGCTTTTTCCTCAGCATTTGCTCTGTCTGTGGCTATCTGTGCCCCTACCCACGTCCATCCCGATGAGTGCAATGAACTCACTATGAGGGTTACTGTAGACCCTCGGTTCTTAGACCGCTGGAAACCATTAATAACCTGCATCAGTACTGAATATGAGGATCAGCTTTCCTAATGCATAGCAAATATATCAATTTTGAAGTACCAAGTAAGTCCTATATGTTCCAAAAAGTCTACTGGCTTCCTGATTGATTGCAGATGAGACTCCAAACGTGAGCACTGGTTGTGAGAACTCTGCACTCTGTTTTGGGAACCACTGCTGTCTTTATTCATTACCTTGACTATTGCTAAACCTTTGCTAATAAGCCCTGTTCTACCAGATCTCATCATACATGTAGCCAACAACTTTAACTCCCATGTGACAGTGGCCAGGCCTTTCTTAAAGATATTTATAAAGACTACATTAAGCCTGTCACTTGTCTATAGTAGAAAAAAAACCCTCAATTATCTTGCATCACATGAAAGAATATAGCCAATAGTGCTATATTCGTTTGTTGTGTGTGTCAATGTATGGGTTGCCCCAGGCCACTGTGTGGAGACAGCCAACTTTTTCGAAAGCAGTTTACTTTGGGGATCTAGTCAGGTGATTTAGACGGCAGGGTTGGAGGTGCTAGGGGATGCTGGTGAGTAGGTAGGACTCTGGGTACCCGGGCCAGTGGAAGAAAAGCAAAAGCAAGCCAAGGTCATGTTCCATGAAATTGCAATAGGGACAAGAAAGCACCTGCTGCTGAATTTTGCATTACGTATAGGTCCAAGATATATCTAATGCTTATGAAATTGCCAAAAAAATCTCTGCCACTAGTTAGGTGACTGTTGCTCAGAAAACAAGCAAACTCATGAGTGAGGGGAGGTCCTTTGATGGCACTCTGCTGTCATGGGGTTGGAAATACTGCCCTGCTGATGAAGGTTTCTTTTTCTTCAATTACTTTTCTTAGCGGTTTAGCTAGCGAAACTTTTCTTTGCAGACCAAATCCCTGCAATGACTGTGTGGCAGTCGGGTTATCTCCTCGCCCTACCTCACTGCCTTCTGAGAGGACATGCATCTAGGACCTAGGAGAAATGGGCATAGGGGGACCAGTGAGCCAGCCACCCTCCTCTCCTCCACCCCGTTCATCATTAGGAGATGTGGTGAATCAAACAGAGCTCCCACACCACTCTGGTGACACGGGCCAGAGGCTGTGTGTGAATGCACCTATTGTCTAAATAAGTAATTATGCAAGTCCCCTTCCAATCCCTGTGACCTGTATCAGCACTCGCAGGCAGATGCCAGGATAAATGGAGACAAGCAGAACGGGCGATGCCAGCTGGCCAGTGCAAACCATGCCGTACCTCCCACAAGGGGAAATGGAGAACACGTATAGACAAGCATCCTCAAGTCCACAGATGCAAGAAATCTTCGATCCACAGTTACCTGAGAAACATTGATTCTTTCCATGGTAATTCAGTGGCTAGCCATTTCTAAATCCCAAAGGTCTAGTTACCACTTTTTGGAGACCACAAAAATACATGGAATAAACCCCGTAAAATCTGCTTGGGTCTGAGAACAATATCTGTAATCCTACACAATGTTAAACTGCTACAAGGAAATAAGAGTGTTGTGCTCTGGAGGAAGGGCAGATTTGCTTTTCTGAGGAGGGAAGGAAGCAGGTGGATGGCAAAGGGTCCCCCTAAAAAGCACAGCATTCAGGAACATCATTCCCCTGGTAAATGAAAACAGACCTTCTTTAAGCAACCCCCTGCAGAGGAAATTTGGAAATCGTTGCTTTGGGGCTTAAAAAGAACGCTTGGATTTGCTTACAGGTAATGAACAAAAGAGAAGAGAGTCCTGGTCGCAGCAAATGGAGTTGGGTCTGTGCCTGGGGGAGGAGTGATTATGCTGACTACAAAGGAATGACTTTCCCTTGAGACAGAAGGTTGAAACCATATTTTTGGGGAAGTCAAGAGTAGGAAATAAGCTAACAGCTGTGATGGTCCTGAATGCAGGTTTAATTAATTTTTTCTTCTGCAAGTTATAGCCAAAGAGCCATGATAAAGAGCTGGGTCACGATTCCACCTTTTAGCGATGAACTTCCAAAGGTTAGTGAGCTGCTAGGAGGCATTCAACGATATCTGGGTCAACTGAGCACGTTTGTCAGGCTATAACAAGATAATGTCTTGTACTCCTCTCTGCTCAGGCCTGTCCTGCCTCCAGATCAGGCTGCCACACAACTCTCGGCCTTCTTTCAGCATCTTTGCAGTAGGTAGGAAATGCCCAAATAACTAGTGTAGTCACATATGACAAACTGAAGACTCCACGCACAGCAAGCTACATGAACAGAGCTTTTTGGGTTACGTATTTCTGTGTCCTCTCCTTTGCACCCTTTGGCATTCGCCCCTTTTCTGTAGCTACACTATGGGAGGAAAGACACTTATACACAAAATCTTTGGGGAAAATAAATGATCCCTGAGAAGGTTTGTCACAAACGCTTTTTGGCAAGAGGAGATGCTCAGTGGGTGTCTGTGATCTGTTGAAGGAAGGGATGGATGGGGAGGGAATTCTGCAAAGTATCAACACCAGCAAGTTTCTCTAGCCATTTTGTTGATATGAAGAAAACATTCAATATCTCTACCTTTTGTTTCTTTTCACCAGTGTACACTTCCACCAGAACAGCAGCAGTTAGTTAGTTAGTTCAGAGGATAAATCAGTTTGTAATGCCAGAAGCAGGCCTGTCTGTATGAGATAGGTTTCAACCTCTAGGAGCAGATGGAAGGACACAAAAGGCCGAGAAAGAAAGAGCAACAACAACTTGAAATAGAGATTATTTTTTTTGCCTCAGATAACTCCCTAGCAGCAGTACAAGAACTCTGACAGAAAAAGCCTTTTCTGAAGCTCAACAGGTAGGAAGGACTTTGTGATCCCTCAAGTCCACAGTGGGGCAGGAAAGATGAAGAACAGGGACCTACAAGGTCCTTTACTTCTCCTCCGGCTGACATTATTGTACCCGGCCCATGGATAAGGGTCTTGTCCTGCTGTGTGACCCAGACAAGCTGTTTTTCCCTCTTACAGCCCCCCAGGCTGCCTGAACCACTGAGGACAGCCATTTAGGCTGGGATGGGCCAGGGGATCCTGCTTGGTCCAGCTCCAGAAACTCTTTCAAGCCACCAAAATCTCTACCTCTCACTGAGCAAACAGCCTGTTTAAGATCCCTGAATGAAAAGCAGACATGAGGGGGTTTATTGCTGTCTTTACGTTTTCTTTCGTTTCCTTCTCATTGTGGTTGTTGCCTTCCCACGTGCTCCTCTAGACTAGGAAAGAATAAAATTAAAGAAACAGAAGAAAGTCCTAGAAATCAGGAATATTGTCCACTGGTTTTCCTGTCCTATAATGTAACGGAACGGAAGAATCCTAGTGAGAACACTTGCTGCTGCCAAGCAAATCTTTATTTTATAGCACAAAAGCAGCTTCCTGGACAAACATCCTATCCAACCATGCATTTTTTTTTCCCCTAGTGAGCATCATGGTTATTATATGGAAAAATGAAAAGTAACTAATATTAAGACTTCAGTATCCTTAGATGCCCTTAATTAAGTCAGTCATTTAGAATTAACTTGAAGTTTATAGTCATGGAAGCAATTTATTAAATACAGACTAGAAAATTTGATCTGGAAATAAACGACTACAGGACATGCAAAAGGCATTTGATACTGAAGGGGAAACTAGCGATAAAATACAACGCAGGTGAGAAAAGTAAAAACAGTGAAGCTCATTCTGTCAACAAGAATGGCATCACCCTTATTTCTGTAGTCTGTATTTTTTCTAATTTCAGATTCATTTTCTGAATAGGATTGGACAGCCATTTTTTTACTGCCATTCTCTATTTCAGCTGATGGAGCTTTTGCAGAGAGCTCCTCCAGGTCCCTGAAAACACCAGCCAGCACAGAGAGGAGTGAAGAGGCAGCAAGATCGCTGACACTTAAATTAACCGAAACAATATTTTGGCTGTACAGGCTTCTGAATTCCCTCAGTAAGCCTTAAAAAGAGCCATCTGGTCAGAACATTACATTTCTGGTTAGATCCTGCTTTGGAAATTGAAACAAGGCTTGTGAGCGCTTGTTAGTGCTTTTTAAAGAGGGATTTGGGAGGTGGGTGGTTGTCTCGCTGGGTTGCTCAGTGCAGAGCAGGTTTTGGCACGACAGTGGGCAGGTGTCTGCAGCGATGGGTGTCTCTCCGCTCCGTGCCTGCAAAAAAACATCGCCTGCATTGGGAGCGTGCGGGTATGGCATGGCCCTTCCAAAAGCAAGGGCACTCCCCCTGTCTTACCAAGACCCCGCACGCACCTCCTTGAGGCGACAAGGGCAAGAGGGGTCGGTGCCTTGCTGACAAGGAACCCAGCGGGGAGCCATCCCGTGCCCGCTGCAGGGCCCGCGTTCCCCGCGACAGCAGCTGCCTCCCCCAGGACCCACCTCCGGGTGGAAAGGCTATGGAGGGGCACAGCATCCCTCCTTCTGCTCCCGGCTCGCGGAGGAGCTTCTCCCTGCGGGAAGTGTCAAAGCGCCATCCGAGTCCCTCTCCCCCCACGTTTTGGACACAGGTCTTTAATGAGTGGAGGAAAACAGATTAAGAGCCACCGAATGCCTGCTGGGGAGTGTGTGTGTGGGGGCAGTTGGCAAGAAAATGTTTTGTATGAGTTTCTGCCCTGCTTAGGAGCTTTTGCAGCCCCGCGTAGTAAAATCTGTCTCCTTCTCTCCCCACCTGGCATAACTCCCTCAGGACTGATTGCGCCGGTGTAGGAACCAGTACAGCGCAAGCAATTAGCTAAATACAGCCCCTTCTGCTCTATTGTAGAGGTTCAAAATTTGCCCCCAGATGGATCTTTCTAGGAGAAAAGCCTTCAACTGTGACACAAAACACACTTCTAAAATCTTTTTCAAATAACAAAATTGTATGGAGAAACTTCAAGTACTAATATGAGCTCTCTCGATCTCTATTTATTCATCAATTCTCACATTAAAATTTCACTTGGCCACTTCTAAAAAAGATAAACAACATCATAGCAGCCCATGCTTAAATCCCACCAGCGCTCTCCGTCTTTGCATAGAGATGCACCTGAGCCTATACTTCTTAAGGCCAAAGCTCATAAAAGGTGGCAATTTATCACAAACCCCTGAATCCCCCACTCTGCTGCGTGAGGAATATACACTGCCTAATTAACATAAACCACAGCAAATGCCCTGCGTCCTTGGAGCGAGGGCTGACAGCGCTGCAGCCCAGCGTGCACAGAGACACCCCGTGCTGCCAGCGTCGCGCCGGGATGGGATCCAGCTTAGTTGGTGGCACCTCCAAGCTCTGCCTGGCAGTCTGTCCTGGGTGAGGGGAGCAGGGAGCCGGGCTGCTTCCTCACCCCCAGCTCCGCATAAAGCCCCGAGATATAATGCCCTACAAAGTGTGACATATACTCCCTGCGGGTTGATGGGGTCCCACACCACCCCATGCCAGAGGGATGCTCCAGAGCATCCCTCCCAGGAGGCAGGCTGGAGGAGCCTGCCACTCCCGGGGCACGATCCCGCTCTCCACAGGCTGGATTGGAGCGGGATGGATGCCTTGTGGCTGGGGCCGTACAGCGAGAGCCCTCCCGGGGCCCACGGCACTGCCGGGAGAGGGAGGGCAGCGGGGAGAGACCTCCCTGGGCGGTGGTGGGAGCTGGATCTGGCCCAAGCACGAGGGCGCATCGTCTCCAAGATACAGTGGCTTGGGGTAGCTTTTCCTAAACAAAGAGCATTATAAGGGAGCCACTGCTGGAAATTTCCATTCCTTTGTTGGGTAGATGCTGTGTAAATAAATGCATTCCTAAGATTTTTCATAATCCTGGAAAGGTCCATGAAAGAAACTGTACAGTTTGCCAAATCGCTGGAGTTCATATATATTATTCCTCAGCTGCCGGGAACATGATGTACAATGGCATGGAATATAATGCAAGAAACATATGCTAAAGGTCTTCTTAGAAGCACCCTGTGCATTCATATGTGGGATGTACAGATATTTCTTCTGTTTTGCCCCATGGGATCTAAAATGTTCAACCCATATTACACCTCGCGTTTGTGATTTACTTACCTTAACTGTAAATAATCCTTACATGACAGGTGACTTTGGTGGCAGCATTTAGCTATTCCCTGGTTTAATATGCGGGTGCTTTGGAAGCAGTTATAAATTAGTACATGAGATAAATATGTAAGCAATCTCTTACTTTACTCTTCTGCTTTTCTTTCTGTCTGAATTTTATTTAAAAACCAGACAATTTTGGAAGATGCCATTATGACAATGTTTTGTGCCTGATGTATTTACAAGTCAAATGGCTCAAAACCGCATTTTCAATGTCCTACTTTCTTGCCATATATAAACACTAACTACATATAGAAGAGATTATTTTCCTGTATCCGGTGTATTGGTAATGTAAATGCAGGAGTTACTTACACAGTAAAGACTACTGTACCTTCATTGGTGGAACTCTGATCTTTTTCTTGAAATAAGCTCGTAACTTCTCCCACTAACTCTACCCCCTTGGACTCAGTGGATCTGGATTTATAAGATCACTTCCCTGTTTAATGTGGTACAAATACTTCAGAATTTTATAACAGAAGCTGTCCTTTAGACTACCAGAACAATGTTTATTACCCTTCTTTTTCATTTTTGAACACACTCTGACATTTACCTTATATTTAGACTTTCCCAACAGCTACGCCTGCTTTCTTTAGGATGAATTTGTTAATTTTGAAAATCATATCTGCTAGTAATGCAATTCTACTGGAAAAATACTGAAATGTTATGGAAACAATACTTTTCTTTTTATTTTTCATTTTTCATTTTTTGATATCAAAGTTCTAGATAAAAGAGAACACTTAATAAATAGTTGTATAAAATACAAAACGTGCTTTTTCAACATTTGTCTTCTAATTGCCCAAAATACAATGTTACCATTTATTTCCTAGATATGCTGTTTTTCAGTCAGATTAGAAATGTAAAAAAACCCCACAAACCGACAACCAAAACAACCTAGAAGCCAAACCAAAACAACCCCTCGAACAGGACTATCTCCGTAAGGTAAGCCCACCTAGTTTCAGCTAGCTGGTTAGCTCTCTAATTTCCTTCTGTTTGGACATTGCCACAGCATCTCCAATTCCACAGTGCTCATCCGAGATCCTAATTTTTCCTGACCTCAGTACTCACATTTGGGCGCTACTGCGTCAAAGCATTTCAGCCTCCAGGATGAAGTAGCCTGGTTCAGCCTTCTCTCAAAGAAAGACTATTACGGCAATTGTAGCCCTCAAACTGGAACAGATTATAAAAGCTTATTACTGTATTTTAATATAAAATATTGTTGCCTAAGGGCATCAAACTTTAAACCCAATTAATAACAAACTACGATCCCAGAGACTGCAGACCAGTAACTTATCTACCACACAAACAGCCGCACAAATCCCTCACATTTATTTTTTCCAGGCTTTCAACTTTGATTAATAACATGGCAAAACCATGCAAGTCTCAACCATATTAACCACAGCTACATTTTTAGTCTTACTGACATGAACACTTTAATATAATAAAAGGAAAAGGAAAACAGAAGAGGTGTTTCATTAGGACATGAGGATTACTAAAACCGCTGTGTGGAGTATTTGTCAGGAGGTGGTAGGGGAAGAGTTATTACTTACATTTTAGCATGTCGCTAGGACGCAGAGCAAGAGGCTCCCTCAGTGAGATATGTTTGCTTTGGAAAAAAAATTAAGTAATCAGACGGTCCAAGCTCTTCTTACTGACACATTTATAAGACCAAATTGCAAACTCAGTTAAGAAGTTTGCAGCACTACACGGAAAACTCTTTTTCCAGTTTTGTTATGAAGCCCGGCAATACGGCAGTGATACAAGATCCAGAAGTTCACATATTAACCTGCCAGTCCTTTTTATTGATAGACGGCTACATGCAAAAATATATGAAGCATGCAACCTGGTTGGTTAAAAAAATAGCCCAAACCACAAACCCTCAGCAAATCTGTTCTTGCAGCTGATTATATAAGCTTATAACCTGTTTTAAAAACATTTATTAAAAAAAAAAAAAAATCCCCCAAACCCAAACAAAACCCTCCTGAATGGCTGATATAAGCAAGAAACCAGCATTATGTCAGTAAAATAACAGCTTCAAAAACAAAGCCAAAGACTAATGCTTGCCTAATACAGAATTCTTCAATATTAAACTTGTTTGGTTTCATGATCGTGTGATACTGGGACTAGAGTTAAATTTAGTCCATTCTCCTCATCGATTGTTCATATGACAGGGCTATTCCGCAGATGAGTTTCTGACACTAAATTCAGCTGGATGAATAGTATTCCACACATCATAAATATAAACAATATTTCGCTGAGTATGTCGTTTGACTTTTTTCTTTCTGCATCTACCTGCCTACACATTTGCACCAGCAGTACGTTTATAACGATGCTTTTTGTAAGAGAGCCAAGCTTTGTAAATCAGAATAATGGGCAAACCCAGTCATACATTTTCTATTTCTAAATCATTTGCATGAAGACAGCTACATTTCAAAATCGAGGGAACAGAACAAAGAGATACAGGCATACAGCATCCCAACAGTGACCCTGAAATAACTGCTCAGGACAGCACCCAAATATCATAATCACGGATGTGCTGGAAACACCCCGATACCACAGAGGGGATGCGATAGCCTAGCAAAGAGAAGGGCAGAGCAATAGCAAAAACCTTGTCACATTTTTACTCGGAGATGAAAGCATCATTTCTGCTTTGACCTTTTTAGCATTTCTAATGCACAACATCTGCAGTATCAGAAATGCAGGGGAATGGGGAAGGCGCGCACCCCAATCTATTTCTACCCACCAGCAAGCAAAGAAATGTACAGAAAACCTTTATATGGCACTGGAGGAAGCGAGACCCTATGCACAGTCTTATATATGAACTTGACTATCTCCCACTTGAATGCCACACAAGCACAGGAACCGTTCCCGCTCATCTGCGCTCCCCGTTCTGACATCAGGACTTTGCTTTTTAACTAGCCCGGGCTTGGCTGCAACGAAGATAAAACATATTTAGCTGCAACTTTTTTTTCTTTCAAAAAGAGGCAAACTGGATTATAGCAAATAACCTTTAAGATAATTAACTGACAATGCCGCAACTAGCATAAAATCTTCCTTCAGGCGACCCCTAATTTAAGTATTACTGGCACAAAGTGGAGACAGATTGTGCATCACCACCGCAATATTTACATAGCAGAAACCCACAGAGCAGGAAACGTGAGACTCAATGATGCACTAAATTAGGAACAATCATATTCTAGTGTTAATTTGCTTTCTCCTCCATCCAAATTTCAGGTCCAGCGATTGGTACGAATGCACATAAAACATTCCCATTTTTAATGATTAAGAACCACAATCTGCAAGCAGTTCTGCTCAAAAGTAAATTCACTCGCTACTAGGGATGTCTGCAGGATCAACCCCCCAAAAGTGAAACAGGTTTACCAACATAGAGATTTTTTAGAAAAGCAAGACCGCCTAATCTGTTTCTTTCTTTCCATAAATGATGTCTGCACAAGCAGTCTGAGTCGTCTGCCAGGCTACCTGCCTTTTGATTGCAAATATTTTCCTACGACAGTAGCACCGTGATTCTGCGGCATAATGGAGAAGCGGTTTTAATTCACCGATGCTGTAGATACATGCAGGTACTCAAAAGGCTGCGTAATCAAAGAATTAAAGTTAAAATGGGGCGGGGGAAGTGACACATTTATAATAAAAATACACTCTATAGTCTATCCAGACACAGATTTCACAAGCACTACTCTCAGTTACAGCACACTTTATAAGAAAAATGCGAAGAGCCATCACCAATCTTTCTAAATCTTAAATATTATTCACATTGGGTTTCCTCTATGGCATATTAACAAAATATTTACCTTGCCTAATCGCTGATGTTCTTCAAAAGCAGAAATCAGTTCTTGTGCCCACTTTATTTTTTCAGGGCTTGGAGAGAACTGTTCCTGGACAACAGCAATTTGGTTGGGGTGAATCACCTGCTTACCTACAAAGAAGATTAATAACACCAGAATCATGCATCGACAAACAGATGTTCAAGCAAAATGTTCCAACCACTTGAGGCTCTCATATGCCTCGCAGACTTTCTCGCTCTTTAACTAATTCTTTTACTTGGTTTCTTTTATTTTTTAAACTGGACAACAGGCAGATAGCTTTTTGCCAGATTTTTTTAAGAATAAAAATATCCTGAGCTATGCTTGCATTCAGTGTATTTTGAAAGAACCCATTATTCATTCTCCTCCCTCCCCATTTCAATCCATACATCTTCTCTCAGTCGTTTCAGGTGCAATTGCTTGTCTGGGGCAGTCAATAACACTTAAGTATAATGCATCTCTGAATTTAACTATATAAATAATAGCTCCAGCCACTCTTAAATAAGTTGTATTAAAATGCGTTCAGAAAATGACATCAGAAGAAGATGGCAAGAGATTTGTAGGACTGAAAAGTTAACAGTCACCTAAGGATCATGCCCTGAATTCTCAGTATTGGCTTAGCATCATAAAATGCTCAACGCTGTTTAAATTGTTCTTGTTGCAATAGTTAGCAGTTGCAGGTAGGTTGCAATACTTATTTAGTCACTGGTATATTAAACAACTACCAGCAGTACCCTGAGGTTTTATGAAGAGCTTTTTTTTTATCCTTTCTTGTATAAATGTACGTTAAGAAAATAAAAATAGATGTTGCCTTTTTTTACTAGAGATTTTCAAACATGAATAGACAGCCACATAATCCCGTTTAATCTGTTATTGTATTTAGCTACCTTAAAACAAATACATATCTAATTTGTTTTGACAGTTTTAAAAGTGCAACATTTGACATTATTAGTTCATTTCTAAGGGAATTTCACAGACCGGTGTGATTTCTGCACTTTGGTTTCAAAGTGTTTTCATAAAGAGAGGCTACCGTAATTCCCAGCTTCCCGCGGAATAAATGACTCTCCTCCGTGCCAGATGAGAAAACTAGTTAGGGGGACGAGCCCGATCCTGCAAACCTGCCGTCAAGTGAGCAGTCTCCTGCAGGCAGAGGGTCCCACAGCCGCGCCGTCCCGCCGCACGCCGCAGCCTCTCGCGGGAGCGAGATTTTTTGCACGCAAGGAAAATTTGAAGCGTCAGGACCTAAGGAGGTTTCCTGCGCGCAAGGGGGTCTGCTCCCATGTTCTCACTGACATTAAGCCAGCCGTACGGTAGAAATCAGCCCAGCGCTCGGTAGACGAAGTCTCACGCCTGACTGCAGAGATACACCTATCTTAAATGAAATTACCACTGCAAAAAACCTGGGATTACTTTTGGCAGATTGCAGTGGGTCTGAGTGATAACCTGGAGTACAAACAAAGCCTGGGGATGCAGCAGCACAATCTACTTAATTTAGCGAGCAAAGAAATAGTAATTTTTTAGTGTCGCCACATTTCTTTGCTAAAAAGCCATAAGTACCTCAGTTTTATTTTATTGCCTATTAAACAACCTTTAGTTTATGATCTTACGGGCATCCAAATATTCAGTTTGAAATTTCAATGTCGTAACTATTTAAAAAATAGCTTAAAAATAGGTAAAAGCTTTAAACTCAGTAAGAACTATATTTTTTGAAACAAATTACACGGAGAGAAATTTTCTTAACTAATGTGTTTTACATTAGGTCTAATCGAAGGTTTTTTAGTCAATTTAATCAAATGTCACCGTTAATAAGATTATGATGTTCCTTATTTGTAATACAACAAATTCCTCCCAGCTAAACTACTGATTCTAAAATTGAAGGGTGTACAAATAATTCCTGCAAAATCCTAAGGAGCTTAACTTTCTGGGAAAATTGTAGAATATATTTGAAATTATATTTAAAGTCAGTCTACAATTATAACAAAAATAAAAATAGTTACATTTGATTTTTTAAAGTGTAAAACATTTCTGTAAAAAGATTTGCTTTTGATAAAGATATCTGTAGCCATAAGCTGTACTTTTTATCATTAAAACACTACTGAACAATTTACAGGGAATATAATCTAACTTTTGCTTTATAGCACTCGGTTGATTTTTGCCACAGATTATGTATCCAAATAACTGTATAACAGATGTAATGCCATGCAGGAATGAAACAAATATTTTAAACAGAATTGTTGTTATTGACAAGTTACTGAGAGAGTGCAAAATTGGAAGACATTAAAATTTATGACCATGAAATCCTTTTTACAGTACCACTTGATATATCGTGCTTTAAATCAATACCTGTCAAGTCTTTTAGGTAACTGTATGATGGCGTCATTTTAGTCTTCTACAATAGACTGCAAAAAGAGAGGAAACCTATAGTGTTTCGTATTTATATCTGGCGTCTCAGCATGTAGCACAGGAGTTTCTATAATGACTAAGTCAGCTGTTAAAGCTTATGGCAAGGTTTACTTTATTTTTTAAATAAACATTCCTAAAACTGATGACCATTTATATAGGCAACACACTGACTTAAAGTCCACGGGTGCTGGTATTGTAAAACATCTTGCTGGGTGTGCATGTATATATGTGTATATATATACACCCCCCCCGCCCCCCAATATATATACACATATGTAAAAAATTCATAAATATACATATAAAAGATCTAGTAATGCGGCTAAATGACATATGAAAACATTTGATTTTATGTAAACACACTCACTGAAGGAAAAACAGGCTGCTTGTAAGATAACTGGAAAACTTGGCTACAATAAGCAATGAGGGTCACAATAGTAACTAAATAGCTGGTAAATTCTTCGTTATATTATTTCGCTTGTTTAATATTGAGTGAAAGTATTTGATTACATTAAGGCCAATTCTACCGGTCTAAATCTGAATATGGGAAAATCTAAGGATGTATAACTTTGCTGAATATTTTGGATTTGCATTAGTTTTGAGGGTGGTGAATTTGGCCCTATGCATGCAAGTAAGTGTGTGTTCTCCAGCTAAGAGAGCAATTTGGAAGCCTCAGCTCTTTTTAGTCCTGTTGATTTAAACTATTTTGATTCTTTGTGAAAAAGTAGCAGGAAGGGATCTTAAACATTTAAAAAGAACAAGAATCGTGTGTTTTGAACTTGTTATTAAGGCGACATTTCAGCATTTTACTCTCACGTTATCAGAGGACTGTCAGTAGCAAATACAATCTGCGGACTTCTGCTTTATACAAGGTCACGGATTAAGCTAAGGCCCATTTGTAATTTTCTGTGATGAATATTAAATTGGAAATGTTAAAATGTTTCATTTATATAGTTTTGGAATGAAATGTTTTTGCTTTCAGTTTTGAAATGACATTTTATTTTCATCAAAACAAGTGAGAAAGATTATAAAAACATTAGATAAACTGAAAGAAAAAGAAACAAAAGAACAAGTGAAACATTTTGGATTGACCTCAATTTTTTTTTTCTTTTTTACCAAAAATATGAAAAATGTTGTTTTGTTTTGATTTAAACAGATTTTTTAAATTTAATATTTTTTTTGGCCACCAAAACAGAAGAGTCAGTATTGCCCCATCTCTAATTATGGTTGGACTGGTTGCCAGGCTGTTTGCTGGGTTTTGGAAATGTGTTGATGATAGCTGTGGAAAGGCAGGAGGCAAAGAGCAGGAGCTGTGAGTTCACCTTAATGAAGTCTGTAGCTTTTACAGATCTTTACTCCTTGTACGGAAAGGCAAGACACCTCTATGGCCAAGTTAGAAATTCACTTTGCGTCCAAAATTGCCACACGTGATCTTTTTATTTGTCTCCTATCTGAACCCTATCCTGATGTCAGACAGCTTCCACCGTAAAGTCGGTGGAGTCCAAACTGCCGTTAACGTTGTTTATGCTGAGCATTTCTAAATTTCCTAAATTGGCAGCCCGAGTTAAGTATTTAAATACACATTAAATGCTCAAAAAGAGTGCTCTCAAAGGTGCTAGGCATCTGCAACTCCATCTTCTGTCAACAGGAGGTTCAGATGCTTAAGTTTTTTCAAAAATCGAGCCTTTTCTTAAGCTAGGAAATATTGGTCGAGATTAGGTAGCCATCAGCAGGTGCTACCATTCAGGAGCTCTATTATTTTCCCAACTTCAGTTGCAGACAAATGAAGGGTGGAAGTCCACATGGCCGTGGATAATGTAGCTGTGAGGAGCTAACCGTTTTGCCTCTGAAACCAGAGCTGGTTTTGCACATGTTGAAGCTCAACAGACAGTAAGGCAGAGTTTGTGCTGAAGAGCATCGATTGCTAATTCTTTCACTGGCATGTTGAGATCACTTAAAAGGACGCTTGTTTTTTTGCTCGGTGCTTTAAGATGTCGTGTACTGCTAACTGTAAAAATATAGTTTGCTAGATGGCATCACCAGGACCCATGCCTTTGGTAACAAAAACCGAGGAGATGTACTATTACCGTACATATATATCCTGAATGACGGTCAGAGACAAATAATGTAAACCGCTTGGCCTATATGCTGGAATTCTCTAATGCATGTGTCAAATGGCTGATTTCTATTGCAAAACCCCAATCTTTGGTGGCTGCACTTGTCCCACCAGGGAGCCCGAGTGAGCTGGTGCAGCAACGACAGGGTAACAGGCTGCCTTCCAGGACGCGGGGGCAAGGAGCCTGCTGCTCTTGCTGTCTGCCGATGCCCGTAGGTGTCACCAGCACTTACTGGGAGGGGAGCCAGGAGATGAAAAACAAATCAAAGAAAATAATAAGAGAATAACTTTCCCCTAGCAATTAGCATACGAGATTTGCTTCTCAGTGTATTTTTTACCAACTGCCGTTTTAAAAAAAAAAAAAAAAAAAAATAGGAGAAAGGGAACTACGTATTTTAAGAAGCAATTGTAGAGTGGTCATCGCAGAGTACAGTCCTGCCTTTCCCGTGCTCTGTGATGGGAGGATTCACGGCACAGCCTCTACCCCAACTTCTCTTCAAACACAGTCACACTCTTCACGGGATGTGGTTTTAAAAAGCAGCCTGTGACTTTTCAGGCAAAATTTCCAGCCCCAATTTTACAGGTGCTAATAAACACAGAAGAGCTTGGTACTACCAAGTTTTTTGATAAATGACCTGAAATAAAAACCTGGTTATTTGTCTAAGTGACAGTAAATGTAGTGATATATTTAAATTGAAGAAGCTATGCATTATTTTGAGACATCGGCAGAAAGCCGTACCTGTGAATCCCATTGAGGCACCTTCTCTTGACTGCCTGCAGAGCCCATCTTCATCTCGGAAATCGATGTAAACAAGGTCTATTGCTTGAAGGCCAAATGCCTTTGCTGTGACTATTATTTTTTGCCTGGCATATAGAATATCGTGAGTTTCTTTACTGCTTGTTGCACCTATGAAAACAATGAAAACAAAGAAAAGCTGACAAGAGTGTTTTAAACCTTTCTATTTTAAATATTTCCTATGTTAAAAAGAGGAAAGTTTGAGATTTCATTTAACCAATTTAGAAAAAAAAAAAGAGGGGTGCAAGGCTATATTGTCAAAATGATATTCTTCTGAGAAAGGAAAAAAGCTGCTTTAGCAAAAAAAAAAATCTCTCTTTAAACACAAGCTTATAAAAGTCAGATCTTGATTTAGTTCAAATCAGAATTTGTAAGCCTGAAGTCAGTGGAAGCTTTGGGTGGTAAGGACTGTTGACTTGTGACTAACATGAAGTAATGATTTGATTATATTTTTTACTGTACGTACAGTGAGAAGCACTACAGCAAAAGAAGCTTTACACAAATTTATATACTGGGTACGACTAAATGGTTAAAAATTCACACTGGGAACAGAATTGCACTTTTTTTGGTTCTGATTCTTGTTGCAACTGATGTCCTAAGCTGAATATTTAAGCTTTAGTATCTGGATGAAAAAATTATGGTAGGTGACTTGTGAGAAGCAGCAAAAGTATTCACAAGACTTCATGTGCTCACAGGGCACCAGCTAAGCAACGTGCTCACGTGAAGGCTGGTGTGAAGGAAAAAAAAAAAAATTGTTCCCTTTCCTTAGGGTCACTATTTAGACACAGATTTCCAGTTTGTAAGGAATATTTCAGTAAAGCAATGCTAATTTTTACATTAACATACTTATTTTTAATTTAAATGTTGATAGGTCTGCACTTTTACCTTTAAACTGAATCAGATTAAGAAGAAGCTAAGTGGCTTCTCATAAAAGAAATTGTGAAATACTTTTTATTTTTGAGGAAGTCTAACAGTGCTTTCACATGAATACGTGGCTGTATTGACATGGGACATATTTAAAGTAAATTTATGAAAGCAGGAGAGTATTTGTGCATGATGTCAAAAGCCTGACTGATAATTGTCTGTAAAATGGTGATGAAGTACACACCGGAATTTTATGACTTTAAATGTAGTTCTTAAAAGCATGTGCATGTTTCTTACAGATATCATATTTTAAAATAATTTCAGTGACTCAACAGGTTTTAAGGTTATTTTTTTTCATTAATTTTTGGTACTACACGGCAAGAAACACAAGAAAGTGTCAGTCCCCTGTAACACACAGGGACCACATTTTAATTTGCCAGTGATACATTCTGCATTGAAAAAGATTAAGGAGAAAAGTGAAAATGTGAAACGCAGAATCAAGTGTTGTCATGACTTTAATTATTGCTGTCGGAAAAGCAATGGCCATAAATCACATCAGGCTTCTCCAACGTAAATGCCATACATTAACATTTATAGTAAACACACAGGTAACAACCTATGCTGGCACGGAAATCCTCTCCTCCAAAGACGACCGCATCCAAATGAAAGCCAGCCTGGGATCCTGTTCTCAGTGCTTCTTCACAGACAGCCTTCAAATGAGAACAGAGTATTAATTTCTACGGAAATGCAGGATGCAGAGGGACTACAAGGGGATATTACAGCAACTCGGTGTTACCAAAATCCTTCAGCTAAAATTGCTCCTACTAAGCAAAGCTGTCCTAGGTGCTCGACCATGCACAGTGCTTTAAAATGACTCAGCAAAAGAGAAAACATTCTCTTTCCCTAAGCACCTACATGCCTAGACTGTGTAAATACAGGACTTTGTAGCAAATTCCCTACCTTCTTGTTGACATAATGCCCTGGGTGTTACTGTGATCGGTACTTCAGATATTTATGTAACAATATGAAACAAAACATTTGTCAAATACTGCTGAAAAGCAAACTAAAAGTACGAAATTTGATTAGTTCAACATGTAATGTATCTGCATGAGAAACAGAAATAAAGATCAGAATCTCTTTTATTAAATAAATAACCTGAACAGTTTAAAACGGTTGTGGATTCGTTATAGGATATAAGCATTCCTTATAGGAATGCCAATTTAAAGTCTTCTGTTACCTCTAACTAAAAAGTAGCTAGGGAAGTTAAAAATACAACAAGTACTGCAGAAAAGTATTAAAATAAAAGCAAGAACAATTTTGCTGCTGTAGCTATTCTGTGAAGAAGTACATTTCCAAAATATTGCTATTTGATATCAATGTTTGGATAATATTAATGTTTTACAAGGCTAAGGTACGCGGAGAAAGACAGATGTAATTGCAAGCTCTACTAGTGGTGTTCTTCTATGGCAGCTTATTCTTAACCAGAGTGCTTTAAAAGGCAACTCGCCTGCCAACATCAGGAACTGCAATATTAAAAGTTCTGCTATAAAATACTGTATGTGAAGAAAAACCTCAGCCGGTTTAAAATATGATTTAATTCTGTGTGTGCACACCAGACAGGAGCGTGTCTATTTGGTTACTGCTTTATTACGTTCGCAGATATGTAAGCGTGTGTTGTAAGATAAATGGCTGTATCAAACGAGCAGGCTGCCTGTGAGGCCTGCCGGTACTTCTGGAGGTACTTCTGATGTGTGTGTCCTCAGCTGGTCCGAAACTTTTCCCTTAGAGCTTGGGAGGGAAATGCTGAATTCCTGGTGCAAGCACGAGATCTTCCATTTCCTTACCACGCTGCCTTGCCTTTCTGAAAAACCTGGACTTGATAGTAAAGGTTGGGGAGTAATTTATATTCAAATGCACTTTAAAAATAAGATTTGATCTAAAATTACCCTAAAAAAGGAGCATGTTCTTCAAATATTTGCTATTTTCAAAGTTATACTTCTAATGTTAGCATTAAACACCCTGTCATACACACAGAAAAACGATAACATGAAATTTAGTTGTGATGGTATCAGTAGAAACCATTATAAAGATGCCAGTTTAACAACAGTGAAATGATGATTGTTTTTTCTAATTAAATGTTATACAAATGTCGAGTTTGATCGCTACTACATAGCCAAGTGTATTGCAACACTGTAAGTATTTCAAATCTTTGGAGAAGCACATTTCCACTCCAAGTGTGTTAAAAATGATAACAGTAACGCAGAGAGGTTTTGTTATTTGGCATGGGCTATCTGGAACTGTTCTGTCACTGAAATATTTTGAATTTATGAAGGTCTTTATAATACAAACATGGGAGTTAAACACACAAATGTTTTGGGGGATTGAAAAATATGTTTAGTATTTTTTAACCTCTCTTCCTTGACAAAAGTAGGGGGAGACTGGGGAGTATTCTGCTCATCCTACTTTGCTGAGATGGCAAAATATGAACACATCAAGACCTGCTTACCTTAAAATTGAGCAAGCCCACTGCAGTTTCCACAAAAGGGATAAAATTCATTGGTTCTACAAGTGTTCGGCCTTTTAGGTGATGTAAGAATTTGTCTGAAAACTAAAACTAGATAGTATGAGCTATCAGAGAGAAAAAAAAAAAAAAGCAACAGTCTACATGTATATATAACACGTTAAATTTTCACCTGGCTGTAACAACACCCCTCCCCACCCCAAAAACTTATAATTAAAAAAATTAAACCAGCTTTTAACAAGGCCTGTGATTCGAAACTGCAGCATTCCCATACATTTCTAAGTTTGGAGGCTGGTTTGCAAAAAAAAAAAAAAAAAAAATCTAGGCTTAGCACCTCTCACCCTGGCTTAGTGAAATGCAAATCCGCGGGCCCTGGAAAACAATGAAGTGCTGCTGTACCTGAGGTCCGGTTTTGTTTCAGGTCCAGCACTGCCATCACTGGAAGTGCTCCCCAGCCTTCTAAGTGGCATCCGTATTATTCATTACGGCACCGTTACCCTTTTGTTCAATAGGCTTTTCTTCATAATTTTTTAGCTTACCTAGGAAGGCCTTAAAAAGGAAGTTTAATTCTTTGAAGACCAAAGCTTGCCAATTTTTTCCATGAGACCAGTTCACAGCTAGCTCTGAGCTGCCAGTGGGGTAGCCCAAATTCCAAAATCTATCATCTGGAAACATACAAAAGCTCTTGCACAGATTTTTCCCCTTTCAAAAGGGGGAAAAAAAAAAAAAAAAAAAAAGAGGGGAAAAAACCCTCAGCCCTATATTGTAAATCTATTATGTCTGTCCAGATCGAGTAATTTCCGTGGAGATAAACATATCACAGGTACGGTGAAAATACATTAGTAAATAAAGACAAAAATAACATATGCATATATTTTAAATTTAAGGAATATTCGACTATTAATGGATATCAAAGGAAAGGGAATTTTAATCATCTCTCCATTCAGTCTCAGTTGGGTAAATCATATCTAAGAGATTTGCATAAATATAAACCATCAAAGACTTTTCATCTTCAAAGGGGGTTTCAAGACCCTATAAGCTTTGTACTGTAATCATCGCAGGTCACAACCCTGCAGGAATAAGGCTGCTATGGCAACATAAAAAACTAATGCTTAAGGCTTAGCATAATATTCTGACTAATAGAAAGGAAACTCATTTTAAAAGCTGGCAGCCTATTTACCAGAAGCTGGATTAGAGGTGTTATTTCCCCTTTTAGCTTCCCCCCACTGCCCCTCCCCAAAAGAAGGAAAATCTAATCACCCAGATCTTGGAAAAAAAGCTTTCCAGCAATTTGCAGTAACTTTACAATTAGGCCAAAATAAATCACAGCTTTCTTCGACGAAGAATTCTGCCCTTCCCACCCCTGCTTTGCATCATCACCGTGGCCCTCTTGGTAACTTTTCTTTGGAGAAGAGAATTCCACCCAAAAATGTGCAAGGAGACAAAAAAATAATAATCAATGCAATTCACACATATGAGTGTACAGTATGGCAGGTACTACAGTGACAGAAAACAGCAAATTTCACACAGGCAAATGCAGAAAATGAGGTAATATAATGGCATCAGCATATATTCTTAAGATTCCTATCTGATTTTTATTTTTTAAGTGAACAAAAAAGCAAAAAGCACTACTGTGTTTATTTTTTTAGGTGCAAATTAAAGCAGTAGAGCTTTTCTTTTATTTTAAAATATTTTAAAAGTCACCCTCCTGGGATTTTTGCTGTCTTTTGTTTTGAAGGTAAACAAGAAAAAAAGCATGTTTAATTAAATATTGTCTCTCTTCCTCTCCCTTTTAAAAAAATCTGCAATAAGCACCAATACAAAAGGTAACGAGTGGAGAAGTTTCAATTAATTTTTTTTTTTTTTTTTTTTTCAAAAGGAGACGATTAAATGTTTCCGGCCCGGTAAAGTGTTCATTTCAGGGAGAAAAGGGGGAAAAAAAAAAAAGAAGGCGGAGGGAAAAAAACCCCACAAAGCTTGGGGAGGGGATGAAGTAGCAAGGCCTCAGCAATTCTTTCAATTCCAGTGCACACCCAATAGTGTGTCGGGAAGAATGCACACTGGTCAGGATTTGTGGGAGAATTGTCCCGCCACAAAGGAGGGAGAGTTACGCTTGTTATAGTCCAATAAGCCATGCCAGTCAAACAAGTACCCACACTAGGGACAAAAGGAAAGCAAGAGATTCTCACACAAAAGAAAACAAGTAAGCCCATCTTTTAGTTGTG
Organism: Pelecanus crispus; assembly: GCF_030463565.1. Lineage (NCBI taxonomy): Eukaryota > Metazoa > Chordata > Aves > Pelecaniformes > Pelecanidae > Pelecanus > Pelecanus crispus. The sequence continues at coordinate 166,446,248 of NC_134643.1, forward strand.
CATCAGCCTCCAGGTTTTCTGCTGCACATAAATAAAAATGAAGGGGGGGGGGGGGCTATGCATGGGGGAAAATAAACAGCTTCTGGGAGGCTGAAAAATCATGCCGGAGTGAATTTTGGGAGGATTGGGAAAAGAAGGTAGCAGCGTTGAGTGGAGCGCGCTCTTTGTGTGCACAGGTTGGGCAAAGTGAGAGAGAAGCAAAAGGCGGACAATGAGGCAGAAGTTGTTGGGGCTGGCTTGTTTTCCATGATGGAAATCAAAGTTAGCGAGAGGGAAGGTGGAAGGGGATGAGGGGACAAAGAGCCCCCACATCCCACCTCCCTGCAAAACCTACTTGGGGGCAGCAAGGGCCCTGCCATTTTGGAAACATGAATATTCATTACTGACAAGTTACGTCTAACACTTACATGGCTGTAAACCCTGAGAGGTATACTCTGGTTAATTTAATTAAATGTTGGTGGAAGGGGACAGTGCACTTTCCATCATGAGCGGCGGCGGCCGAAGCGGCAGTGCCACGGAACGGATGGGGCCCGTCGTGTACCCAACGTATTTGCTCAGTTGTACGCTCACGCCTGATCTTAATGGTTTGATCAAGGCTAGATGCTGAGATTAAAACAGATCCTAATACGTCTGCCTGCCTTTCATCACAGCTTGCACGTGTGCTAGCTGCTCGGCTAGCGGTTCGCAAAAATATAGAAGTGAATAATTAAGCATTATTCCTTTACTGGCATGTTACAGAAATAATGGTATATCTAAACAAACGTCCCCCCTTTCTTGACAATTAAAACAATTATAGTGTAATTAGGCCTATTTCAAAGTTTTCTTAAGTAATTTGACATGCCAACCATTTACATTTCAGGTTTTTATTGGCTGAAAAGTCAGTCGTGAAACACAAACACACCTGTCAGCAATTAAAAAGGAAGAAATAGAGAACTGTTCAGGAAATAATATCTGTGCTAATTAAAAACACTAGTTAAAAGCTTCCTGTTTGTTTCTCCAGTTGCCCCAAGGACTGACCTTCCCCCCAACCCATTTTTTCATATGTCGCTGACATGGTTTCCCCATCTCCTGCTTACAATGCATGTAACTAAGGCACACAGATGTAGACAGTCATTTTGCATGTTAGGGTATTTAGAAAAGCGACAAGTATTTACGCCTCTGTTTTTGATAAGACACTCTGACATCAATACTGGTTCTTCGTTGACCGCAGGAGAAATAAATCTGGTTTTCTTTATAAATGCAAGGTGTTTCACGTATGCTTTTTGTATAGCACGTCCTACACACGTTTAAACAGATGCACTTCCCAATTACCTTAGCCAAGCAACGACATTACATGGTATTTGCAGCCTGCCTCATAACTCAGAGCCATTCATCTCTATGCCTGTGTGAACTTGGCCCAACAGCTTCAGGCAAAAGCTACCGTGCTGCTGGTAAACAGGTAGCTACTCACCCATCTTATTTCTTCAACATTTTCAACCTTTGGCAGCATCAGGCTTGAAGGAAGGGTCTTGGACTGCAAAAGCACCTCTAGATCTTCTTCTGCAAGACCACTGGACACGGAGTTTATCCTAACACACTTTTCAGCATGGCCAAAGTCAAACTCTTCAAGGGTTTTCACAACTGTCAGTCTTGCTTCTCTCTACAATATGTATGTATTTAAAGGCACAAGAAAAGAAAAAGAAAGCTTATTTTCTATTGACAGAAAAGTGCACTGAGCAGAAAACTTGTTGAAACAATGTGGGGAAAAAGCTAGACAGCCAGTATATTGGTGTCCCCAAAATGTCTGTCACTTCTGGACTTTTATTGAAGCAGTCATCACCAGCACCTCGCAATTTTACCTTCCTCATTTCGTTATAACTGGTAAATAAAATGCTTAGGTTTTTTTGTTTAAGTATTTCTACACCATCACTTGCAGAAAACATGACTTTTGTGTCCACTATTGCTGAACGTGTCTAACAAACAAATCTTTATACTAACCTCAATGTGTTGCACTAACTCTCTGCACTCACAAAACCAGCACGTTAATAAATTTGCATTTCATTTTTGTAATTAATCTCTATATTGCCTGTGCTAAAATAGCATGGATGTCAGAAAGCACTGATGTACATACACTTCTTTGGCTTTTGCTATATAAATATTCCTTTTCTCCATGTATCCAACGTGTATTAAAGCCCGTAGTAGAGTTCACAACTCGCATGTGAAAACACCACCAAAGTAACTTGTAGATTTTTCCTGAACCATGTAAAAAGCTATTCTCCTTCTGACACAAAATAAAATCGCCGAAGACACGCGCTTCCCGTGGCTGTTTGCTATTTGTTGTGAATGTACATTTACAAATCTGTTTAACATTTGATTTGCATGAAGAATACCTGAATGCTTTTCCGAAATGAAATGCGTTTCTTGGCCTGGAGAAAAAGAGGGGAGGGAGACAGAGGGTGCTGGGCTCCTTGCTTCCTGCCAACTGCAGTTTCAGCCCCAAATTCCTTCCAGTCACCAACAGCCCCTAACAAATTCGCATTGTCAAAATGCACACTTATCAAAAGTCATTTCATTTGTGAAGAGTTTTTATGGGGCTAATAAAACTTTAAAGCTCCGGACTCACAGAGGTTCAGGAACGACTTTAACAATACGCAGTCGCTGAATAGAGATGCTTTTCAAGAAAACAGGCAAACTCAAGGGGACAAAATAAAAAAAAAAAAATCATCAAAGTTAATATCCAGGCTAATACCAATCAGCAAGACAGCACATGACAGTAGATTTAAACCAGACGGATGCAAATCTCTGCCGGCGAGAGGGGCAGAGGTGGTTTCCCAATGTGGTCTGAGTTAAACAGTGTGAGGGAACAGTAGCTTACAGTTGTCAGGTCCGATCAGAACAGGGTCTCCCAGGCCAGTTTAAGACAGCTCTGCAGTGTACTGATTTACAGGGCTGGGACCCCCGATAATTAGGGTAAGTTTAGAGAAAAGCAAATGATGGCTCTAACTGGTTAAAAGGAAGGAATAATGAAGCAGAAAGGTAATGAAATCTGAAGCAAGCAGCCTTCAGCTTGGGGCTACTAGCCGTGCTCCTCCGAAGGTTGGGAGCATATGCCCGTTAATCGGACAGACGGGAACAAGGCGCACATGTACGCATCCCTGTGCTGCACTCAAGGGGCACGTTGAGAGGTAATCTCTGGAAAATACAATCCAAAACGTTCAAACTGCTGTGAATGGACTCTGACTGGGGCCATTAGGAAAGCCACACAAAGATGCATGCAGTTTACTACAACACGTCCAGCTGGAAGACAGCTCCGGCGCACAGCCGTCTGAAATGGTTCTTCCGAATTAGGTAAACCGAACCATATGATGCCATTACCGGGTAAGACAAATCCCCTACATTTTCCTTCTCTGACCAGGGGTAACAGGTTTCTAGGGCTGGACTGAAAGTTTTGGGATATGATGCAGAAGGGTAGCTTAAAAACATGCTCCAAAGCAATTTATGCTTTTAATTAAAGTCAGATTATCACTGTTTCAGCACACACTGATCCAATTTGTGGAAGAAAGATCTCCCCAAATTATCCACTAAGGCAGCATCCAATTCCAACTGAAAGCACATCTCTAGCAAACTTACAGTCTAATTCATTACGATTTTTTTCAGATTATAATAACAAGCAGTAGACTGTCTCATTAGCTATTTTCCTCCTCAGGCTGCAAACTCCCTTCCCAAAAAAGACAGATCGTGTCTTTCTAGGTATATTTCCATACAAAACACTTATTAACAGGCTGTTGCTGTTATCACTTTACATAAACTAAATGTGCAGCCCTCTGGTACGTATCCCAAAAATAACCAACAACTTCACTGAATTTATACCAACCAACAAACATGGGGAGGGGGTTGTTGTTTTTTCCCATATTTTAATAGAAAATATGTTGCTATGTTAGTTAACACACCCATGCCATCTGTTGGGTTGAGAATTGATGCATTTTCTTAGAACCACTACGTTTTAGATCTGTCTGCCTAGATACCCCAGGAATGGAAACGTTTCCCTTCCGTGATAAAACACTTCTAGTGACTATAGTTTCCACATCAGGATTTAATTTACATTTTTAATTGTGGGACAAACTGAGAGGACCTGGTTGCCAAAGTCAGAGCTTGGGAGGGGTTTGACTCAGTGTCTACCCTTCCTACAATGGAGAAAATCCCGCTGATGTTAGTGGGGTATATCAGGTCCCCAGCCAGGCTTCCAATAAAACATTTCATGGGTAAATAAAAAATGTACTAAACCCTCTGAATAAATGTACTAAAAACATGGAGCAAAGGGACAGCCCTTTCTGCCTTATTACGCAGTGAAATGTAGATGCTATTCTTATTCTAGGATCCATGCGAAAGCTAGAATTTTAAGCTAGGTGAACAACTTCAACATTTTAAAAGGAGAGAAAAAAGTAGTCCTTGATAGAATAAGGTCTTTACAGCAGTAGACACAAGAAGGAACACATTTTCCAAACTGTATATAAAATCCCTGCTAAGAATGGTCAAACTAGAATTTTTAAGGAAAGGTGAAAAGAATTATTTACTCTGTTCTTCACATGAGAACTACAACATTGGATAATACTCTGTCATGACTGAATAGCTGATAAAGAAATAACTTGATTGTTAAGTAAACGATTCCATCCCCAGGTAGCTTGGGATGGTGGTATCCCCATTGGGTCCCACGAGGGTTGGGTTCTTTATCAAACTGAACAAGAGAGAAAGACAACAGAGAGCTTCCACAGTAAACAGTGACATTATCAAAATATGCTAAATTTGCAACTTGTGCTGGAAAAACCACTGGAAAAAAAAAAACAAACGTTGGTCAGGGTAGCTACTTTAGCATCCCTTCTGTTTGACTTGGAGGAGGACAGGGAAAATGTTCATTACCACGCGCAGCTACGCCAACTGGAGAAGATAAAGGTTTCAGTGACGCAGCATCGCTGACAAATTCACCGCCACCCAGACACACAAGCACTGAAATTAAAGACGCGTGTTGCCGGCTCGATTGGCACCCATTAGACCTAATAACTAACCATCCTCACGAGTTCCTAGCTCTGAATTATCAAATCTGCAAAGAAAACAACATCCGTCCACTTTTACACTCCAGTGGAAGAGGTGGTCCCTCGCGGCGGGGCTGCGCAGTCTCGCCATCTGGAGAATAAATCGAGTGTGAAGTACAGTATAGTTTGGGACCAAGCTCCGTGGCGGCAGCCCAGCAGTTAGTTCATTAGTCCCAAACTTGCGGGGATTAGCGTGGTATGGGCTCTACTGTCGGATGGGATCAGGCAGGCAGAGCGCGAGACTTGGAGACAGGGGTGGCGGCGAAGAAGGAGCCCCTCGGGCTTGTTTATAAAGCTATGTAGTATAAGTGCACCTAAAGAGGTGCCTTTGGTAACAGTATTATCAGTCTTCTACCCGCTGAATCAGTACCTTTCCTTCTCCCGCCCCCCCCCCCCCCCCCCCCCTTTTATTCTTTAAGTTATATGTCAAGACATAGAAATTTCTGCTTTGAAACAGAAGGAATGTCACAGAGCTGGAAGCTCAGCCACCCACTCACCCCGGACACAGTGGTAATACAGCAATAATGAAACCAAGACGGTCAGATTAACAGCCTTTTGGGGACTGCAACAGCAGACAGAAGTGACATTTTCCTCTTTCTTTTCCAACTGGTAACGATACCCCGCAAACCAGTTTTCCAGCACTGTGATTTCTAGACCTGCCTGATTTTGGGGACAAAATCTGTTTTGCTTTACCTTTCTTGCCTAGTCTTACTCCCTTTTTTTTTTCTCAAGACTTCAGGTCTTCATGTAAAGACAGTGGGTATACTTAAAGATATGTTTATGTGCAGATCTCATCCTGTTAACATCTTTTGGTAATACTTCTTCATATGGAAATGTAAATATATGATGCGCTAAAATGGCAGGCCAGAATCTATCATCCTCACTGCCATAATAAGTTTGCATGTTTCAAATGGCAGAGGAAAAATTAATTACTATAATCACAATTCAAGTTATTTTTTGTGACAGGTCTGACATTGTAAAAACATACAATTATGTGTTAATGTTACTTCCCTGGAGTGGTTTGTTTACAGGACTTGACATTGCTGAATCTTTTGTCACTTATACTAGTGCATACCCTACGAATGCGTCTCTCAAATAAGATTTTGCAGAAGCACACATATATTATACACCCACAGCATTTTTTGGGGGCAAAATTGAGTTTCTGCAGAGGGAAAGCCTGACATTTTTTAGATGCTTAGTTCTCTGTCAGTGAAGTGATGCCACACAGAATGATACTTCATTTAGTTTCAAATCCACAGATGAGATTGGCAAGAGAAAAGACAAATTACATTTGTTTTTAAGGAAACAAAGAGAACCGTAACCGCGGAGCAGAGTGTTTCTCAGAACAGGAGGCGCCTGGTTCACGAGACCTGCCTTCTACCTTACATGCATGAGGTACTTGTGAGAATAAATCTTTGAAATGGCAAATACTTATTTCTAGTTAGTCTTTTTAGACTGAAAAACTGCTGTAAAATATGCATACATCGCAAGGCCTTCAGGAAGCTCCTAGTAAATCATCTCTTTTAGTTACCTTTGAACAGATAATCAGTTGAGGAGTATTTAAAGACTTACAAAGTTTTAAAACACATTTTCTTTTGGTTCAACAGGGAACATGCCAATCCCACCATGTAATCCTAAAGGGAAGAAGGGGCAGGACTGGGGAGGAGGAGGGAGAATAAGGCTTCTGTCGTGTATGTCGGTGTTTCTCCTCTGCAGTTCAGGCAAACGGACATTTTAGAGCACTGCGAGATTCTGATTTTTCTGCTGAAATTGTTGAATTCTTTCATTAATAATTATTTGGTCTAATCAAGCCTGTTCTTTTTTTTATACCAACCTTTTCACCTTTCTGAAAGAGAGATTCTTCATGACATAATGAGTCATCTAACTGTGCATCCTTAGCATCTGCTGCTTTTCTCTCTGCTCTGCTAATTGTCTTTACATGTGGTACATGGTCTAGCAACACTAAAATGAAGCAAACTTTGGTGGCCAGCATCATGAACAAAGCTGCAATTTAATTATGCTCTGCTGAGGAATCTTAATTTCTTTGCCCATTTTCCTAAAAGTTTTATTTAAGGTCTAGGAACGCATCAGTGTGCCTATCGGCAATATTTATCCTGCATTTTTAAGGGACAAGATCTCTTAAAGCTGTTTATGAATAGCTAGGAGCTGCTTGCTGCCATGTAAGTTTAGCAAGCCTCTCCCTCCCTCTACCATCGTGGCCAATGTGGATCCTGAGGATATTAGGTGGGGTCTATCCAACCTCATCAGAGTTCGACAATTTCCATAGATGATGATTGGGTGATGGCCTGGCTTGAGATGCTGTGAATATGGGGAACCAGAGAAGAAGAACCGGAGGTCCCCCCAGCTGGCAGTCCAGGACCCAGGGCCCATGAATCCCCACAAAGCTTTACAGCTGCTCAGCTATGTAAGCACCACATTTCTGCTGAGCTGGGGTATCCGAGGATGTCTATATTAGTGCAAGAGCAAGACATTTTCACAAGTTGTGTTTAAACTATTTTTCCAACTTGCACGTATCTCATAGAAATTTAAAGAGGCCAGTAGGCTTCTAGAATTAATTAGCACATAGAAATATTCATGTAGTATGAGGACTTGGCAAAAATAATACAGCATGGGGGGTGTGTGTGTGTGCATACATAAACACAGAGACTGTGTACAGAAATATTTCAAAAGTTTTTTTGATGACTACTATATACAACAGCTTCAATAAAAGAAAATTTTGTTCATGTATGTAGGCAGCTATTCTTCTGTCTGCCAACTTTTATAAACACTTACAAAAGGGATGTAAACAACCTTTCAATTAAGACAAATCAAGCTAACACTAATTTAAGCTGGCTGCAAGATGTAGTCTCTTTACTTTTTCCCCTGGCTTTCTGAGGATGCTTTTGGTTTTGTGATAGATTAGCATCACAAATGAAAATTCTTTAGAAGCATTAGTGTTAATTAGTCTTCCTGGACAGTCCGAATGAGCTGCTGCATGATGAAATGAGACCACAAAATATTCAATCTGATGTATCAATTAAAAAGAAAAGGCTATACGTTTCTTTCATCTGGTACATGAATTTAACTATACGTTACGTTTCTTTTATATTTACAAATATTCTAGTTTAAGATGTATTTTCTTGGCATGATGTAATAAATTATTGTGGAAAATGTGTACGTTTAGGCATCCATTTTTTATTTTTATAAATGTAACTTTTTGTTAATGCTGATAACGAAATACATTGCTGTCTCAAAAGTACATCTGCTTTAACAAATTATCAACCCTTGTTTAGCAGCTGATTTCAGGTGTGGTGATTCTAAGTGAGCTATGGATCAACCATTTTGAAGATCGGCAAATGGGTACCATCAGAAGCACTGTTTAATTACTGCCTCAATGATTTAATAAATTATTTGAAAAAAAAAAAATTAAAGCCAAACGAGGTAAACATTAAACAGTGTGGAAAGTTAAAGGCAAGCTAAAGGCAAATAAAAGTTTATCAGAAAGAAAACAACTGGCCAGAGGCTTACGCCTGCTTGTACTGAAGGAGCCAGCATCTGCCCCAAGCTGCTCAGAAGCCCTTAGGAACGAAGAAGGCATTAAGAAAAATCAAGTCAGTTGTGCCATGGCTTCCTTCATCCTTCCTCTTTCCTGGAAGAAACTTTTCCCAGTCTACCCACAGTCTCAATAAGACTAGGCGTTTCAAAGAGAAAACTTGGAACCGCTGTGCATGTTTTTTGGTATTGTGCAAATACTGATTAACAGCTCTTATCTCAGTTTTCATAAAGTGCTTTATTTGCATTGGTAAATTAGCAAATTCACATTCTGTAATGTGATCAACATCCCACAGAATTCCCCAAGTCCAAGGGTTTACAGGTCATGCCCAGAGTAAAATCATACTTGTGCAAAAAAGCTCTCATCTCATCCTTTTCAACTTACATTTTAAAGTTAAGTGGTGTCACCTTGTAGATGCACGTGTTTCCATGCAACGGGTTTAGCACAGGATTTATGACACCAGCTGGTCACTCAGGTGTCATACGCTGAGCAAGGCACCCCCAGAAGTCCTCCCACCAGGTGGGTTCTTGTGCCGTCTAGAGAGGACTTAAACCTTCTCATCTTATGGGCAGCTTTTTAAAGCAGAGATTATAGAATCATAGAATCATAGAATGCTTTGGGTTGCAGTCCTGCGCTCCCTTGTGAGATCATGTCATTTGTTTCAATTTCTGTTTATGGACCCTCTGAGAAAATCTATACCATCACATAACTTAGGTCCTAGCTCCACCTGAAGATCTTGGGCACCAACTGCCCACACAGCACAACTGCTCATTTACATCCAGACTCCCCTTTGGGGTAGTGAATCATCTATTTCCTCCAAATCAAAACAAAAAGGTGTGGTTTTAGAGATGGGTCTCAGCTGCCTCCACCCTGCCCAGTCCTGCGACACTGCTCCGGCAAGGCCTGTGTACCTTCCAACACACACGTGCCATCCTGCCATCCCCCAGGACGTGCAACACATATCCTCAGCTAAAGGTTAAAAAAACCCCCCACGTTGATATGGCACACTGCTCGTATTATTTCAGCTGCTGGGACTGAAGGAAAACTACCCAGAAAAACAATTGCACTGTAGGTCCATCAGAGCCCCACTGTGTGTCGTGGGGCGACCCAGCCCCAGGTGCTGCGTATCCGTCACTGCAGGCAGTCTGCTCGAGAGGGTTGCCCCTGTGCAATGTGGACATGAGCCCCTCTGCCCCACTAGGTGAGGGCACCGGGGATCTCTCCTTGGATCAGATGTATTTAGCATTGTAGACATAGCCTGCAGTAATTACTTCCATGGGAGAATAATGTTAGGAGAGCGTGAACGTAATTTTATGTGTTTTTAAGTTTAGAAGCTTGAAAGAAGTAGATGCCAGGAGCCCTGAACAGACAGCTCTCCACGGAGATGTTCACCACAGCAAACTTTGATCTAACAAGCTTCACACTAAATTGACACAACTCTTGCCTTCCCACAAAGCAAACTTGTTTTATACATGTATTTTTCAGCCAGTGCTTACCTTAACAAAGACCCACCACACTATGCTGGATTTTGCCAGAAATCCTTCTTCTTTCTCTACCAGAAGGGCTTCCTTCTGATAGAGATCCCACTTGGATGGGTGCCTGGGGTGAGTCAAGGAACCCAAACATCCCACTCCACCCCAAATGCAGGTTTTAGCACCTCCTGCAGGCAACATTTTCTCAGATGCTCCTAATGACGTGACAAAGCCCATTACAGCTAGCTGTTCACTCTTGGCAGAGTCCCTGAAGGATGGGCAGCAGTACAAAAGCAACAGCACACCCTTCCTTCCACCCCCAACCCGCCAAAGACGGAGAGGGGAAACAGCACCAGAATGCCATGTCCCACACATCCCTGCATCGGCAGTGACTAGCTGAGGCAGGAACTGAGCCCTCATATATAAAATAAGATCAACTCTATGACTCATGTACTCATGGCAAGGAGTAAGGACCTTTTAGCAATTACTTCACTTGTTTTCTGTGGTCTAAACCAAATCTGACAATGTGAATTTTTCCCTGCCTAGACCTATGATTAAAGGAACTGAGATTTTTCTCCCATTTGAAAGTGGGACCTGAGGAGGTGGTTATTTTCTAGGTCAAATCTCCCCTGTGTCAATCCTATGGTTGCAGTATGGTATTTGTACATCACTGATAGATCTATTGTACTGGTACAATGTAATACACATCTTTATAGACATGTAAAGAAGAAATCTTAATTGTTTATTGGTGTTCTTCAAAACCTTTTTAAGTTCCTCATTTAGATATTCCTGATTGCAGTGGAACAAATTACTGCAACTTGTGACATTTCTTTCCCTAAGCTTTTCTTCAACTGTATTTTCTTCCTGATGAAATCAACTAATTTTAATGCTAGGCTGACTGAGAAGGTGCTCCTTAGTGGGGCTTCTGGAATATCTGTAAAGTTTAAAGTAAGGTTGGTGCATACTCCCCAATAAAAGGATAAGATAAATCAACGTACGTTCACTTCTGCAAGATCTAAGCAGTTTCTACCCTCTTCTGCTTACTCCCACTCCATGTCCCATTTTTTTTTTCTCTATGCAAGTGTTTCCAATGCAACGGTTTCTCAAGCCAAGATGCAAACTGGACAATCACACTAGAAAAACTCTGGTTTATTTTATTTCTGGGTGGGAGAGTAGGATTTTTTTTAACTCAGAGCATTTCAGCAGTCCTGTTTACAGCATGGCCATACAAACAACTGCATTGCTGCAAGCAAGGGGCTTGCAAAGGATGATGATAAGCAGCTAGGAAGGGCAACATGGAAAGAGGAACTTCTTGAGCTGTTTTTGTTTTGTCCACTAGAGCCAACCAGCTAAACACCCACCATTTCACTTGTTTTGTGCTAATGAGGAGAGTGGCAGGTACGATTCAAGCAAATGCCTGCATCCCAAAACAACCATCACTATGAGCCCCCATTCTTACACCCATACGTACTTACCCACAATGTTACCTCAGCATAAGCGACCGGGGCATCTGGAAGCAGGGCACCGTGTTAAATCATCAATTACTTGACTAACACAACTTCTGCCTTCAGTTAGGTTGCTCCCTTCATAACATTTTTCCAGGCTTGAACATGCAGGCTCCTTCACCTGTGTTTCTGTTACCTACTGTGAGATCTGTCCAAGTCCAAATCTGACATGGATTTCATCCGCTTCAAGCAGTCTGTCAGGCTTTAAGCTCAAATTCTTTACGTCTGGCTTATCAGGTTTTTTCTCTCACTTTTTGGACAATGACTGCTAAATGCAATAACAATAAAAGACTAACAAGATGGGTTCAGCTTTGGACTATTTCTTAACACATATAATAAATGTTGGGGCCAGCCAGGCCCCTGCCTTTGTACCGATTTAACTACTTTGAATTTAGTTAACACCAGTACCAGTAAGCTGATGCTAAGCTTTGGCATGCATCTGTTTGCCGAAGTGCTGCTAGCAGTATAGTTTATTTTCTTGTGTGAATGAACTGTATGGACAATCAGGATTTTACAGCAGTATAATTGCATTCATACAGTACTGCTGCTTTGGTTTTATCATATTAATTTGAAACCAACAGTGATAAAATGGAATTCAGTATTCACAAGTTTGCCACCCATCAAATTACTGCTTTTGTTCATGGTAACCCAACTTGCTTTTTGTAGTGTAACTGTCTGGCCTAAATATGTATTTAGCAATTTTTTGTCCCTTTGACTTCATATAAATCTCCTTCTTGATATGAATGAAGAACTGCCAAAAGAGATTCCTGAAAATGTGTCCTACTTACCTAATGAACTCATTTAAGGGAAACTGTTCTGCTTTACTTGTTAAACCTGTTACACTTTTTGACGGCCATGGCAATAATGTGTTTTGTATTGAGACCAGAAGGTGGATTTTCCCCCAAAGCACTCAGAGACGTCTTCTCCAGGCAGAATACCCACTCCCATCGCCTGCATCAGGTGCTGGTTAACCCTGGTGGGACTCAGGTGATGCTCCCTTCCCTTTCCTTGGCAGTGGCTGCTCCCTCCGCTGCCAGCTTGCCACTGAGCATCGTGTCCGTCTGGCAGCCACCCCTACAACCTCTGGAAGCTCCCGGGCTCTCTTTGCTCATTCCAGCTGGGCACCAAGGCACTGTCCCCGCAAGCGTGTTTGTGGGGCTTGTGCTGGTGTGTGGTTATGCTGCTGGACACAGCAGGCCGTTCAGGTCCTTTGCTAGTTAAGGTGTCTTTACTTTCACTTGGGATGGGGCTGTGGCTGGTACGGTCCAAGGTGGTCCTCACACTGCTTATCAAGGGTTTGCTCTACATCTGCAGGACTTCACTTATTTTCTGAGGGCAAAATACACAGTGACATCAGTGCTGTTCAGGTTTATCTGTTGTTGAGCTCCCTACCCATTTCTCTCCCCACTCTTTCATTTGCAATCATGCAATCATCAATAAACTTCCTAGGAAGTCTCCTCTTTAGAGGCAGCAGGTTTCTGCAGCACAGGTGCAGGAACAAGTCTGTTGTCCCTCTTGAGCCCACTGGACTACTCCAGTGTCTGAGGGTGCTCACCAGGTACAACAGTACCAGAAAACTGTTGTAAAGTGTGTATCTTACCAAAGTCTCTTTCTTTTCTGGTTCCTCATTCGATCTATCACCTTCCCCAGTGGGCTTCAGAATCACACAATCACAGACTGGCTGAGGTTGGAAGGGACCTCTGGAGGTCATCTGGTCCAACCCCTCTGCTCAAGCAAGGCCACCCACAGCTGATTGCCAGGACTGTGTCCAGACAGCTTTTGAATACCTCCAGGGATGGAGACTCCACAACCTCCCTGGGTAACGTGTGCCAGCGCTTGATCACCCTCACAGTGACAAAGTGTTTCCTGATGTTTGGAGGGAACCTCCTGTGTTGCAGGTTGTGCCCACTGCCTCTGCTCCTGTCACTGGGCACCACTGAGCAGAGCCTGGCTCTGTCCTCTTTGCACCCCTCGCTTCAGGTATTTATGTACATTGATAAGATCTCCCCCTCCCCGAGCCTTCTCTTCTCCAGGCTGAACAGGCTCAGCTTTTTCAGTCTTTTGTTATAGGAGAGATGCTCCAGTCCCTTCATCATCTTTGCAGACCCTCGCTGGACTCTCTCCAGTATGTCCATGGCTCTCATGTACTGAGACCTCTGGCATTCTCTCCCAAATGATTTGCAAGGTTTAGAAGTCCTCTCTCCTATTTGTCAGAAATCTTTGAGCATATTAAAACTACCTACTTCTTTTTTGTATTTTGAAAAATGTTAAGGTCCATTTTTAAAAAATTGCTGGTATTCAGCACTCCAGTTTATTTATTAATACTTTTTTTTTTTTAATTCCTATGTCCCTTCATGCTCTCAGCATCACCTTTTCCAATGCAATTCTCGTTTCCAACTGAGTGATTTGATCTTTCCTTTAAGATAATTTTTCATCTGTTGCTTATTTGGCTTTATTTCTTCTTGACCAGGTTTCACAGCTTCAGATCCTGTGTTGGCAGTTTCTTGGCCAGTTTTCCTTTCCTGTTGACCACATATAATCTCTGCCAGTATGGAAGCTAAGTCCTCTATTGCTGGCCAAGCAAGAATCAATCATGCTGAATCTTACTAATATAAATCTACAGTTAACACAAATGTAATCCTCTTGGGAATTATCATCCACCCTAACATAAACTTTGTCACATTTCATGAATGTTTATGAATATTAATTAATTATTCTAGCCCACTTACTTGCATGTTTGTAAATAGATGGCTATCAGGATAATTAAAATAGCAAGACAAGAGTAGCAAACCGGCTTCAGTCTGACAGTTATATAAATATATATAAGAACACTGCTTCTGCCCGTGTTTCTCAGGACAGGTCACTGTTCGACTCCATACGCATGTGGACCTACTTTCCAGCTATTCTAGTTTCACATCTATATTGCAGAATCGCTGTAGAGCCACAGGCAGGTTGAACCCCATTGTCCTCTAGACCATTCAGGCTTAGCACAAATGCACGATCTAGCGACGAGAGCTTTCACTCAGCCAATTCTGTGTGCCCAGAAGTTCAGCTGAGCTTTTTCATCCTGAACAATGGGGAAGCAAGGGGGATAGCCTAATATTTCATCCTCTGTTTTGCCTACGTAGTCTTTGTCCACCAGCGGTTTGCAGCATTAAAGGCAAACTTCTTGCATGTAATAGCTTTCAGAAAGCCTTCCTCCTGTAGACAAGGAGATGATGAGTTAGAGTCACCGTTTGCTGTTATCCTAATCTGTTTTTCAAATGAAGATGCCTTTTCTATCATCTGTATAACTTGTTCTGCTCCTCCTGTGTCTTCCCACAATGTGGCACGCTCTCTGGGTTGAATACAAGACGAAATTCAGAAAATTTATTCTTCTGGTGTCCTGTCTCCCAAGAATCACCCCCTCCCTTCAACCTTTGCTTGTACTTTTTTCACTGCTCCTAGTCAAACAAGTTATTGAAATGTTTTTGTTTGTTTTTTGTTGTTTCCCTCCCTCGCCTTCAGTCGATGTTTGTAAAGCATTTAACACTACACCAGGCGGGTTAATTTACTGCACTGGTAAAACAGGCTATTTGGAGTGTCTTGCAACACTGACATGTTTTCAGCTTGAAAATCAGATGTCTCCATCCCAAAGGAAAGAATTCTTGCCAAAGCTTTGTTTATATCGATGCCAGGTGCAATCTGGCCCAACAGTGGTAATGACATATGAACACTAAACAGTTTGTAAAAAGCATGCTTCAAAATGAAATCTGAATCCTATATATAAAGACCCAGGTAAGAGTCTTACTAGGAATTTGCCTGGTGTAGGAAAGTATTTCTTTGTAGAAACATTAATTTGGTGTCTGGGCTCCCTTTAGTGTTATTAGTGGCTTCTGATTTCAATTTTTTCATTACAGATTGTTTTTCTTTTGCTTCTAGTAGAGTTTTCAAAGCCACAGGTTTATTGTGCAGAAATATTTTAACAAAAATTACTGTAATTACTGTATTTAATACTTTATTTTGTACATGGCTTTTGCATGTACGATTAACAAAAGAAACCTTTCCTCTTTTTGCCTCACAGAGAGCGACCCTGATTTGGTGAAAATTAGAAATACTGCGATGCAATGCATACTGCAGCACCTCTTGAAAGGGAATTGCCAGAATTGAATTGCATCCCCTTCTTCTTAGACAAGTTCAAAATAGGCTTTCATCCCTAAAGGAGATTTTTTTGGTTACTGCTGGCTACACAGAGGGAAAAAAAAATGTTAAACCTTTATGAGAGTCCTGATCCTTAGATTAAGTAACTCCCTGCCCATCATGTGAAAGCATCAGAAACCCTAGTAGCCAGCAACTTGCATATGTTTGTCTGAGCTCTGTGACGGTCACGTCCTCAGCATCACTTTGCAAACTTACGGTCAGATAAAACTGCGAAAAACAACAGTGGGCTGACACACTGAGGGGTTTTTAAAATGTGCCCAGATTTTGTCTGCAAATCTGTATTAAATTGACACTCCCACTAAATCAGCGGCCGTTTACATGAAGACCTGGCCCTTAAAAATCAATGACATTTATGTAGTGATCAGATTTTTATCTCTTCAGAGGGGCAATGTTAAAACCAAACGCTCATTGCTGCTGTTGATTATGTGTACTGCAGTAAGGAAGGTGCTCAGCGTGATTTACATATCATGCAAGCATAGAGGAAATCATTTGCCAATAGCGTAAACCAAACAAAAGCCAGAAGAAGAACAGAAATACGAGACTATTTGACAAAAAGCTATTCATGTGTGCAACCCATTACCTCACCACATACCTAAGTGTGAGCCAGTGGCTTTGGGTTTTGTCTTAAGGAGAAATCCAAGGAAATTTTCAGGATGCCTTTCCCATGTGTTTGAAGTAAAATCAAGAGATCACTATGCCTTTAAAATGAGAGATAAACCACCTAATACTCTAACTCAAACTTCAGAAATCATGATTCTTGAATCAGTGCCTCAGCAGAAAAGGAAAGACTCAGATTTGCAGATGGCAAGTTGCTTGCTGCAATCTGAAAGGGTCTATACTATAATGGCAAAAAATATGACTATATACACTTTCTTCCTCTGTCCATCTGCCACTGTTATAGTCTAGTGTGGGGGTGATTTTATTTAAATTTGGACTGTTTGCAGGCTGATTTCTCATTTCTGCAATCATTAGGTTTGTCACAAAAAGAGTAAATAGATTTTTTTTTTTAAAAAACAACTGCTGCCTTGGTGCTGTGTGACTTAAATAGTGAAATCATTGCAATAGACTCCCACTGAAGAAATCTACATACATCTGCTGCTGGTCTGCGTGGTATCTCATCCAGTGACTGTCTATGTATATCTATACATGGAGGGTCTGGCAATCTTTACAATGCTTGTAAGTATTTTCTGAAACGGAAGATGCAGAATAGTGGTAACGACCAGACAGACCAAGAATAAAAGAAGAGAAATACATTAATAATAGAATATGAGTAATGCAAATGGGTATTTAATTTATTAATATTTAAAGGTCTTAGGAAGAGTCATCTTGTTTTACTCACTTATTATTCACCTTCATCCAGGAAAATTATACACTAGCTTGCCATGGTTTCCCCCACACTTATTTCATAAGGAAAAATGTCAGTGGACAGAGGTATGTATACGGAGACATTGAAAAGCTGTCAGGAACCATGACTGCAAGCATCAGATCATTCACCTGTCTCCTTGCTCAGGACTTGCCAAGAATAGGACATATAGATGGATTTTTTTTTTTCCCCAGAGGGACTGGATTTGCCTAGAAGAAGCTTTTGTGCCTTCTGCCATCAGACCCTCATCCTTGCAGGGACCACTTGGTGAACCTGCCTCCTGGAGCGGTGCTCCTCATGGACAAATCCCCCCGGCACAGGCTGGTCCCCTGCACTATCCTCATGCCTTTGGGCTCCCAGCAGCACTGATGCACCAAGGAGTTGTCCCCACTGCTCTGCAGAGTCCCTCCCCAGTACACCCCCCTCCCCAGAAGGCAAGCTGGCGGCTGCAGGGAACGGGAGCAGCTGGCCAAAGCTGCCAGCTATGCCAGGCTGACGGCAAAGGAATTGCAGCAAATAATGGAAATTGGCTCCTTAACATGTTATGTTTTTAAAATGGCCTGTGATGTTACAGGATGCATACAGTGGTTTTAGGGCTTGTAGGTCATTATCTCAGGGGCTCTGAAAAATTAATATCTGAAGGCAGACTTTTAAAGGGTTCACTTTAAATAGCTTATTCTGTGAAAATGAGAAAATATCAAACTAAAATTATTAGTGAATGTTGGTTGCCCTCTCTTTTGCACTGTGGAAGGAGTGTCAGCATGCGAGCTGGAAACTCAAGCCCATCAAGAGAGCAAAGATTTTGGATCTGTGTTTTGTGCAAGCTGGAAGAAAGTGAGGCAGCTGCCAGTAAGGTTTCATCCTGCTTTGAGTCCTATGGCAACTCCACTAGTGAAGGGGGAAGATGAGTTTGGCCTGTTGCTTGGCAGCACCTTGCAAGGTATACATCTGGGTATAAGTCATCTTCCCGGTCTAAATACTGGCCCACCTTATATATTTTTGGCTTTTTTCTCTTCTTTTTCCTTTGAAGTTTCAAAGGAACTTTGATTTTGTTATAGCTTGCATTCAATATTTGCCCTCCATCGAATTGTTATTGATATAATACAGCATACATGTTGTTCTAAAGTCAATGAAAAAAGCACTAAAGAGCATCAAAGAGCATTATTTGCTGTGGTTCTGAAAATATATAAACATTAATGTATTTCTTTAACTGAAGAAAATGAACAGGCAGGAGATATTTTGTTACACGGTCCTGAAATTAGGATCTTTGTCTAAAGCTGATGTAAAAAATTAAATGGGTTTTAAGCTATGTAAGATTTAAACTATCTAGCATCTTTGTCACTTATTCTGTGTCAAGTGGGTACAGACTGCAGTGATTCTGATATGGAGGCTTTTCACATTCACTTCTACCAGTAGTAACCCAAGACACAGAGGGGGGTGAAGAACAAGGGTCATATTTATAATCTGGAATGCTGCAAAATGTATCTCTTCAAGTTTTCAGTTGAACTGAGATATTTATCTTAACAAGATCTAATTAGACCTAATTTCCATAGCATATCAATTATTTTCCTCATTAGAGTAGCTAATGCCATGTTCAGATATCATGGCAATCAAGCTTGCGATTTCTGGAAAAACTGGTTAGAAGGCTTAGTATTAAGTGTGTTTCCAACTGTGAAATTTATCCTTCCGAGCAATGCCTCCCAGTTTACTCACTTTGTTCCAGGATTCTCTGCAGCATATGGCCACTGGAACCCATTAAATAACACGAAGTAAGACAAAGTCAGCGATGAGTCAAAAATAGCTGCACTAGTGAATCGCCTTTCAAAATTCTGTCTCTAACGAGAAAAATAATGAAGAATAAGACATGCAATTAGAAGAAATTAAGGTCAATTTTCAAGCCGGGTTGCCTACGTGGTGGTTTCAAAATCCACATTAGGCACCTCAAATAAAAGCAGTCTGATTGAACACCTGCAGCTCTTGGCAATGCACTCACACATATAAGGCAGCCAGGCAATTCTTGTACACAAAGTCTCTACCTCTCAGTTTTATTTTCCCCATTACCTAAAACTCCTAAAACTCCAGGTCCTAATCGCTAGGTTTGACACGTTCCTTTCTCCTCCTGAGGAAGACACCCAGTGTTTCCAGCGCGTGGCCATACGCGTGCCATATACTCGTTGGACAAGTCCCATTTGCTCAGCATGAGAGCGAAGGCACTTTTTTTAGTACAGGAGCTTGTCACAATGTAGTTGGCCAAATACATTGTCACAATATATTTGGATTCCTTGCATCCAGCCTGAGTCATCTACAAGTTAGGTGTCTGCTCTAAGTTTTTTCCTACAGTTTTTTTACAGTCAATAGTGAGATGTCGGTGTATCTGGAAGGAGATTTACCTTCTCCTAGACTAGCTGCCTAAGGCATGGAGACGATTTGTCCTTTGGAGGCACCCAGCTCCCTCGGCTGAATACGCAGGCAGCCTCGGCAGCTAGTTGAGGCGAAGCACCTTCTTCCTAGAGAGCTGCAACAGGCAAGATGAATCTCACCTCAGTGTTTTCAGGGCTGGTAGCTCCTGTCCCAGATGAGACACACAACGTTTCGCTAATATGAAAGGTCTAACTATAGACCTTTGCTGCTGTAAGAATATCACACTAACAGCGGGTCTTCAGGACGAGCTCAACATGTAGTTACACTGACACGTTGCATGGCTGAAAGCAGGGAGAGGCTTTCGTTCTCAGCTATACCTTAACCAAACACTAGCCAACTACATTTATTTCCTCCCATTTAAAATACATCCAGTGCTCTGAATGGGTGCGTCTCAAATGAGGCATAGGAAACATGCAAGTTTCTGAATAAACTGAATTCTTTATTCGATGCATTTTGAAGCTTTGTAGTTGTTATTATTTGGTTACTTTTCTATCCAACTGCCTTCATTTGCAAGTAAAAAGATGCTTCATCTGGCCATCCAAATAGCATATTCAAACAAAATGTCCCAGGAAATAAACAACTGTGCTCTTCTGACCTGTGCTATGAACAATAAAAAGTTATCTAGAGTCCACAGACTGTACATACTGTGTCTGTCCTCTTATACCTAAGCATGTCTATGGATTTAATGGGCATATTCAGGTATAACGCAGATCGGAATCCAGCCACATAACTCCTAATTGATTTAAAATTATATCGGTGGTAATGGTGCCAGAAGACAATTTAGTTTGCTCTCTTTCATACTGAGCTGAAGTTGTTTGGTTTTCTTAAAAGAAATAAAACTGATAATTGTCACTACAGTAAGTAAATATGTCTGAATACATGCAGAAAGCAGATCTATTGGGTAAGAAGGTTACAGAATCTCATTTTGTGGTCCATCTGCTCTCTCTTTGCTTCCCAAGCCAACAGACACTAATCTGGGATGAAGAAACTGACAGGACATGGGGGAGGAGTAGACGGTCACGATTCCGACTTGTTTCAGCTTTTTGATATATGTGCTCATGCCATTGTGATATAATAAAAGGAAAATAATGCAATGGAGTCAGGAGGACAATTCCAACAATTATGTATTGCAGCAGCATTTTACTGTTCAAGACTTTCTCATCATTGCAGTGCAATTCATATATTTTACCTCTGAGACTTGAGTGCTCAAAATGAATGTTCAAGGGGAAAAAGCTGCATTGCTGGAAAAGATTGTTAAGGAGATCATAAGCTGAAATAATCAGATTGAGCTAAGAAAAGTGTCTAGGGTACTCCTGTTGCAATTTTTTTTTTGGTCAAATTTGCATCTATGCTGATGGTCTTGAAGAAAATGTGAACATCACCCCAATAAAAATTTTCTAGTGACCCTAACATGAAAAAAATCAAAACCAGTGCAACAGGATGAGAACTAAATACAAAAGAGCTAAGGATAAAACCAAAATTCAAAGCCACGTACCATCAGTGAGAAAGACAAAGCCAAAGCGGCCGTGTGGCTAACCAGGGATGGCAAATGAGAAAGGGATGTGCTGTGTGACAGTGTAGTAGTGAAAAAACAGCCAATGGAGCTGTATCATGTCACCTCCATCTCTGTGCAGCTCTGCAACAACAGTACTGCCAGTCTTTAGTTATTTTTAATTCTGGGCACTTTGTCATCAGAAAGACCATAATAAATAGAAGTATGTTTGTATGGAAGCAAGAAGGAGCAAGGTAAAAAAGAGAGATGAAAGGAGATAAATACTTATTGTTTGGCTTAACTGTGATTAAGATGCAAGGAATGTACAAATATAAGCATGTTAACACTCCTGAAAGTGGTAAGTTCTTGAACGCAGTAAAAACAAATATCACTAGCATTTGCGATAAGAACCATGAAGAAGTTACAAAAAATAAAGCTGTTGTCAGTGGGAAAGTGTGTCTTATAGTTAAAGTGCCTAATCCAAGATTTTAAAATCATTTTGACCACATGTTGCGAAGCGCTGACACAGTGTAAGGCCCCTCTGCCAGGTGACGGCTGTTCATAGTTTCTAGAAAAGTAACGTTAACCCAGATCAGAGGCTGTGGATGTGCATAAAAATGACTGGACTTCCCCCAGCTAACCACGGACTTTTCATGTGTCCCTTCTCACCCCCCTTCCACATCCAGTGCTCCAAAGCTATGGTCCCTGGTTGTCCCTTGGATGAGGTCGCTCTCCCTTATGTGCAGGTCCATGAAGATTCATGAGGCAGTTGGCTTAACTTTGACCTTTTGTTGCCCACTGCAAAACACCTGAACTGACTCAATTGCTCCAAAGACACCACAGTCCAAGTCAACCACACCAAACAGTAACACAGTGCTGCCCATCACCAGTGTCGGGGCTGAGCTGGTGGCCCCAACCAAACAACAATGGAGACTGTGTACCGGCAGCAGTATTCCTGGGGAACACCAGCATTTGGTCAGGTGTGACCTGAATGTGCTTGGGTTGTGAAGGCAGCAGCCACACAGGGGCAACCAGCGGGAGCTCAGGACATTGCCATGCACATGCCATGTGGATGCTTTAGGACACTGGAGCAGTAGACAATGAAGGGAAAGCTCTGAGCTAAGCCTACGAGATGGTCAAGGGCAATAACAGAAATTCATGGTCAGCGCAATGAGCTTCCCAGCATCTAGACAAGGACAAAGACACAACTGCAAATGCAACAGGAGATTCCCTGGAGAAGCAGTCATTCTTTGACTGAGGACAACTCAGTTCTTTCCAGAAGAGGTTAATGACCACACCATAGATGGTGAAGAGATGACTGGAGGGAACCTCCCAAGATGTTCAGAAATCGGCTTGACTTCCATATCCCTCAGTGTGGAAGCAGTGTTTGGAGGCCCTTTGTTTCACAACTTTTTCTGGGCATGTTGAGAAGTACTGAGCAAAAAGGTAACTTTTTGCAGCTCCATTCTCTCATACACACACACACCCTCCTACGTAGCTGTCTCAGTCTTGCAGACTCCCAAACAGCCCTGGCCCTGGCACAGGTTCTAAAGTTTCCTTGCTGAACTCTTGCTGCTTGGTGGGCCTTTCTCCTTACGGGCTTGCCCTCCCTAGGATTAATGGTCATGAATCACATGGTATTGATTTTGTGAGAGCCAAGAATTTCATACCACAAAGCCCATACATAATTACAGATCATCCTCTGAACTTGACCTAATGCATCAGGACTTGTAAAAATCAAACCTGAACTTGAGATAACAAAAGAGATTCCCAGCACAGCAAGCTTTTCCAGAGAAACCTGTGCAGATCTCTGCTTTTATGGTTTAATGCACTACAGGCATGGTATGCAATAACAGAATAAGGGTATGCTTGGCATGAGTGAAGATGTGCATGTGTCAGCCTAGAAGAGCATGGATCCAAGTCACATCCTCCGATCTGTGTGGTGCCTTCAAATGGTCAGAATGACCACCAAAAAGTTAATCTAAGCTCCCTTTCCTCACTCTCTTGTACACTGGAAGCTGATCTTCATCCATTCATCTTCCACTGAAGCTGTAAAAAATTCTCTGTTCCCAGGACTATGGAGAAAGAAACTTCCCCCTTCTGCCTACACTGGATCAGGGATCCCTGGAACGAGAGGCAGTGTCATTGTGTTTAATAGTCCTTGACTGGATTCTTTCATGAATATGCTCTGCTGTTTTTTGGACTAATGTTCATTTCCACACTATCAAGAGGGAAAAGAGCCTAACTATGCATTGTGTGAAACAGAGCTGCTTTTCGATTTGCTTGGAACGTGCCACTTGATAATTTTTCTTGTTTGAAGCATCTTGGCATCTGCAGCCAAAGCCAGACAACTCAAGGACACAGCTGGTCCTACAGGCTCTAGAGAAAGCCTGGGAACAAAACCAGGGCTGCAGTGGTGAGAGAAGACTCAATAGAGTGAACGTGCAAAATCAGACTTGGCAGAGAAAGCCACCGTGAGCGTGGAGCTCAGCCAGGCTTCAGTGGGTGCCTCAGTGGAAAACATAAGGGCCTTTGTCCAGGTCATGATTAGCAGAGGTCAGCTAATGAATAATACAGGAACACCACTTTCTCCTTCTCAGAATCCCATGTCCAGCCTTTAGATCCCACCTCTTGATGCAGCTGGAAAGCCCAATGCAAGCAAAGACTGCTTTGACAACCCATGTGTCCATCACCGGTGGGAAGTGAGGGCCAAGAGCTTTGCTCGCTTTCATTTTCCAGCCCTGAACGTTTGGTCGTGCAGCAGAGAAAGCTGGGCCATCACCAGCTGCCAGGTGGCCATGACAGTGTTTTTGTTCCCCCCTTGCAAGGGGGTTCATCAGCTATGAACGTAGTCCTTCTTACCCTGCAGCTCTTGCTCTGCTGCTAAGCCCTCACGGTGCTGCTGCTGGACCTCCTGTCCTTGCCCCCTCCTGCAGGACAGACACTGGAGCGCTCTGTAAGCCCAGCTCCACCTGCAGCCTCTCCCTGTGCACGGTCTGGACGGCACAGGAGATGGTACTTGCAGCTGGGGACTCCGAGCACAGCCCCGCTCCCACTTGTAGGGCCTTTGCTGTCCCCCGGCACGTGCTTCTGCGGCTTGTGAGCTGCTGAAAAGTGAATGGCATCCTGAAAATGGCACAGAGTTTCTCTGGCAGGTTATCTGATGTGGTGGCCAGTGCCTCACACTGCAGGGGGTGGGCAAGCCAAATGCAATGGGGCAGGGGATGCCATGCACCAGACCCATGTCCCGTGCTGGCAAAAACACTGTCTCATGTGCCCTGCCCTGCTCAGTGGAGGTGCCTGATCTGGAGCCGCATCCACTGACTCAGCAGTGCATTAGATCCTGCAGTGCCGGCCTGGGACTGATTGGCTTGGGAAGGAGTTGGCTACAGGAGTGGTGAGACCTGACAGGCGGCACACAGATGGAAAGGAATGAAACCTCTATCATTTGCTGCTCTTTGATTCACTGCAAATTCCTTCCTGGGGAAGGAAAAAAAAATCATGTCTTGTTCAAGACCCAAAGATTTGGGTTTGGAAGATCATGAAGTACTTCAGTGCTTATAGGGACTTAAAGACTAAACAAAACCAAAAGCTTTAGAAAAATTCAAATTCTACTTCTCTGCATGTCCATCTTGGGACCCACCTTTTGATGCAGCCAAGCGTTAGAACTACTAGGTGATTTCTCTTAACTTGTGGCTCTTCCTTTTCTTTTACTTCAACACAGCTGCTTACTACTGCATATCTTGGTTCAAGTCCAGGTATCTATCCTGAAAACAGGATGCGTGACTTCTAAAATCCATGCAAGTCAAAGCATTGAAAGGATTTACTGCTCATGGTAAATTACCAGATGCAGTAACTTCTCAAGAAGGAAACAACACCAGCCAAAATAAAATAGGTGGGTAGGTTGAAGGAGCTAAGTAATCCATCCCGACGGGGCAGACGTAGAAGGAACTGCTGCCAACCACACGTGTAAGAGAAACTACTTGATGTTGTAACACACACCCTGAACGCAGTTATAAACAGCAGTAACATGAAAATAAGGATGTTCAGATTAATGAATTAAAAGCAATGACAATTTTGATTGGTTCATAAAAAATACAATTTTTTTTTCTGCAGATAGTCAAAATATACAATTTGTAAAGCAGAACCCAATAAACTGATATGCTTTAGGTCCAATATATTTAGCAACAGCCTAATTTAAGAGATTTAAATGGAGCTTTACACAAGTGTCAGAGAAGAACCCAGCCCCCTTGGTTCCAGCCCCCACGGGGGTTAGTGCCGTCCTCTGCCCAGCACCAGACTCACACCCTTGCCACCAAAATAATGTTTGCTTACTAATAGCTCTTTCTCCACAAGGTGTAAATGGGCCCTTGTTTGAGCTCGTCACATATTCGGCTTTATTCTTTCA
Source organism: Pelecanus crispus (assembly GCF_030463565.1). NCBI lineage: Eukaryota > Metazoa > Chordata > Aves > Pelecaniformes > Pelecanidae > Pelecanus > Pelecanus crispus. The sequence continues at coordinate 166,471,731 of NC_134643.1, forward strand.
TCTTCAGTAATTTGGAGGTTTTTTTTCCCTGCAGATAGTTTCTATGTTCCACTCGCTGCTATTCGCTGGAGAAAGTCTCTTGGGCTTTTTGCCCTTTGTATTTCCTCTCTTCTTTCATGTGGAGAAGACTGCCAACGTGGGATTTGCAAACTGCTGCCAATATGGCATTTGTGCTGCTGCGGCTGCCAATCTTTAATTTAGCATATGTATAAAGCTAATTTTTGGACACGATGCTAGTGCCTGGCATCTCTGCAGGAGTCAGCCAGGTTGTAATGTTTGTATTGTACTGCACTATAAAAAACAATAAAAAGAAAATATAAAGGAAAAAGCCTTTTATCTCTAGCTTTATAGCTACAGATATGGTCTAAATACTTGTATTCTCCCTCTGCATCTAAAATTCGCTTCCTCCTTTCTGTGCCGTAGCCCTTTCTTTTAGATTTGCAGTTTGTGTTGCCTGCAGTAGGAGCCAATGATAGGCTCCTGCTCCCCACTGAGCATATCTTCGTATTAAAATGTATAAATGCAACTCTTTAGCAGAAGAAAAAAAGACTAGTTTCCCTTTAATTATATTTAAACTACACAGCCACATGCACGAAGTAATACTTTCTCCTTTTTTTTAATATTTTAATACAGAGAGTCAGAGAAAAAATTCTAATCATTCAGGAAACATCTTTCTTACAGAAAACATAAGCTTGACTACCCTTCTTTGGCAAGGACATCTGCTGTTCAGGAGGAGGTTCCTGCAGTGAATCCTCTAAAATACGGCGGTGCCGTTCTGGCCCCCGCACGGGAGCGGGAGTGAGCCGAACTCCAGCTCTGGGAGGACCCCATATGGAGGACCCTGCGCAGCCCGGGGAGCTCCTCGGCTGTGCCGTGGGAGCGGGAAAAGGGGAAAGCCGCCGGGGAAGCCAGGGCCGCAGGGCGGGCAGAGGGGAGCGGCTTTACGCTGCCCCATGATGGTGGCTATGGCAGGACAAAGGCTATAACAGGGTGGTAGGGCAGTGGTCCTAGATGGATTTGTAGATGGATTATAGGAAGAGATGGATTTATAGGAAGAGCCTCCAGCAACAGTTCGCAGCTCTTCCTTATGGAGGAGATTTACTAAACCTTTACCAAAACCTATTCCAGCCCTTATACTTGAAGGGTGGATGTTCACCAGAAGAAGCGCAGGCATGAAGGAAACTCCAAAGGACAGGCTGTGGTTTGGAAGAGTGTGGCAGAACACGACAGTGGCAAACCAAGCTAGTGACTTAAAGTAGGGCACACTGAATGCAGCCAGTTTGAGCATCTTTCCCCAAATGCAGGGGAAAAAATCATTGGACAAATGCAGAGAAATATGAGGGTTTTGCACATTTGCTTTTCACAAATATTTAATCTTGCCCCGAGCTCCAGAATCTGTTATGATTTAATTTTTTTTATCAACAGAGATTTTTGTAATTTCTTTTTCCATGACAGATACTAGATGAATGAAAACAGTATTGCAATGTCCTGGCATCACTTTTGCATTTTAATTACTGTGATTTAAATTACCCCATCTACAGAAGTCCACAGTATAGCGCTGACTACCCAGTAATAGAAGGTAGTTTTTCTGCACGGCTAGACTGGTATTTTCTAAGAAGGAGATCTGCTAGCTTGCCTACTTTCACAGCAGCAGTGCCATGTGCCGTAATGAGACAGGATTATTGTTGCAACTGCTCTGGAAGGCCTCTCTCCCCAGGCAGCCGAAGAATGACTGAGTCATGCAGGTGATGCATTCGCTGTAATGAGACGGACAAAACCCCGAAACCCACATCCAGGCCTCCGCTCTGCGCAGAACAATCCCCCGCGTACCCACACCTCTGGTGGAGGTGGGGGGACGGGAACAGGGGACAGGGGGGTGAGAAAAAAAACACCGATGCTGGGAAAACCAAATAGAAAATATTTATTAAAAAAATAGGGGGTCTAATGCTAATACACCCTGCACAGTCATGCAGAAAACCCAGAGTTTGATTTCTAATCCCGGCCTCTTCTTCCCCCGGCTGGCAGGGAGCGAGCGCAGGGTGGAAGGAGGTGCTGTGCATCACTCAGCGGCAGCCCCTCCGGCTGCCTAATGAAAGGGGCTGACAGGCTCTTACGGGAGACCCATCCAGCCCGCCTTGGCTGGAAGGATGATGGCCTTGGCACGGAGCATCGCGCCACAGGAGGGGACTTTTTCCCAGCTTTATAAACTCCATCCTTGAGGCCCTGTGTTGCTGCCAACTTCTTCTGCCCAACGCAGGACTGTCTAGGACTCCCTCTGGGGCTCATCCGCCGGCTGGAGAGGCTGTTATTGAGAAACACAGGATACGCTCTTGCAGAGTGTGCCGAGCCTGGACCACCCTCGCTGAGCTTCCCACACCTGCTGGCCGGCAGACCGAGCATCGGGGCTGGGAATGGTCGCAAGAATAGTACCATTGATAGGAAGCAGAAGTGCAAAATAATTATTTATCTTGTGCTAGGAGTTTGTGAGGGGGGTATCGTGCGGAGCCCTCTGTAAGTTAGAAATCAGCTCTATTCCCAGAGCATTGGTCCATCAGAAAACCCTACTGACAGGCACCTCAGAAATACAGAAAGGATTAGCACTCTCAATGCCAGGATGCTGTCGCCAATGTTGCGCTCACGTTAGGAGTCGTGCTCCAAGCACTCCACCCTCTCCCATCGTGGGGGTGGCTGGAGGAAATACTGGTATCTTTTTGGTGTCAAGCGTAACCAGACAAACGTGGGACAGACTGTATTTTATAGACCTCCGCGCAACTTCAGGATTACAATGCAAAAATTAATTTCTAATCTGTAATGGAGAAAGGGGAAGGATTTCTGCACCTTTGCTTTGCTTTGCAAACTCCTCTCCTGGGCGCCGGTGTGTGAGCACTGGTGACTGCACAGGGAGCCGTTCCCAGTGACTAAGGTCTCATTTCCACTGTGAGTACCTGCTGTGGTTTGGATCAGTCATTTGATTTCACAGCACACAGGACTGCCCTCTCCTATGAGCCAGTGGCATCTGAAGCTACTGGAGAAGCAAAGCAAGCAGTTAAGGACATTTCAGGCCTGTCTACCAGGATAAGCCTACCACAGGTTTTGTTTCACCTGTGTCTGGCCTTGCCCTTCTGATTAAATCCCATGATTTATCAGGGTTTGCCTGACGCAGGCAGAGCCCAGGCGCCCTGTTTTCCCTGACAAGGTATCACACAAGCTTATGCAAGCACTGTTCAGCCCCAAGACAAAGATATTATCCCTGGCCTGAAAGCACAGTGTCTGTGTCCAGTGTCTGTGAAAGTCCATGTCCGATCAACTACTGGCAACTCTGCTAAACCTGCCAGAAAAGGGTTTGCCATCCAGTATTGCTGCTGTCAGCGAATTAAAATCTTTGACAGTGCCAACTAGGAATAAATCTGAACCGAGGGACATGTACTGAAACTGCATGCTGCATCATGAAACCTATTCAGAAGCCTACACAAAACCCAACCCAACCAAAACAACAACAAAGAGCTTTTCGGGAGGTCTTGGTATGACCTCATCATTGACCTGCTGATTCAGCATTCAGATGGGCAAAGGATTCATATGACACTAGTCTTTCCCAATCATGTGAGAAGGGTACCAAATAAAATGGAGTCACTGGTGTGAAACATGAAATTATCCTCTCACATTTCATCTGTCAATTATTTCACATCAGCAGTCAAGGAAAACAGATGTAATGAACAGCTCATCATTCAAAACAATCACCCACTAAACCCAATTCCCTTGCTAAATATATTCAAGGGAAGATCAGCAATGGTGGGATTTACACACGATGTGAATTGAGTTCAGTGGCCTGTTTTCTACGCTGGGCCACACCAGCCCAGCTGTACCGCACACCTCCGAGAGTTCGGGCAGCTGCCTGCTCCCAACCTGTGCCCCCTCACTGTACAACAGCCATGTCCAAAAGCAACCCCGGTTAGAAGCGTAGTGCCTTAATGTCATTTACTCGATGTTCTGGGCATCTACCTCTCCTGGTATACTGGTGTTCAAGAAAAACTACCTGTGCAGGACAATAAAATAAGGACAATAAAAGAGCCAGGGCAGGAGACAATCACAGTACCATAATTACGTCCAAGGTGGATCATGATCAACAGTGGAAGTAAGAGCACATCAAACAGGAATGATACAGCTTCATTTAAAAAATGACTGATGTTCCTAAAAACAATCCATGTTTAAGAGGCAGACAGACACTCCAAATTTTTTCCATCTATTTTCTTCAAGTCTTAGCTCTTTACAACCTTTGCCAGCCTACCCACATTTCACTTTAGGACTACTAAAGCCTTAGCACTGCTGACTGTATCTCAGTGTAAGAAATACCTTAGAAATTGCACAGATGAGAGAATTATCACTGCAGACTGCTATTTAAAAATGTGTTATTGTGACTAATGGGGTAAGAAAAAAGGGTACTTTTTATTTCTCAGAATATGGCACACACCGCTATAACACAACAATTCAATGCAGAGTTTTTACATATAGCCCTTTGCTAATGTGAATATTAGAAATTGATGCTATATTGTCAACGGAGCACCGCTTGAGCACGGGCAGCCACACAAAAGTGACGTTTCCCATCTAATCGCACAAACACGCCAACAAACCGCAGCACCTCGGTGGTCTGGTTCCTCACTGATATTTCAGTTGTTCAGCTGCCGCAGCCACAGACGCAGCGAATTTTGAATTAAACACTAGCGCTCGGCAATGCTGATGCTCGCAGTCAAGCATATCTTGATGAAATTAGAGATGCAGAAAATATTTTTTGACAGAGTGCACGAGCAAAACAGCCAGAAGTGCAGCCAGTTCGGTGTGAACAGCTCGTGCAGAGAGAGAGACCGGGGAGATGTCGAAAATTGGACTCTGATTTTGACAGGAAGAGGCAAATTTTATCAGCAATCTATGCCACAAATATAACTTTCTGACTCTTAACAGTTCTTAGTTGCCCAAAGAAAATCACCATTTCTAATTGTTTCTCGGCTCTTACATTTTATAATGGAAAAAAAAGAGGAAGGCAGGCAAACTTACATCTCCATTATGTAAAATACTAGATAAGCAGAGAATACAGTAGCACTCCAGTTTAACAAAACCTTCACAAAAGTAAACACTTTACAACCTTCTGCCCAAACCCAGCACCTGTAGTTCCACAACAGTTTTGCACACACATATTAGAAATGTGTAGGAAAATTTTGCAAAGCATCGTAAGTTAAATAGGAGTTGGTAAAAATAAGACTGGTTATTCTTACTGGAGATATGTATTACCTAGTGTGAGGGGCTTAAAAATCTAAGGACACTTCATTTCCTTGAAGAAACATGTTGTGTTCTGATTTTCCTTTGAATTCAACAGAATGCAAATTCTAAATTAGTAGTGCAAGAGACAGCAGGATTAGTTTGAACCTGTAAAGCACCAAACCACACCTGTTCTACTGTATTTCTTCCTATCCCAGAAGGAAAATACAGCCTTTCTGGCTCTGCGAGTACCACCGTGATCACCGAGCAGAGGAAATTGCTACAAAACAATACTTCAAGTGTCTCTGACTTAGATGTTTGGATGGGCTAAATGAGACTTTTAAAGCAGTGTGTCTAAACTCCATTGAAAATATCCTCAGCTTTTTAGAAGGTCCCCAAAGGTTCACTAAGACACAGCATGTAAAAGTAAGTAGCTAGCTCCTTTGCAGGGAAAGGCTGGCAAGCTCAACGGGAAAATGCCCTTTAGTCGTAGCAGGGAGACTGGCCCTTGGGGAAGGGCCCAGATGGCCTTGGCTCCCGTGGTCAGCTACATCGCCCAGCCAGAAACACGCTGCTTGCCGCTAAAACCAAACCAGCCGTTCTCAACCACAAGGCTATATATCTATCAATTGTAAAAGTGTCTTTATCCAGAGAAGATAATGGAGCGCTGAGCAGTGCCAGATGCGCAATAGCTTGAAGCTCATGCTGCTGATAAAGCTAAAGGAGCAATGCTGCGTGCGGGCACAAGGCAGGAGGGAAGGGCTCGACTACGAGCTCCCTGGGCTCCAAATTGCCAGTGAGAGCACACAGCTGCCCATGGCCAAGCCTTCTCGGCCGTCTCTGTGGCTGGGCACAGCCAAGCACGTGTGTCAGTGGAGGCTCCCCCGAGACCTTTCGGGGCCCTGGAGGCTGCCTGCAGCGCTGCTACGTGGTAGCCTTGGGTCACGGTGCTCTCTTTCCCCTCCATAAAACATCCCCAAACCACAAGGGAGAGGCAGTTCAGGTGAAACAAATGAGCGGGAACGGGCCCGTCCTCAGACGAGAAGCACCAGGCTCCAGCCCCCAGTAGGACCCAGCCACAAGGGCAGACCCGACGTTCCTCTGACTGGGAACGCTCAGGTCTAGCTCAGCTCCCGCATGCAACCAGGGTCACTGGAGAGCATGCAGAGGAGCAGGGGAGCAATGAAACCCAACCTTTCTTTCTTCCTTCCTTCTAAGAGACAGCGGAGCAAACCCTGCACGTGCGTGAGTGCATTTTGAAGCCAGCCCCCGCGAGATGCAGCAACCATGACAGCCTTTGCACGGCGTGCCCCGCTGGGCGCCCGCTGGGCCGGCGTGGCTCTGCACCCACCCCTACTGCTAGCCCCCTCGCAGTGCAACAATTTACCCTTGAATAAATTAGCAATAATTGGAAATCCACTTCACTGGACCTTACGCAGCATGACTAATGTGACTCACTTTTTAGCTCTGTTCCTTTTGTGTGACTACTCAGCAAAGACGGTGCCTTAGAAAAGAGAAGAACCAGTAAACTTTATGCTGTGGAAAAAGAAATGACAGTCTCTGAAGACTGATATAAAGGTTTAATGGGTGCTTTGGATGCACAAGAAGTAAGTGTTTTAAGAGTACTGCGGGGCACAAGGCTTCTCCTGATAGCTTTTTTGCCTTTGTATCCTTGTCTTTACCTTTTAGATGGTGCATGTTAATTTTGGTGACACAGGGACAAGGCTCAGAAAAGTACATCGCTGCAACAAAGGGAATACAAATATGCAGAGCACATATAATTTTGAAAAAAACAACAGACGTGCTATTTACTAGAAACATTGCAGGGGTTGGGTGGGCTGAGAGTCATCTGAATCTCAGCCTTTGTCTTTGCCTAGGTCTCTTATGAGAATGTAGTTAAGCCATTGAAACCCTCCTTCGTGGAAAAAATTAATGTTAAAGGATATTTAGAATGGTAAACACTTACAGTAAAATTACAGCATAAAAAGCTAACATGTAATTTTTAAAAAGTGAGAGTGTAAATATTGTTAATTCTAGAGTGTCACATACATCAGTTTTCTTTCATGACTCTATTCAAGATCATTGTATCGAGCTAATTGCCAGGCCATTTTTTTTTCCAAAAAATAAAAAGAGGAATATTCAGCATACAAATGCCTGTGTAAGCCTTGTAATCTAGCACAACTACAATATTCAAACAATTTGGCAAAGTCTGTGCACTCACAGTAACTTGCAAGCTGGTATACGAAGTAAGCACCATGAATTACAATACAGAATTTGTGACATAATCAGTGTGGGTTTATTAATGTCATATGCAAGTGCCATGTTTAAATATTTATCTTTTGGTACCTGCCAACAGGTATTTTCTATTCTAGGGGGAGTACTTTTCTCTTGATTTATGCACATAATTCCTATAACATGAAGCCCAGATATGCATGCAGAAGGAGAGAAAAATACATCCCTGTAGCTACAATTTTTTCTAAGACATTAGTAAGACAAGTGTTTCACAATTTCTGTGCAGGATCCTTAAGCAGAAATTGTTGTGCATGAAACAATCCCAATTTCCAAGGAAAAAATTATAGCCTTTCATTCTCATAGCAGCATGTAACTAAGGTTTAGATGAGTGAACAGATGCATGCAAAAATCAGCCATGAGAATGGAAAACATTCATTTTCACAATCTGCTAAATCTGCTAGGTATGCATGAAACAGAGCCAAAGAGATCTCCAGCAGAACGCAATGTCACAGTCTTGGCACAACGGGGAACTTTCTCAGATGCTCCTCGTGCCAGCACTGGCACTTGTACTGTACAGCTGTGTTTAGAGACCACTGAAATATACTGGAATCTCAAAGAGTCAATAATATGACTGCTATTAAAACATATTCTCTCCGCTTCCCACTTTTCCAGGAAATTAGATGTGACTTTTTTTCTTATTATTGTAGCTACCGCTTTACATGAAGTAACAAGTTCAACAGTGAGATTTTCCGAGTGCAGTTCCCTCTGCAACAATGTAAGTCCCTTATCAAACCCTTTCAATGAAAACTCCATGGTGTTGCCTTCACAGCACTTACATGACCCAAGCTTAGTGACCTCATGCAATGCTGAAAAAGATCCCCAATTTTGTATGATTTTTTATATTACTGTTCTTCTAAACTAGAGTAGAAATGAACATATAATTAGACTGGGTAGATTAGATTGAATTAAAGAGTATAGTCAAATCTTCTCTTAAGTAGTAGTTTCTCAGAAATAAGGCTTCTGACTTTTCAAGGGTGAATTATATGTCTTACTCTGTTGAAATGTAGATCTTATCAATTTAACTTCACAGCTGGTGCCCGGCCTCCAAAAGCCTGACTCTCTAAAGCCCAAAGAAAGCAACTGGATTGAGCACCACCCTGTCTCATTTTAGCACGTTGAAAACAAGGGCCGTGGGCAAGAAAGGATATATGGAAAAGCAGGAAGGGAGGAGACCATTCCCTTGAGCGGCAGGCTTCGTCTGACAGCTCCTTTGTGCCTGCTCTTGGCGTGGGAGGCTCGGGCCCTCCCGTTCCTAAAGAAGGCACCTTTAATCTCTTTCCCCCTAAACACGATTGCTCAGAAGTGCTTGGTTTTAGCAGCACCTTCAGGATGAAGACCTTTTTCCAAAGTGATAGGAGGGGTTTTCTGCAGAGGTAGCATTGTTTTCTGGTCTCCCGACCAGAGTCTTTGCCTTTGGAAATCCGGCAGCTTCACATGTAAGGAGAATTTCATAGCTTATCTTTTGGGATCTTGGATCAAATTTAATGGGAAAAAGCATTAAAGGAACTTGTCACACGGCTCCTGGAACCACACGGAGAGTCAAGGACGCCACTGCGCTCCAAGGCTGCTGCTCAAGCACTTGCATTTATATTTCTTGGTAAAAACCGCATTTATGTACTCGATTTCCAGAACAGGGTGAAAACCAGATGCCCTTCTTTGCACCATGCAGCTTACTCCCTGGGATGTCTACATGAAAGATACTGTCATGATGGGGTTTATTTTAAGGAGGTGGTTGATTGGTAGCCTACAGTGTTGCCCTTTTCATGCCACACTCTGGAAGGAAAAAAAAATAACTATGAAAGGAGGTGTGCTAGCGCCGAGGCACTCTATGAAGTATACCTTCCCTCTGATATATGACCTGGAATCGGTCCCCAGAGGCAGGGAGGTAGATGCTGCCAGGACGGCCCTCGGACTGCTTACAAAACTCTGCTGGAGTCCTGACATGAGGAGGAGGAAAATGAAAGGAATAGTTTAGAAAAAAAATACTTTTGTTTAGGCCAGATCTGTGACCTGTAAAGCTGTCTCAAAAGGGGTATACAGCCTCTATCCTTCCTTCAGAGGCTCCATCAAAAGGAATGCCTGGAATCTGCAGCTCCATGCAGTGTAATGTTTCACTGCGTACTCTTTGTTAAGCTCCAGAAGCGTGCATTACAATTTTGTATCTTCTTCAATGATTTATTTGTCCTTTACTGGGGTATCTCTCTTTCTTCCCTTTTAAGAAATTTCTAGGGTAATTACTCAGCACCAGAAGAACGGACAATTTATTTGTATGTCAGATGCAACATCAGCATCCACTTCTCTGGCTTGTCCTATAATCAGCAATACTGATTTTTAACAGTGCTTTGGGGAACAAGTGCTCTGCATTTAGGGAATCCCAGCAAAGTTTGCCAGTTTTTCAATATTGTAATGAAGGGATAATGCCTTATCCGGTTTTCCTTCTGTGGTGAATGGGATGCAAACCCATGTTTTGGGGGTTTTGGGATGCTACATCATGGGTTACAGAGATGCCTCACATAAGTGAAAAACATGTAATTCCCATTCTGTGACAGCCTACTGCAGCCACTTGAAAAAAAAGCAACAAAAAAACTGATCTAGTTCACTACGGTTACTGCAGAGCAAGCTCTTTACTGTACATGCTGTGAGGCTACCTTGGCATGCCTATAGGTTGCTTCCATGAGACTGACAAATGCTGGAGAACCCATTTGCGCGGTTCGGTGAGTCCATAGGAGACAATATGGTGAGCAACCTCGGCAAGCGTTGAGAGCGTGAGTCAAGGAAACGTGTAAAGTGCCAAAAGGGAACCGGCAGAACATTACACTTGTATGAAATGGGAGTAATCTCATTACCAGAGGTGATAACCATTGCACCCCTGATGGAAATGCATAATTACTGAAAACAGCTAATCAACTGCAAGAGCAGCAGGGTAGCCAGAAGCTCCTATCTATACCATCTACGTGCTTAACCCAGTTGAGCTGCTCCTCCTCCTCTACCTTCTACAAAAGGATCGGTAAAACATGCTGCACATACAGACCCTCACATGTGGGTCAGCGCAGCTAAGCGATACAGCGCTTTCCATTTTTAATCACAAATAGAACATGTATCAGTTCTGTGAAGTTTCCTTCCCAAGGATGCTCAAGCACGCCACACTTACAGCTGTTCATTTCATAGCTACATCTGTAGATAAACAGGGTTTGGATAACAGTTTAACACCCAGCTCCTATTGAGAAAAACAGTAATAGCAAGTTTCTTATCATTAATCTCTGACTTTGAGAAACCTCACCTTTAACTTACTAACAATATATATAGCTATGGGCAATGAGAGTGGTAATTCTTGGGCTAATGGTAAGGTAAGTTGACCTGTTAATGGGAGCGGGGACCAGCTATAGGATGGATTGTGTAAGGCCAGCTACGGGAGAGCTCCAGTGTGTGTGCGTGTGTGTTTAATGAAAAGACGTCTGACTAACAGCAACTGCAGTGGGGCCATGAACCTCCATGCTTCATAGGTCCATGTGACAGAAACTGAGGAGATCAGGTGATCTGGGGCCAACTACAGGATATACTGACTGTCTAAGGCCAGATATGGGAGGTCTGTATTATGCATGTATAGATACATATTATACAGACATTGTGTGTATATGCATACTACTATGTAGAGGGAGCGTATGCAGGACTGGGAACAGGATTTGCCCATCATGCTGTCCATGTGTGCATGAGCGCTGTGTTTACGTGAGTGCTGGTAAAGTCACTACTTTCTGACCGTGCTGAACCCAGTGGCCGTCCACTCAGTTTATTTAGCACAGTCAGAAAGTATATATACATATGTATATACACACACATGTATATATGCAAATATGTGGATTCATGTGCCTATTGGGAACACTTTGCTCAGCCTCACTGATGGTGGAACTGGCTCTAACGGACTGTTGATGAATTCAGCAACCTCTAATACATTGTTTTTTTCTTGTCCTGACCTTTGCAGTCTATCCAGGCACTTCCAATAAAAGGAGGACCTGTCTTGATTTGGGTTTCAGCTGCAACAGGTGAGGAAAGAGTACAGAGGGAGGGAAAAAATAGCTGTCGGCAGTTTTAAGTAAAATATGTAATTTTCCACTTAACAACTAGAAAAGCAGTAAAACCTAAGTGAATTGTTTCAAGGTTTTTATACAGAAAGAGCTGGTCATGGAGGTGGCAGGCTGTTAAGAAAAAGCATAAATGAAAATTTCCCTGGTAGTACAGCAGTACCTTCAGTTTCATGCCTGTCGAGGATCTGATTTCTTGATTAGATTAGTAAACTAGGACTAGAACCACAGAGGGACACACACACACATTGTGATGTGTGAAAAAAAGCCATAGGCTAAAATGTATAAGCTCTCCCTGGAGCACAGATAGAAATCCAGGTCTCTCTTCTCTTAGGTTCATGCCCTAATCACTGAGCTAGAAAGTCAGCTTCAGGCCTAGATTTGCTCTCTGGCCCAGTTAATATCTACTTATTTAAAGCAAGGTGGAGGATATCTCTTCCACAGAGGCATGTGCAGACAGATGGTGTATGAGATTTATTTAGCAAGGAGGGTGCTGTCGTCACTCCAGCTAAGGACAAACAGACCTCTACTCCCTGCTTCTTGGACAAGTTTTCTAACCACTAGGAGAATCATGCAATCACACAGTCTAATTCAGGTTGGAAGGGACCTCAGGAGACCACCTCGTCCATCCGCCTCCTCAAAGCACGGATAACTACTGCTCTACACCAGGTTGCTCACAGCTTCATCCAGCCAAGGCTTGAATAGCCCCACGGAGGGAGGATGCACCACCGCTCCAGACAACCTCTTCCAGTGCTTCACCACTTGCACAGGGAAGATTTTTTCCCATTGTTTCCAGGCAGCACTTCCCCTCATGCAACTTGTGTCCATTGCTCTTGTCCTCTTGCTGTGCTCCTCTCAGAAGAGCCTGGCTCTGCCATCCAGCCAGCTCTCCTCAGGCAGCAAAGCCTTCACCGAGGCCCCCTCAGCCGTCTCTTCTCCACGATGGACAAACACAGCTCCTCAGCCTCTCCTCCTGTGCCACGACCACCTTGGTGGCCGTTCCTGGGCTCCCTCCTGTTGGTCAGTCTCTCTCATCTTGGGGCCCACAGCTGGGCACAAACCTCTCAGAGAGACCCTCAAAAGCCAAGTGGAAGGGAGGGACCCCCTGCCCTGCACCTGCTGGCTGCACCCGTGCCAGCACAGCCCTGGAGGTGGTCAGACACCTTTGCTGCCAGGGCGCACTGCTGGCCCCATTCAGCTTGTTGTAAAACAGCACCCAGGGCCTTTTTGGCAGTGCTGTCCCCGGGCAGTTGCTCCCCAGCCTGTACTGGTGCATGGGGTTATCCCAGCCTGGCGCTGGAACTTTGCTTTTGTTCTTGCCCGCCCCTTCCTCCAGATTGCAGAATTCCCTCTAAGGGGCAGTCCTGCTGTCCAGTCATTCCCCTGCAAAATGGTATCACCTGCAAACCTGCTGAGCGTGCACTCCATGCAATCACCCAGGTTGCTGATTAAAATGTTACACAGTATCTGCAAAATGCCACTTTAACCAAGTGCCAGTTAGGCTCTAATCTACTGAGCACTATTCTTTGAGCTCTATAGTCCAGGCAGGCTGCCTATAGGGTGCATTTCTTCTCCAGCTGGCTACCAGGATATCATGGGACACTATGTCAAAAGCCTTACTAATTTAAAGGTAAAATATATCCACTGCTCTCCCCTCATCCAACTGCCAGGCATCTCAAAACAGAAGGCCAAACAGGTAGGTCAGGTGTGATTTGCTTCTGATCAGTCCATTCTGGCTAGGTCCTTAGGTCCTTGAAATACCTTCCAGGAAAACCAGCACCATCACTTTCCTGGAGACTAGTGGGAGGTTGGTGGGCCCGCAGTTCCTCACCCTCACCCCCTTCTGATGATGGCTCTGACATTTACCTTTCTCCAGGCATCAGGAGTGTCTCCCAGCCACCATGATCTTTCAGTGATGACAGACAGCAGCTTCATGGTGACACCAGTCAGCTTGCTTAGTGGCCTCCAGCACGTCCTGTCTGGTCCCATGGACCAGCTTATTTAAATACACCCTAAGTCCATCCTCTACTGTATGTACACCTCTCTTCCCCAGGTTTTGCTTCTAGACACAAGGAGATGATCAGGAGGCCTGAGAGCAGACTCTGACTGTAAAGCTTGAGGCAAAGAAAGTATTGAACATCTCAGCCTTATCTATGTCCTGCAAGGGCACCACTCAGTAGTAGACCCACATTTTCCCTGGTCTTATGTTGCTGTTAAAGTGTTGAAACCTTTGTGGTTGCCCTACAGGTCCCTCACCAGTTTTGACTCTTGCCAGGCTTTGACCTTCCTTATTCTGTCCTTACATGCCCAGGCAGCATTTCTCTCTTCCTCCTCAGCAGCCCATTCCTGCTTCCATTTCCTCTATGCTTTCTTTCTGCATTTGAGTTAAATCAAGAGTTTCCTATTCAGCAAGCTGGCCTCCTGCCATGCCTGCCTGTTCTTCCGCCCTTCAGATGATTTTCTTGCATTTTGAGCAGGTTGTCACTGAAGTCTGACCAGCCCTTATGAGCTCCCTTACCTTCAGGGGCAGCCTAACATGGGATCAGCCCTGCCTACCAGCTGAAGTCTTGTGTCCTTGCCTTCCTCACTGCCTTTTGGATTGTAAACTCCAGCATCTGACAGCTCCTGCAGTCAAGGCTGTTGTTGACTGACAGTTCATTCTCAGTCAGGAGTCCAGCAAAGCATCTCCCCTAGTTAGCTTGTTCAGCATTTGCATCAAAAAATTGTCTTCCATGTACTCCAGAAACCTGGATTGCTTGTGTCTCATCACGCTGTCCTCTCAGTAGATACTGGCATGGTTAAAGTCCTCCACAAGTCAGAAAGAATTTGAGATATTTTCAGTTGTTTAAAGAAATTTTTGTCCATGGTCTCTCCTTGATCAGGCACCATCATGACATTCCCTCGTTCTGGCTTCCCCTCTGACCCTGATCCATCAGCTCACAGTAATCCTGTTACCCATGTCACCATGGATATGACCATTATTTCTTCTTCCTTGTCCTAGCCATTTTTAAATAAAAAGGCCACGGTTTCTGTGCTTTGCATGTGTCTCCTGTCAGAGTTTGCTAGGCACAGTTTTGATCCCATCTGCTTAAGGGCCTTAGACAGAAGGTATCTTTCTGATAGCCTTGGCATAAGAGAGACAACAAGCTGCCGAAAGAGGACAGAATCATTTTTGAGTATGTACAAAAGCAGACTTTCAAGCACTTAAGAGCATATGCAGGGATTAGCAGTGTGGCTGGGAAATCACATTCTCAGATGCAGGTGTATAAAGTCAACTCAAGGCAACTAAAATTTTAGTGTTCAGAAAGTATAATACCCTCCAGTGTTAAGGACACTTCAAAATACCTGACACTGTGAAGCTGTATGAAGAAGTAAGAATAAAGTCTCTTGTTCATTAAGTCTATTGATTCTAGCTAGAAGAAAAAAGAACAGAACAGGTTGCAATCATGATACCATGATAACCACAGACAACCAAATGAGGGAAGAAAATGCATAAGTCTGTGTGGGATGGAGATAGGAGGAGGACATCTCTGCCTGACTAATCCCATGGCCTTTTATGACAAAATGACTGGCTACATGGACAAAGAGAGAGCAGCAGATGCAATACACCCTGACTTTAGAGGACATGGCATTTTAATCTGGAAGCTGGGAAAATATGGTCTAGAAGAACTGAGCATTAGATGGGTTGAAAACTGTCTGGACAGCTGAGTTCAAAGGATATATCCATATCCACGGCTCAGCGCCTAGCTGGCAGCTTCTAACAAGTGTAGAACCCCAGGCTTTGGTACTGGGGCCAACTTTATCCAGCATCTTCCGCATGAACCTCAGTGATGACACAGAATGAACCCTCAGCAAATCTTCCAATGACACCAAACTAGAGGGACGTTAGCTTCAGTCCAGAGGCACCGTGACAAACTTGAGGACTGCACCAGCAGGAGCCCCAGAATGTTCAGCAAGGAGAAGCAAGAAGTTGTACAGCAGGGGCAGGATAACCCCACAGGTCTGCCTGGCCAGAGGTGACAGACTACAAAGTGCAGCTGCTGGAAGGGGCCTGGGGCTTTGGTGGATGGCAACCTGAATGAGGGCCAGCAAGGGAATGGTGTGCTCTCGTTGCCAACAAGGCAAACTGCACACTGGACTGCATTAGGAGGAGCATGGTCAGAAGACTAAGGAGGTTATTGTCCCCTTTTACTCAGCACTGTTGAAGCTGCACCTGGAGTATGATGCCCAGATTTGGCCACCTACCTCAAGAGAGGTGTTGATAAACTGTGGAGGGCAGTCAAGATGTGAGAAAGCTTTTGACACTGCTGCACGTAACAACCTCAAAGGAAACGTGCTAATGTGGAAACCTACCTTCAAAAAGTAGCAAACGGTATTCAACTGAGCACCTCTCCTGTAGGGTGAAGGGGCCTAATTTCAATATTTTCATTAACAACTTGAGTAGTGCAAGAGAGATTAGATTTTGAGTATCTTCAGGAACCTGTATTTTGGAGGGAGATGCAAAGACATTCTCAGACTTGATAGACAGTAAAAAGTGAAAAAGATAGAACAATACCACATATGAGACAGAGACATAGAGGCAGAAACAAAGCTGAAAATGCACTAAGAGTAGTAGGTTGAAGTGAATGAGTGCCACCAATGCAGTGTTATTACAAAAAAGACAAAGCCAATTCTGGAAATACATTAAGAGAAACATCATATATAATAAAATAGGAAGTAATTGCTCAGTTGAAATACCCAGTTTTGGGTACCAGAAATAAAAAAAGATTGGAGAGAGTCCACAAGTTTACAAGATGACTGATAAGACGTTCAGGCACCTCCCGCTAGAAGAAGCTGAAGTATGTGCAGTCACTTTCACTAAAAAGAGAAAATCTACAGGAGACATCAAGAACAATTCAATACACAGAATAATGTTTTATAGGAGAGGGTTACAGGTTTCTCCTTTTCTTTCTGTAAGTGGTCATGGACAACAAAATCCATCCCATTTGCTAAAAATAACATTTAAGTTAAATTATTAGAAAATCCTGAGTAGGGGGACCAGAGATATCTGTGGGTCCTCTCTACAACTGGTTACAGAAACATCCATCGGGGTGCTTTGGAAAGGCTTCATCCTGCTTCAGATCAGAGGACTGAACTAGATGACGAGAACTCCTCCAGCTCAATACTTCTGTTATCCCAGAAAACCCTCCAACAAATGATCCCAAATGGAGGTCCTAGTTTCCCCTGCAGATGTGTTTATCAGTAGAATAAAAAAAGACATAATTCAATAAATGCTCTGCTTCACTTAAGGAATTAAGCTTGATAGCCACAGCAGATTTGCTATACATACCAGCTGTACTAAGCACTTGCAGAGTTCTGGGTGTGAAAGTCAGCGGCTGACAAGTCGGGAGCTTCCTGTGTGTAACTTGCCCATTTAAAAGGTAGCACAAGTCCTCTTTTCTTGAACAGCAAGAGTCAAAAAAGGGCCTACAGGCAGCCCTGTGTGAAACCCCAGGCAAGACTGCTTTGAGCTGAGAAGCTGTTACTTTGTGCCACTGTCCCTCAGTGGGGCCTTGGTTGCTTCACTAGCATTTCCTTACACTTTGTCCTTCACTTATCAATACTGGACCACAACAGAAAAGAGCCTCCCTACCTCCGGCTCCAGCTGCAGTGTGCCAAAACTAGCTCACAGAGGTCCCCTCTGCCACTACCTGGTCTTCAGTGCTCAGAGGTCCATGTTAAATATGCACAATATGCATTATAATTATATTTTTGACCCCAGTCAGGATGGCAGGAGGCTGCTTGCCAAGACCTTATGGCCTGAAAAGGCGAGCCTTGTGGGTCTGCTCTCCCTGAGCAGCACAGAGAAAGCTCAGAGCTTCAATGGCAAAAGAAAGAGGAGGTCTCTCAGACCCCTTTGACCTGCTGGCTGTGCTTATGGCAAAGCATCGTCACTCTTCCTGCAGGGAATGGTCACCCCTGGGAGGGCATGAGCCACTTAGTGCTTTGCTATGTAGCACCAAATACACCTCCATGAAGACATGGACATAGGAAGAGGTGATGCCTGCTGACCAGGGAGCGGGATCACCCTCACAGGCCAGGAGCCAGTTGCTCTTTCTGCTAGTTTCTGTCAAGTCACATCACGTGCTACTCAGAGGGTGCTCAGTGCGTGAATTCCTCCCAGCTACAAAATTGAGCATGTGTGTGCAGGGCTACTTGTAGCAGCCTTAAGCACCGAAACCCACGATCTGCCACCACATTTCTGGGCATTTCTTTTTCTTCTTGGCAATTCCATTGTACCTCACAGACGATAAGCAAATTCGACAACATGAAGCCAAATTCTGAGACCAGGTGCTCTGACTGGCAATGCTCAGGCGCTGCTGCTGCTGTTTTCCACATGCTGGCCCTGAACGAGCTTCTACAAAGCATCTACTCGAGAAGAACACGTACTCAGATGCAAGAGCACCAGGTGGAAGAGCCAAGTATCCCTCATCCCTCCCTCCCTGTTCAGTGAGCTCTTTCACAGTGAAACAGCAGCCCGTCGTAGCAGGTGCAGGGTCATCTGGAGGATGAAAGGTGCTCTGCTCAGTAACCACATCGCCCTCTCGCATCTCCATCTCTGTCTTCCAGAGCCTGGAGGCAGATGATGAATGTCCAGCCAGGTGATGTGGATGCAACTCCCTGGTCATGGAACGCTCTCTTCCCACATAACCTTTCTTTAATTCTCATTTGAGAGGTGCTTCATCTGCTGTGTCACCATATGAAAAATGAAGAGCTAAACGTATTTACACAAGCTGAGGAGCTAGCCAAACATTGTACAAACAACCCAAGTCTTATTGGCCAAATCTGTATACTTTCCAACCCAGACAGAAAAACTGGAAACAAACTCTAAGATGCTATAGGATTGCTCATTACTTAAGGGGGAAGGAAGGATAGGTCCTTTATCTAAGGACCATGCACTTCTGGGAGATATCAAATTCATATCCTTCCTGATGTGAGAAATTACAGGCACATTCTACTCCCATTTCTCCAAAGATGCCTAGCACTTCAGAAGGCTGTGGCAATGGCTAAAAGATACCTGTGTGCTTTAAAAGCACCAGGCTTATGGACTGTTGCATACTTCCACATACAGGAAAAAAAGAAAAAAAACATTTGGGGGACAGATTTTTTGAAAAAGAGCCACAACAGAGGGCAAGTAACTATTTCCAGTTCCCACTAGAGTTCATTATTATTGGTGCAACATGCACACAACAGGGGATAAATCTTGGTCCTGTTTAAGCCAAATGGCGTGAGTTTTCCCACTGACATAACGGTACCAAGGTTCTTCCTCATGGCACTAACTTCAGAGGAGGTCAGTTAGGCAACTTAGAAATTTCACACTATTTCCACAGCTTAAATGTTGCCATATGCTTTGCAAGGTAAAGTCTACGCTACACAACCACGATTTAAGAAAGCCCTTAAGGCAGCCACAGCCACACCCCTGGTAATGGATTTACCGCAGCAATGATTGTGATATGCACATGCTCTGGCAGAAAAGATGCTTGATAAAAATGCAACCCAGTAAGTAATAATGGTTAAAGTAGCAATTCACAAGGAGAAAAAAAGCAGCATTTCAAAAGCACTAAACCAAGAATCAGCCTGTGAAGCCATGTATTAGGTTTGCAAAGCCACAGTTAAATCTCTGATAACAAAACCCCACTCTGACAGTGACTCAGACCCAGATCTGCTTTACTTGAACCAAGAAACTGGGAGGTTGGAAGGCAAAGTTAGAACAAATTGTTTCAGTTTAGCTCTTGTGAGTAATTAATGACATTACCTATTTGATAAGAAGGAAGAGATTTGTGAGACAAGATGGCAGCCAACAGATACTGTTACAGCAAAATTTGTGCTGGGTCAACAACACTGAATATGATGTTGCAAAGTCTGGAAGAAATTGTTTGGCATGTTTTTGTGACTATAAGTTTATCAAGTGGATTCCTCTTAACCTTCCACACAACAAAATACCACTTTCATTATTTTAGTGCTGCAGCTGTGAATAAGGGCTCAGATTCTAAACACAGAGCTTTTAAAATAATTTATGGGAGATGTGTACTTCACAATTTTAAGTAATAAGAGGTTTGCTCTGCAACTGTGATGGGGACAAAGATTTTTTAAATTGAAATATGATGTGGCATATACCCTTCTAGCTATTTAGTCTATCAACGCTTAGAGTAAGATATTGGAAGACCAAGCAAGTTCAGTGACCCACTCGTCTCCTGTACCACTGCCCACAGCAGTTGTCCCATAACTGTCCTTCAAGGTATGTAAGGAGAACTTCATCAGGGTCTTTGTGGAACAGCTTTATGGGCCTGTTCAGTAGAGGGATGAGTGTTTCTTCTGCAGTGCTACCAGTCCTTGGCTCCTATAGCACCTAGCTGGAATGCAAAGACCTCAGCCCTCAGGGCAGGAGAAGGCCTTTGTGGCTATCCCACACTCCTGTTGGATAACTGTGCATTAGTCACAAGGCGTGTATAAATCAATGCATGGGCTAACATATGAATTACCAATTGTGGAGCCTTTTCCTACCCAGTGTATTTCTTTTGTGTTTGAGGCAGAACATAGCCACTCCCAGATTTCATTTCTCATGCATATTTCACTCCATTTTTCCTTCCTGCAGTACTTGTGCCATTTATCTTGTCCTATATTCACTTTCCTTTTTTTTCCCACTTTTGGGAAAAGCATCTAATATCCCTGTAGCATTAGTTTTTCTTTGTTAATGTCAAAAAATGTTAATCCGTGAAGACTTGCTTCCTAGATAATGTTAATTCAGCTGCCAGTTTTATAATAGGATTATGCTTTCCAGGATTTAAAAATCCCACTTGTTAGCTACAAAAACAGACTTCTACTAACAGCTATAAAATCTAATTTAATCCCTGTTGGCATTAACTAAATAGCTGAGGTATAATTTCTGTCTAGCTACACTTAACACCCTGCTATTGCCATAAATATATAAAATACCCTTTGAAGTTATAAAAGAAACTGTTCAGTAGGATAAACAGGGTCTCATGAGTCCAATCATATGCTATCTCTAAGGCATAACAAATGTTGTTTACATATTGTAAGGATTTTGTGGACAGTTTATTTAAATAGATTCACCCATGTTTACATGTATTAATTTGCCCTTTTTCTAAAGAAAATGCATACTAAATTATGATCTATAATTATTCTATTTAAAAATAATTGGTTAACGAGTGGAAGATTGGGTCTGTGTGGAATCAAAGTTTAAAATGTAACCAAATAACGTGAGCAAGCTGGAAGAAAATACCAATTTGCTCAACATATCCCCTTTTAATGCAAAATCATATTGTGAAACCTCAGAAGATGAAGTTATCTCAAGCCTGGCATAGGAGCAGATATTTTAAGGCAATCTAGTAAGATACTGTAACAAGTAAGGAGGAAAGAATGAGCAAGCCATGGTTTATAATCCTAAAATGAACAGTCAGGATCTTTACAACCATTTTCTCCCAAATGAGGAACAACACAAGGATTTATGGTCTTCTGGAGGTCAGTGATCAGAAAAGAAGAAAAATATTTACAGTTCTGTTCTCCCAATCTTGAAATAACTGGCAAGTACATTGTTCTGGAGAGGGTAGCCCTAATGCACTGCAGTGAAAGAAGGACAGCAAAACACCTACTACAGTGATCCACAGTAGACAGCACTATGTTATGCAGCCATTCAGAAGTTGAAGCAACAATCTCAGAGCAACCAAGCTGCTTTAAAGATAGAAATTGTAGTCAAACTCTGAAAACACCAAGATTTGATTTATCCTTTCAGAAGAGATGCAAAGTGCTGATCAGACTCCACGGTCAGCTTATCACTTTCCTTACTGATAAACAAGAAGACAGATCATAATCTCCCTTGTGATATTCATAGCCAAAAGGAAAGATGGGCAATCTCAGCAGGGCAGCTTGCATTAACATCCAAATCTGTAGTATGCTGGATTTGCAGATGTGTGCATTTGTCTTTGGAGACAGATATACAATATACTTCGGTCAATGCATTTAGATGTGCTAACAACTGCACATGCTCCATACATACATGAAAAACACTGCCAAAACAGCGACTTTCAAATGTGGCTAGATGCTTTGACTTACCTGAAATGAAGAAAAAAATTGGCATGTTTTTTGCTTCTTTGCAAAAGAATTCCTTGGTTGGAAGCCCAAACTCTGGGCATGGCAATGTGTAACCTGGGGACACATTAAGAGCTTTTGTGCCCCTGGAGCCTGCTGCATACTACATAGCCAGCAGAGCTACGCAGGTTTAGACCCAAGTAAACAAATGCATGTACTTCCTAATGCTCTGTCCCCTTTTATTATGGCTTTTACAACTGGGAGTAGAAAAATCACAAGAGTTGCGTATTGTGTTCTATTCTGGTATGTGAGAGCACAATGAATTCATGGCTCTGGATGCTCTCCAGTTTCAGTAAGCCAGAGATGTGTTCTTGTAGCTATTCTGGGTACCAGCCTGTTCCATGAAAATGTATTCTTTTGGTGTATAAAGCACTGTTTAACATACAGTCTTGTCATAATTCAGAGAAGAAAGTCATTCACAGAATATGTAAAAACCAGGGCTTTAGGCAATCATAATCCATGTGTTTTGTCTTCTGTTGAACAGAGATAAATTACTCCACTCTAAGTTGAAGGGAAGTCATGGCATGGGCTTAGTTCATGGTGGAAATAAAAAGCTGGTTTTAGATGGTTCTATGCTTATTTTGGGAATGGTGTGTCCTGCAACTAGCACAGCACACATGCCTTCAATTCAATATATAGTGGTGTAGAGGAGGAAGAAGCTCAAACTCCTGAAGGGCTTAATCCTGAATTACTCACTTAGACACAAATGTCCTTAGTTAATTGTGAAATATCTGAATAGGGACTGCAGAATCTGCAGTATCGTAAGTATTGTGGACTCCTGCTAACTGGACATACAGTGGAAGGAAATGAGACTTCCGCATAGGTATTCAGTGCTAGGATCCTTTTCTCTGGTCTCCAGAAGAATAATAGATGAAACCAAAGGTACAGAGGTTAAATATCATGCTTTCAACTGACACCTGCCAAGGTTCCCAAGCCTAGCCATGAGCCATGACCACACACATCCTCACCCTCATCTGCAACTTCCAAATGTACGGCCATGATGTTCCTCCATCTGACATCAAATATTTTCTCTTATCCAGCATCCTGCCACACTTCCTTGTTTTGCTTCCTAATAGTACTACTAAACCTCAGGTAAACAGGTAATGTTTAAACAGTTTGGTAAAATAAACCACAGATTTTGCCCATAATCTTCTGAGCACCTCTAAGCTTGCCCCCACTCCTCACCATCCTGGGACAGGCCCAGCTTTGGTGGCACCAATGCACTGGGAAAAGTACCATGCATTTCCACCTTCCCTTACCTACCTATCTTACCTAAATCAGACCAAAGGTCCACTAGGCCACTACCTTGACTGTGGCTGTAGAGATACCTCAAAGAAAAGTTTATCAAAGAGGGCAAGTGCTGTGTTCTCTGTGTGTCCTACCACTTCCTGATCCATGTCCCTGTTAATGGGGTCTGTGGGTTTCCTCATGCTTGGCCTGCCTCTCTGTTTTCAAAATGTGGCCCTTGCAATGTGGAAGAATAAGCAAGGTGGACTACTGGTTAGAGCACAACGGAGTCTTAGGTTCAAGACTAGGTTTCAAGATTAATTGCAGTAGAAACTTGGACATACAAACACATTCCTCTTCCTGCTCACAGCCAACAAAAAAGCAAAGGAGACCTGGAACAAATGGTGTTGAGTGCTGAGAACCCCTGTGACTGTGATCTGGGCAGTACCTTTATGTTTTTGTCACCCCCAGTACCACCGCAGCCCTGACAACGCAACCCAGTGCATGGCTCTGCATACAAACAAAAGTCTGCCCAAATTTGATCCAACAGATTGGTCCTAAGCTGCACGTGTATACTGAACATTTTGTATTGGCTTGATTTTCTGTAGCACACTTGAAAGTCAACGGCTCCCTTCAAACTAAGTGCTAGATGCTCAATGGCTGTGCAGCCAGGTCCCTCCTGTTACGAAAACAGATGAAATATTGAAAACTGGTCCAGAAATGTGTAGTAATATATGACTTCTAGTCCTGCAATTAGCCTTCAGTACCCAGGTGTGCTGATGTGCCTGTGGACAGTGGACTGCACACGAAGAGCTGAAGTACTGTGAATTCCAAGTCCATACAAACATTAACTGTATGTCTTAAAATATTTTCCCAGGTCTATTAATGTATTCCTGTCTGAAATCCCTGTTAATACTGAGCCAAGACATTTTCCCTAAGTTTCTGGACACCATTCTGTCAGCAGTAATAGTTATATCAGAACAAGTCCAAGTCAAACTTAATTGGATACATCTGAATCAGTGACAAAGAAACAACTGGCAATTCAAAGGCTCTGCTCGAAGACACACATGCATTACTGAGCTCATTAAGAAGAAAATTGCTGAATATTGCGATCGTCCTCATGAATCCTCAAATCTTTATGTAAGGAAGATGATTGGCTTGTAGAGTAAAACAATAGGAACAAAAACTTTTATTGTCACAGTTACCACTCAGGAGTGGCAGTTCTTCCAGGACCATGGTGGGATTAATAAGGAAATGAAAACACTTTACAACTTTCATAAAAATGTATATTCATCAGAACTCTTCAAGGATCAAAAAGGCCTTGCAGAGTTTCACTGTACAGTTCAGCTTCCCTACAATAAACCAGAGAGACTTTTGGACTCCCCAGTTCCTACAGAAGAAATTTCCCATGCTACTGAGACTTTTAATAATGGCAAGCCACTGGGGAAAGCAGCATTCCCATTTTAATTTTGTGCATCTTTTGAAGAGAAGTCACTCTACTATGTGCCTGTGTACATTTAATCATTCTCTACACACTTTATCAGCAAGCCTTCTCCCTGTAGGAGGAATACAATTAGGTACAATACTAATTTATTATAAATAAAGCAAAGACCTGGCAAAATAACCTAGTTATCAATGTTTCATGCAACTGTGCCTATGAAGTACTAGCTAACATTCTCACTATGAGCCTAGAGAAATACCGGTGGCATTGATAAATCCTAACCAACTTGGCTTTATTAAAAAAAACAGATTGTCATCACATAATACAGGAAAACTATTGATTTTAATTGAAGTAGCTAGAGATTTATGGAAATCAACTGCAGCTTTTTTCCACTGATACTATAAAAACCTTCAACAAGATCAATAAGGAAATGCATTTCAATAAGGAAACCCTAGGATTTTTTCTTGTATACCATGCTGACCCATTTTATGTATTTATCTCCACCCCCAAATTTAGTTGAAGTGTTATTTTATATGCAAGAGCCTCTTCTCATCAGTGATAAGGAATGAAAAGGTCAGAAGGCCTCAGATTAGGGGAAAATGGTGGGCAAAGATACTCTCTTGCTGGAGTGCTGTTTGTTCTGACCCCAGGATCAGATCACTAGAGAGATGGAGGAGGCATTCTCATGGGGAGAAATCTCCATAAAATCAGCATGTATGCGGATGATCTGCTCTTAACTGTAATGAACCCTGAGTCATCTCTTACGTATGCGTTATTCATAATGGAACAGTTTGAAAAGTGGCCAGGCTTTAATCCTATTTTTAAAACCAGACGATTCAAAAGAATTAATTGAATTTTTTTTTTTTTCCGTGGCACGGCACAGTGATGATCTTTTAGGTGACTGCTACAAGATATTAAGTAGGAACAAATTTATGCTATGACCCTAAGAGGCCACGCAAAATATAAGCAAAGTAGGTCCTTCCCTACCTATCCTCCTAGCCAAACCAAACTTCCCCTTGCTGCCAAGGGGAGCAGGGAGAACAGAAGAGGCTCAGGGGCTGCCGTTTCCCCTCTTGAGGAAGGGATGTGAGGAAAGGACAGAGCTGAGGCTTCCTCTTCCCAGCTTCTGTTGCCCAAGTGCTGGAGGAGAGAGCAACTTCTTTCTCAAAGACACAAAGTGATACAATCATGACTTAGAGCAAAAAGGGCTTAGGAACTTAAACATTGTTTTACAGTGCAGCCCTGAACATTAATAATAAATTCTACTGGATGAATGAGATCTGTTTAGTTCCACAGGAACAACAGTAAAATTTCATATTTTCAAGTGTTTCATGTCAGAGGACCCTACAGACATTTCCCAGCTATATGTACACCCCAAGGGACTGGTTTTACACCTCTGAAACAAAAAATGTTGGGGGGGGAGGGATGATGGGATTTTGTTTTGATTTCTAATTATAACACTGGCTTTCCCCATGGAAAGAAAAGGCCGAACCCTACCCACTTCAAAATTTGCTGGAGATAACTTCCAAAGGTCCTCTCAGGCAGAAGGGACTGTGCCCTGGCTGGCCTGATGGCACACTAAAGACACCTACAGAGTAAGGTGCCGTCTATCCCAATTATTCAAAACCATCCTACTGACCTCAGTGAAGATAAAGCACTGGATTGGAGTAATCAAAATGCTCTGAACTCTTGTCAAGGACTTAGAAAGAGGCGGAACACTACAGTAGCAGCTCCAACTGGTCTCTTGCTAGCTGACCTGGCAGCTAACACCTCCTGGATGCTCTGAAGAATAGCAGCACTGACGACAGGATCCTGCTGAAAAACCCGCTGTTCGAGAAAACTCTCTTGTAGGGGTGGTAACCTTATAAGACCCATGGGAACTAACAACAAAACCTCATCTCACTCTGCCCTTGGAAAATGAAAGCACTGGCATGGAAATCTTCCTTTCTCCAACAGGAGGAGGAAACTTTTCCACCTGATAATAAGTTCACATTGCATGGAAGCGCGGTGGGCAATGCAGCTCTACAGAGAAGCTACACCAGGGAGTGCTGGCTTGGCTGAGAGCCCTCGAGATATCTTCAGACAGCTCAGCTCCTACAGAGAGACCTCTCAATGGCATAACATGCAATTCAGCTTACTGGCTTATATGACTTGGTCAAGCATGTTGATGCAGCCATCTTTTTTATCTTTTCCTTTTCTAAAGTTAAAATGAAAGAATATTCAGACCTTCTCCTGTGAAGAGCTAAAACAGATATAGGCTGTTTTTGCACCATTTCACAAAAAGTCTTTACAGTATGATGCATTTGCAACATATCAACACTGCAATCTGCATTATTTCTAATTTAATAGTTTTATAATTTCTATTTGAACTGTTCACTTAATAATATTGCCAAGTGAGCCATTCTGAGTCATTTCTTTAAAATGTATAGCAACACTGGAGAAACTTTACATGTACATCAGTGGGGAAGAGCTCTTCATCTGTGAATAGTAGCTCAGGAAAAGTAATTTCCGTTTAGCAGTGTCCAATTCTCCCCCCAACCAAAAATTAAATTTCTGTCGTAGAAATTCCCAGTGTCTTACAGAGTCAGACACCTGGAGAGGCAGCTGACAGTCCACACTGTGTGACACTATGCATCTGAACCTCTAAAAACAGTGTATGGACCCCCAACCAGGATTTGAGGTCAGCATGAGTAATAGGCTATGTTCAGCAAGACTAAAGCTAACTTTGTAAAACAAGGCTGAATTTTTCAGCAACACTGGGATATCTTCCTATCATCTTCACTGTTCTGAATTTTTGAAGACCTCCTACAGCTCTGTCCAGTTCCAAAGTGGTTGCAAAGGCCCCACGTGTCCTACTCACACCAGGATCAGCTCTCACCCTACTTGCAGGCTTAGTATTCAGCATACTATAACTTTGCTTTTTAGCCACTTCTTCCCATTGGTTCCCCTCAGAAAATTTGCTGAGAAATTTTCTCCTTGTGAACTTCTTGCTGCAAGTTTGGGTTTTTTTTTTTTGTGATTCAGTCAAAATATCAACTAGAAAAAAAGATTGAAAAGAAGGAGAAGTGAACAGATGATACCTGAAATCATGGTCAGTGTTGTAGCTCTTGAAATGCAGGCACCAAAATGGTATGCAGATTAGGGTATGGGTATGGGGTCCCCTCTTCTGGTGCTCTCTGTGAGCCATTACTAAACGTAATTGTGGGGAGAGGGCCTAGGGGGGGAAATCTTCCAAAATTTCTTTGAGAAAATATTGTATAGAAAATAGGTAAAGATTTTTAATTTACAACTGCTGCTTCAAAAGCAGCTACTGCAACCAGATGCAGTTTTACAATTGTTATCAGCTTTGGTTATAGGAAGCTCATGTTACTCATTTCCCTCTAAATAAGCAACCAAATGGAGCTGCTGACATTCCAGATTCTTGATCTCTCCAAATCTAACTTAATCCTAATACAAACCACACAGCATCTTGTTAAAATAGACTTGTTAAGACTTGCTGGTTCAAACTTGCTGCTTGGACTTGATGCAAGTGAAGGCCTTCTGTAGACAGGTAAATTAGGCCCAAGGCACTGTGAACCTTCAACCAGGTCCTGATTTTCCCAAAACGCAAAATTTCAGCAGCAGTTTCAATAAAATCCATAACTAGCATTTTTACTGATATAAAACATGGCAATAAATACTCAAATTCATCAGTACTATTTGTTTTAAGAATAACAATTAAGGGACAGACTCAGTGTTGCTGTGTTTCCCAGTGTTTTTTTTTTTCTCAGTTTCAGATGACCCATTTGCAACTGGCCACTGAATATTGTACTTCAGTGCAGGTTCTTGACATATCTTTCAGGCAAAGACTCCAAACACCTCAGAAACATTAATAAATTAAGCTGCAAAAGCAATAATAATTTCAGCTTCACATTCACAGAATCTAAGTCTCCAAGTCTTCCTGAGTATCTGTGGCAGATCTAAAAATGAAATTCAATCTTCCAATCACTTTGAATTACACTTTGCTACTAGATCATGCAATCACACAGTCTAATTCAGGTTGGAAGGGACCTCAGGAGACCACCTCGTCCATCTGCCTCCTCAAAGCACGGGTAACTACTGCTCTACACCAGGTTGCTCACAGCTTCATCCAGCCAAGGCTTGAATAGCCCCACGGAGGAAGGATGCACCACCGCTCCAGACAACCTCTTCCAGTGCTTCACCACTTGCACAGGGAAGATTTTTTCCCATTGTTTCCAGGCAGCATTTCCCCTCATGCAACTTGTGTCCATTGCTCTTGTCCTCTTGCTGTGCTCCTCTCAGAAGAGCCTGGCTCTGCCATCCAGCCAGCTCTCCTCAGGCAGCAAAGCCTTCACCGAGGCCCCCTCAGCCGTCTCTTCTCCACGATGGACAAACACAGCTCCTCAGCCTCTCCTCCTGTGCCACGACCACCTTGGTGGCCGTTCCTGGGCTCCCTCCTGTTGGTCAGTCTCTCTCATCTTGGGGCCCACAGCTGGGCACAAACCTCTCAGAGAGACCCTCAAAAGCCAAGTGGAAGGGAGGGACCCCCTGCCCTGCACCTGCTGGCTGCACCCGTGCCAGCACAGCCCTGGAGGTGGTCAGACACCTTTGCTGCCAGGGCGCACTGCTGGCCCCATTCAGCTTGTTGTAAAACAGCACCCAGGGCCTTTTTGGCAGTGCTGTCCCCGGGCAGTCGCTCCCCAGGCTGTTACTGCAGCAGGCTGGCTATCCCAGGCCAGTGCCAGGAGTTTGCTTTTACTTTTTTTGGACTTCATTACCTTCCTGTCAGGTTGTTCCTCCAACTGTAAAGCCCCATCAGAAGAGCAGCTGTGCCCTCCAGCATATCAGCTGCACCCCAGTTTGGCTTCATCACAAACCTGGTGAGAGTGCACTACGTCCCATCAACCAGGTTGCTAGTGAAGAAGTTAAATGGTATTGGCCCCAGCAGAGGTAAGTGCAAAATAGCACACAGCATGGACCACCCAATTCCTGCCAAACTGCCTCCCGCCCTATAGTCTATCCATCCAGTCCATTTTTTCTCAGGCTGATGACCAGGATACTATGAGACACCATGTCAAAAGCCTTGCTAAAGTCAAGGTAGACAACATCTATTCAGCTCTCATACTCAAGGACAGTAATTTGTTCAGAGAAGGCCAAACAGGTAGGTCAGGTGTGATTTGCTTCTGATCAGTCCATTCTGGCTAGGTCCTTAGGTCCTTGAAATACCTTCCAGGAAAACCAGCACCATCACTTTCCTGGAGACTAGTGGGAGGTTGGTGGGCCCGCAGTTCCTCACCCTCACCCCCTTCTGATGATGGCTCTGACATTTACCTTTCTCCAGGCATCAGGAGTGTCTCCCAGCCACCATGATCTTTCAGTGATGACAGACAGCAGCTTCATGGTGACACCAGTCAGCTTGCTTAGTGGCCTCCAGCACGTCCTGTCTGGTCCCACAGACCGGCTTATTTAAATAGACCCTAACTCCATCCTCCCCTACTGTGGCTGCTACCTCCACCCCCCAGGTTTTGCTTCTAGGAGACGATGTAGGAGGCCTGAAGGCAGACTCTGACAGCAAAGGCTGAGGCTTCATGGAGCAGTGGGTCCACACTTGCCCTGATCTTCCTTCTCATTTTTGCTGCTGATGCACTTGTAGTAGTCATTCTTGTCCTGCTCATCCTTCACCAGTTTTGATTCCAGCCAAGCTTTGACCTTCCTCATTCCATCCCTACGTGCCTGGACAACACTTCTGTGTTTCTCCTTGGTTGTCTGTCCCCACTTCTATCTCCTGTCTGCTTCTTATTTGCAT
This sequence comes from Pelecanus crispus, assembly GCF_030463565.1. Classification (NCBI taxonomy): domain Eukaryota; kingdom Metazoa; phylum Chordata; class Aves; order Pelecaniformes; family Pelecanidae; genus Pelecanus; species Pelecanus crispus. Next base: position 166,501,975 of record NC_134643.1, read on the forward strand.
TTAAGCTCAGTCACGGGCTCATCTGTCATCTGAAGTTCCTATTACAGATTTTCCCCCTATTTTCTTCGAAATCTTATACCCAGTGGCATAACTCCCCCTCACTTCAACAGAGCTAGAATTTTACCACCCTTTAGAAATTACTGCTATCAACTTTGTCACCTTGAGCATAAAATTTTGTTTTGCTGTCATCCTGTATGACAAATAGACGCTTTGCTAAAAATTATTTGTTTGATATAATTAAGCTGCACTTAAAAATACTACAGTTTAATACACAGTTGTGTCTTCTATCATCTTACAGCAGCTCCCTCCCAAATATGACCTAAACAATACTAATTCACAGTGACAGTAAATATAATCTTAGTCTTCCACACAGAATTTTAGCAACTGGAAAATGTTTTCCAACTGTCTTCAGCAGTACACATGAACATTCAGCAATGCTATTTTCACTTTTCAGAACTAAAACAGTGTAACTAAATAGTGAACTAAAACTCTGTAAACTTTTTTCTTTCCAACATACCTGTAAAGACCTGAAGGTTAAAGAGATCACTACCAAAGGGAGACCTTCTGGAAAGCATTAACTCCCAAGAAACAGAAAAGAATAAAATTTCATCCACATTTTTGAGATGACACAGGAAAATTTTCAAGCCTATTTTCATAGCTTCCTGGACAATACATTCATACTTAAAACCTAAATAGCATTTTCTGTAGTCTGAAGCACTGTAAAATGGACAAGAGGACAGACAAATACGAAAATTATGTGATGGCAAACTTACGCTCCTGTTCAGAAATACCTTTCACCAGGAAACATTTACAGCAGTTTCTCATATACATTGTTTAAGATGTGAAACATTTAAAAATATTTTCAGATATTTAAAAAATTTGCTTGCAAGCAAAACTGAATGCATGTTAGATCATTCTCTCTTCTTCCACAATTCAATGTCAACAAAAACTTGGCATTGGTACTTAAGACATCTACATCTCCTTCCCATGCTGCTCTCCATGCCTGCTTTCTTGGAGCTCCGCCCTCCAAACCCTAGTGCACTCAGGTTCTAACTTCTCCTTCCTTCCGAAACACCCCTAACAGCACTTCTTCCAAAAAGTTCAGTAAGTATATCTTTCTAAACACCCCAAGGCTTGAACCCAAACCCACGCTGTTTTGCTCACAATCTGAAGATGCTTTGTTTCAACAACAAACCCCCCACCTGGTGATTCTGAACTAACTCTTCCTTTCCTGCTTCTCTTCTCACAGTCCATTTCCTCCTCTTCTATAAGAAATATGCAGCAATAATAACAGTATCTCCCATTCTTCTGTGATGAGAGTTTACGCCCAGCTCTGTATTCTTTCAAAACTCCCTCCCCACTTACTCACATGGGATCTATTTCAGTTCTGGGTAAGCAGATTTTCCCAATGCCTTCACAAAGCCTATCAGTGTTACATTACTTTGTATATCTTAAGATTTATCTTTGCCTCTCTGGTTGTCACTTCCCCAAGGCAAAGGCAATGTTTTTCCACACATTCTCTTTAGTGCTGATTGTATCACACAGATAATTTTTAATTACCTTTCTGTTCAGAGCCACGCCATCTTCACAGTCCAGCACTGCACAATCTACATTTAGTGATGGGATTTTTCGTATCTTCTTTTCATCATCCGCAGGTACATACAGAACAGCTCGCCTGGGAACGTACTTGTGAGGTGATGCAAAGTGATAACTAAGCTTAGGAACACCAGCTGGCAGAGGAAAATCCACCCTGTAAAGGACATTGTTAAAATTAGACTCTTGGCTACAATGCTGTAATGAATACTTGACTATATTTTAAAAGGGAAACATTCCTACCTAGATAGTGTCTGGTTTGGGGTTATTTACATTTTTTCTCCCTTAGGAAGAGCCAAGGTAGGGAGATACCAGTATTACAGTTAATTACAGTCTAAAACTCCAAAACCACTATGTTCAACAGAAGTTGCAAACTTAAACACTCAGCACTGAAGAACTGCCAGGGCTGAGGATATCCATGCAGCCTTAATTACACTGCCCGTTCTGTGCACTATGGTAAGTATTTAATACAGAAAGGTGGTGGTTGGTTTTTCCCCTGTCATAGGACTCCTCCATAGGCTGGAGGCTGTGCTGGGAACGGATCAGGACTGCTTTAGGGAGGAGGCTGCTATCGGCCACGTTTGCTCCAGGAGCTGGGTAGCATGCTGTGAATGAAGCAGGGGTGTTGGTTAAAACAAACATGGTTCTGCGGTGTTGATTTTACAACCTTAGCGTTATATCAACAAATGTATTTGCATGCAAATTTTAAATAAGCAAAATGGATGGAAGGGGAAACGAGGAAAACAGGAATGAAAACTCCACGTAACGTGGAAACTCACTAATCCCAACATGTCCTCTCAGAAGCCTTCAGACCTTCAGATTCACAGCACAGACTTCTGTTGACAGAGCTCATAAACCCACCAGCATCATCAGCAGGTTGGTGGCTGCGGTGCCTTTTAAAATTTATAAATGCTTTGTGCACCACACTTCAGTGCAGGTGTGAGCCTGTGGTGCCACATGACTTGAGTGGGTGGCATCCGTATGGCCCGTAGGCGTCAGGTTTGTGGCTGTGCCGGTGCTTCCCAGCGAGGGACCAGCTAACCCACCCCAGGCGCGAGCTGGGTGGGTGCACTTAGAGGCAGTGGGGCTGCTGGGGAGGCTGCCCTCGAGTGCGGTAGGGAGCTTGCTTTGCTCCGTAATTACAAGCACAGAGAAATAAATTGCAGAGGGTGCCACTGTGTTCCACGACCTTCCAAAAAAAAAACCCCTTGCCTGCTCCTGTTCCTCCCCATTTCACGCTGTACCCCCCCAGCCTATTCTGCTGCATCAAAAATGAGGACAAAATAATACAATTTGCCTTCATACTCAGAGTACAAGTCACTTATGCCACAAAATAATCCCACCATATAACACATTATGCATTATCATGTATATTATTCAGCACTTTGAATAATGCAAAGCTTTTCTAGCACCATGCTGAACATGTCATTATCGCATCATGTCAGGGACCCATGCATTTTCCTATGCCCCTCTTAATAATGCTTCCCAAGTCACTACACTTGGATGACACATGGCTACACGTGCGCGTGGGTTTTCTTCAAAGTGAACATGACTAACCCCCTCAAATGCTTGGAAATGAGTTCAGTCAATCTAAATCAGAGCCAACATGATGTGTCGCTGACAGACCGCTACGATACTTGCCTTTCTAAGCTAACCCCGTTGAAGAACCCTCTCTTCCCCTAGAGAGAGCACCCTAAAAGCTGACTATAGGTCTCGGGTTAAAAATATGAAGAAAGCTTTTATCACGTTTTATTTCAGTAAACTAAGTTGAAAAGGACAACTATTCCACCATCTCCTCTCCTGGGTCTCTGCATGTGGACCCTCTTTACAAGCCCACAAAACCCCGCTGCCAATCTCTTCTTTGTAATACGCCTGGTAATGCTTAATTCAGTCTAAGCAATGCGGCAGCCTGCCTGTTAAATATAAACAATGCATTATTTTAACACAGTGCCAGTGCTACCCTTGTTAATAATTCTTCTTCATCTCTAACTGCAACAGCTTCAAGGCTTAGGTGGTGGAGGTCCTGACAATACCTGGAGACGTGCCACTGAGATCCACTGAGTCTCCCCTAAGTACCCTCTTTGCCCCTCTCCCACAAACCACTTCATGTCCCCTGCCTCCTGTTGAAGTGGGGATGGTAACACAACTTCTGGCAACTCAAGTGGCTGCTAGTTAAATCCGCTTAATCCCATTTTCTTGCAGTAGTACACCTTGGGAGAGTAAAGAGGAGGTGGAAGAGTGGTTTATCTCAAATGGAAAGAGGAGAGTCTTTTATCAGTGTGACACAGAGGTCAGTAAAGAAGTCTGCAGTCCTTCACTAAACATATACAAGGGGACAAAAGTGATTAGTTTCTATTCTCTTTCTCTGATGGCTTCAACCCTGTAGTTCCCAAAGGCACAAAGGAGTCAAAGAGCTCAGCACATTAATAGTTTACTCCAGCCTAGAGCCAAGCAGCCCCTGAAGCACCCTCAATGACTGCCTCTCACCAGCCCTCCAACCTCCCGAAACTCAGAGCAAGCCGAGATGAGATGTATCTCCTATCACACATGTTGCCCAGGTTTTTTCTGGGTTGTCATTGAACCAAGGGCTGTTTGACCAGCTGGTTTCCCTCTCATTGCTGCAAGCCCCACAAAGGCAGCTCTGCTCTGCACAGCATGCACAACAGAATGTAGTATGGTCTAGGTAAAACTGTCGTTACCTGCAGACCAGATTTAGTCAGGTGTCACCACTGAGATCTATGAACTTTTGCTCAGATGGAGGAGCAGTATGACTTCCCCAGCTGACCCTGAAGAAGCAGTAGATTTAATCCATTAAAATACCATTACCTAATAGGCTTAATGTTAGAAATACTATCACCTGGTGACTATTGGTATCTCCTCTTCAGCTAACCAACTTTGTAGCCACGTGGACCCAAAACACCAGTTTCTCAGGACACAGATTATTATAAAAATATATTGTCAATTTGCCAAATTATTAATCTTATGAAATATTTTAGAAAGTCAAAGAAGTAATAATTTTTTCAAGAGGTGTGGCCAAAAAAAAAAAAATATACTGGAGGAACTGGTGTCAGTGGACCAACACAGCATCCTTTTTTCAAAACAAAGAGCTCTAGAAACGTGTGTGCCAAATAAGAGTTTTCAACAAGTATGCTTAAGTGTGACTGCACTAAATGTTTTCATATGCTATTATTTTGACATATATTCTGAAAAAATAATCTTCTGTACTCACTGTGCATTTTCCTTGCATAGTCATATTTTATGTTCCACAACAAAATGAAATGTAGAGGAAGAAGTGGATTTATTAAGAAATCCATTTACCTATAGAACTTTTTAAAACAGTGGCAAGGCCTAGGGTGCTAGGCGTATGAGCAGTTAGCTACTCTGGTAGGAAATACCATCCTGATTATCTTGACTTCTGTTATTTTGATAGAATAAAAACATCCCCAGCAGTTACTTTTTTAGGACAAAAAGCCCCACACAGCACTGCAATCTCAATTATATTGTTAACCCCATGCCATAAAGAGGAAGAAAATCTTACATATGTTTCCTGACTGCAAGTATTTTAATGATTCAAACTAAGCTTGACTATGCTTTAAACTAAACACATGGACATAAGCCAAGTGAATTTGCTAAGACAATGTTTCTTCCTTTAAGCGCTGGAAGTTAAAACAAGGACTAGGCTATTGGGTAATGCTCATTAAATTGTTTTACAGCAGCGTATTTTCATTCATAGCATCTAGCAGCACGCTGAACGCTCCTGGGTCTTGGAAATGAAACAAAATTTCTTCAGCAAACATAACACTCTACGAAAGTCTTCATCAAATATGTAAAAGTAGCTGGCAAGCTAAAGTTACTTGTGATCCTCTGAGAACCGTTTCACCCAAGAGCAAACAGTTCATCCTCAGGAAGGAGAAAACAAAACCTTTTTGATTACCAAGAGACATTGCACTTTGCAATGGCAGCCATACAGCGTGACTGCAAACCAGTGAAATTACCTCAAATGATACACATCTCCCTGCTGTAAACTGGATCTTCACATTCCAGCGTTGCTCATACTCACACATATACTCAACTGCGCACACCTGTGCAGTCTCATTGGAGCCAACAACATACAGCTCACAAAGTAAAGTACTCCCACAAGTGATTTTCAGGATCAGCACTTTAACCTGCGCCTCTGTTCCCCGTTTCTTTGCTAGATCAAATCATCCGGAAGAGACACTACACCGTGATCTGCCTCATGCATGGAAAAATATCCATTGCTCGACAGGCCAAATCTCTCATTCTACAATCTTTGGCACAGTGTTGGCAAAGCGTTTCCAAAGAACATGTTTAGGCACTTGAATAAAGCCATTAAAAAAGCTGGATAATTTCCACAATGTGTATTTCTGACCTATATGGACGTAACTGCTTACCAACCACAATCCTGGGTATCTGTGGTGCTGTGGCAGGACAGAAGTGACCCAAGACCTAAGACCCCGCTGAACACGACCCAGCTAATGCAGCAAAATCTCCTACAAATTAGTTCTCGCTATGTGCAAAAAGACGCCCAGAGTAAATATAATGGTTTTCCTATGTCAAATTTACTAGGGAGTAGCTCACAACCGCACACAAATAATCTGCCAAAGACAAAGGAAACTTCTACGAAATTACAAAGCCCTGCAATTTGCATAGTAATTCTTTCTAATTAAGAAAAGAAGATATAAGTTGTTTGTTATAAACATCAGCAGGCCCTGTGCAAATACGAAGGGCTCGCAGCCGAGCTGAGCATTTGTCGAATCAAAGCGACTCGCCGGAGAGTTTTATTGGTACAGCTGCGGCGCATGCATTTTATCACACATGCTAATAATCCTGGTTATGGCACTAACATTTTAATCATTTGTTCTGTGGGCTTGTTTCTCAAACAATTAGCACTAATGAATGGCCAAAATACCTCGGATCATATATGTCTAATTGCAGTCAAGAGCGGTTATTGTCCGCATGTACATTTCAATTCACCTCTGGGGATAATGTTTGTTAATTGTATTTCTTTATATAGCAAGTGAAAAAAGGCTGTTCACTCAAAAAGGGACTAAGTGTTCTCTTCTTTCCCTTTGTTCCCACAAGAAGCTAAAGTCACTTCAAGAGGCACTTAATCCCATCATCCATGGTTACAATTGCCTTACAGCATCAATCAAAAAGAATCTGAAGTAAAATGATGCAGCTATATTGTGTAATTAAAAGCAATTCAGGTAGTTATTGCTTGGGGCATTTTCCAGGTCCAAATACTTAAAATGGCACTGCAGGGATGCTAAATACTGTAGTGTTTTAAATTTGGTCAACTACAATATCTCACAGAGAAAGGGGAGGAATATGCAAAAAAAAAATCTCCTAGTGTGTATTGTAAAGCGAAAGAAAAGAGGAGGACCAGCTAACGTTTGAAGTGACAAAATCTACAAGTCTCCATATAAAAGGAAAATAAAAATATCAAGAAGAGAGAAAAGGGGAGGAAAAAGAAAAGGAGGCAGTTTTCAAGGAAAAGAAATTCCCCGCAATTGTTAAAAAGTTAACATGTGAAAAAATGCTAACGTTTCCTCGCATGGAAAACAAAAGCTCGTGTCACAAGCTTTACCATCAGAATACAGGTCCCCGAAATCTTAGCGCTTTCCTAGTGGAAATAAATCCGAGGTAAACTGAGCAGTTCTTCTTTGGGGAAAAAAAAAGGAAAAAGACTTTAGGTTAAAAGAGAAGAGCTATGATATTTACTTTTGAATAAAGCCAGAACTTGGGGAAAGGTACTTTACCTAACAACTGCCACTAACCCTGATCCAATTATGCTAAAATTAAAACTGGGGGGGTTATCAACATATCAAACACTCAGCTTTACATTTTGATTTCTTCCTTTGTTCCAGACCCACTACGGTCATTTCCCTGACCCTCCAAAAACTAATTAAGAAACCCCCCTAACCTAACCCCTCGCCAGGGCAGGCAGAAGCCACCAGCTCTCGTGGTCTGAGATCTCCTGACAAGCAGCTTTCCTTCCCAGCCAGAGCGCCCTGCAAGAGGCTTTGTCTGATTTTAAACTCCCCCAAGAAGGCTGATACAACCTCGCACCGACATAACGCCGAGATTCATTGCCCTGCAGCTGATGGGAGATACACAGGTATAAAATCGGCTCCCGTCCTTCAAGTTTGAAGAAGGTGAAAGGATAAACCCCAACACTTTCACAGCATCCTTAGGGAGACAGGCGATCTGCACTGCGCCCAGCCGCGGGGACCGAGCGCGGTGGGCTGAAGAAGCGCTCACAAAAACTCAGCGAATTAAGAAATTTAACCCCCGTAACAACCAGCTTTGGATATCAAAAGGGACAGATTGGAGGGGGCCGCTCCCCTGAGAGCGGTTGCCTGCTGGAAAAACTGCGGCGGGGAGAAATGAAAAGGGGGCTTCCAAGTGACCTTTAGCAAGCGCTTGCTCCAACTGATAGGACACATCACATTATAGCCAAAAAATAGAGATGCGAACCACATGGGGAAGGAGAGCCCCACTGATAAAAAAAAATCACAATGCAGAGAAGTGTGAGTGGAAGAAAGCAGTTTAGGGTTTAAATGGAAGCTGAGTACCAAATCCAAAGTTGCTGACAAGTCATTTTAGGAAAAATATGTATCTTCAGCTGCTATTTATAATTTTTTCCTAAATTATAAATAATTATTAAAAAGTAAATCAATGTAAGTCACACAACTGGACATTGGAGCCTTTCTGAAGAAAAGACTTAATGCAAACCAGGAACTTACTGACAAAGGCTTAAAATCACGGAGCCCTAAGCTGTAAAATGATAAAAGGCTATCACAGGTTAAATAGTTAACCAAACTTTCTCCTCCCACCAGCACTAAACGTAAAAAAAAAAAAACCCTTTTATTTACCCCACCATGTTCTTTCAACCGCATTTGACCCTGTTGTTTTGGTTCACTCTGAGCTCCACCATGCCTTGAATTGCTTTGACTGAAGATCAGGGCTTTTTTTTTTTCTTCACAGTTCAAAATGGCCAAATTAGATAGTGAGGATAAAAATAAAAGGACCACAGGCTTCTCATATTCCTAACGCCTCCTGTTTTCACGGTAGCAAAAATAGTCCGTTTGTGAGGAAGAGGGGAGTGCTACGGTTCTTTGACTTAATAAGGGAATTTTTAAAGAGATTTAAATAATGGCCCAGGGTGACAAGGGCTGCTGCTTCCTACTAATGGCAACAGGCTGCTTCTCTCGGGCAGCCTGTGTGTGTGTGTTTGCTATCATCCAAGGTTAATTGGTGTCCTGTCTTGGGGAGCTTTAACATACGTGACATACAGTCGAGGGTTCGCTCTCTTCCTTACGGCGTGGATAACTCTGAATAACTCGTCATGCCCGTAAAGTATTCCCGAGCTGAGCTTTGCCTTGCTTTGCTTTTACCATTAGCAAAGTTTCTAGCTCCTTGGGATCCTTGCTGCTGCTCAATCAAACCCACATCACTGCAGGGCAATGGAAAAGCACTGTTTGCCTGTGACACACTCGCTTTGCCACATTAACCAAAGGAACAATTGGAACAATTGTCGTTAACAATTCATTTCCCTGTCTTCCACATATGAAGGTATATAAATAAATATAACCACTAAATATAAACAGCTTTGAAGTTTTAATTTCTGTAGGTAAATTTTAAGCGCTTTCATGTATTTAGCTAATGTTGTTTCTACGTTGCATTTTTTAAATCCACAACTCTGTAAAATTTTGTTTAGCTATAGTTTTTCCAAACAGAAGCTCTTGCATTACATATTTTTTACAGAATTGCAACTAGCAGCTGCGACAGAAAATTACATCACATTTTAAATAACAAAACCATCCCACAATAAAGATGACGGATTCCATACCATATTGAGAGGTTTAGAAAGGACTACACATAAAATTAGCCTTTTTTAAGACGTGCATTGAGAAGTAAGGAGAGATTACTTTGGATGTATGACATCAATGTACAATTTGTTTTGGTTTATCACTGCTGTGTACAAAACAATATGCAGCAAGTGTGCTCAGGGCTGTGCAAAACAAAGGAAAAACCATGGCTTCTGGGGTCAAGCATCTTCCAGTTCAGGAGGGGGATCAGGCACATATCACCAACAAGCTGTCCTGGAGCATCCCATGCCAAATTCCGTCTTAGGAAGGGAATATATAAAACCCTCGAATCTCTAATGGTTGCACTTACAGAGTCAGACCCATGTTAGTGGCCTCTGCAGAAAAGCTGAACTTTGAGGAGATTCTTTATGTCACTGCAACACCACTCTTGCCTCTTCCAATTCTCCTCTCTGGCTCACCACCGGGCACTTCCCTTCCTACTAATTCTGCCCCAATGTTTTCACACACACTGACTCTGCACCCACCCATGTCTCTATGGACACACGCACAAAAATTGATAAAAATGTTTGGACAGAATTTCTTTTTTCACTGAACATGCTTTTCCCCTCTTTTCTTCCCCGATCCCTTCTCTTCCCTCCGTGCCGGTGCCCACACCAGGATACAAGGAGCATCCCCACCACTGAGCTCTTGCAGCTCCCACCACCGGTTCAGCTGTGTGCACGTTGGCTAAATGCTGCAAGGTCAAGATCGAGACCAGGATTTGAAAATTCAGCGCTAATTACTGTGATTACAGTCAGAGTCCCAAACTGCCAAAGCGTCCCGAGCAGTTTAGGAGCAGGCTGCTAATGAGTTATATGTAAAATAAGAAACAGGCACTTGATAAAAGTCAGAATCAATAAAGTGCCATTCCTGCCTGTTAAATGACCTTGCTGTAACACAGAGACACTACGTTCACCAGAGCCTATGCAGGTTAGATATCCATATCTGCACAGCGTGAGGGAAAGGGGCACAGTCCTTAAAATTAATTCTGATTTACATCTGAGTTAAAATAAAATTACACTAAATATGTGCCTGAGAATATTTAGCAGAAGGAAATGAATTGAGTGTCAATAAACTGGCGCTGCAGAAGTCGTAAGAAAGAAGAAATTTGTCACTCACTTTGGGTCTTTCAGAATTTCTGATTTTTTATGACAAATTGTCCTCTTTGTAATTTTGGTTGTGGTGGGGATATTTTAAAAACTGAGGTTCCCTTCCTACTTCTGAGAATTTTTCACTAAAGAGGTCATATTTTATCTTGATTCTCAATTTACAGCAGTCTACACTTAGCCAAAGCGCAAACAGCTTGACGATTCCTGTACTTAGAAATGTATGTAAATTATGCTACTAAATAAAGCACAGACATTTTTACTACTTAGGAAAAACAAAACAATATTGCAGTCTTCTCTGCACTTTGAGATTGCTCCTGTAAACCCACTCGAGCATGTGCTTAGCCCAGAGAAATCAAAAGGACTAGTCAAACACTTAAAATTAACCATGTGCTTAAGTGCCTGCAGGACTGGGGATTAATTTTGGATTATGGAACTGTTCCATTTCCATGTGTTCTTAGGCTATACGTGGGCCAACCTGCAATTTTCAGGTTTTGGCACAGAGTCTTGTGCAAAATTGAGACTTAGATGCATGCAGATGCAATCCAGCTGGTGAATATCTTTTAAACGATATAAAGATGCTTGATCTCAGCTGGGGAAAAAAAAAACCTGCATGATATTTTCAGAATAAGATTAAAAGCAAAAATATGATTTAGGGTTAGCCAAACATTATTTTGTAGAAGAATTATTATGTAGAAGAATTATTTTGTAGAAGAATTATTTTGTATTAAACTGAACTTATTCAGAATGGTTTCTGTGTCAAACAGCTGAGCAGTGAAGAACAAGTTAGCAAGCAATTAGAATATATGAAACTGCTGAAGAACAGAACTAGAAAACTAAAATGCACTGCAATTACATAAAAAAATGTTGTAATTACAGCAAAGCTGATGCAATATGACAGAAAAAAGAACGAACGTACAATGCTATTAGTTCAACAGCAAGTGTAGCTACACCAATTGAAAACCAACCGCTCTCTGCTTTTGAATACCAGCCTGGTGGAATTTTTAAAATATTTCCTCAACGGACGATAAAGAAGAACACTTGCAAATCCCACAGTGCTCCAGGCAACACTTAACTTTAGAAATGTCTACAGGCAGAAATATTACCCTGCAATATGGCTCAGGATGGCACAAACAAGCATCTGTGTTTATTTTTTAACTACTCAGATTTATAAGAGCAATGAAATCCCTACATAAGCATTTTATATTGACCTGATATGGACTTACTGTTTTAACCAGCTTTTTAACTAACTCCACAAGTTAATAAAGGCAACTACATGAATCCTTACTGCCTATACATTAAGATAAGAAAAACATTCATTAAGCAATATCCAGACTGTTTTAATTACAGGGATATCACTCTTATTTGTAGTATAATGTTCGTTAAGTACAGTATAACATTTTCTTAAAATGCCCCAGAGGCAGTTAAACTCTTGATTAGCTATAAAAAAAAAATCTCCCTTAACTTCAATCACAGGAGTTAATGCCTACTGCAATGAAATTCCAGTACTTTTAATCATACAAAAATGTCACATGTAAATCTTATTAACCATGAAAACATTACATAAGATCAAATGAATTTTCTATGCCACTATCATTACTCAATGTTAGCAAAATGAAGGAATCTTTCTGTGACAGTTGTGGTAGGAACAATAATAAGCCCAGCCCTATTTCCTTTGAGCACGAAATCAGCTGAAAACCAGATCTTATTTTATTAATTTCAAAGGATAGCAGGGAATGCCCCAAAATTCTGACTTCTATATATTCATGCCTTTAACTATGTCCCTGTTCAAATATTCAAAGTTAAAACATAGAAAACTAGTAGCAGTGGTTGGATTAAACAACCTTACAGAGACTGCAGAACTTTCTTGATCTCCAGTAAATGGCAAAAGCTGGAAAAGCTTTATTATCCCATTATAAAATTTCATTTTTCTTCTGCGTTTTTCACTTTCACTTAACACCATTACTGCCTTCGTACAGACGATGCAACTACATTTTCTTCAGTATTTATCCTGCATCTGCCCATTATTCCATACATCTCTTGAAAAAAAGCTATCAATTTTTTGTTTCCTAACAATACCAGGAATTCAAAAAATCATTAATAACGTGATGCATTAAAAATTGCAATATTTTTAAAGTGCACAATGAATATTATTTTCTGGTTCTCATGTCCCTGGCTTTGTATTTTCAAGCTTTTCCTTGCAACAGTCAAAGCCAGAAATTTTCTTTAAAATTAAAAAAAAAAAAAAAAAAAGGTGAGATTTTAGGAAGCCAGGCTTAAAGGAGATACCAAGTATTGTGAAAATAATGATAAAAAGGTGACAGCTGTCAATTCATTTTGGTCTTCCACACAGGCAGCTGAAGGATACTTTTATTACATGGAATCAGGCATGCCAATCCCTAACTCAGCAGTGGCCCTCCAAAATCATCTCCTTGCTAAGGTCAGTAAACCAAAAATGGCAATTTTAGCACCCCCCAGCCTTTTCAGGCTCAGCACCCCTTCGCTACCAAGTTCCCCTTAGTGAGTGATAAGCCTTTGCACGGCGCTACCCTGAAAAGGACAAACCCCTCACCCTACTGAGCTGGTGGGTCGGGTCCCGCTGCCCCCACGGGTGCACATTCGGGGCGTGCGGTCAAAGTCCGGGGTGCACCCTCCAAGGGGGGATTCAGCCATAGCCCTCCTCCTGACTCAGGCAGTTCATTAAGCGCCTCGAGGAGGTGAGCATGCTTGGAGGAGATGAACCCCCACCCTGGGGTGTCCACGGTGGGGAACTAATTTGGAGGGACGCATTGGTCATATCATGTTTTACCTGTTTTACCTGTTTTACATCAGCCTGTTTTACCGAGGATGAACTTTGCTGTGTAGGCAAGCTCAAAGACCATAAAGGTGCCAGACCTACCAGGGCAGATAATATGAATGTGTGATGGAGGAAAAATGTTGGCCAAGGGACATATTTTAATACTAAATGCAGAAGCTTGCTACAGAAAAACCCATTTCTAAGCTACTTTTATCACTTAATTATCTCTAAACATTCTCACAGAACTCTTCAGATCGGCTTTGCCACATCCCGGGAGACTCAGAAACTGGTCATAAAACCATGACTCCTACCTCCCCATTGCAGATCCCCCAGGTAGTAAGTCCCATCCCATCTGATGGTCAGTCAGTCACCGATGTGGGCACCTTACACAGACCGGAGTTTAAAACCACGAGTTTTTAAACTCATCAAGAGCGGAAGAGAGACGGCGTGAAAATCAACTTCTGTGCAAAACAATATGATTTTATTTTCACAAAAAAAGTCGAATTATCAGCTAGCAGCCCCTTTTGGGGTACTGAGAGCACCTGACGGGCCTTGCTCTGTGCAAGTGCGCTCTTATTACATGCTCTGTGGGAGTTTCTTATCTGTATTTCCCAGGTGAGATTACTTCTGCGGTTACGGTTGCCACAGCATATATTTACCGTGGCTGGTGAACACATGAAAAAGCCAGCTGAAACTTAGATAAAGCTCAAGAGTCAAAGTTGCTCTCCTCCTTGATGGCCTTGTTTCACAGGATGTCCCTTTCCCCCAAACACCTCAATTTCATTAAATGTGGAGCATCGCAATACACATCAACATTTTCGGTCCCCCTCCCTTAAAACCAAATTTTAGAAAACAGTCCTGTCCTTGATGGCTGCCCAGTGGGGAGAAAACAGTTGGACATGGCTGAAAGGGAAGGGAAGAGAAAGGCAGGAGAAGGGGTCACCAAGCACGCAGCTCGCTCAGGAGCGCCGCGAAGACGAAATTCTTCCAGACTGCTCCAGTTTAAGAGTGAGGATTTTTTTTCTCTAAATTCTTGAAACAGGCTGTTCAATATTTATTTAAAAATAAGTAAAGAATAAAAACACACTGCTGCCCTTGCAGCCTGCATGAATAAAGAAAACGGCTTTTAGTTCATAACGATGATATATAGTAGATAGGCAAAAGTCCTGGATTACATGAAAATAAAATCTATAAGGAGAAATAGGATTAGGTCTACTTCCATACAACAGTTTTTATGACATTTAAATGAGCAGCTGTGTTTCTTTAAGTAAGTGTTATAGCACTCCACATCTGTACAAAAACTGGACAACATATAGAGTCTTTGAACTCACTGATATATAACCTTGTGGAAAAAAACTCCCTGTGAAAAAACGTAAAGGCATCACTTGGTTTTCCTTCAAAAGTCTTCTTTAACAACATCTGTCATGAATACAGGTTCAGACTTAAGGAAATGAGATAACTAGATGACATGTCTTTTATCCTGTACTGGATAAAGAGAAAAAATATTCCATTACTATATCTGCCTACTTTTTTTGTTCAGGTATCATTTTAGATATTCTTTAGTACAAAGGTGAAACAATATCATTGGGATACGTTTTAATTCTGCAGAGCATGTCAATAATCTGGACTAATATTAAGAAACAAAGCACCTCTCTCAAAGTTGAGATTATATATGTGGATATGTGTGGAATCTGGATGGTCTAAAGCATCAGTTTTAGTCTCACATCGCCCCTTGTTCATCATCATCTGTCTCCTTGCCGAGAGGAAGAATGTCATAGATATTTAAATTTTTATCTTCCTGAATAACAGGTCAGTTGAACTAGTGTTTCAGTAATGGCAAGATTTGTTCTCAGAGACTAGCATCAGATGTGCTGGGAAAAAATTGTGGCACATCCACTCTCTTCTCCCGAACACATCCAGCAGGCAAAATGTCTCCCCTTTTTTGGGTCATTTGAGTTTAAAGGAGAAAATGCAAAATAATAACTTCCGTAGCTCTGGGTCCTAGCAAGAACAAAACGTGAGACACTGGACAGACAGTACAATATCCCCACTCTTAAAGTTTAGGTTTTCTTTTGGCTTGCAGCCACGATAGTCAGAGGTGAACATTTATTTATATGTGCATATGCTTATTTTTATATATTTATGTGCCTAGGGCACATATTTTAGGGGCATATATATTTATACATCTACATATACTATTTATTTATTTATTTGTGCACATATAAATGTGCATATATGTACACATACATGCATATAAAGAGACCCAATGTGGCATAGCACAACAGTAGGATGTAATGATGGAAAGGGGCAAAAAGAATTATCTTCCATAAACCCAAGAAATAATGAAACTGTTTTTTTCTCAGAACTTTTAGTCTCAAATATTCCTCACACTTTCCTGGAACAAACTGCCTTTTCCTGCATTGCCAGCAATGGCATTAGAATGGGAATTCTCCCATGAAATATAAAATCTTCCAGGCCCCCACGTACATTAGACTGAAGGCTGTTCCCCCATTAGTTATCAAAGACAGTGCCTTGCTTTTGCAAAGCTTGTGGTCTTTGCATCACACACTTTGCATCCACACACTGTGGGCATCCTGCGTAGCTTGCAAATACAGGTGTGACCCTGCAGATTTACAGCTGCTGTAGACTGAAGACATGCCTCAGTGAGCCAAAGCAGCTCTGCCCCTAATGTTATCACTTCCTATCTTTGCCAAATCCCTGCCAGAACAAAGCAAGCAACCAGGTATTTCACACAAGTGACACAGCTCCCATTTCATCTCTCAGAGCTCAAAATTTTTAGCCATAAAAAAAGTAAGAGAGCAATCTCATGTTGTCCTTTCCTTGTCCTTGCTCAGATTATTTTGGAGGGCAAGGAGGGAATTTAGGGGCTGTTTCATCAATACTCTACCACTATATGTTAATAGGTGGGAAGGAAGACAACTTTTTGGCTAAAATAGCCATTTACAGTGGTAGCCAGAGGCACTAAACAGCACTGCAAAAGGTGGTAGTGGTGGGGAAATAACTAATTTCTTTCTTCCCTTTTGAGGAGCAGCAGGACAAGGGTGGGCATTCCCTCGACATGATCATCCTAAGGATCCCGAGGCTGCATGGTTCCTGTGTCCAGGCTGGGCTGTGAAAACCACAGCTGAGCCCTTTGCAAAACAGACTCAAGTCCCCTGTGGAAACAGAGGCATGTCCCTGGGAAGACTTCCATGCCCACCTTAGATACCTGAACCTGAATGGATATGTATTTAGGCTGTTTTGTATACCTTTGGAATAGCTGAAAGGTAATTACCACCACTGCCAGTGCTAGTGCTGTGTTTAAATCAGTTCTTTCACTGTATATTACAACAACTACTTCTTCAGAGGAACTCGTGTCCCATTGCTGGACATTCCTGATGCTCTACAAGATAAGCCCTGGCATTCAGCATGCTCAAAGGAAAAAAAAAAAAAAACAACAAACCTGGTGCAATCTGGCCTGAAACTCTGCTTTTCCTTTCAACAAATACAGTTATGTTTTAGGGTCTTTTAAAGATAAGTTGCCTCTGTTCCTGTCCTAAGCAGATATAATGAAAATTGTTTTCCCACCATGATAACAGTCACACCTGCTATCTTGGGCATTTCAAGGATGTTGCTAGATTTTGATCCACAAAAAGGATATTATAAATATTAGTAGGTACATTTATTCATGCCTCAGGAGCTTATATTAGTTTGAAAAATAAATAACCAGTAGTTAAGTTTTATGTGATTTTAGATCTACTAGTCTTAAAATATTCAGTTTTATTATTTTCTGACCTCTGCAAAAATGCTGCCTATTACGGATAAAGAGAACAGAAGACAGGTTCTAGGCCAGGATGGATTGAATTACGGAGAAGTGAAGATACAAGAGCCTGGAGAGACAAATAAGGCTTCAGGCAGCTGCAGTATGTCGATTACTCTGTTACTGAACTAGGCATGTGTATGTCTTGATTAAAACCACGCTTTTGTTACTCTATACACCCTTTCTACTGCTTGGAAACCAGGAACTAACAAACCAATGTTTAACCCAGCACAAGGAGTATTAGGGCAGCTTTGAACACAGGGAAGATGGAGGACTTTTGTAAGACTGCTCATGTTTGAGGGCCAGTAAGGAAGAAGATGAAAAAGCATCTATAGGAGGAAGAGAATAAAAGGGTACTTGTAGGCTGCAAGGAGCCAGGTCTGGCAGAAGGATGAGGTGAGTAAAACCCAGGACCTGGGCAGTGCAGACACAAAATCTGAAGCCAGCGACATGCAAAGGGCAGCTCTAGAGGCAAGTCAACGCAAGAGAGGCGACCCTGGACAGCCAGCACCCAGCAAGGCAGGGTGGCCCCATCAGCCAGGAGAGGGGTGACAAATGCATAGGGTGTTGGTGAGGTGGCCCCCGGGCCCCAAAGAGGGGGATGGGTTTTGTGCAAGTGGTGAAGCAGACAGTGCCAGGACGTGACCCTAACCGAGCCACCACTGGAGAAGACCAAGGAGGACTGGGGACGACTATGGGAGAGATGCAGCAGGACAGGAGATAAGACTGTGTGAAACAGAAAACCAAACCATCAACCAAGGATGTAAAAAGGGAGCCAGGGTAGGTATTCACTTAGAAAGCCAGAAGAAAACAAGGTCAAAAGCAAGATTAAAAGAGTAAGGTGAGGATATAATTTAAAAAAAAAAAAGGACAAGGTCAGTGGAGATTTTGGTGAGCATCAATGAAAAGCAGGGACTGAGGAATCTCTTGATATGGCATCAGAGGCAGATAAAATGTGTTAACTCAGGGCAGCCAGCTGCATCACTTAAGGAAAACAGGGGCAGCCTGGCATATGTCTTTGAGGGTGAAGCAGTGGAAGGGGGAGGCAAGGATGGAGAGTACAGGGGAGGAGGAGGAAGCAAAAAAGAGACAGCATGATCTTGACTCAGCCAGCTACCTGAGCACAATGTGGAGGGTCTGAGAACTCTAATAATATCAGTTGACTAAGTGCCTTCTGGAATCAGGGCCTGGCTCAGGAGCTCTCCAGTCCAAGACTGGGGAAGAAGCTGTGTAAACCACACAGAACAAATGGCGGTTCAGCACACAGAATGGAAACGAAATGGGAACTTCGATGCTGACCCCAGAAGAAGTGCTTCTGAAACCTTCTAACTGTGACTGGTTACCTCACTTTGCAGAGAAAGGAGAAAAACTGGTTTTGCTTGCCCTACACGCTGATTTCCCGCACGCAAGTGATCATTTTAATTTAGGCCTCTATATTGTTTTGCCAGCAATTAATGTTGCATAAAAATACAGTAACTTCAGCTCCCTGCGATGCAGTGCAAGTGGCTGAACTTCCCTTCAGTAGCCAGAACTGCATCCATTAAATGTGTGAAATGCTAAAGGTAACGGTGTACAACAACAGAAAATGAGGCAAAAGGAATTTAGACCAACCTCAGGAACCAGTTTGCCAAAATTATGGGTGGATGCTAGGGAAAAAGGACAATTAATACAGGGACAGATGGCTAAGCAAAAACAAAAGCCATTATCTAAAACCTGGCTAAGGAAAGCTTAGCAACTGATTGTGTAACAGAAGCAATTAAAGAACTTGATTAAATATAGTACAATCAATAGTTTGGATTCTAAGGAATAAGACAATGGAGGCCATGCTGCTATTTGTGGCAGTATTAAATACTTGCTGTGCTTATGTTAAATATTAAGGTTTATTTTATATACATTTTATACATAACGGGCATTTCTTATTCCTGTTGGAAGGTGGATTAAAAAATGCAAACAAATTCTAGACCAATAATAAAAGCTTTAGTGACTTGTAAAGTCTTAGAAAACCGTTAACGGGGCTCTGCAAGCAGTCTGCTGCTCAGGAGATCCTGCTGAAGTATGACAGTCTTTCCCTCTCCTCTTGATTCTCCCCTCCCAACACAAGCACACGTACAGTCCTGGAAAACCGTGCTTGGATGAGAAGGCCAGTGCTTTGGTCCTGTGCCCACGGGAGTGAAGGGTTACCCCAGAAGAGCAGCAGCATTTTCTGGAGGTGCCCCATCTGCACCACCTCAGCTGATGGCCACCGTGGAGCAAGGCTTGGAAGAAAAGCATGGGAAGTGGCCAAAGTGGCACAAGGGAGATACGTCTTACATGTGCTTAGCGTCGTGCCAGGATAAGGACCTGCAACCTCTGGCAACTTTCAGCAGAGGGAGGGTGTAGTACAGGCTAGTGTGGCTCGGAGAGCCTGGTGGCATCGGGTCGAGTCCTGGGTGTCCTGCAGTGCTCCCTGTCATGAAGCCCACGTAAAACCGCATCCGTGGGAGACGCTGCCGCTCTCTGTGCTGAGAGCAGGCACATGTATTGCACAGTTAAATCACTCTGCCCTGTACTCCAGAGAATTAACTCCAAATAAATGTCTGAATCTCTGCCTGCAGCCTCAGCACAAACATTGCTCTCTCAAGGCAGCATGGCATGAAAAGTTGCCCAAGTCATGAAAACGTAGCCTTCCCATCAGCTTTATGCAGCACAAAATGATGGCTAAACGCGTCTGCCATCACTGCCTCGTAGGAACAGTTTGAACCAATAGGCCTTACTCATACAAGCAAGTGATGTTTAATTCTTTTTCCATACTTTCGCGGTACTTTATTTTAGTAACTAACTGGCACACATTGTTTCTACGTATCACATCTCTGTGGTGGCACCATCAGTTTGCAATAAAGGTTTCTTTAAGAAAAGAACCAGCTTCTTAATTTTTTTATTTAAAAAAAGTTAATAATTACAGGAACACTGACAGTGTTGCTATAGCTACAAGTATATCAGCCTTTCACTTACAACTCTCCGTTTTCAAGGGTCAATAACTCAGTTGTCAAAAATCCCACTGGGCAGAAGCCTGACACACGTCTTAGACATACATTAAACAAATGCATAAATAAAATTTGTCTGTTTCACACTTGTGAACATTTCAATTCAAACCAGGCTTTCCAGATGATATTTTGAGCATCCAACAGTAGTGGTTTGGGGTTTGTTTTTTTTTTTAATATACTTTTTGGCAGGCTGATAGCCTTCTAGGTGCCCGGTGTTTTTGGCTGCTGCCAGAGGGAAAGGAAGAAGAGCCATCGCTTTTTCCTCCAGCCATTTCATCCCCCCCACCAGAAAGGAAGCAATTCTGGATGTGCCTGCTACGCTCCCAACAAAACTTCCCAAGGATTTTTAGGCACAAAAGCTTCACGCGCATGTGCAGCAGCTGGATTACCACAATAGACCGTAACGGCCCTAAGAGCTGTTACGGTATATCAAGTGAGTAAACCGAAAACTAAGAAGGATTTACACAATGACCATAGTGGCTCCCTGGGAGCCGTTATGGTCTATCAGGTCAAAAATCCACTTTTTAAAGAGCGCCTAAATATGTGTATACTCAACAGGGCCTTGAGTCTCCGGAGCGACTATCACACATGTTTTCAAAATGAGCCAGGGAAGAGAAGGGAGATTACACCAAACAATGTAAAGAGAGAAATTTTTTTCAATGAATAAAAGATGTATCACGCAAATTCTAAAGACCTATATTTAAAGGAAAAAAAGTGCATGTTTAGTTGAGAAATAGGATGTAACACAATTTCTTCATTGTCAAAACAGGTTCTTTTAGGGTTTTTTTTTCTTCCTTTTTTAAAAAATGAGAATTAAATGAAAAAGGACATTTCCCACCAAAGCCAATCACTTTTTAAAATAGAAGTTAGGTTTCACGAGGTATAGAAATAGTGCAATTGCAGCTGGGTTCTGAGTTGCAGTTCTGCGGCATTTCAAATCTCCAGCCACGGCGCGAGTTAGCAACGCAGCTCAGCTTTGCCTTTCTTTACTTCTCTCCCATTGTGTCAGAAAACGAACAAGTTATTCGAGACAGTGAGTTTCTCCGTAAAAGTCACCTCTATTTTTTCCAAAAAGAAATCAGCCTACTTACTTGTTCTTCTTCCCCTTCCTTTACATGCCATATTTGTTCCTGCAGCAAACCTGTAAGAGAACACTTTCTCTCTATGACCTGAGATAACGGTAATGTTGAAAGAATGGCCTCACTTGTCAAAGATTAGAGGGCTGTCTGCAGCCTACACTCCTCTTTACTAGAGCCAAATAGGCCCAATAAATGCTAATACTCAGCATGACGCATCGAGAACGTTAAGCCTCAACACTGACTAAGAAGAAAGTATCACAAATTTACTGAAATTATCTATAGCACAATAGAGAAGAGAAGGAATTAATCAAAGTCTCTCTCTTAATGCAATGCTTGATTGAACTATCCCAATCCCTTTTTAAATAGGATAACCTAGTGGCAAGTGACCCCGATGACACATCCTAGAGAGGTACACAAGTACCACTTGTTCGATTTTTTTTCTTTTATGACCTCATTAAGAAGGATTTTGAAGATTGTTCCTGAATATGAGAACAAAGTGTCTGAAGATATCTCTTGCTTTTTATGTCTTTAGCCTTTTGCCATTCAAATGGCTTTTGAACAAGTGTTTATAAACTAAGTATGTGCACAAGCAAAAAAAAAAGTCCTTGAAAATGAAATCGACTAAAGCTACCTTTTCTTAAATGCAAAGACTAGCTAAGTCTCCAAGAAACAAGAAAGTTTTGCCAAGACGAACTCATGATCGCATCTCCCCCCCGCCCCATTCTCCCTCTCTCTCCCTCCCTGTTATAGACCCCATTAATTAGATTTGGCGGCAGTTTTCCCTTCCTTATCAGGGAAGACAGAGTCTGCCAAATCTGCGAGTGTGAAAATACTCCATCGCCAGTAACATTTTTTCCTAAGTGTTTGTTGATTCCACGCTTGGATTTAATATCGAGGATTATATTTTATAACCAGAAACAAACAAACAGATTTATAAGTGAAGACCGAAAGGCAAACAGCAAAAAAAAGCAAGCCAAGTACTGAACCTAAATGTAGCATTTTTATTGACTTCTTAGAAACCAAATAACCTGGCATATTAGTGTGTGCATTCTGCAACAGACATTCAGCCCCATTGTACTACTTAGAAGAGAATAAAAAGAAACCCTACTGTTTGAAATCCAGCGGAACATCCCCACAACAGAGCACAACTGTTCCCTCATGCATGAATGGGAAGGAGATGAAAGAAAAGATGGACTTCTGAGGTACAGCAAAAAACAAAGACAACAAAAGTGCTGATCATGAGGGAATGACACAACTCATTGCTGCAAAAAGGATGAGAGAAAGGAGCTCAAACAATGGTGCAGACAGCTAAGTGACATGTAGAAGAATTGAAAAATCTACAGAAGTGTCTTTTCTTTCCACACTTGACGAGAAACAATTAAATGTTGGTACATCTGTCATAAAAAAGATAATTGAAACCTGTTACCATCATTATAGACGGTAACTTAACTACCAAAACTGTAACTGTCCAATTAAATGTTGCCCCCTCTGTTATCTACACCACTTGCTAAAATGAAAAAAAAAACCTTTAATGCTTGTGATGATTTCCCACCAGTATAGCTGTAACAAGTTATAGAGCTGAACTGGCACGTTTTATAAGGTAGATATTTAGACTAAAGGGTACCTACATCTATTTGTACACACACAGATGGGGGAAGGCAGGCGCACATGGGTGCATGCAGGCTCACATCCGTGAGCGCACGCATTCACGCACACGCTCTCGCACACCCACCAGTGAGGATGAATTTTGCAAACAGATGAGGTTTTTGACAAGGAATCCAAAAAACCCGAGTAATTGCCAGACGCCTCACTAGGTGTTTACTCCCCTGAACGTCCACCAGCCTGCGAAAACAACGGCGTGCTAAACTAATCCACCGACTGTTGCTACTCGCTTGATAATGCGCAACATCCCACAAAACTGCAAAGCAGTTATTGACCCTGTCAGAATACCTGATTAATGGATAAACGCTGTAATTGATTAGCAGAGAAGTGTGAATTAAAACAGAATACAGCATCAATAATGAGCTGCTGACAAAAGGTAGCCGACATAAAATGTAAAACGGTAGCCTGCAGCCATATCTCATCAAAGACATGCATTTCTTAAAAACAGAAGAAAACACCACCCCCGAAAAAAACCCCACAAGCGCAGTGTCCTGTTCTCTGCATTCTTTAGGCTTTTCTCTTGGTAATGATTAAACCACCAGCAAAATGTTATGGGAACTACTCGTGAATCCACCTTCATACATCAAGCCAGGCAAGGCAGTTAAATGACTCCATTATCCTCTGGGCTTCTCTACCCTTAAAGAAACGCGCCACTCTCCATTTTATCCCGGTGAGTTGTTAATTTCGGAGCGGCGCCAGTACCAGGCGCACCCAAGGCTGCCTTCAGCGGGGTGCACAGGCAAAGCCCCTGGCTCGTAGGTGCACTCTGTGCGGGCAGGAGGGAGCCCCACAAAGATGTCACGCCAAGGAGACAACTTGGAGCTACAATCATTGCATAGTTAAAACTAGTTTTCTGTTCCCTTAAGGGCCTTAGGAGGCCAAATGATCCCACTTTTGTTCCTTTTTCTTTCTGATTTAATCCTACTCCAAGGCCCTACTTTATGCCTGACGTTATATGAAGTAGATTATATGGATTTTATATAGCCCCCACAAACACGTGTGATGCTTCTCTGCTGCAGGAAAGTGAGTTCAATAATGCAGCGTGGGAAGCACTAAGTTGCTTCTTTTCACGGCACCTGTGTTGGTCTTCCCGTCATTTAGGCATTGCACATTACTCTGTGCATTAGGCAACTTGGCACACCTAATGTAATACCATCAGACATATCAAAGCTGTCCTGGTATAGGCAGAAGGAAACATTAGCTTGAGTAGAGCACTTAATGCAATTACTTTGCTCCGACTTCCTGAGCTAGCTCATTCAGAAGTAATTTAAGCATTTCTACATGACACTGCCCAAAATGGTTGTTGCTACAAGGTAAGTCTCTTGGAAGTCTCTATGTATTCTTTTCCCCTTTCAAGCTAAAAACCAGAAGCTGTCACAATGAAGATACCTGCTTGTCCTTTCCGTATGGAAAATACAAATAATGAAATGCAAGAATGGCATTGCTATCTTGTAATAATTCTCTCCAAATTGTCTTTAACCTGATTTTGTCAATTTGATGCTCATTCTACATTCCTCTGCAAAACTTAACGTATTTTTATAACAGTTCTACATGCTCACAGATACGTATTCAGACATATAGTACGTATTCAGAGATACAGTCCTTTGGCAATGGATATTTTTGGGGATCATTCTTTCTTTTTTTCATCAGCTAACCATGAGACTTACTTTAGCTGCAGAATGATTTTTCTGTTTCCCCAGCTGCTTCAAGAGTGCTACCTTTTCAGTGGCATCACGACTTTTTGAGTTTAAATCATTTCCCAATTTCCCAATTCAGGAGTAGATTTCATGCCACCTCACATTGGTAATCTAAACTTTTACTTGTGTAGGTGATCCCTATCAACCAAGAGAATCAGGTATTTCCAAAGAACAAGTCATCTAGCAAGCAAGCCTGGTATCTTTGGGTTGGAGGACCTGCCCTCCAGATGCACCTCTCTCCCTTTACTGTAGAAGTTACCCAAACAACTTGCACTGTAAAAGACACAGCGACATCACAAGGATTCTGTTTTAGCAATTTAAGATAATGCAATTAAGGAGGCTTTTAACCCTTCTTATTGTATTGCAGTGTCCGCCGTCCTCAGCAGCTCTTTGTGCGGACCAGGGATAGAGAAACAAAGTGTGCTCTGATGGGCCCCCACCCCATTGCAGAACATCTCAAGTCCAAGATACCCTCCTCCCCCCAGCCAATTCTTTGTCCTAAACCATGGCTGGACAAAAGGAGGGGCAGGTCACCGTGCATGTGAGCATGTCCCAGGGAAGGGGAGCCTGGATCCCCCCTATTGCCCACACTGTCAGAGAGATCCTGCTCTCCAGGCTACCAGCTGTTTTGGGGAGAGCTGATGCATAGGTACATTTTGGCCATATAAAGAGTCATTGGTATTTCTTTCTTGCTCAGCTTCAACAGGAGGAACAGGGGATCCTCCACCATAATGGCAAATGGCCAGATGACTTGGGCATTTTTGGAGTGGTGTGTTTGAACCCAGGCAGTGGTGGGACCGAGCCCAGCTCTCCCTGCCTGGGCAGGTAGGGTAGCACTGGAATATGAGAGGTGGGCACTAAACCACTCCTTTTTGAAGAAATAAACAAGGAGACCTGCTGACAGCTCAGCTATTTCTTGGAATAACTGCTTTACTTACCTGTCTCCAGAAAGCCTGCTGGTGCCGGATCCTGAGTGCTAGGGGACAGCTGCCCATAGCCCCAGGATAGAAGCTTGCAAACAAGATTGGGAGAGCTCACACCATCTGCAATCGTGTAGAAGACACCAGCTTCCTACTGCTTATTATCAAGCTGGAACTGCTTTTCAGAAAAGAAATCTCTTGTCCTTTCCTTAGATGTTTTTGTAGTGTACTGTAAAATATGAAACCTGGTTTTAACCTAAAAGCATAAAACATACTTCCAGCAGCCCAAAAGAGGAGCCTACCAAAAAAAAAATACTGAAAAGAGACAAAGTTACATCAATTTCAATGGAAGCAGGATTAGGCCCTTTAACATACTTTTTTTTTTTTTTTTGAGGGAAGAGGAGAGCCGAAACTCGAGCAGCTGAAGGTTCAGCTTGATCCCCAGAACTTTTAAGGAAGACATTCTTCTCCATGGCTATTGTCAGAGCTGGAGACAAAACAAGTAGAGACCCTTTCAGCTGCTGAACTTAGCCAAAAAGCCATTTGTAACTCCTGCAGAGCAGTGCTTTTATAGGTCAGGGCAAACTCCATAAAGATTTTCTCTCTTTTTCACTCTCTTTTGGGAGATCTGGTTAGAATCCAGAAACTTAGCTCAGAAATAAGAAAAAAACTACTTCAGTGCCTTACAAAACAGTGGCAGAAGGATCTCTAAGCATATTGTTTTAACCACAGTTTTCTGATTCGGAGTTATATTTTACTGGTCAGCATACACACCTACAGCTGTCGTTGCTTCCTCAGACATCGTTCTCCATGAATTTGTGGTGTCTGATACTTCAGATACCTCAACGTATGGGTCAAAAAAGAGTTTTGGAATCTAGTGTTGCCTCTAGTCCCTTAACATCACGGACCTGTAATACAGTTGTACCAAAAACATTTTAACACCCATTAGTAGGTGCTAAATTTTTCTTCCTAATAAAATTCAGTTGAATTGGCCTGGATGAGAGGGGTGCAGGGATCTACAAAGGAAACGCCAAGGTAACAGCCTTGCTTCGTTTTTGCATCTGACTACTGGGGCAAATTCAGCTTCCTGGAATATATGTCTGACTCCACTCTATGGGCTGCTTGAGTATGCAGGCTTTAACTAAACTATGCACCATGAAAGGTTATTATGGTGATCTCAGGACCTGGGAGACCAGATCCTCACCTAAAAATACTTGCCCTTCCCCCAACAAATGCAACTGGAACTATTGACTATGAACAAGTAAACAAGAAACGAGTAAATCCTACAGAATTAAACGGTACAAAAGGAAATGCAGTCAAATAGTCCAAAAAAGGAGATCTGAAAAGATTGATGGAAGGGCACCAGCGCCATATAGTTAATATCAGAGCGGAAAACAAAACCGAACATTTTCTCAAATGAGAACACTTTAGAAACCCAAATACCCACCATTCCTGATAAAATAATGCTCTGATAAAAAATGTTGTTTTCCTTGACCAAATAGGAAAAAAATAAATGCCACTAGCTAACTAAAGAGAGGCATCTTTAAATACATTTTCTTCCTATGAGAACACATGGCAAAATCAATGATAAACACAAGGCTTTTGGATAATGGTATATCCAAAGCCTGATAAAACCAAAGAAAATCTCTAACGTGCAGATGTTGAACTGTTGTATTGGTAAGTAGAGGGATTGGCTGGCCTATGTTTCTGTTTACAGCGATGGTGAAAGAATAATATTTGAGTGGGTTAGAAAATTTTCTTGATAGTTTTGCAAGGTGAAAATATGTGCTTTGTTTCATCCCTAGAAGCAGTCCAGCTTTTTAGCGTATTATTTGCTGTCAGTCCAAGCCATAATAGGTTGCCCTATATTTGATATATGCCATAGTGTCTTTAAAACACTTTGGATACTACCTAAAGACATTGTCTAACATTAATTTGCACTGACAACTGAGGACATGAAAGAAAAGCTCCAGAGATAATGACAAGTCAGACCAGGTACAGCAGAAGGACGCTTCACAAACAATATCGGGGTTGGTTTTTGTGGGTTTTTTTTTAACATGGGTAAATCAGGGTAGATAAATCTTGCACAATAAGGTCTGCTTCTTTTGAAACATCCAAAGCTCTCAATTCACCCACTGAAGTAATGTAGAAGGGAAGACAACCTTTTGGAAACAGGATTTTCTTTTTCTAGAAGGTTACTGTGGATGAAAACTTGTCCTCACTGAAGCTGCCAACAAAACTCTCACTGCACCAAGGCAACCATCAAACAGTTTAAGAAGTCAATGGTGTGTGTGCAGGAGTTAATCTAAAGTCACAGATTCATATTGAATATGAGTCCTGAGATGCACTAAGATAAAAGGTTTGTCCAGGGTTATTTTTTGTTTGTTTTTTTAAACACTGCAGGTCTTTTTACTTTTGTGCCCTAAGATTTATATCTGTATAAAGTCTACTCCCAAAACAAGTAAGTAGGAAACTTGATGACTTTGTTCTACCCCCCATCCCCCCCAAAAAAAGAGCTTCTAGATGAAGAGTCTTTCTCATTGGGTTCCTTAGCTCACCGGTATCAAACTCAATTCACTTTTAATTACACACCTCTGAAGAAATGCCAAAGTAGGAAAAACAGTTCAAGAAGTCTTTATAATAAATTCCCTGTTATTATTCAGTTCTGCATTAAATGGCATTTAAATTACTTTCATATTCTGCTTGCCAATCGGAAATTGAGGCCTCCAAGGTGAATGGCAACTGTTCAGTCTTCACGCAAACTCTTCTGCAGCCACAGAGCTAAGACTGGATGGGTACTCTCAATGGGTGCCAAATATTCCTTAATTTTTACCCAACAATATTGGCTTTGTGGCATAATAAAGCCGGTTGCTCTTAGAGTGAGTGGCAAATTAAGAGTCTTCTGTTTTATCTTGCATCTTCAGGTCAATGTGCTCACATTTTATGATGACTTGTGGTAATCTATCTACTTTTCATAATTAATGTGGAAGAACTAAGAGACTTCCACAGGAGCAACATAAACCTTTTTTATGTTTCTGAAGAGAAAATGAATTGCACGGAACTCCAAATAAAATTCTGTTTTTTTCAAGTCTTCTACTTTTTATGATAAGGCAGAAAAATAACATGTTGAAAAGAAGTGCAAAGAACTCAGTAAAAACTACAGGGATAGCAGATCGTTTCCCCTAAAAAGATGTGAAATTAGGGTCCCTTCACCACACTTAAAAATGTCATGTAATAACTTGTGGTGCAGCAGGTAGGGTTTTTTTTTCTAATGTTCCTATCTGCTTCTACCCTGAGCGTGCCAGATTACTATTATATACCATGTTATTCTGATTTGTACCAGACAGGTCTTAATTACTTCCAAATAGTTTTAGGCACACGTACCCCGAACCCTGCCACTTGCTTCCGATATTCCCACAGGACCCGCGCGGGCTCCCGAGCCCCGGAGCCGCGCTGAGGGCGAGGAGGGAGCGGTTGGGAGCAGGCACAACCTGCCGTCCCGAGGGACACCGCTCGCTCTCAGCCTCTCCTCCCCGTTCAGCCCCCCGGGTGACAGCCCGAGGCCGCGGGCCGACCCGCGCCGAAAGAGAGGAGAGCCCCAGGGACCCCGGCCGGCATCTCCCCCGTCCGGCCGTCGGAGAGGGGAGCTGAGGGCAGACGGGCCCGGTGCCCCGGCACGCTTATTTTCTTCCGCCCGCGTGTGCGGATGCCAACTCCGGTGTCCATAAAACCGGGTTACATCAAACGGACCAACCGCCGTCATCTCCCCGTTATTACCCCCGACACAAGCCCTGACAAAAGGCCGCTGCCAAGGCCTCCGCTGACAGGCCGAACAATAGCGGCGACAAAGGCCTTTTCTGCCTGCGCAGATGACATAAATCTGATGCTACAACGCCGGCGCGACTTCAGCTTGCTCCTTATTTATTTATTTAATAAGCCACTGTCATCCATCTCGGGAAGGTGGCTTCCAAACTCCAAATTAATCAAGCCACTGAATGCGAATTTCCATATTGCTCTGCCAAAGGTCTTCTCCACATCAATTGCTGGGAGAAGGCCCCCGTTGTGCTTTGGTGTATTGTGCGCGGCGCTACTGCTGCTGCTAAAAGACACTCTGTTTTTAATAAACATGCATTGTTCTTTTTGTAGTAAATCCAGGAAATAATACCCAACTGGGAGTTTGGGTGCAGGCTTTTTTGTAGTGTAAGTGGAGTGATGGATGTGTTTTCATGTCTGTTAGCGCCGTGATGGCTCCATTTGTTAGTGCTCAGAAGGTATTTCAGTTTTCAAAAATGCAAATTAAGCAAATACTGAGGTAATGCTTTCTTGTTTATCTTGGAAAACCCCAAGCTGAGGCCACCAATCCAGAATTTCTGTGCTGCTCGTGCTGCTTCACCGAATGGGAGGTTCAGCTCCAGGTGCCCCGTGCTCGGCCAGTTACCCGACTGCCAGAGCGTGATTTTCCGGAGCACCCTGCGTGAGTTACCTCGGCACTACTGAATTCAATGAAATAAAAAAGTCACTGACTTAACGGAGCCAGGATTTCGTTTGTTTGCCTTTTAAAATTCTTTAGTCAACTAAATATCAGGTCTCGAGCCTACGCAAGTTATCCGTTCCTTTTAGGCGGTCTGTGGAGAAAGAGGCAGCTCTCCACAGGACAGTTCATCACCGCTGTCTCAGGGATGGGCTGAACTACCTTCCTGAGGAAAATCGTGATTTCTCTCTCTTTAATACGCACCTACCACCCTGCGTTGTATGAGCTGTACCACCTTTGCTGCTGGCAGAGAGGACAAGCAGAAGGGTGACAGCCCCAAGAGGGCAGGAGCAAAACCCAGAAGGGTGGCTCCTGGGTGAGGTGGTGGCCAGAGGGACTTGGTGCACGTGTGACTGCACCACGGTCCCACGGATAGGTTTGTTTCACAGTCCAGCTACTGGAAAAGTGCTCCTCAGTGGCGTAACAGGGAAGGAAAACAAGAGGTGGGTCAACAACATCACAAGAGCAGAAGTGAGATGACAGGACTCTTTCATCTGCTCTACTTGAGCATATATATTTGATGCTTTGCAGGTCTTACAGATATGGGAACAGATCTTATCCCCCCCACCCCAACAGGTTATTTCAATTCCTAAAGACGGGGGGAAGTCTCCCGTCAAAAACTTTTATTTAAAAATGTTCATAGGGAATTTTCACTAGAAACTGATGTTGAAGCCCCACCTTCTTTTCATGATGAATGATCTTTTGGAAATAACGCATGCAAAAGGCTTTAAAGAGTGCAATTAAAAATTCCTTGTCCACTCAGCTAGTCAGCTTCCTCATTTGAACAAAATTTTAGTAGTGTTTTCCAGAATAAAAATATCTCTTAATAGTTGTTGTATTGCAGGACAAAGAAACAGAATACAGATGGCACTCATAATATGAATAGAGTTTGATGGACAATAATAGGCACAATAAAATCTACCAGTGAGCCAAGAGATGAGATAATTAAAGATATGTTCACTGTGTTTTAAACATTCCTATGCCATGAAATAGCAAGGTAATTTGTCAACCACATATTCTTACTTGACTAAACTTTTCACTCCAGAAATACTACAGCTCCATTCAGAACAGGCTGGAGTGGCAAACACTGACAAAGAGCACTAGAAGATGGCATGTTTCATATTTCAGTAACGCCTTCTCTCTAAAAAACACAAAAAAAACCCAGTAGAAAATAGTAAGTTGAGCTTCACAGCATATCACCAATGAAAAGCAATGCTTTTCTAATGAGGGTTAATTATGCTCTTTTGAAGGATAGGTGCTGAAGAAGCTACCCAGCAGCCGCTGTCCAGAGCGAGAGCTGGGGTTCTCGTGCTAGGCTCAGCCTCAGGAGGCTCAAACACATGATGACCCGCAGGAGGGACTTTTCCAGCCAAGCCATAGCACACCCAGGGTTATCCCTGCGAATGGGCTGCTTGGTTTCCAAGCACAGAAAATAGATGGGGGCAGAAACTACAAAGAAGCCTGAATTTGCAAAAGTGAGCAGGGCTGGGAGAGGAAACACCTGGGTCCCAACCTTTGCGTTCAGGACTGGTTTTGCTTTTTATCTTATGACTCTTCTGTGGGAAGAAGCATCCCTTCTGTGAAAGCAGTGGGAATGGGAACTGCACAGCAACCTGTGAGACCAGGCAATAAAAAGCTGTGGAGCAAGGCTGAACAGTGGGCTCAGGAGGAGCTTGCCCACTTTCAGGCAGCTCCATGCAGGAGAAAACATCTGAGGTGGCAGATCAGATTGCAGGACTTTGTCATGAGTGAAATCTCCAAAATAATGAGAGCATCTCCAGCTTGAAATTACAGATGCATTGACTTGTACGTTTTAACACCATCTGATGGTCTCAAGACAGACAAATCAAAGTGTTAACAATGAGCAAAAGCAAAAAAACCTCTAAACCGAAAAACACCTCCCCAAAATCCTACATGAAAAAGATGATTTTTTTCCCCATTTCAGTGCCTAAGTATCTTTCTGAGTAACTATTTAACATTCAATTTTTAAAGCATATTGAAGACAACCATAAAAATATGGACCTGAAAATATATTATAAATAGCTCTGTTCTTAAAATAGTAATGTACCAAAATTTTTTAAAAAAATTCTTAATTAATACTGCTCACTGTGCTACAGCCTAACTGATGAAGGCAAATGCATTCAGACTCCTAAAATGCCTGTCTCCAAGACCATCAGGGTTAGTTTCTGAGTGGCACGTTTTTAAAACATTTAATCAGTGATCTGAATATGTGTCAACACTTTCTGGTAGTGTGCTATAAAACGTGAACCTTGTCAACAGAAACATAAAAAGGCGACACACTTGGGACACAGAGCTTTTA
The DNA here is from genome assembly GCF_030463565.1 of Pelecanus crispus. Classification (NCBI taxonomy): domain Eukaryota; kingdom Metazoa; phylum Chordata; class Aves; order Pelecaniformes; family Pelecanidae; genus Pelecanus; species Pelecanus crispus. The sequence continues at coordinate 166,534,415 of NC_134643.1, forward strand.
TGCTGACACACTGTAATAATATAATTTTAAAATTTATCATCTGTTTAGCCACAAGCAACAATTAATCTTTTTGACTAATCGTACAATGTTTTAAATAACACCTCCAAAAGAAAAAAAAAAAAGTTCCATTTTTACTTTCATTGCCTTCCCAATCGCACCGCTTTCAAATACTTACGAAGCAACACGCAATAAATTTTGCAACGAGGATAAAAATGTTAGCGAATAATATGTTTCCCCCCTCCTCAGTTAATAAAATTACTTAACACCGAGCCTGCAAGCGAAAAGAAAACCCCAGGAGTAACGCAAGCATCAGCGGGTTCAGTTCTGTCGCTTTTCTGTCGCCTTAAGTGACATTTTATTCCCAAATCACTTAACCTTTGACTTTTATAACTAAACATACAGACCTTGAATTGTTACCGTGGAGGGGACCAGCGAGCGACACCACTGCCAGGCACTGAAACCGAGCGCCCTGTGGTAGTGGATGGCTACGGGATGGAAATAACTGGGCTCACAAGAACCCAAGTTTCTGTACAAAACTTGCAGCCTGGAAAAGGAGGCAGAAAGGGAAATGGGAGGAAGGGAGATGGGGCCTCATTTCGGCTAACAACCCTTCTGCTGTACAGCACCAGGCGCGTCTTCCCAGCGTCTCGCAGCGTTCCCACCGGTGGTGCACGTGCTGGGCAAAGAAGGGGTTAATAATCAGGCAGAGGTGGGAAAAAACACTTTATAATTAAAGGCTAAATCCTGCTGAACCCAGCTGGAGCGGCACTGGGGGAGCTGGCGGCTGCACCCCTCCATCCGCCCTGCACGAGGCTGTGCCCGGGTTGGAGAGGGAAACCCAAAGGTCCTCGAGAACAGAAGTGACAGACATTGGATGTGGTGACCGACTGTGGCCCCATCAAAGCTTTCTGGGTGAAAACGGACAGCAGTTTTGTAATGTGGCCGGAGAGGGGCTTTTTGGGGAACAGCTTTAGAAGTAACGAGGTGAAACCGAGAGTGGCAAATGCCAACTGCACCTCAGCATGGAGGGAGGGAAGGGAGGGAGCCCTGCAGGGAGCTGCAGCATGGTTTTCTGCAGGAATTTCTAGAAGCTTCATTACTTAGCATTTCTGCTGTTGACAAGGCACCCACAGGTAAGCCCTAGTGAACAACCCTGCGTCAGACTTTTGCACTCGGAACTTCCAGTTTTTTTTCCAAAAAGTGCAGGACAATGCAGTTACATGGAAAGATGTCAAACCATACAGGTAACTTCGGGTTTTTTTGTGCAATAAAAGCATCACAGATTGTCATACATATTTGTCCGCGTAAGCACACTCACACTAATAACCAGCAAAGGAGTAGGCATCTCTTGCTTCATCTCCGAGACCCTGACTGCCTCCACCTGGGTGCAGAGGAGCGGGCAGGCACCAACCATCTCACTGAACATGACCCCCACGGCTGGACAAATACAGTCGCATCCGAGAGGTGCATTTTTCTTGATAAGACTATCATGATGGCAGAGTCCTTTAAGTTGTACGTAGAGCAACTAAGAAAGTTTCTGATTAAAATATGCAATTGCATAAATCACTTTCTTCTTCCTTGCTCACTGGCTGAGGGCTTTGTCCCCTGCAGCTCTTGTCCATGTGAGAGACTTTGCTGGTGTGATGCGTGCGGTCATGAGAAGGCAAGGGGAGAAACCTGACTGCCCAATTCAGTAAGGCGCTGAGCCAGTCATGGCGGGATTTAGTTTCCAAGCATGGTCCTTGTAAACTTACTGTTAATGATTTTGATTGAAAGGGTGGAAAAAAATTAAAAACCTTCTGTGCTAAATACAGACCAGTTCCCACCTTACTTTAATTTTAAAAGACAGTTTTATTTGCTTCTCCTAAGAGTGTAATTGTAGGTATCCATCAACCATAGAACAGTGGACACCAAACAGCCTATGAAAACCATCCCAAACAAAAGTTAAGAAAATTACATATTAATTACTTAAGACTGATGTCTCTTTAGGCGATGGATCATCTTCCCAAATAGTAAATATTTGGTCTAACACAAGGGGGCTTGCTCTGTGATTAGAGATTCTTTACACACTGGCAAAAACCATGTTAAAGTTGTACCTTGAATTAATGCCTAGTTTGGGAGTCTAAGAACTGGCAAAACAATCCTCAGCTGTACCCATTATTAGAAAAGGTAATGCTGGTCAGTCAAAGAAACGAAGTCTTAAAATCTGTTTAATGAGCGGGAGCTTTTCCCGGCTTGGAACAGGGACACAGGCTTCTTGCAAAGCACTTTTCAATTTACAGCATGCTCTTAATTAATTGCAACATCATCCACAGAAGCTGCATTTTAAAAGGCAGGCATATAGGTAAGGGCATCAGAAAATGGAAATGGAACATAAAACATGGCAAACACAAATGTGACGAATGACAGGTCATTATGAGATGGATGGATGGATGGATAGATGGATGGGTGGATGGATGGATGGATGGATGGATGGAGAATGACATTTTGCCCCCTCATTTCATGGCTGAAGCATCAAAATACTACTGCCATCTGTTGTGCCTGCAGATACCCTCAACTCTCACTGCTTGAAAAGATAGTTTTCAGCTGCAGCTGTGAAGACTATGCAAGGGAAGTTGACCAGTTGCAACAAATAACTTCAAGAGCATTTGCCCCAGACCATAGGAAGTCATTTGTTCCTCATGCCAGATGACATTTTCCAGTTTACTTTACAAATTGCAGAAGCATGGTAAGACTTCTGCAGAGCAGTGACTAATGTTAAAACAAATATAATTCTACTATGACAAGGAAGGTGTTCACAAACTGCAGGAAGCAGTTTAAAATAAATTGATGTAGGTTTTGAATTGTCCACAAGTTGGGTTTAGCTTCCTTCCATTTACCTTTTACTGCATTAACATTTCTTTTGTGATGGCTGCTGCTGGGAACCTATTGTAAGTTTGGGCAATTAGGATTTTTGTTCCATCTGTCCCTCCCCTCCGTCAATACTGTAGCATCAAAAGAGGCCAATTCAGTGTAGGCTGGCTCCGGCTCTAAAGCCAGCTAAAAGAGATGTTAGAATTCACTACTGCTCTGGGTGGAAAGGATGGGGGGGAAAAAAGCTATAATCATAAAAATGCTGTTTCAGGCTTGTTGAGTTCTTAAAATAATCTGACTTAAACCTCCTACACAATGCTCACAAGTCAGAGCATGGTAATATACTTCAATGTAGGTTGCCTCTCTCTAAATCCAAACTAAAATAGATGTTAGAAATCATTACTGCACTATGTCAAATACAGACTAGGACTGTAATCAGAGGGCTGCGGCTTCAGGTTTCAACAGTTCTTAAAATAATCAGCCTTAAACCTTCTGCAGGAATCAAAGCCTGGTCATTTATATTTTTGTAAGGCTGAGGATTCCACCGCCTCAGGCTTCTCCCTGATAAAAAAGCAGCTTTTTTTTTTTCTTTTTCCCACTGGAATAACTTGTGCATGGCAGATATTGGCTGGTAGAAAGACAGTGGAAACTAGGTACTTCATTTTTATCAGGAGGTTAACTCCGTGCGGAGTCAGGGTATGACCTCAGAACAAAACCCAGGTGCCTTGTCTTCACTGTGTTTTTACTTGAGCACAGCAGATGTATATTAGCTACCTGAACTCAAAACTGCTTTGCAAAGTGAAGACAATCCTTATATCCCACTATGGAGCACAGTGTTAAAGCAGGTGTCTTTTCTCCTTTCCCGAAGTGTGAATTCCTAGTCTCCTATTTTCATGTAAGCAATCCATGGGTTAGCTGTTCAAACACAAACCAAAACAAAATAAGGAGAATGCATGTGATGGGGAGCTTACTCTTCTTCCACCCGCCCAAGAGCTCCTTCTGTGTGACCAATTAGTTCTTCCTCTCTCTAATCCCACCCCAATTCTGCCTCTTTATTTAATACAGGTTTTCTGTGGGTGCAGATTAACCACAGCCTTATTTTCAAGTATAAGTACTTCTAACAGGGCACAAGTTATCTGTGATGCAGGCTATAGACATGAAAATAAGGTAATCTTCCTATTCTTTTGCAAATGTCCAGGAAAGAATATGCTTAACATTGTGTAATAACATCCGGAGCGGGGGTGGGAGGGGTGGGAAGAGGCAGGGAGCAACTCTGATGCTCCTGGCACACTGATGCGTTCATTAAAGCTAAATCCAGTCCATGAAAAGAAAACGGGCACAAATAACCATACTCACAGGGGCATTTGCCTCTTCTCGTTTTTGTCAACATTCAGTATGCTAACCATGCCCTTGGGATTTATCAGCATTATAAAACATGGTATGCTGTCTTTTGTTCACACTTCCTTTCTGAGAGTCATAGACCTACATGATGATTTTTAAAAGGGGGTAAATCTCAAGACAGGCTGATTGCAGAGAAAAGCTTGGAAACGGGGGAACCCCACAGTTCAAAACAAATCAATACTCTTATCATTATTATTACACACGTTAAAACCTTGCGGGTTTTAATGTTTCAGGTGGGGATTCATTAAAACCTCATTCAAGAAGGAAATGAGAGACTCAGGTGCTCCAGCAGGCACAACACTGAAGCAGGGCAACCAAGCAGGGTTATAGCACCAGGTAGGACTAATGGTCAGTGCCACGCACAGCTAACGTGGCTCCAAGCAAACTTGCTCCCCAGCCAGGCTCGGTTTGTCACGGGGGCAGGTCCGGCCTGCCTGTTGCAAGGTCTTCTTCCGCAGCCAAACACCAAGCCTGAGGGCACGGCAAGTCCCAAGAGGCTACGGGTTGAGGAAAGACCGGCCTCCCTGGAGGTGGAGATGGCCAGGACAGCCCCACCACCGCCTGCAGTCAGAAAGGACTCGGAAAAAATTCACATCACACCTCCTTTGCCCTTAGCAAAGCCACCCCCCCAGGACTAATATGCTTGCTCTCTGTCCCCCAATCCCTTCAGTTTATCCCAACCATTCTCTGCTTTTGCATGTTCCCAGTTGAGTTAACGACCAGTATATATGCAGAGCAGAAGGCGGCACTTGGATAACGTTATTCATGGGACTGAAATACAGTAGCTCCCAGGAAGTCACTGAAATTGGAAAAGTGGCCACAGTAGTAGTGGGAGAGGCTCCAGAGGATGTGTTAGAGACATTCAGGTTTGCCAGCACCTAGAAAGAGGGGCAGGTTTTCCCCCAGCTTATTGTGCCCTTTGACAAGAGGCCAAGGCAGTTGGATGGAGGTGGTACGAAGCCTTGCGATGGTTACAGGTTCACGAGGAAATAAAGGGCTTTCGGTTTACCTCAACCAGAGATGGGGCTGTATTAGTGCAGTGGGAAACCGGCAGCCACAGACCCAGGGCTGGGTGTAAAACACATGAAACCATAAATTCAGCTTTGGAGAAAGCATTAGAAGAGGCCTGCCTCATGGCAAGTGTGGTCGCTGGATAAAGGGGAAAGATGGTCCTGAGGGTTTGCACCAGCATCATCTCCTGGATTAAGCCTCAGGCTGGCTGTCTGAAAGGGAAAAGAAGCAAGCTACTAAAGAGTTAATCCTAAACAAAAGGTTTCAAGTGCTAGGGAAAAGTGGCCACTGGTTACTCAAGTGATTTGAAGTACTTCAGGATACCTACGCCACATTATTCTTGCATGTATACGTGCCACCTACTTTCAAAATAACTTCCTTACAAAAAGATGATAGGCTTGTCTCAGTGAGATAGGAAGTTTTAAACTTTTGAAACCTGGAGTTTTTCTGTGTGAGAGAAGCATGGAAAAGGATCGCACAGAGTTAAGTAGCATCCACCCACATAAACGAAAGAGGTCTGCACTGAAGGAATCGTGCTATAAACCTTGGAATTTTACAAGCAAGTTTTATATTAATTCTTTAGAAACCCTTTGTGCTTATGGTTTCAGACAGAATATAAAAGTACCATATAAATATCAGCACAATATAGTGGGCAGCTGTTAGGTACTTTAACCATTCCCAATCAATTATAATAAACAGAACAAGCACACTGAATCGCATCAGAGCGCCATGCAGTAACCCTCCACCTCTGTCTTCTCCTTCCTGCCATGTAAAATTAAACTTGCAATAAATTACTTGTAAAATGACAGAATATGGAACATTCTGGAAGGTTTTTGGTAGGCTGGGATGGATAGAGAGACTAAAACCTCTCTTTTTGAATAACAAACAACATTAATGACAGTAAGAGTCTCTCTTTCTTTCAAAGCAACTGCGGAAGAGCAGCAGAATAAACGCAACTATTCCATTCAAAGCAGAAGGGAACCCAAAATGTTGACCCTATGGAAACGCTGGGAAGCAGCACAACCACGCCTAGCAGATGAGATTTGTTTATTAGGCTTACAACAGCCTGACCAAAAAGAAATGCAGCACTTGGGAGACTTGGGAGATGTAACAGGGTGGCAGCAAAGCCTCCCCTTAGGGCAGGGAAGCGGGCACAGCTGCCTGGAGCAGGCAGCACAGGCGCACAGAAGGAAGGAAAGGTGGGAGCCTCCTGGAAGATGCGCACGTGACTTGGCAAATGCAAAGTCGGTTCTGGAACTGATAAACAGGCAACCAGCTTCTTACATACAGATGTCATCCGCCTGTCTCCTTTGCTTTCTGTTTACGCACCTTTAACTCCATCCACTTGGATGTGCTGGTTGCTTTGGATGGATGTAAAGCTGAGCGTGTGGAAAACTCCTCACGATTGGGATAAAGAAGCACAACCTCTTTTATGTGTTTGCTGACCTGCTTTTATCCAAATGTGCGGTGCTATTGCAGCACTCAGAAAATCGTCTAAATTATGGGAGGGCCACGGGTAATTCTCAGCATGACAGCGCTCACCCACACGCTGGATCTGGCTGTAGACGTGGACTCCGGTCGGTGGGGTCTGCGTCTGGACCACTCCTGCATCAGGCACGTGGTGAATCCCACAGGCCTTGCTGAAGTCATACTTCTATTTACAGTATGCTGTGATATGTGAGGTGAGGAGGACAAAATCTGCTGCATTTATTTACTATTCCCCCCCCCCCTCCCCCCCCCCCCCCCCTTACGGCTGGTACTTTTTTACTACTTCAGCAATGAGATGTCTCCTAAAACTGTATTAGTTTGGATTTAAATAGTGCCAGCCAGAGTTATTCTTAACAACTTACATTATTTTCTATGGAAATTTCAATAGTTTTAAAACTGTCCTAAAAAATGTGAAATAGTTTCACAAACTTTGTTTTCATGCTTCAAAACTCTTAAAAATATCTGGCAGCTCAAACCGCTATCAGTCTGAGGAACAATTTATGGATGTATTACAACAATGCCAGATTAACCTATAGCAAACTGGCAGCAAAGACTATTTTTTAATTACACTTCATAGTAATACTACCATTTAGTATCTGTATCATCAAACAAGGTGTTACAAGCGTATTCAGAGTCTTGGGAATATTTTTACTTACTGCAGTAAAACTTCTAGACATAGAATCGATAACCCAATATAGGTATCATTCTATGCATTAGAGTACCTTACACTTGGAAGAAAGAAAATAAAAAGAAATTGTGGAAAAAGTATTTTTTCCTGTAGCTTCCCTCTCAATAGGCTGGCTTTCCTTTAGCAGTAGTTTTTCATTCCTTGTAAGAAGAGGATGTTCCAGCAGAAAAGAAACCAGTAATGCCCTAATATTTAAAGACCTAGAAACTTGACCTTTTGATGATCCCAATTCAGCCAACGAGAAGCTGAGGAAAACGCATTTAGAAACAGAGGACAATATGTAACATAAGGTGGAGGTTAACATAGGCAATAACGATCAGAGCACTTTTGGGCCCTGGCAGTACAGCGACTGCTGAGCCCTGTATTTCCATTTCAAGGTGACAGGGTCAGAACACGGCACCATTTCCTAAGGGACAGAATATGAGACAGAATTAAGTATTTTAGGGGACAAAATAATCTTCCTGGAAGACCTTCCCTACTTTGTCAGCAAGTCTGTCCTCTCCCACAGCAACAAAACAGAGTCTGGAAGATAACGCCCCTGTTTTGGAGAATTATTTCTGACATGGTGAATCAGATGTAAGCTTCAGGCAGGCAGGCCATCGCAACAGATTTTACTGCTAAATACTTGTCACAGGCTTGCACTCGACACTTGAATTCAAGTCGAGATTTCATGTTCAAAACATTAATACTTGATATGCACCTACCTGTGATATGTCTCTACCTTTCTATCTATCTACCTGTTTTCTGAAATTATGATATGTGCTTGGGTCGCATCACTTTCAGGTACAGAGTTTACCGAATTTACAAAATTTGTAGTAGTGGATTTACCAGTAAGTTTTCTCTTTTCCCCATAATAGCCTCCCAGAAGCTAGCAGTATGGATGTCCCTTCCCCACTGGTATTTTTCTCACAACACAGCAAACACAATCAACATAAAACCTCATTTCATAAGGCAGCTGTAAAAAGAGAGCTAGAATGGAAAGCCTTAAATGACCTGTGGTACTATTTCATTAGCGTCTGAGCTATAACATAAAGCAACAAAATATTTCCAAATCGCAGTGTTTTAATAAAGTTATAAAGTTAAATAGAGAAATAAAAGTCTGAGCTTATGAAACCCCCCAAAGGCAATGAAGCTCTCAAAACAGTGACAAATCTTTCGAGAAGCAAGCAAATCCTCATCCAGTAGAGTTTACAGTTGACTTCTGGTAATAGATGTTTTACAACATGCCAATATCTGTATCTGGTGCTTCTCATTTTGTTGTGATTCTGCAGCAGAAGAATACCTACAACCCCAAATACTGCCACAACATACACAGCCAGCCTGTCACTCATATTTTGAAGACAACATGAGATGAAAAGGTTCCACAGAGAATTTAAAACAGGGAGAAGCAGAATCAGTGGTTTCTAGTTTCCAGTTGCAAATAAAATTTTCTGGGAAAATTTACTTTAAAGTGGCCTTAAATGAAAATCTATATAATTAAGGGAAAGACCATTGCTTCAAACAGATTGACTGTCTTCAACAAATTTCTCTCTTTCTAGCTACTCAGATATGCTATATTTCCTAATTATCACCTTTTAAGGGCCATCTGGGCCCCATTCCTCACCATCAGGGGGCAATTCCATTTGCATTGTTCATAGGCTTAGTCATGATCAAGTAGTCTGGTGGTAAAGTTCATTAGAAATTAGAAGAAAAGCATTAAACCTCACACAGTAAACCAAGTAGCTGATACCTACATACCCACAGGAGAGATAAGCATTTAATGCATATTCTCACACGACTTAACAAGTCTTCAATGAGGTTTTTTTTCCAAACTGCTTAAAGAATCATTTAGCCCGGTCCCTGACCAGGTATGTAATGAAAATTCGATTCAGTCTCTGCACACTTCCAAATATTTCTCAATTAAAGAGAAATAAATAATAAAATCATAATCTATTAAATAGAACCATAACCTATTTACATCTTTAAACCTGCAAAGTCTAATAAAGCTAATGTAATGGTACTATTATTTCTTCTATTTTTCAGACACATTTGCTACGTATTGCAAATCAAGGGCAAGAATTTTCTATTAATTCAATTAAATATGTAAATACAAATGCACATGCATACACTACGTTGTTAAAAATTACGGAAATGTCATTTTGGATTAACCGTATGAGAAAAGTTAGTCTCTATTGTCATAGAGCAATAAATATCACTATACATTCCCCAACAGGTCAGTATAAACATGTATGGGATAGCAGAGGAGGAAAAATGAGCAAGTCCTTGGCCTTGTGCCTGGATCCTACAGTACAGGTCAGTATTTCATAGATATGGCCTTCTCAAAAGGTTTGAAAATGGTACTTAAAAAAAAATCAAAGCAGCTCAGGAAATCTAATTCATATAAATTATGGACCCAAGGAAGTCAACACTATGACTTCCAAATGCAGCGTACCATTTCAAAACAGAAGTGCAGCAAAACTCCTCTTTGATACATATTTTTTATCTCTGCAGTCTGTGCTTTGGGTCATTTTATATGCTGAAACCTGTAGCTTCTGGGAGCTATATGCTCATATTAAACATGAATTAACATTAGTTTTCTCTGAAAACCCTGTGTAGCGCTTGAGCTCCTGGCAAACTGTGCTGAGACTCACACAATAAAAATTTGGGGATTAAGGATAGATTAGTCCATGGACACTACCTGCTATCTTTCCATGTTATTTAATCCTGGAAATTTCTCAGTCAGCTTGAGAAAAACTGAAATGATCATGTTAATGACAAAACACTTGAAGCTATAAAGCATGATACGCTATAACTTGAACACTATAAATATACTTTCCTAGCTGCATAAAAGTTGCAGCATTATCGAGGTAATGTTATGCATTATGCGCATTTCACAATTTTTGGGTGAAAATGTAAATGTCAGCGTATCACTGGCCATATCAAGAAGCTGCAGTCAGTCAGATATCAATGGCTAGATCTATCTTTTGAGTATGGTACGCTTCTTAGCACGTCATGCCAGTTAGAGATGAACTCAGGCCCCAAAATTCTGGAGTAATTGATTTTGATTTTTCAGTGCTGCCTATGAAACAGATAGGATAGCTATAAGTTTATTTCCTCAACAACCTTTTGTGACAATACTCCTTATCAGGTATTCTACCCATCTCTTGCAACTTGGAGGACTCCTCTCAGAAGCTACATCTGTGAGCTAATACTGCACTGAGGAGCACACCCCAGCCAGCAGCACTGGTAGACAGCTCTGTTCCTTGCTCCAGAGGGCATGGCAGGCCCAAGTAGGGATGCCATTAGAAGGCTGTCCAGATCATCAGATGGCTACTCCATGTTCTTGTGAAATGCAAGATTTGGAAGCTTTAAATCTTCCTTTCTGATTTTAGGCAAGATGAATAGAACAGCTGACTTATCTTACATTGGTGTAAATTAAACTACATAGACGCTTAACAACTTGATTGTGTTGTGACTTTTTCAGAGGATGTTTTGGTTGGGGGGACGCAAAGGGGACATGCTGGTTCCCAAGGTCCTTCAAACTGAACAAACGCCAGCATGGACAAAGCCCAGGTTTGAAGAGATAAATGGAGCTCTGATTGCCAGCTCCTATCAATGCTTATTCTTCTTGTGAAGTAGTGGACAAACAAAAGATGACCTTGGCAGGAAAACTCAGGACTGAGTTTTGCTTAAAGATTGTGATGGTCTCACTTCTCAAGCATTGTTAATACTCCAGTGTATTATCAGTTATTTCTAACTGGTCCCTGGTGTATGACAACCTTACAGATTTCTGCAAGCAGGTCCAGAGCCAAAAAAACCATAAGCATGGGCTTTTCTTTTGGAAAAGGGCAATCGGGTTTTATAATTTAGGATCACGCCTCTATGGAATTGTACCTTAGGACATGACTGAATGGAGATACCATTGCATTTTCTCCTCCCTCGATATCATAAATCAGACTTCCCATGCTCTTTCAGAAAACCTGATACAGAAACTTTTCTGTCATTCAAAAAGAAATTAATTAGCTGTCTGCAGAAGACACTATCTCTTCACATTCCAGGCTACTTATTTGGTGTAAATTTGGCTGGACGAGAGGTTTTCTGTAAAAAACAGCTGCTCTCAGTCAGACAGACACTATAGCTAGAAAGTATCAACAGCAACAAATCCAGAAGAGCTGAAAGGTAGTTAATGAGGATGACCAACACCTCTGATTTTATGGGTTGCCTTTGCTAGAAAAGATGTAGGGCGGATTATCATGGTCAACACAAAGGAGTATATATATGTTTTGTACAGGGTAAAACTTATTGCAGCAGGGTTTGGAGTACAATCAGAAGCTCATATAAAATACAATATATGGAGACCTTTGACAGATAAAACTAAAAATCTTACTGCCATGAGCTGAAAGTGAAGGCACGCTACTGGAACCTGGTGACAATGTTTGATTAAGATGTGGTGACAGATTTCTTTGAGACCTATCCAGGACAAATCCTCAGGGCAATCTCTAAATACAAATGGCTGGAGTTCCCATTGAAAGTCTTGTCTTCCCAGTCCATAGGTGAAACACCACCAAATAAAAACATTTTGCCCACTTAGAGGTTCCCACAACCCTGATACAACCCCGATATTAAAAAAAAGCACCAAAACCCCCAATGTCTCTGCCTTTGCTGAGGTTTAAAGACTGAATGCCCATTCTGTAGATAGATTTTCCAAATGTAGAGGTATTTCAGATTGAAAGAAACTGTGTTAATTAGATCAGGCTTCTCTCCTGGATGGCTGCTTTGTCTGCCAGTACCTCTGGGAAGCACTGGCTCATCTTTCTCCTTGGACGGGAGCATGGCTGAGCGGAGAAATTCCCATCACCTGCCAGTGCCGTTGGTCACCGAAGGCTGATTTTGGCCCTGGGCTGAGAGTATGCAAAGTATTTTCAGGCACCTCGAACAAATGCTTACAGTATGACCAGCATGCAGGTGATGAGCTCAGAGTTTGCAAAATGGCTTTTGCCATTTTACATTAAAAATATATGTAAGCTGCCAGCTTTTCCCAACAGCTGTGCCTTTTACTACAATAGCCTACACCTGCTTTTGAATATTCCTTTATTATTTTCACTGAACAGTAAAACTCCAGTAAAAATACAAGCCTTGAGTGGATCTATAAAGCCAGCAAATGCAGTAAAATGTCGCTGCCATGTCACAGAATTGCTTTACTACTTAACACTGCACAAGGAGTATGTTTTCATAGTTGTGTTGAGTTTTAGCTACCTGGCTCCTACTGACTTTAATGGGAATCACACAGCTAAAACTCCATGCACCACTTTGATACTTCAAAGTAATTTTTCAGTCCCCTGGAGAAGGTCATAGAAATATTAAAAACTAAAGCATTCTCCAAGGATCTCAGATTAAAGACTTGCATCAGACTTTATAAAAGTGATTGGTCAAATATATAATGTACTCCTAATGTTCTAGCTCCTGGTTTGTTTTCTTTAGAAAGAACCTTTGTGATGCTTTTCACAAAAGGCAATAAAAAGCGTAAAGAACAGCACAGCAAGGCATAACATGAACAAGAAGACATACAGAAGAGTTACTTGACACATTTTTACAGTGGTAAAGAATTACTTTGGTTTTTTAATATTATGAGCAAATTCAGGGCAATTCTTAATTAAGACATTGTTACAACTCTATACCATTTGATTGCAAGCAATACTGTAACACAAGTATTTCTATTCCCTTTAACATGTTGCCTGTCCTCTTTTGTCCCCATAATACACAACTTGGCCATAAAATTCCATTTCCATATTACTTGCCTAATGTGGGTTGACATAACCACTCTCTCGGAGCCAAGCACGCACCTCCTCTCCTCTGTAGTTGGTTACCAGAAATACGCAACCTTCTTGCTGTTCAGAGCTCTGACATCTTCATAACCCCATTAGTCTTGCCACATTGAAGGCAAACCATATCTACACTATCAGCTTTACAGATAGACAGTGAGTGAAAGAGTTAAAAAAGATGATAAAGTAAACATGAATTCAGGAAATTTGTATTAAATTCATCTTCAGGTTATTGAAAGCGCAAGCAGCAACCAACATCATAACCTAATTGTTCATTTGGTGGTGTTACCAAAAAATGGTATTGATACATAACATCATCTAAGTAATATGATAACCTCAATAAAAATAAAGTGCTTAAGAGAATGGAAACAGCATAGTCTTGCCTGTGTCCTTTCTTTATACTGAACTAGACAGCTCATGTTTAAATTTTAAATCTGCAAAAAACAAATTAGAAAAAAGCAAATGCACATTAAAAAAACAAAGAACATCTTAAACTCGCAGCCAGTTTCTACTATACAGCGATGAAGTATCTTCAGCCTTCCACCTGGAAGCAAACCGAGAAGCTCACTAGCCACATCAGTTCTCTCGAAATATTACATCCTGCATAAAAGCAGAGTCAAGGCATGTGGAATAAAACCATATTTATTACCAGAAAATCTCAGATATAATCTCAAAAAAGATGTGAATCAAAATAAACATAAGCATGTGTAAATACACACTCACACACTTAAGAGCAGCCAGGCATACCCCTCTAACACCTCCAAACTATTAGATACATACATCTAAGGAGATGAAGCATATATGTACACACACGACAGGTTTCTGTAAAACCTGAATTTTTATTTGCATTTCCATCATCCCTACATACAGCTGTCAAGTTACAGACCAGTTAAGCTGAAATAACCTTCCCCTAAAATCTTGAGCACAAACCAAAGCACTGGGATGACGCAAAGTAAGTGTTACCATCTTAGCCAATTCGCATGAAAAATGACTGTGGCAATATCATCACACTATAGGTATCCTAAAACAAAATGGGTCACGTTTTGCTTTTTTTTTTGTCACAGAAAGGCAAATTGATGCATAATTAACAATTGGCCAATGCAAATTCTTTTACATCTTTTAATTGGTGTTAATTAGATTAGAAGTAAATTTTCTTTTATCTCGCCATTCTAATGCGAACTAATCTTCTCAGCAGCATGTCAAAGTCTCCCTTTTAATTAAACTTTTCAGCTGGGAACTTCGGCAGCGCTCAGGCAGCAAAAGTTATAATTTAAGGCACATGAATTGTGCTGGGTTTTATGAATGGAACATCACAAATTTAAAGCAATGCTTAAAAAGGCTCAGCAGAAGGTAAGAAATCTGAATTCTGCAGAGGCAATGGTGAGCTTCTAAAGCCACTCCAAGAATGCAACTGCAGCACTTTCCAGCCACCCCTTCCACATCCAAATCCACCCCTTTACAAAGGAAAACTACCCCAAATGCAAAACATCTTCTGTGAATTAACTTCCCCTTTCATACTGCTTCCCCCAAAATATTGCAGCTCCTCTAAAATTGTTAACGTGCAGATAAACCACAAAATACATTTAATATCTTTTATGGGAAGTTGACCTGAAATAAAATTTTATGTAGTTAAGGACTTTTGATAGTTCTTTGTCCAACTTTTTTCTCTCTCTATGGGGCAATGGTGATTGAAACCTGATGTCTGCTGCACAAAAAGGCCATAAAATGTTTTTACGCAGAAGTAAAACAGTAGCCATTAAGTTTTGCTATGATGTTTGAGTAGATATGCAGCATGAAAACATGATAAAAGAGCCATAAACTGATTGTGATCAAATGCAATTACAATGACTTCTCTCCAATGAATGACATGTACTAATGCAGTTACAGTTCCTTGCAAAATTACTTTGGGCAAAGGACCAAGAAAACACTATATCCTCTTTACGAACGGCAGCTTGCCAGGGAAATCGCAACATACAAGCTTTAATATCTACAGCCAAAAAGCACTTGGGAACTCATTAGGAAAAGGTTAAAAAGACTCACTCGTGAAAGACAGCTTTTTGCGATTAGAGCAGCATCCCAAAGAGTCCAGCGTTTTGGGTGTTGGGAAGAAGTGCTCCCAGAGGAAGGAGAGAGGAACCCTAGTGAGGGTGGTTACCCTTTTCTCCTCATCACATTTTGACCACACGACAAAGGTAAGCTGCAGAAAAACAGCAACTTGTTTCGCAGTCTTTCGTATTAAAGTTTTATATCCTGCATGACAGAGGACTGGTGAAAATGCGAACTGTAGCCTAACAACACAGATTTTGCTAGGAAGAAAGTCCATCAGTGCTGGAAACAATTAAGATAAAAGCCAACAGATTTGAAATCATATGAAGTGGTCTCTTTTTTAAAGGTGGATAGGAACCGGGATCTTGGGAGTTTCATCCTTTTGATTGTGCTTTGGGTTTTTGATTAGATAACCTGGTTTAACTTTTACTCATCAAAAGGATTTCTATATTCTGAGTAGTCAGATCAAACCCCTGGATTTCCTGAGGGGTAGACTGCAAGGAGAAGACACCCTCAGGCATTTTAAACGTCAAAAGGCAGTGAGCAGTGCCAGGTCATTCTTTGGCTAACAAGATCTAAGGAAGATGGCGTAGAGATATTCCAAGTAATTTCTGTGCCAAAACCAAACATACAATAATAAAGTGTCAACAGCAGTAATTTCCTCCCAGGTGAAACTGCCCTGAAGTATCGTGAAAAGTGCAAACCTGGTAGCATCATTTTCTATCTCTACCTGGAAATAAAGGGAATAGGAACCAGGACCTTCCTGTGGAATATAAGCTATTTTGCTTTAGATAGGAAGGACAAAGCAGAGTTGAAGCTACAGATGTAAATTTCCCTCTATATTTATTTACAAAAGAGAACCAAAAACCCCACCAAACTTTCATTGTCTAAGAAACTCGGATTATTACATTTTAGGGGCAACTAGGAGGTGCAGAAGTAACTGCTGATGCTCAATACATTCATTTAATGGGCTACCGAAACTTAGGTATTCTTGTACCCAGGAGCAAGCTGAGGAGAGACCCAAACCTCCTTAGTGAAGGGACCAACTCCCACCACACCACTGGGATTCACTTTAATGGAAACTTATGATGCTTGTTATTAGCAGCTTATAGAGTTGTTACCAAACTGAATTATTTATCAAAAAAAATCCCAACCAACCAACCAAAAAAAAAACCAAAGCAGAATTGTTCTAATCTAACACTAACAATGCACAGCAGTTATTTTTTATAGTGGGGCTCAGGTTAAGGACTTATCAGTTCTTTTTGTATAAACTTCAGGTTTATAACACATAAAAATGAACTGAACACTTCCATGCTATAGAAGGTGTCATTGTACGCACTTCTTAGTATATGGTAGAGAGCAAACCAGAAAGGACAGAAAAAAATCCTTCCTAACCATAGTACTCTTAGCCTGTCTGAAAAATGTCATGCTAGATACCAATGTAAGTAAGAGAGTGAGGAAACACACAGTAACTTGAACTCCCTGCCCCAGAAAGCCAATAAATCTCTCCTCCTAAAAACCAGAGCCCGCTCAGCCTTCTTCTGCCTTATTAAATCATAAACCAAAAACAAACGTTAAAGCACCACTGCAACTTCATATAATTACTGTAAGACCTCCTAGACTGTGTTATAAGCAGGGAGGAAAATTTGGATGTGAAAGAGGTGATGTTCACTGCTCCAGAAGCAATGCTGGGATGCAGCACTGGGCTTTGGTGCTGAGACACCTCCCTCCTCAAAAGAGGATTTCTTTTTTTAATCCTGTACATTAGCTGTTTAATATTAATTATCAGTTTTGCAACAGTGACCGCCAGTCAGTAATTACTAACGGTAATTAAATTCAACTGAAATTTAACACGGGAGATGTGTGTACCAAAATGTAGTGCTCTTGGAATAAAAGCCTTTTATAGCAGTGTGTTAAATAATAGAAACTACAGTATATTTCAAATGGGAACATTCAGACTGATTATACACTCATACACACACACACACATTTATCAATATGAATATAACACATTCACTTTATTACAGATGCAAATTCACTTTATACATGTGTTTGTCTAAACTCAGTTTATAGATACCTATATATAGTAGCAAAATTTCCATGCATGTGCTGTGCTGCAGCTAGTAGGACACTTATTTTCAAGGAAACAATAAAATCTAGCTAAGTCTTACCACTGTACAAGCCACTTCTTTGAACATTACACTTTGGCTATTCGAGTCTTTGAATATCTGTGTTTCACAGTCAGCACATTTTTATTTCAGCAGAAGGTATTCCTTAAAACCTTCTACCATACCTTTGGCCAGTGGTGTCTGATTATCTGATTACTTATACTTATCTGATTCCATGCAGATTCCAGGAAAGTGGGAGAAAAAAAAAGATCTCTTTCCCAGAAGTAAATTTTCCTTTTAAAGTGTTTTAATATGGTGAGGAATAGTTCTTTCTCTAGGTTTTTAAGAAGAACTAAAATTAATCACCTCTAAACTTCTACTCCTCAGATAAGTGCAAATTAGTCTTGAGCAACTTGCGTTTTTTTCTTTCCCATGAACTGGTCCTCAGTGGTGATGTGGATGGTGGGCGAGCCACGTAAGAGCGGTGCTAACAATTAAGACTGTACAATGTATAAAGACTGTATGGAGTAACACAGCCTGATGCTACCCAGTGTCCCCAAGTAATGGAAAGAGTTAGGCATTTGCTTTGCTGGCATTTAACATAGCACGAGCACTACAATTCCTTCGCAAAGGGGAGGGAAGCCCTAGAAACCCTGGTTGACTCCAGGCACACTGGAGGAAACTCCCACTTCTCTGGGTTTTTTGAAAGCCGCGCTTCCACCTGCACTAAACCTCCGTGACCCAACAAACAATATGCAGTAACACCCAAAACCAACCTTCAGGTGGCTGCCTAACAGTGCTTGGTCAAAGGGAACAGCAGCAGAGGTTCAAGGATTTTGACAGGCTATATTGGGGTCTGCTGTAAAGCTAGAGCTACAGCTGCACGGACCATGCAGCATCACTTCTTCCCTCATTTCCAAAAATCAAGGAATTGATAGCAGCAGCTGGCTGCGAACGTGCAAATTAATGCAAGTGTTGGACTTGCAAATAATATTTAAACTCTTCCAGAAGAATGAACACTTTAAAATAAAAACTGAGGAGAGGCCACCAGAGAAACATCTGATTCTGAAGAATTATGATAATTTGATCATTCCATTCCTGAAACCTCTGGAACCAGCTTTGCTTCTTGGAGAAAATCCTTCGGCTTTCTCTTTAGTGGGCATGGTGGTGTTGGGTTGGTGGTTTAGTGGTAGACTTGGTAGTGGTGGGCTAATGGTTGGAGTGGATGATCTTAAAGGTCTTTTCCAACGTAAATGATTCTATGATTCTATGATTACTAAGTACTTGGCCATTATACTCTTGGCCATGTCACTAGTGTCTGGTTGTAAAATCCTGAAAAGATAACATTGGTATTTGTCAGGCACAAAAGAAAAAATCCCTTTTGATGGGAAATGGAAGATTTGGTGGGACTGAAGCTTATATGGCAAG
This sequence comes from Pelecanus crispus, assembly GCF_030463565.1. NCBI lineage: Eukaryota > Metazoa > Chordata > Aves > Pelecaniformes > Pelecanidae > Pelecanus > Pelecanus crispus. The sequence goes on from NC_134643.1 coordinate 166,553,239, forward strand.
AGTAAAAAATCCCCCATGGAAGCTGTAAAACATCGATGTGCACCAAAATTCTGTTTTACTTATGGAAACTCTTTGCTAAGCCACTGCTGTGGAAGAAGGACGATACAAGCAGCACCGTGCTTCTGCCTCCAACACAAAGTATCTGCTGGTGAGTCTCTTGCCACCCCCTCAGCCCTCACCAAACTACCTACTCCAAACCGAAATGATCTTTGGCACATGCAAGTAAATTGCTGCAGCACAGACATATCTGGACAGTAATTAATCACTTCGAATGCTCAGTGTGTTTGGATATAAAATTAAGAAAGTCGGGTTGTTAAAAAATGACAGATTTAAGCACCATCTGGGTTCTGTGGCCACAGTGGCGCGAATTCCAAAGGAAGGCTTAACAGTGCATGATCCGAGAATCCCATCTGTCTCAGCTGAAACGAAACAAATAAATAAATAAACCGGCAGCCTCATTTACAAGGTTTTCCCAAGTTTCCCAATTTAAAAATCAGCTTGCAATAGGAAAGCATATAGAATTAAAGGCGCTACATCTTCAAAATGCTTCTCGTGCTTCTTTTACGTAAATTATTACTGTATTATACCTCCGTGGAAAAATCTCTACATAGGTATACCTATATAGATCAAATGCTTTGAGATGGCATTTCCTAGTACGAGTATGTGTTCATAAAAATACAGTGCTAGTAAAGAATCGATGAGATATGACTCTTCAGTTGACTTGGGGAAGCCAAAGTCCCTTTCTGGCACCCACAATCTCCCTTAGCTCCTTCCCTAAGCCACCGCTCACCTGCACCCGTCCCGCAGCAGCTCTGCCTGGGGATGAAATGCAGCCTCCTTGGCTCCCAACAGACCTCCCTCCCAGGGCAGAAGCCACTCAAACTAAAGCCACCTGCAACTAGTTAACCTGCAGGATGTCTTCAATAAAACCTGCCTGGCACGGAAAAGGTAAATCAATAAATCATCCAAGACAGATGAAGACAGAATATGAGCACAACTATTTGCCTTGGAAAAGCTTAGCCAGGTGGGTTTTATGTTTAGGGGTGAACCCTTAAAATACTCTGGTGAAGTCCCCAGGAGTTTTAAAGTTTGGTCGGAGTGCCTCCCTCCACCCGGCTGAGCACCAGGCGGGCGGACGCGTGGACAATGTCTAGTTCTCAAACGTCTTTGTGCCCCACCGCTCAGGACGGTGCTTTCTGTGTCGAGGCACCTCTTTTTGCTCTGCAGGAAGGACGGGACTCTCCATCCTCAGCAACTCCTGCCCTCGGCACATACCCCGACCCCCACCCTGCCCAGCCTGTATGCAGCTCACCCGAAGGAACAAAAAACCCCAAATCGGCACCCGTCAAAGCCACACTCTCTCCTCCTGCCCCAAAGCCATGCACTCGCTTTTCCTGCAGATGAGAGCAATGAAAAGATTGTCATGGACATCTGTGGGCCTTTTCCAAGGTCTTGGAGAAGGGGCTTCTCCAAGGGGTTTGAATCTGCCCCATCCTCTGCTCCAGACAACGAGTGACCACCGCCTCTCTTGCATTGCCACTCTTCACTAAAACTGAGTCCTCCTTCCCATCCTACATAACCCCAACAGCTGGAAGAAGCTCCTCAGACGTATCAGCAGGAAATACGTCCAATAAGTGCAAGTTACTAGCGTTAGACTTAAATAAAAGATAGTATCGTACTGCATAATATCATAGCTCCTTTCAAATAGAGACATTTTTATCAAGGCCTAGTCCCAGAAAGATTTTTTGCAGTATCTTGATTTTACTTTCAATAGATCTCTTTGCATTTGTAATATGGAATATGTGGGTACATTTTTCTGGATGCGCAATGTAACACTCCTTTGACTCTGCTCTTATGCTTTAATTTCCGCTGATGTACATTTTTGTAGGAGAATTATTTGGACCCAAATGGATGAGCAAATAGGTAATACATTCTCTTACTTAAAATTACTTTTAAATCAGTGGCACTAAGCTTGCTTATTCTTTCCCTTTTTTTAACTTGTTGTGTAGTTTGTGGGGCTCTCCTTTTGAAAAAGTCATGCAACTCCTGCAGGCATTACCGAGCGCTCACCAAGACGACAATACATATAACGAACTTCCACATAGCTCCATATACAAAACTGCCAGATGTTAAAAGTAAACAGACCGCACTATTTTCCACAAAATATAAATCTTCTAGAGGAATTGGTACAAATTATAAAGAACAGAAATAAAAAGGGGAAAATGAGATTGTTCTTAAATCTTCCTTCAGTAGATGTCTAGCAGGAACACAGAATGCATAATCACAGAAATGAAAGCGTCGGTCAAGGAATCTAGACAACACGCACACGAGAGCGAGCCTCTGTAAAACAAAACCACGTCAGGGCCTGAAGCCAGCAAGGGGCAGGCAGCCGATGCTCTGCCAAAGCTGCTCCGCCGGGAAGGTCTCAGCACCTCCGATGGTTGGGCTCTGGGGCCCCGTAAAGGTAAGCCGGCGAGGACTGCCCTGCTACTCCGCGCTCCTCAGACACTGCGCGCGGGCTCCTCCATTGCCGTTGATCTGCTACTAAAATAAATGAGATTTACAGGAATAATAACAGAAGCACTGTATCCGTAATGGATGGGTGGGCTATAGCCCAGGTGATGGGGATTGCGGATGGTGAGCGCAGCACCGGCGTGCGGAGGGCGACCAGCGGAGCTCGCCTAGGCATCCCTATGCACCCCTCCTGGGAGGACTGCTTATCTAAGGCACTTTGAGATGCCCTATTTCTGGAAGATGATCACAAATGCAAAGTATTGACATGATTGTTGTATTGCACAATTTCCATCAACAAAAAATGTTTTCTCAACAAACACTACCTCTATTTATGAATTTCCTAGTAGTCAGACAAAAGATGTGTTTGTTTTCTCAGCAGATGTTGCATAAAAATGAATACACTTCCCAAAAATGGGCATTTATTTTTTTCTCCATAAATAAACCAGCACCTGGTTATAAGTTTTTCTTTGTTCGTCAGTTTCATAAGCTTTACAATAAGATGAAAACACATCTTTTTACCTGTAAATTTCAAAGTGATTTAAAACCTTTGTAGTGTAAAAATAGGCACGGAGCATTTAAAATAAGCTGAATTACTAGAATATTACTGGATGGCCTATGAAATATAGTATTTTCACAACATGGTAAAGTGAGCTATACTATAAATAACATACATTTTATCCCTTTATAATTTAGTCTTTATTGCCCTGGTTCTTTCATTGTTAAGACTAGATGCTGTTTTTCATACGTGCAAAACTGGCACAAGTTTCCCTGTGAGAGTTTTTGTACCGGTTAGGTAAGGAAATAACGAATTGAACTTAATCCTCATCACTACACAGCTTCTTGGGGACAGTGTCCTCAGAAAGGGTAAATATTTTTATGTTGCGTCGTGGTGGCGAGGGCGAGCCGTGCTCGGTGTGCACCGGCGTGGAGTCGAACGGCCGACGGGCTGCTGATCGGTTTGCGTTGCGTTTGGTATCGTCTTCTCCACTTACAGAACAGCTGTGTAAACTGAAGGGAAGGGAGAGCGGCAGGGTTTTAGGCTGGGGTTTGAGAGATGTGCACACAGCGGAGGGGAGCGAGGGAAGCAGGGCCAGGTGGTCCGGCTGCGGCTCTGACGCTGGAAACCAAACATCCCTCTGCTACCCCCATGGAAAGCAAAAGCAAAGCACCTTGGGCTGCGGGACGCACGTGGGGACACAGCGGGAGCCAACACCGGGGAGCATGAGGAAAGCGGGGAAAGAGTGTAGCCCAGCTCGGATGAATTATTTCAGAGAGGGCGCGGCACAGGGGGCTGCCAGAGACAAAACTATTGCTCCGGGTAGCAGCCTTTGGACATGGAGACTGCCCGTTTTGGAGCATCATGGTGGGCAGGCGCACCTTTGTGTTCAAAAAACGGGTAGACGTGGCACTTCGGGACATGGTTTAGTCTAGTCTACCCTTGATTGGCTTAGAGTAGACTTGGTAGCGTAGGTTAATGGACTGGATGATCTTAAAGGTCTTTTCCAACCTAAACAATTCTATGATTCTATGATCTCCAGCGGGCACTCTCCGCGTCCGGCGGGTGGCTGTGGGGCGAGGGAGCCGGAGTGGGGTGGGACGGGGGGTGCTGGGGCAGCGTGCAGGGCCGGCCGGGAGCACGCGGGGCCTGTGCCCCCCTACCAAAGGGACGGCTTTCTCTGTTTTGCGCTTACAACTGTTTTGCAGTCCTTGGGCGAACTGCAACCTGCCCGTGTCTTGCAGGTTTTGACCTATAAAAGGGCTTGAAATGTGTGTCTGCCTACTAGCGCTAGGCACTTCTAGGAGGAATTGTAAATACTTGGAGATCGTTGGATGAGAGGAGTAAAAATATAATTACCATAAAGCAAAACACATAAGCGTTCTCCTTATGGGGAATGCCTCTCGTTTTACATAAATTTTCTATGCAAATTAACCCAGGGTGATTCTAGCCACATGAAAAAAATTAGATCTCATTAAATGTTCATTTTACATTTAACGCTGAAATCGGCTGGGTGATGTTTCTAAAGAGTTCAACTGCAAGAAGTAAACCTGAGGGAGTAAAAGGCAAGAAAAAAAGTCTTTCCTGAGCGCAGAACCCAAAGTATGGTGAAATCGAGTTAAACAACAGCATGCGTTGGTGCTAATTTCCACTCCCAGAGGCAAATCCTTTCTGAAATACCCCAAACTCGCTGCAATTACCCAGGCGATGTTGGCTGCCTAAGACCAGGCGCGGCACCATTTCAGCGACGAACCTTTCCGGAAGCGGCGAAGCCACCGAAGTTATATGAAGATTAATAGAAATCTGAACCGCGCTACATTTTAAATAAACAAAAGCTTTTGTAGCCGCGCTGAAAGGCCCATAAAAGTAAACTACAACCTCGGCAAAGCCTTTTAAACTGACAAAACAGCGCGGCAGAGGTCAGGGAGGCAGGCGGGTCAGCGAAGCCCTGCCTGCAGGTTTGGGGGTCGGTCCCTCTCCCCGCTTGCGCGGGGGCCTCGCCGGGGCCGAGGAGAAACCCCACCGCCGCTCCTCCCTCCGCCGGAGCAGGAACACTTGAACTGCCCTTCTGCCTCAACAAAACTTTAGTTTGCTGATTGGGCACGAAACAAAAGAAAGACAGCGGGACGCGATTTATAAGGGGGCAGGGTAGGCTGACATGCTATTGTACTCCAGAGGTATCCACAAGCTGTTAATTCCATTTTAACATTGTTAATAAGACTGTTAACACATCTGACTTTGTTTAGAGGCTTTGAAAACATCAACAAACTAAAGAAAAAACAAAAAAAAACCCTCACACCACACTGCCACCCCCCCCATCAGAAGTAAAATATGATCTTTTCAAAGAGCATCAAATGTCCGAACGTGATGCTTCTGCCTGTCCGGAGCTGGCAGCGAGGAGGAGGGACGGCAGGGAGGCTCAGGGACGCGCGTCCACGTACGCTTCATACTCTCGATAGACTATTTAGCTAATCACATTTTCCAGGTTAAATTTAAAGGACTCGTTTCTAACACCGCCGACGTTTTGAGAAGGAGAGGGGGTAAACCTGGACTCCCCCCCTCCGTGCATACCTCCTCTCCCTCGCTCGCACTCGCACGCAGGCAAATGTGCAGATTTAATCAGTGTGGAATGTTTTAAATGAATAATTGGGTCTGACAGATTTATTGCAGTTAATTTTGCAATAGAATGGAAAAATGTTTGGATCTCAGCCTTTAAAGTATTAGGAAAACAATTAATCCATCACATAACGGAAATTCCTGTATTACACCCTCATGTCCAATTAAATAATGTCAAGTAATCTTACATTGTAAAATGCTGAAAATTGAAGCTCAAAACGCTGGGGGAATATGTTTTAATTTTTTCAGGAACCTCGAAACAAAAATTGCATCAAATTAAAATCAGATGCTTCGATAAAAGGTTTTTTGGTTTGTTTTATTTGGAGGAGGAGACTTTCTTTTTAGTAAAAAACCCCAAACTAACAAAGAAAAAAAGCAGCCTTACTCAAAAAACATTGATTTCCTTTATTCTCTCCAGCTTTTGCATCAAGAAAGCTGTCTTAGCGAGGCAATCTCAAAGCAAATCAAAAGCGTTACTATGAAGTGTGTGACTGCAGAAAAGATCTTTAAAAGGAGATAACCAGCACTTCTCTTTTTCAGCAGGCAGAGGGGCTGATTCCAGGGTACTTACTCAGGCACAACTCTCCGAGACTTAGAGCCGTGTTTTGCTTGAACAACGTCCCGTAGGATCGAGTCCCCGGTTTAGGACCAACTGACAGCAAACTTCTGAGACTGAAAGTAAGCGGGATTCGTTTGTCTTTGTTTACCACCCAAAGCTGCTAATGCTGTAAAATTGCTTAATGTCACACTCTATCTCCTTTTTACTAAAGGTAAAGTATAAAAAAAAAAATAACAAAAAGCCTGCAAATCAAAGAACTTTTCCAGAATAACAAAACCACTGACTTACAAATGTCTTGCCTGCCCCTGAAATTTGAAACTTGGCAAATTCATCCTGTTCGCCTGCTGTACAAAAGGTCCCTGAAGCGTGTTACAGTAGGGACCCACGAGCTTCCCAAATACTTTGGCTGTTTCTAAACTAGGGGAGATGGGGCTGCGGTTTCAGGGCTCCCTCAGCTAGAGCGAAATGAAAGCGGTGGTGAAATTTTAATATCACGGAGGTTTAAGAGGAGCGCGTTCAGCTGTTTTTATGGGGGGGATTGCCGACGGTCCTGCGGCAGGCGAGGTAGGGAGCGCAGGGACAAAAAGGGATGGGAGCACGTGTCGCTAGAGAAAAGCAGCAAAAAAAAAAGTTGGAGGCACTGAAGAAGGAGTAAATATAAAACATAAGGAAACATCCTTCTTCCAGTATGTCAATGGCAAAAAATAACAAACCGAAATCTCAGGTCACATTTAAGGGCAATAAATTTTGCAGTGCCTTGCTGGCACCTCCGTTAAGGCACTGTCGGCATGGCTGGACAGATGAAAATGGGGATTGTGCTGAATGAAACAAGTATAAGACTTGGCCACCACGGTTCAATTTGTTTTTCCAAATACAACACGGTGCTTATTTTGCTGGTTTCTTATGATCTTGACGTTCTGGATACCCACATTGCCACCCAACTATTTCTGTTGCCATAACAACATCAGAAATTTGGTCCTTGATGTCCTTTTTAATAAAACCATTTTGGGACTTAGGAGCTTTCAACGGCGGGACGGTTTGTCAATTTAGGCAGCTCACACCTTTCTCACAAGGAGCCTATTTGTTTCTGTTTCCCTAAAAAAAAAAAAATCTCCAAATTTGAAAATGATGTGCCCCCCCCGCCGCCCCCTTCTTGACATTAGAAATAGGCCTGTTGCTATAAACAGCTTTTCTGGGGGACTTGGGATAGGATTTTCAAGAAATAGGCAACCTACAGCAGCCGGGGAACCACGTCCTAAGGCTTACAAAAGGAGAGAAGTACCGTACGTGCAGCCCAGCATCTGAAATAACGGCTAAGTTTTCTCCATCTATCCACCGGATGGGTTTTAAGATCTTCAAAAATTAAATATACAACCAAAAATTACTTGGAAAATGTAATAGCACTGTATATTTTGCAACTGGTCTCTTGGGAGATCCTCATCCCTCCCGCAAGGTGACTGGAGCGCTCTTCGGGAGCTGCCCTTTGGCACGGCTAATATTTTTTCTGCTTTCTCAGATCAGCTCAGAATGAGTGGGATAAAAAAAAATCCAAACCAACCCCTGGCTCTTTACCATTAAATAAATTGGATTCCCAGCACAAACAGCAAAACAATGGCCAAGAGGATGTGACTAACAAACGCTGAGGGAAGAGTCAAGCTGCCCTCTCTTTGCATATGCAGTGAAACAGAAGTCGTTGGGGTTGGGTTTTTTTTTTCCCCCCTCCTATTTAACATATCTGTGCATTTCAATAAGCTGAGAGAAACAATGCCCGGCTTTCAAAAGTTGCAAATTACTGGGAATACATTGCAAAATGTGGATAGCCCATAACATCGGAAGATGTTTAAAAGTATTTATCTTTGGGTTTTTTTTTTTTTTCTTTTTCTCTCTTAAGAAAAAGGAGAGGGAGAAATCATAATCCTCCAGGAAAATAATCCTGGACGGGGCAGAAACTGTACCGTGAGAAATGCAAGAAACTTCATGGGAAAAAATGGCTCAAGCGTATATTTTTTAAAAGAACAAATATCCATTTATAGCCTTCGCACTCGCTGGTCAAAGCCAGGCAAGGAGTTCTCTCGCCCATGTTCATTGATGATCTTCAGCCCAATGTAAATATTCCTTGCCCTCGCTGCTGATGGCAGGCAGACACCTACACACCTACATAACCGCACTTGGAGGGGGGAAAAAAAAATTCCCTTTTTTGCCGTTACCGGTGGCATTTCCGCAGTCGCTAAAGGAGCGTGACGGGAATCGCGCCCTTACCAAACAGCCGGTTTTGCAGCCCAAATTGGAGGGTGCCCACCACGCTCCGGGAAAGGGAGGACATCCTCCCCACGCGGGGAAAAAACTCGACAGCCCCCTCGGTAAAAAAAAAAAAGGGCAACCACCCAACCTTTTGAAACCCTCTCCCACTCTCGACGCGTCTATACGGACACGTCTCCTTTCGGACACTACGTGGGGTGGGGGTCTTCACCCCTGGAGGGTGTCGCCCCCCCCCCCCCCCCGGCTCCCCCCCACGGGGCGAGGGGCCCACGCCACGCGAGGGGCGGCCGAGCCCGCGTCGCCGCCGCGCGGGGAAAGCAGGGGCTCTAGTGACACCCACCGACCCCGCCGCAAAATGCAGCCCCGGGCGGGCCGCCCCAAACACCCCCGCCCCGGGCAGCCCCGGGCAGGGGTGCGGGCAGGGGGCGGGCAGGGGTGCGGGCAGGGGGCAGGCGGGGGGAGGGAGGGAATGCCTGCCAGGGTGCGGGCAGGGGTGCGGGCAGGGGGCAGGCAGGGGGAGGGAGGGAATGCCTGCAAGGGTGCGGGCAGGGTGCGGGCAGGGGGCAGGCAGGGGTGCGGGCAGGGGGCAGGCAGGGGGAGGGAGGGAATGCCTGCAAGGGTGCGGGCAGGGTGCGGGCAGGGGGCAGGCAGGGGGAGGGAGGGAATGCCTGCAAGGGTGCGGGCAGGGTGCGGGCAGGGGGCAGGCAGGGGTGCGGGCAGGGTGCAGGCAGGGGGAGGGAGGGAATGCCTGCCAGGGTGCGGGCAGGGTGCGGGCAGGGTGCAGGCAGGGGGAGGGAGGGGGAGGGAGGGAATGCCTGCCAGGGTGCGGGCAGGGTGCGGGCAGGGGGCAGGCAGGGGGCAGGCAGGGGGAGGGAGGGAATGCCTGCAAGGGTGCGGGCAGGGGTGCGGGCAGGGGTGCGGGCAGGGTGCAGGCAGGGGGAGGGAGGGAATGCCTGCCAGGGTGCGGGCAGGGGTGCGGGCAGGGGGCAGGCGGGGGTGTGGGGGCAGGTAGGGGGAGGCAGGGATGTGGGCAGGCAGGGGTGCGGGCAGGGGGCAGGCAGGCAGGAAAGCCATCAGCTCAGCATTCCTGGCTGGCTTTAGATCTCGCCAATTGTTCCCCCTTCCCTCCCGGCGGGGCGAGGAGGGAAGCAGCCACTTCAAAGAGGAAACTTTCTGCATGAGGCAGAGACGAGAGTTGTTGTCTCTCCGTTACCCGGACTATTATTATTATTAATATTTCAGTACTCTCGTTCTTTTTTTTCTTTCTTTTTTTTTTTTTTTTTGTCAGCTTGCTAATGAAGCTGTTGTTATTCCTGGGAAAAGGAGGAGGCAACGCGCGGCGAGGGGAGGCGCGCGCACCGCTAACTCCCTTCCCAATTTGTTTTTCCCTGAAGAAAATGCAAAATCTCTCTGGCGAAGGAATCGGCCAGCAGCTCCCTGCGCCCGCAGCTCGCGTCCTCGCCCCGTGGGGCTCCGAGGGCGGCCGGGCTCCGGGGTGAGCCTCTTCAGCCCCAGGCCAACCCGCAGCACCTTCTAGCACCTTCTGTCTGAGGATTTTCAAAGGGCTGCACAAACACTAATTAATTACCCGTGCTCCGTACCCATGCAAACGGAGACCCGGGGATCCATTTTACAGATGGGGAACTCCTTGCATGAGGAGACCCAGCGAGTCACCTCTATCCACGGTCGAGCCAGAAATTAAAATATTAATTTTCTTGACTTTAAACATAAGCCCCATTGATCACTTCGCCGTTCCAGGAGACGGGGAGAGACAGGCTGATCGGGAAATTAATTCCCCATCTCCTTGCAGCCAGCCTAGAGACACATAAAACCTAACAGAGAGACATAACACGGCGCTCCCCTCACGCTCGCACCCGTTTGCACAGAGGCTTTTATCCCCAAATGCTTTACACAGTCAAAACACCACCAAGAAGGAATTAAAAATCGTTAGGAGGAGAGGGAAACTAATTCGAAAAATATGGGCACGCTCATAGCTGCTCAACTGAGCCTTTAACCAGCTGAAGAGCCAGCCTGGTAGAGAGAAAGGAGAGGGATGTCCCTGGTGTTAGGAACTACAAAGGAGGAGGCTCCGGCATCAATACAGGCCAGAGTGCGGGAGACAGAGCCGGGAGACAAATACTGATGGGAGCGGGGGGGTCACGGGGATAGATGCGGACCAGATTTTCCAGGGCAACTGAAGATGCAGACAGGCACCTGGCAGGATTTTCAAAAGCAACTGAGCAAGATAGGTAGCTAAACCCCACCGATTTCAACGGATGGGAGGATGTCTAACCTGCTTATGCTCTTTTGAAAATCCCATTAAGCGCCAGCTGCATGTTTAGGAACCCAAACACATTTGAAAATTTATTGTCAGGCTCCAGGACAGGTAAATTTTAAGAGCAAACCACCGTTGTGCCGATGTCAAGAATTAAAAAAAAAAAACGGAGTCAGCCTCCCTCCCTGCCCAAAAAGGAATCGGGTGGTTAAGAAATGAGGGAATATTTCTTTCTATTTAAAGAATATTTTTGCATTTGCACATTTAGCCTTCCTCATTTCTAGCACCTCTCTTTGTCTTTCGCAATAAACCAACTGGAGTGAGTAGGGATTTCAGGCGGAAAACGAATACTGCTGCCAGGCTCCTGACACAAGTGAGCAAGTGGCAGTGCTGGGGGGGACAGGTAGGTGCTGGGGGGGAACAGGTATGCACTGGAGGGGGGACAGGTAGGTGCTGGGGGGACACAAGGCACTGGGCCACGCAGTGAGGCAGCGAGGCTGCTGGGGACGCTGCTGGGACATCGATGCGTCGCTGCAAACGCGGGCAGGCGTCGGAGAGCAGCTTTGCCATCGTGCTCAGATGTGACCGGGACACCGGGTGACATCCCTTTCCTTTCAGGGGGTGTGTCGGGGGGACTCTGGGAAGGCTGTATTTTACTATGAAATAGCTGTATATCGCACGTACACTACTAAGAATTACAGCGTTAATGATACATGGATTATTTTTTCTCTGAATCAAGGTTATTTTGTCAGTGTGGATTTTCCTGTACATTTTGATGCTTTCATTTGGATTTTCTTTTAGAAGGCTGTTAAAATAGGACTGTTGAGGGAATGCCAGACTTTCCCATGAGTTCGCTTTAAATATTTAGGTAGCAGCTGTCTCTTGATCACCAACGAACTTTAAAATCCACAGAGTAAAATCTCAACAAACAATAGTGTAAAGACAGAGACTTTCTGAAAGGTTCTTCAAAAACCCCACTATTTCTAAAGCATTTTAACGCCAACAGCTAAACTGACACAGCAAAACCATTGTGTTTTGCACCAGTTTTGTTTTGCTCTATACAGCTGTGTTTTCACAGATGCAAAACCATGTGTCTTCAGCAAAAGGTCTACTCTTCCCTTCAGATGTAAACGAAGATCAAAGGTTCAAACACAGAAATACAAGCTCCTTTTCCCTTTGGAACATGTTTTTATTTTTTTGCAGTGGCTCTAAACCAGAATTTCCATCTGTTGTCCTTCTGCAGTGTACAGGCTAACCTTAACAGCCGGGTTTGTGATGCTGTTATCTCAACTAAGAAGTGCCGAGATGAATCACTCTTGCACGTAGGCTCTGAACATCTCACCAAGCAGCAGAAGCAGGGCTGCCTCAGCCAGCCAGCCGTCATTTCACGGAGATGACGGTCGAAACGGACTCGTTCCTTCTTTCCTTTCCAACAGAAAATTAGGAATTCCCTGAATATTATGTGACTACGGTCACATTTAAAATTCTCCAGCCTAATTCTATGTTGTAGTAAACTGGTGTCATTCCTGTGGATTAAATGGCAGTGTCTCGATTTACAGCACGAGAGATTTAGGCCTACGGCTCTTACACAGTATCACTTGACATTTTTGTCTCTGCCTCTTCATCAAGCAGGCTGGGAACAGCCTCGGTATTAAAGTTTGCCTAGCTGGTTGTAAAAGTGCGGCTATCTCGATAGCGGTACTAAATTGTTGCTATTTGTAAGCCTAGCTGGGAACACGTCACATTTACCAATAAAGGCTCTATAAAAAGTAACGTATGCGTGGCAGTTATGCCCTGGAAAATAGCATTAAAGCGATGGAAGAAGCTTCTGGGATCAAAGAAGAAATTCACTGTGCCGTTATATATCTTAAAGGATAATACTATATATATATATATATATATGATGATATATGATATGTATCATATATTTGATATATATGTTATATATATTATATGATATATATATGAGAGAGATATATATGATATATATATGATATACATACGATATATATATGTTTTACATGTATTGACATAGTCCGGTTGGTATCACGGCAACAGGACACGCAGCGTAGGGCTGCAGCTGGGGATGGGCGGCAGCTCCCGCGGGGTGAACAGAGCGCTGGGGAGTACCGGGGGGACCCCGGGAGCTCTGCCGACCGAGAGGGGAGGGCAGGCGCTGTCCGTCCGGCTGTCCGTCCGGCTGGGGCAGGGCGCCCCCAGCCGCCCTGCCGGCCCCGCCCCCTGCCGGCCCCGCCCCCTGCCGGCCCCGCCCCCTGCCGGCCCCGCCCCCTGCCGGCCCCGCCCCCTGCCGGCCCCGCCCCCTGCCGGCCCCGCCCCCTGCCGGCCCCGCCCCGCGCCCCGCGCCGCTTCGCCGGGGCAGCACTGCCATCTAGCGGCGCCCCCCCGCTCCGCGCCCGGGGGCTGCGGCGGGCCCTGGGCCGGGCCGGGCCCGGGGAGGCCGCGGCGGGGGGGCGGGGGGGGGACGGACTCGGGAGGGAGCCGGCGGGGGCACGTCGGGTTTGGGGAAGGACGCGGCTGGCCTTCCGCGGGAGCGGCGGGAGGTGACGGTTTCACCTCCCCTGCGTACACCGCAGGGCCGCTTAAGCTGGCCGGAGGCGGGCTGGACCACGCCTGTCCCCCCACAGAGACCCCCAGGCTCTCCTCCTCCTCCTCCTCATTCCCGCGGCCCGCACCCCACGGTGCCACGGGGGGGCTCATCCTCCGCAGCCGTGACACCCATCGAAACGCCACCCCGATCGCCTCCGCGCTCGCCGGGGGAATAGGACGGATCCGGATCGGGAACCTCGTTCCGCAATCGCCCCACTCGCCAGTTGTCTGTGTACATGTATGGATGGACAGACGGACAACATTGCTCCCCCTGGCAAGAACAGCTGCTTGAGAGAACCACTTCACGGAGGGAGAAAGCAAAGCAGTGCCAGGGCTGGCTGCCAGCACTGGAGAGACGGGGCAGCCGGACTGGGCACCGTCACCAACGAGGCCAAGGGCCAAAGCCAGCCGGCATGGCTGCTAGCAGGCCGCTGTGGCCACCCCCGTTTCTCAGCCCAGAAAACCACCAGCGGGACACAAATTGTAAGAAGGCAACCCTGAAGGTGCAGGCGGGGTGCAGGACAGGGTATGTGCCCTGCCCGGAGTGAGCCCGCCGCCACTGAGGAGCTGGAGCAGCAGGAGCCAGGCAGAGCGGCCGCCGGCCGCCCCTTGCCCCCGCGCAGCTGTTTATAGCGCTGCCATGTCCTATTTCACACTTCTCCAGCTGTGGGGTGCATGCACGAGCCAAAAGAGGGACCGGCTTCGCAGCTGCCAGCAGGGAGGTCACTGGAGTAGGCGATGGCCGCCGTGGCCCCTCCATGCCCCCGCCAGGCTCCACGCCGGCGGGAGAAACACAGCTCGCGTGGCCCAGGCACGTGTCTTCGCCCGCACGACACAGGTGCCACCTGCTGACTTTCACTGGCGGAGGATCACCGGAGTTGCCGGTAGCAGTGCGGGCAGCTGGTCTCTTGGGACCTACAACAGGCTGGGTAAGACCTCGGCCCTGCGGAAAGTGGTGGCAGTGCCATGATTTCACCCGTTGCAGAGACGGAAATGTCGGGGCATGAGCAAGCGCTGGGCCCCCTTCCCAAGAAGCAGGGCTGGTGGGTGGCACAGGGCAGCCGGGGTGCCGCACCAGCCGCCCCTCACAGGACGCCAGGACCAGTTGTGTGGCTCGGGCATGGGATAATCGTCATCAGAGCTGCCTGCGGCTCCAGCGGGTAGGGTTGCTACCAGAGGGTATATGCCTCTGCCCACGGTGATGGGAATCTTCTCCAAACTTCCCCCAACGCGGTTGGAGCTCTGTGATAGCGGGATGCACACCAACCCCCTCTTCCCACAGCACGCTTCCCCTGGAGCTGCCCGGCAAGTGCAAATCTGCACATTTTATGGGCCTGCATTGAAGGCCCATAAGGCTTTGGATTAGAGTTGTTCAGTACTTTAATGAGTATTAAATTAGCTTCGGCAGCAGCAGAAACCCCCAAAAGCATGCTATGCAAATTACACTCACTTTGACAAAAAACACACACGGTGATGTTGTTATTTGTAGAAGCCAGCACAATCATGGAAGAATAGCTCATCAGTAACTCTTCCTTTGGAAAAAGTCTCCAATGGGCACAGCAGGATTTAATTTCTACTTTTTATTTGGGGGTGGGGGGCCAGAAATCAATGTTTAATAGACTTTAGCTTTGCCAAAGATATTCGCCAAGTATAGCTTTTGTCAAGTTCAGCCTTTTTTGTTTTCTCCTGCCTAAGTCCCTCTAAATATGCAGGGCAAACACAGTGCCACGGTTCCAGAGCAGGAGAGAAGAAATGAGTGTATGCTGAAGAATCAGATGGACACCTGTATTTTTGGCAAAAAACTTGAAAATTTGATAAGTACTTCAAAAAATTTTTTGGTAAAAAAAAATCATTGTTTATCACCATTTGCCAATTCAAATTAAATCTTTACAAGTATATCAGAAGAGAAGTTGCAAAAGGCATGATCTTTTCTTGCTCTGTACTGTTTCAGTTGTGGTTGCTTTTGCTCCTTACAGAAAACAGCCGGAGTTGGCAATAACAGTAATTCCACATTGCGCAGGGGGTACGAGTTCAGCAGCATGTTTTCCCGTGACCTCTATGCAAACCAGAAGGACACAAGCCTACGTACTGCTGCTACAGAATTTCATCACCACTTACTGCTGCTTAGGAAGAACCACCAAGAGTACCATGAAGATGGTACTCACTAGAGCTGGTTGAAATTTTTTTGTATTAAGAAAGACTTAATAAAAAACTCACTGTCAAACCTTTGACATTTCGCTATTTCAGTCAAAACCGGAAGGCAAAGAATATGGGCACAGCCTGGTCTACCGTTTTCATTTTACTGGCCCTCTATTTTCACAAAAGCAAACTAGAAAAAGGAAGAGAAGGGTAAGAGGAAGCGAGAGCGAGGAAAGAAAGAAAACCAAAAGAAAACAAAATGTTGGTAATTTTTCTTTAAACAACAGAAATATCAAGAGGAAAAAAGTCTCTTTTTCCAAAAGTCTGGATATTTTGCTTTATGTTTTTCAACCAGCTCTAATGTTATCTAAACAGGAGCTTAGTAGAGATGTAGCACATCAGCCAGTGGATGAATTTACTCTTCATGGAGAATATGGAAAAAAACCACTTTTATTAAATTGATTAGGTATTGCCATTGGGCGAGTACCCATGTGGGAAGAAAACCTATGCACTTCAGCTAGGGAGAGGGAAAAGAGGAACATGAAATGCTTTCTAGGAAGCACTGTGCTAAGCGGCAGCCATAAAACTTCTGCCAGCAGGACACCTACTGCTTTCGGTGATTGAAGGCTGCAGGCAGATGTCCTCTTCTGAACCTAACCTGAGATGGTATCAACCTAGGGTGCTTGGAATCCCCCACCAGCCGGATGCGATTGCCTCTGCAACCATGCTGGTAGGAAGGGGTTGCACAAGTGCCCCTGACCCCGCTGCAGGCACAGTGAGCCCCATTAGTGCATATCGAACTTCTCTGAGGCAGGCCTACGGGAGCAATCGCTTCTCCCGAAGCAGCAGTGAGACGGGGAGCGGTGCCATTCTCAACCAGCACGGCAGGCTCCAAAATGCAGAGTTAACGACCTTCCTCTAGCTACCAGCTGCTGGTAAGAGCAAACACGCAGAGCTGTTTCAGGACATCAGTCCCAGTTAACAAGCTCGAGCTGAGCATTTCACTCCTGTGCCATGCTTTCGCACAGCCCAAGCACAGTTTTGCTTACTTTCTCTGCAATAATTAGAATTCAGCTGTGAATTCCCTTCCCTCGCACTGATTAATTTTCATTTCAGTACCAATTAGTAAAGGCTAAACTTTAGGGTTTATACAAGGGAAACTGTTGCACGGCTTAGGACCAAAAGTAATTCTTCGATTTCTTCTGTTTCAAACAGAAAGCTTTACTGCCTCTTTGTTGTGAGAGCAACCTAGATCAGAGAAGTGACAACTCATCTTCACAAAGACAATAATGCGAGAGCCCACTATCTGAACACGAGGTTGTAATGTAACACGATTAAACAGCCTTTCTGTTGTAGAAAGATGTAAACAATTGCTACAATCACGAGACCCGAGTTTTTCTGCAATTGCAGATTTCCTGTGTGCTAATGTGTTAGTCCAACACTTCTGGTGTTCCAATAGCAGGGGGTCTGCATTAGCAACGTTGGTCTTTTTGTTAACAAAACCCCTCAACCTCCACATTTACTTAGATCTGCACCTAAGCACTGGATAGGGATGTCTGCTTACCTACAGCTTGGATTCCTTCTTTTCTTCTAAATTTCTGGAATTTGCAGCCTAAGCAGACTGGGAAAGTACACATTTTTCCCAATTAACCCTGCAGAAAGTTTTGTCTCTCCACTAACACAACACCATCAGTCTCCACGTTCTGCTTCTTTCACGGAAGTAGAGCATCTACAGCAGGATCATGTTGCGGTCTATTACTAAGTTGCCAGACACTCCTTATTTTCGGTTGCACCTAATTTTGCCAACAGCAGGGACAGGAATTGTCTGTGCTACGCGTCCACTTCATGCTGAAGTTCTGGGAACTTTACAGTAGTAACAGGTGATTTCAAAGAGTGAGGTTCTTCTGGATATTAAAATTACCAAGACCTTTAAAAATGTTCCTTTTCAATTACTTCCAACTTAACAAGGAGGACTGGGAGTCTTTTGTATTTTATGTACATCTTTGTCATGCTCACTAGCAATCACCCAAATTTAGCCAAGTTAAAAACCTCTGAAGAACTGCAATTCAACATAGGCAGGGAAGATTTGTTTCATTTAAGATGATAATAATCTAAATGTTTTGCTCTGCTCCTTCCATTTGCAGCCCTTGGTCAGACCAGACTCTGCAGTACCCCATCCCCTTGAGGGAGCTCCACAGCACAGCTCAGGTACAGATCCCAAACCTCTTGCCCCATGACGGTGGCTGTCAGCAGTTCTGGGAAGACATGGAAAGAAGGTGTTTTGCTTATGCATTCCCCAAAACCTTCCCCCAAATGCTGAGCCCTAAGAGGAAAGCTAGTCCTGGCCAGGCAAGAGTGCTGAAGTAAGTGAGAAGCCTCAGAAGGGGAATGGGACTGAAACAATGCACTGCAGAAAAGAGAGGGCAAGACAGAGCTGCAGCAGAAAGCATCACATAACTTGCAATGGCCCACTGTGCACCTGAGTGTCTTTAGTTGCAAACTTTCCCCCAAAACCCAGAAAAAGTATCATAGTGCCACCAACTACAATTCAATTGTTAGACAATAAGTCAGTGGGACTTTGGCAGGCTGCAGTTCCTGTGATCTGCTTGTACTGGGGGCTCATACTTGCTCATGTCATGCCGAAAGGCTGTGGCAGAAAGTGGCCCTAAGGCCACTACGATCCCCGTTTTCCTTCCACCCCCTGCAGTCCTGTTTTTTGAGCCCCCTCTCTTACAAGGACAAGGCTTCTGTCTGCCTGCCCCGGCTCTGTGCCGAGGAAGCAGCGTGGCCCCCTCCCTCTCCATGGATGGCGCCAGGCACCGACCGTGCTCCGGGGACAGAAGTGGCAAGGGCAGCGGCTCAGTGACACCAGGGCACAGCGAGCAGGCGTAACCCCTGCGCAGAGGACACCAGCACTGTTTCAGCACCTAATACCTTGGTGCCATGTGCATACAGGTAAGTGCAATATTGCAGTACTACCTGCATGTTGCCCACCACGGCTCGGCGCTCTCCAGCTCACAAGCCGTGCTGACAAACCATGTGGGGTCCAGGACCATTTCAGGCTAAAACACCCTCTTGGCAGCCTGCAAAAACCACATTAAAATACTACTGCTAAGACTGCAAGGCAAACTAACAGAAAGTTAGGAAATAGCCAAGTTCATGTCTCTGTGTAATCCAAGTTCAGCCCTCAGGGCACACAGCTTATGAAACTGTCTTCCATAATATATTCCTGCAGAGATGTTTTATGGGACAGACCTGAATCATGACTGGATAAGGAAGATTATTTCTGTAGGAACCTGGGAGGGTTTTTGCTTGTTTGTTTGTGTGTTCATTTAAAGTTTTTTTCAGGTCTTGCTCTTACCAGGGGACACACTGCAGATGCGGTGCTAGTTGACATGCAGTTACATATTCACTGGATCTGAGGGAGATGATAAAAACAAGGCCAAGCATGAGCTTTGAGGCCAGTCTATGAAGACTCATCTAAAAACTACTTTCTTACTTTAACCAATACTTGATTAATACCAGTTACTTGGATAACTAACTGGAGCAAGGACAGGAACTGGGTCTGCCCTCTACCAAGTAAATGCCTGTACCTATTCATCTAGAAAGTCATGGTTTAACCCATTACTAGTTAAAACAGTGTTTTGGAAATATAGGTTTGAATAACGTCAAAAATAAGGAAGATCTGATGCCATTGCTTCTTATCACAGAGCAATTTCTAAAGTAAGAGGACACTCCTGTCAGCATTTTTGTTTCCATACTCTTCTGGAAGGGTTACCTAATTAAATCAAATTCCAAAATGCTTCTGGAACCAAGAGCTTAGGTAAGTGACTGTAATAAAGGGCTAAGAGCTCAGAATCTCGAGTGGAAGAAAGCACGTTCCTGAAACCCACAGTAAGGATACTAAACCTGTGAAAAGGCTGTGATTTAAGGAATGATATTGCTGCAGTATTTCCCCTTGTCTAGGTTTAAGTGATTCCCTACTCACTGTGTCTTCTAAGTAATTCCACCTCTTCTCAAGCATAGTGAAGTCACAGCCATGATACTGTATGGGTCTCTTTAGAAGCTTCTACTTGGCACAGAATTAAAATTATTCTGATAAAGTAAAAGAGTGCAGGTGAAGAGGATTTGCATGCACCGAGCTTCTGGTTCCACCCCCCAAGCTATTAGTGCAATAAATGGTATTAGTCCTCCCTACACAGCTCAGCTCACTAGCTTTTCTAATAATAGTAGAGGAAGCCTATTTATCTAACCTAGTGCTGCTTTTCTGCTCTGATGGCAAGGTGCCTCGAAATTGAATGCTGAAATACAGATCTCTACCTCCTTAACTGTAAGCTGACAACTGAGCACCCAAATTTATGGGACATTCATGACCCTCATCTCCCTACGCCTCAGCTCCCTATTTGTAAAACAGTAGTAATACCAGTCCTTTTCATCGTGAGGGTTTTTTGAAGATAAATTAATTAATGTTTGTTAAGCATTCAGATATTTATAGCAATAAGTGCCATAGAAAAGCTCACGAGGAAATTAACAATTCTGTCTTCACAGCAGGGTTTCAACAGTGTGCAGTAAATAAGGCCTAGGGCTACACACTGAAAAATTAGGAGAAAACAAAATATTGAATAACTGCTCATTAACTCAGCATTGTCCATCCTGTTCACTGAGGCAGGGGTCCTGTGGAAAAACCCGTGTATGATCCTAAAATTAAAGACTATGCTATCATGCTAACATATACGGGGTCTGAACTTCGATTGCATCAGCTATCTTCATTCTGACATTTCCTAACTCCTGCATATTTTACTTTCCAGCCTTAATGAGGCTGTTTTGAGCTGTTGCATGTCTTTGCAGTCTCCCCTTATGAGAAAAGACTTGTAAGAATGCAGTGGGCAGGGAGGTACAGAGGCTGAATGAATGCCTGTATCATAAAAGAAAGCAAGGTTAATAATAATAATAAAATTATCAAAAGAGAACTTCAGCAAAATTTTGCTCCAGTCTTTTAAAAGGCAAGAAAATACTAGGGATTCAATGTACAGCTCACGGCAGTAACATGCAACCAGTAGGAATTTCCAGAGGAAATGGTGGTCAGAGAGAGTATTTACCCACTTAAACAAGATTTGGTCATCAACACGCAACCATGCAGCCTTCCATGCAGTTGTGCTCTCCATCTCCACGTTTGGATGTGAAAGCTGGAAATCAAGTGCCTTCAAAAGCACTAAGTGTTAAAAATCAAGTCGTTTGTAAGCTCTAAGTAACTCTCGGTGTTTGTTTAAGAATTCCTTATCTGCAAAATTACGTGGAAAAGGAGAGTGCAATATTAAGGATCTGTTAAGAGCGGAGCAGGAACATTTGCCTTGGCAGGCGTGCCTCTGGGCAGTGGGAGGAGGACTGCACAAAACGGGCCGTCTGGAAGTATCCCTCCACACAATCTTTCTTAGAGAGGGAAATTTATGAGGACATACGACAGCAAAGATACCTGTCTGTCGGGACAGACAGATATCACTGAGCCTTAGCTGTGATTGGAGGAGCATCTAACATGGCAATGGATTTATATGTCACATCATCATAGCTAAAATTAAAAAAAAAAAAAAATTAAAATAAATCATATAGCCTGAAAATATGAGGCAATATAATTGCAAAAGTAAAGTATATTCACCTATTGGGAAAGTCCTATATGTTTTTGTCAGATATTTAATCCCACGATGAGTTCTTTGTTCAAAAAAGAATAGCGGTAGTTTGGGGGGGTGGAGGAGAAGGAGAAGCCCAAACGCAAGATTTAAGTTAAGAAATACCCATCAAAATGTTAGGTACTGAGCTGCAGAAAAAAGATAAGTATGAACACGAAATACCTTGCTAAAGAAAAACCCTAAAAATAAAGTTTGTAGTAACAAGTTCAAAGATATGAAAAGAAGGGCCAATGGGAAAATGGCATTTTTCATTTCTTAGCCACTGAGCATCTACATTCATTAACTAAGACTTCGTATTTTTAGACTATTTTTTCCTTCCGCTACAAAACAAAAGGAAAATGGTGGGGGAACCAAAACATACTTGATGTAACTACATAAATGTTAATTCTGCCAGAAACGCTTGCTTATTCTTTGAACGGTAGCTACCTAGCTTGAATATATAAACCAGAGGGGAAAAATCTCGAGGATATTTTTAAACTGTGCAGCACCAGAAATGTTTTAACACTTGCCTGTTGAGGAAGTTTTTGCAGTGAGAAGTTTCTCTAGAGACATTATTTACAATACTGATTTAAGGCCTTACTTTGTCCTTCCTCCTCAAAGAAGAAAAAGAAAAATAATCCCATTGACTTCAGAGCAAGCAAATGGATTGCTAGTGATGAGATGACCGTAAAGAAGATTCAAATGATACACTTTTGCCAGGTATTGTCCTTCTTTTATACTACCTCTGCAGAATCACACTAATTAAGTAATTAATAAAATGCCTACTTTCAATTGATTAACATATTCACTCATATTCCTTATTTAAGAGTAACTCTTAAAAATAACTAGGTATTAAATTCAAGATCCCAAGCACCCGATTCAGCAGTCAGGTTGCATTGTGCTGAGCCACGCAATTCCTTGTATACGCTAACAGTCTCACGCTCGCCGTAGGAGCGGTGAAAGAGCTGTGTTGTCCTTGGCTTTTCAGGGTTTTTTTTGGTCATCTGTACTTTTTGTGGTGCGGCAGATAACCACGTTTTTCTTATGTACCAGCCTTTAACTGGGCTTTGAAACCCAAGGGGGAAATCCCAGACGGCCTGAAGCCAGGGGGAATTTTGCATTGCATTCAGCCAGCCTGCGATTTCATTTCCCTCGAAGGCTTTTTGCTTCAGACTACGTCGCTTTTAGCAGCACCAGACACCGTTCACAACCACCAGACCACCACGAAAGACAATACAGCGGAAAGAATGTTAAAGATTTGTTCGACCGAGCTGCAATCTTAACCGGTGTGACCGTCCGGCTTTTATCTGTCCTCGCAGTGGTTTGCACGATCAGCTCAATTCTTTGCAAAACTGCACCTGGAAGCAAACGTTTGCCGGCAGCAGGAGAGACTGCTAAGCGAGACTTTCACAGCCACAGCCGCTTCCAGCACACCATTGTCTTGGGCTGGTGGTAAACTAGCCGCAGTGGCAAATAAATGCTGGTAACGGTACAGCGTGCAAGGGGAAAACTTGACTTGCGTCGCATTAAAACGCATGCACGCGCATGCACGCACGCGCACGCGTCCCGCTCGGCGCTCAGAAAATGGACAGACTGAGTAGCATCTGTGCTGGGGGGGGGATATGGAACAAATAAGTAATTGCTGTTTTTACTAAGTAAAGCAGAAAATTACAGCATATCAACAGCCAAGAGTGTTTGTTGCCTGGGAAGAACCATTTGTGTTCCAGTTTGGGCTTTTTTACTCATTTGAAGTCTGTGCCTCAAAGCACATTAAAAGCATTTTAATTATTATTGTGAGTTTATGTCCTTGTATAGATTTACAGTCTATTACTATAACTGGGGGGGGGGGGGGGGAGGGAGGGAGAAGAAAACAAAATAAATAGATCCAAGCAAATTTTCCATATTTTTAACAGTGAAATCTGGAGGAAGATGCAGCTCTGAATTAACACCTTAGAAAACGTCTAATTCTTTTCAGAGAGCACATATTGTATTAAAAATCTGTCTTGGTTTATCAGAAAAGTGTGTGGCTATATGTATGTTTTCTTAGCTACATTCAACTCTCTTCAAAAAGACATCCACCAGAATAGCACTCTTTAGGGACAATGTTTCAGGGTTGACAAGAACATTAAACCATATTATAATTATCTCTTCAATGAAAACACGGCTTTGTGGTGGAGGCAATGCACGGTTCTCAAGGCGAGTGTTATTAGGCTGTATGTGTTTTCTTGGAAGGAGATTCATGGAAAGAAAAAAGCTTTATAATTTACCGCAAGGAAAAAAATACAGAGTACATGTCATGCATAGCAAAAGGGATTTTACAAAGAAGGCACTAAGTTGAGTGCCTCACTTATCTTCAAGAATGCTTCTACATAATAAGTGTGGGGATCGGTTTAACACAAGCTACAATATAGATATAACACACGCATACAATTCTCTGTGACCATTCATATAGATAACTGCAAAAAAATTGTCTGTAAAGTAAGGTAAATATAAAGCAATTGCCTCCTATGCCATAAATGGGTTCTGCCTCATTCTTTGAGAGGTCACCGCTGAACAGCACACATTCTTATCGCAGTTCAGATAATAAAATCTGTTATTCTTAACGTGAATACAAAGGTTTTCTAACCCATCTTCCACATTTGAAATACTGTTTTCTCAAATTAATCCAGCAGTTAGAAAGTATCAGTTCTGAAATGGCGAGCAAAGTTACAAACTGCACCAAGATGATTCTAACATATTCATAAGTGACTGTATTTAATATGCATATCTGTACACGTACTATCCACACACACATTTGGATTTATTTATTCGGATTTAAAAAAAAAATACTGTGGATTTTTAATACTTTTGCAAACACCTGAATTGTTTTAAAACAGGAATTTTTCTTCTTGTTTGCAAAAACAAGATTGCAACTTTGTTTTCTTTAGTATGCTGGCAAATGGATAGATTTAAATTCCTTAAAACGGAACGAACTAGAGGAAAGAAATGAATTATGTTAACCAACAGTTTACATATACCCTGAACACGGCAAACACTGACAATATTATGAAAATCATGTACACAACACACTAATAGAGAATTGTAAAGCCGTGGCATTTCCGTTGTGTGCATGCAAGTCCAGGCACACACAGGCGTAAGCACAAAAGGCAACAGCCCCACTAAACAGCTACCAAAAATATACCCAATTGGCCTAATACTAGACACAACAGCTTGAGCATTCTTAGGAAAAAAAAAAAAAAGTCAGAAACTCACCAAATCTTGGTTTTAAAAGCATGCTAGGTATCCAGAGAGAGAGCATTCTGAACAGTCAATTACTTTCACATTTTGTCCCAGGACTTTAAAAGTTAAAGGCATAGTTCTGCCAATTGTGAGATGCCCCATCCAGCACAGACCACCCACAACTACTGATTTTCCATCTGGTGAACAAAACAGACATCTCCCTAATTATTTTTAAAAAGGTTTTTTTTCCTAACATACTTCCTTTATTTGTCTGTGACCTGGAACTTAATGGAAAACCTGGTAGATGCCAACCTCATTTCTTGTAATGAAGCATCTTATTTTCCCTACTTTAAGCATGCTTATTTAAAGGCTGTTTAATAGAAAGTTATTACCTAAGCCGATCTTTGATAGGACCTAAATTACTAAATAGTTTGAAATTATAACAACTTTATATCGAACCCTAAACATTCTAGTTAAATATTAACCGTTAAAAGTTCTTCCCTTAAACTAGTATATTAAAACAGAAAGCAATGAGGTTTACAGTCTCATATGCTGGGTTCCCATATTGCCAGTGTCAAAATTTATGCCTTTTTTCAGCAATATGGTTGCCATTGCCAGCACCACGCTTATAAATGCCAACTGTAATTAAAATCTGGCACCTTATACAAGCATTAAACACGCTTAAAGATTAATAAATAAAAAAAAAAAAATCATCTTTATTTTAAAATACTCCTTGCAGTGTATGCAGGCTTAAAAAAAAGTTCTTCTTCTGCCAATTTTAGAAACATCACAGAAAAAAAAAAAAAGGTCCAAGTTGTCCTGAAAATCAGTCTGGAAAAACCTATATACGGTGCTAATCTTTCACGGTGGATGCACGTGAGGGAGAGATGGCAAAACCTGCATTTTTACTTAAAAAGGACTACAAAGAAATAACATATTTAAAAATCTGGGCCCTGGGCAAACACAGGTAACACGCAGCCTTTACCTCAGCATCCTTTACACTGGCTGTTATAGTTCAATAGACACATAAAGCCTCATCGCTTTTACGGTGAACGCCCAAGCAGGGTCGTGGACCCCAGAGCCCGATGAGGGAGATGGCAGATCACGCGGAGAGGAACGGGGTGCACCTGTAGCCCGTTCACGTTAACTGTTTTGGGGAGGCAAACGCCGTCATCTAGGTTTTTCATCTGTTACGCACCCCTCATTGCTACATTCCCCTGCCTCCCGCAGTGAGCAGCGGGCTGGGCAGCCAGTTAAGAAAATCCTCTTCTGGCCTCATCAACGAGAGAAGTGATTAGCAGGAGGCTCCCGGAGGCTCAGGACATATAGACAAAACATACAGAGCTACCTTGGGAAATAACTGTGGGGAAAAGGGGGAGCTGGGGAAACAGGCCATTATACCCAGTAAAATTTCAAGCCATAAATTCCTTTTCTACTTACTAATAGGCTACCTCTATTACACAGCTGGCTTATGGACCTGCTGAAGATGAGGAACCTATGTTCATGAGAGGTTCAAACCTAAAGAAGCTACCCAGCAAGGTCGAGCCAGGCACACAGCAGCAGGTGCACAAACAGCACAGCGCTGGGGCACCCCGAGATTTGCTTCTTGGTCTGGCAGCACTGCACCAAGCACTTGTCTCTTGCCCCCATCATTCACCCTGGCTACAAGGTGAGGAAGAGCCAACCAGCCATGCCGTCAAGTAAGCTACTGGAGAAGGACAACCTCTCGGAAACTTAGCACCGTTCACAGACTCCACTTGTGGGGGAATGGGTATAAAAAACGGGCAGCCTAACCATTGCCAAACTGATCTTTTAAATAGTCAGCAACAGAAAGCGGTGTTTTTTCAAAGCAATTTGATGAAAGGTTATGAATTAGCATTTACAAGAACAGCTTCTGATGCAATCGGCAGATGGAGAGGAACCACAATGGTGCCTGTCTCAAAGTTTGAGACACCAAGGACCAACGGCAGCAGGACTTGGCGTCTTTGTAGCGAAGGCACGATGACCGAGACCTCTCCATCCTGCCCTCCGTATCTCATTCTGCTGGTGCCCGAAGCAACGTTTTTCTCGTGATCCTACCAGCAGAAGAGGTAATTAAATTTCATTGTGGGGTGTCCCATATACCAAATGTTTATGGACAGGACTGAAAATTCTATCCTCACGTTTTCTTGACATCTCATTCTTGGCTGAATTTCTGGGTCCTTATGCCAAGTTTGCACTTATGTTTATGCTCACTTGTAGTACCTCAGTTATTGATGACTTTCAGCAGGATGAAATCTTTTCAGCCACTTATTTTAAAATAATGAGTTAAACTACCAAGTGGGAAACCTTGAGTTAAATAATTAATTTGAATCTTGTTTTCCCATTTAAACATTTTAGTTAATTTCTTGGAGAAAGGTTAATTCTCAGTTTGTAACCACTAAAGTATGTTGCTTTGTAACTAAATATAGCTTTTACACTAAATTTGGCACTTCTTATTGCTAGCCAGAAGGACTGAGTAGCTCCGCTGATATATATTTAAGCTTTTCTATACCTCATTATACATTTTTTTCAGATTAATTTTACTGTTTTTGTTAAAAAAAAAATCATGCATGGCACAATTCTTATTTACTAGCTGATCCCTTTGTGTTTACTTATGATTTGTATTTCTTTGGATGGAAACAGGAATGCAACTTAAAATATAACGAGACAGTTTATCAGTTGCATAGCACTGTCTTAAAGAGGCTAGACTTAAAAAAAAAAATTGTGATTTGATTTAAAAATTGATCTATTAAAATAACTTGGTATTAGCTAGAATTAGCACCAATCTAGTATTTGGTCATAATATCCTTCAATATTGCAGTATTAGGAAATCTAATCCTCTCATAATTAGCTTTTATTCACAGATTGGTAGAGAAGAACAAGCTTTTCTGCTTCTTTCAACTCCCAATTGGTCAAGTTTGAATAAATTAGTCATTTAACTGAGCTAATTGAATATATTGAAGAAAATATTCTCTTGGTACTTGCCAAAGAGACTACTGATCTCAAAAGCCAACTCAGTACTTCAAATACTTTGGGTTTCCAGAGTTTAGGCAGTGACTTTCATCAGCTGAATGGTCTGACCCACAACCTGGAAGCATTGTTTCTATTTTGTTTGTTATTTTTTATGATTTAAGCAGATCACAGTAAGCTTAGGCCTTGGCATAATTCTAATAGATGTATTTTTAAGAACACATTCAGCGTAAATTTTGAAAACTTCTTGTTATTTATTTATTGATCAATAAGTTTTTACTATCTCATTGACTCAGGGTTCAGCTCTTTGCTTATCATTTAGTTCCAGAATTACTTTTTTTAATGGAGGAATGTACCAGCATTACCATTACTAGTGGCAGAAAGCAGCAAGACCTACATCTCAAATATTTTATATAAAAATGCCAGAAACCGAATATTTTTATCAGTTGTAGAACAGGATGAAAGTGGTCTGACAAAGAAACTGGAAGTGACTAAAGCATTAAAATCAATGTCTTTCTCTTCTAAATTAACTCCCTCCATGGTTGTGGAGCGAAGACATCCTGCAGCCATCCCTCCCCACACAGCAGACCCTGTCATGCATTGCAACAGATGAATCAGGGAGGGGGGTGAATATTTCAGTCTCTGAAGTCAAGGCCTCCAAACACCTTTGAGGTCTACAGTACCAGAAAGGCCCAAACTGTTGCTGGTTTCCCCCAACAAGTTTACATTTGGTTTGAAACCACTTAATTACGCCATTACCATTGCATAATGAATGTGTGATTTTATACAGTCACAGATCAATAACAAACCTAAATCATCACAGAATCATAGAATGCTTTGGGTCGGAAGGGACCTTTAGAGGTCACCCAGCCCAGCCCCCCTGCAGTGAGCAGGGACAGCTTTAACCAGATCAGGTTGCTCAGAGCCCCGTCCAACCTCACCTTGAATGTTGCCAGGGATGGGGCCTCCACCACCTCTCTGGGCAACCCATTCCAGTGCTTCACCACCCTCATGGTAAAAAATTTCTTCCTTGTATCTAGTCTAAATCTATTCTTCTTTAGTTTAAATCCATTACTCCTTGTCCTGTCACAAGAGGCCTTGTTAAAAAGATTGTCCCCATCTTTCCTGTAGGCCCCCTTTAAGTATTGGAAGGCCGCAATAAGGTCTCCTCGCAGCCTTCTCTTCTCCAGGCTGAACAACCTCAACTCTCTCAGCCTGGCCTCGTAGGAGAGGTGCTCCAGCCCTCGGATCATTTTGGTGGCCCTCTTCTGGACCCGCTCCAGCAGGTCCATGTCCTTCTTGTGCTGAGGGCCCCAGAGCTGGATGCAGCACTCCAGGTGGGGTCTCACCAGAGCAGAGCAGAGGGGCAGAATCACCTCCCTCGACCTGCTGGCCACGCTGCTTTTGATGCAGCCCAGGATTCGGTTGGCTTTCTGGGCTGCAAGCACACATTGTTGGCTCATGTCCAGCTTTTCATCCACCAGTACCCCCAAGTCCTTCTCCGCAGGGCTGCTCTTAATCCCTTCACCCCCCAGCCTGTATTGATATCAGGGGTTGCCCCGTCCCAGGTGCAGGACCTTGCACTTGGCCTTGTTAAACCTCATGAAGTTCAGACAGGTCGACTTCTCAAGCTTGTCCAAGTCCCTTTGGATGACATCTCGTCCTTCTGGTGTGTCAACCACACCACTCAGCTTGGTGTCATCTGCAAACTTGCTGAGAGTGCACTTGATCTCACTATGTCATTGATGAAGATATTAAACAGCACTGGTCCCAGTACGGACCCCTGAGGGACACCACTTGTCACTGGTCTCCATTTGGACAGTGAGCTGTTGACCACTACCCTCTGGATGCCACCATCCAGCCAATTCCTTATCCACCAACCAGTCCACCCATCAAATCCATATCTCCCAATTTAGAGAGAACCATGTCTTCATTTTTCTTTTTTAGATTCTGCCATTTATTGGTTGTGTTTTAAGGTTAATAGATCATTTTCCAGGCAAAAGTGGTCAAAGAAGCTGATAAAAAAACCCCCACAGCTGCCCAAAGAAATGCAGCCCTTTGATAGCATATTCTTTTTCTGGTTTATCTTGTTCAGGAGCATCAGTGCTGAGTTCCTGCGGGACGACAACCTGCTAATAGCATGTGTCTTAGATGATGATACTGACCTTAAAGACAAAGTTGACATAACTGAACTCTGTATCATTTCAGATATACTCAAAGGAAATCTCTCTCAACTGCATAAAGACAACAGTGGACTTCAATTTTGGTTTAGAAATTCAAAATCTGGAAGTGCCAAGTCAACTTTCTCACTCTGAACATGTCTTTGTGCAAGCACTGGGTTTTCCTTTATTTATTTATTTGTTTCTACTGTATAAGACAGGTTTTTATCCATTCCAAATATTTCAAATTACTGAATCTAGACATGCTTTTCCCTATTTTAAGATTCTATATCGGAATGAAAAAAAATTAGGAAGTGCCACACCACTTTTTGGTAAATAATTTTCATTTCTTTCCAACATTCCTCTCGGGACAGATGAACGTGAAGTGGGGCAGGAGCTTCAGGCTTGAGAATGCTCATGTGGGAAGGAAGGAACACTGCTCAGGCTGTATTTGTCAGAAAAGGTTAAGCATGTGGGTGGAAAGGAGCCCCTTTGATTTTTAGTCTTAGAAAGCTCTATAGCATCAAAAGCTCCAACACTAGGGTTTTGTACCTTCAGACAGAAGTGATCCAGTGCAGCCAAACTTCTAGAGAGCTGAAGAGTTTATGTGGACCCAGCCTTACTGGGAAGAAAGAAACTTTTCCTCCTAAAATGAGACTCTTCCTCCTTAGGCAGGGAAAGAGGGAAAAACACCAATCCAACCTGTAACCTCTCTGTAGAGCACCACAGCCTTCACCCTAAGGTGGGCACTGTTTGGCACCCCTGTGCTTCATGTGCTGTGGGAGTATGGAAGTAACTAGTGTAAGCTGGTGAGCAGACAGCACACAAGTCAAATTTTCATCCGCACTGAAAGATGTGGATGTACTTAAGGCATGACAAAAGTAAAGAAATACATGGCAAGAGAGGGACTCTCAGATTAAAAGTACCACGGGTCAGAAAACACAGTTAACCGACAGCAAAAACAAAAGGGGACGGGGGAGGACGGGGGGGGACAACGGACCAAAAAACATGAGAGCAGAGACGAGCATCCTGCAGAAACACACTGAAAGAGATGGTTGGGGATTTTTGTCATCAGTCTGCCTTTTGCAGAGCAGTGACTGGCACCACCAAAATTTGGCTGACTGGCTTCCATACAGCATGTGAATGGACCTTGCACAACAGCTCTGCTGGGCTGACGGGTATATAAAAGTGTATGAAAGAGGTTAAAAGAAGAAAAGTCCAGAAAGAGATGACTATCCCCCTGGAAGATAAGCTTTGCTGACCCAATACCATTAACTTTCAGAACCTTGTTCAAAAAATAACTACAGAAAATTCCTGCAAAGACAAAATGTAAATCCAAAGGAAGGACCAACATAGGAGGAAAATCCAGAATTATGGTCTCTGGCAGCTGTGATACCCAAACATCTCAGGCTAAACTAGATACAGTGTTCTTACTTCATCTTGGTGATAACCTCCCTTGAAACAGGCCACCACAGGAGGTTATCCTGTAGCACCAGAAACACCAGAGTCACAATGCATAAGAAAACCTCTCATCAAAAATGTCATAGTACCCATCAATGATGAAAATATACAATGAGGCACACCTGTCTCAAGAAGTAAGTCAAAGCACGGCACAGAAGGAACACGTGCTTTTGGAAAATCGTGTACTACCTCTTCTGCACTGAACCTCTGGTGAAGCACCGCAAAAGCTCTGCCACGTGGGTCTTGGGCACAGCTAGCACGTCAGGCAGAGGGAGTGCCATCCAACGCCAAATTGTTTAATATGACGTTGCATCTCTTTTCCTGTGAATTAAGCTAGAGTAAGATTTATCTCATGTTTTGCAATCTGGCTGAAGGAGAGAAGGACTCCAGAGCAGCAGTCCATGCTGGGAGCTCCCTCTTTCATTTGATTGTGGCAGGTAAGTAGAAACTGCAATTTTTTCCACTATTCAACAGATGTTTGCTGGTTACAGTGAAACGGCCAGAAAGGTAAAGAACCTCAATGTGCCTACAAATTAAACTGCCTTCTTATGCTCATGATTATTATTCATCTGCTCTAGGTTGAGACAGGGCTATATGGAAAAAAATCTTGAATTTCTGTTGTCACTGAAGCAGCTGCGTCACAAGCAGAAAACCTCAGGCTGCAGAGGGGGTGCCCATCTGCAACCTTTTACAAGCCCTAAAAACTCACACCGTACATAAAGTTTTCAAAAACTGAAGATGAATTACATGTTTTGCTTTGCACAATGCCTGTTGGAATTACATTCTACTTCTAATACTACTTTAAAGCTCTTTTCATAAGGTTACTGTTGTTCTCACAACACAGCACACCAAGAATGATTAAAATCTGAGTAAATCCTGTTTGTTATTTTCCATAATTTACCTATTTATCTAAACCCACATGTTCCTTAGGAGAAATGGCAACATGTTAGTTCCCTCCTGCCCGAGCAAAATAGAAACACTATGTATTATATTACATTATATCATAAGCTTTGGTAACCAGTATCTCCCTCCAGGAAAAACCGCACGTGTTGCCCTCCGCCTTTAACAGGAACACATGGGTTCCAACTGGCTGCCATTAAATTTCAGGTTTTAAAACCTGCAAACAAACATACGGTAGAAGTTAAATTATGCACCGCTGCTAAGTTTGCTATGTGTACTGCAGGAGGATGGTCTGAAACAACAGTGTTAATGGTTCGACATTTAAACAAAAAAATAGAAAATTCAGTCTCAAAATGATGCCACCTTTTTGCCTTTTTTAAAATTTTTTTTTTATCTGCTGCATCTCATTTCTCCTTGTTTAACTTTCTGCCCATACTAAGAACATTGCAACCAGCCAAGATTTTAAGTGAATCATATTAGTGAGATAAATTTGGGGTCACAAACCAACGGGAGCCTTTTCTTTATGTTCCGAGCAGTAAAGCTGCTGCGGAGTGAGGCGGGAGCAGGCAGCAAAGCGAGGGGGCGAGAAGGGAACTGGCCATTAACTTATCAATTCCAGGCCTTGGCTTTCTAATTGACAACCTCAGGGCTACTTTCATCACTTGTCGACTTCAAACCCACACTCAATTTTTCCTTTAGATAATGATGCAACTATAACATAACGGTGTTTCTGACATATTGCAGCGGGTAGCAGTAGGAAGATTTCCTCAGTAGCTTAGTTTAACAGGAAAGGAAAAAACCCAACTGTTAAATGGGTTTCACATCTATCAAACTCTCAAGGAAACAGTTAGTAAGACAACAGATTTTATACTTCCAGTATGCTGAAGTCACTATTTGGTACTGACCCAACCCAAAGCATCTTCAGTGCTTTAGTACTGCTACAGATTTAACAAAAAATAAGCAAATGTTTAATGCAATAAGCCTGCAAAGCATGCATTCACATGTAAAGCCTAAATAAATCAACCCACAAAAACTAGAAATGCACTACAAATTAGAGAACTTAAATAAAAAATACCACAAAAATTGTCATTAAAAATACATTGACAACATGCCATCTAGAAATTGTATGTCCTTCACAAAGAAAATATACGAGTAACAGGGACGCTGCCACGGATACATCCCTACAGAGGGCTGGAAAACCCTGACTCCTGTCCTTCCGCAGAAAGCGGAGTGGTTGCTGAAGGCAGCCAGGCCATTTATGAAGAGCAAGGTACTCAGGTAAGTATGTTTATCACATTTTGACCATAAAGAAAAAAAATATAAGCAAGTTTTGTCAAGTAACAGCATGTCCACAGGCAACAAAGCACCTGGCTCTAACATAAACAGTCACATAACTGCCTTTTAATAGAGGATATAAAGGTTTGAGTCCTGCAGTCGACTCTGCAAAGGCCCTGGGGTCATACTAAACTCAGTGCAGTGTTTGGGGCCCCGAGCACGTCAATCCAGGCAACAAAAGCAGTGTCAGAAAATGGAATAATACCAGTACATTTCCAAGGCACAGCTCCTCCTCTGGCTCCTACGTGATTGATGTACGGAGGGAAGACGATTTGGATACCACACCATATAGCCAGTTGCTGCCAAAATCAGCATGCATAAACATGTAGGTATCGAATTAATACAAATTAATAAAGCAAAGATGCTGCAGGCAGACTTAACGTGCAGTTGGCTTTTGTCTTCACTGCAGTTCAGGCTCTGATGGGGCAAATTGGCACCCAAGGAACTTCAGTCATGGGACGTTAATGAGGCCATGAATAGTTGGCTTATGTTGGCTGGACTAGAAGAGTTCAGCCCCAGCCATTTAAGATTACAGATACGGATGCCTCATTTCTAGGCAGCAATTGCTACATTTTGGTCATAAATGTAAAATGATTGCTCCAACTCTCATGTGAGGAGTAACAGGGGAGCATGTAGGGAAAGCAGTACCTGCTCTGAGAATAAACACTAGATGCAACGTTTCCTTGGGCTGTTGCTCTAGTGCCTTTCAGGCTTTCTGGGTCCGTAAAGCTGCACCATATTCTGTATTTAGCAGACTACATTGCCTGTTTACAGCCATAACGATCAGTTTTGTGAAGACTGTGTATGCTGGCATATCACCCACTTTACTGAAGATCTCTCTTCAAGCATTGTGCATGCTGATACTCCTCAAGCAATAAGGAGGCAAGAGTTCTCCCTACAAAATGCCTGGCCCACATGACGGGCAAAGGTCACTGGTTGAAAAATATTATTAAAAAGTCAGGAAAAACGTATTTTATAGCCAAATTAGCAGCTCAGCAAAACAGTGGGCTATATATAGTAGGAAAGATAATAACCCAACAGCTGGGCGCTACAACTGATGAGGTTTTTACTGGGATTGTTGCTCGGGACATTTTAGGGGGGTTTTTGGACAAAAGAGATATCAACACAAGAGGTGTGAAAAACCAGGCTATTACATCAACTTTTAGAGGCAGGTGTTTTTCCATTTTTTTAAACCCAGTCCCCACTACCTTTGCAATTTTGCCACTCCAAGGCTGCAGCCAGCAGTACAAACCGGTTCCCTTTCAGCGTTTGGAGTGCGGGTTTTACAAGCCTGTTTTGCCTTCCTGCAGGCACTTTGAGCTTATAAATGGCACCTTTCAGTGTCCTGAATTATGAAGGGCAGCTAGTCCTGAATTCTCCTGTCGCTTAATGATCTCACATAAAATGAGGTCCACAAAACTTTTATTACCGCTGCAGTTCAAATTCACAGGTGAAGAACCACCAGGGAAAGGATGCGGACATGTCTCTTGCTTTTGCTCTCCTGATTTTCCAGGTGCAAGAAAGTTTCCCACTTGGGCTTGAACAATTAGTTAACTCTCAAAGCGAAGCCTGATCTAAATAAAAAGACTGCAGTATGTTACCCCGATAAGCACTGGGAAAATCTGAGGGGAAACCGCTTGAAAGCGACACACACTAACATCAAAATTAGGTTAAAAAAATTAGGTAAAAAAGCTTTATCTAAGCATTTATTTATTGTCTTTTGTTTTCCACCGAATTTTATTCACTTATTGCCACTAAGTATACCTGACACTCAAGAATTATACACAGTATTTAATTAAAACATTAATTGGTTCATCCCCTGTTCTGGTAATAAGATCCGACATTTGGAAAACACACTGTACCTCAGCAGTCCAAACAAAAATTCAAAAGAAAGTCTTTCAAAAAAAAAAAAAAAAAAGCGATTTTGTTTGTTACAAATTACTTCTGCATTTATATAACGATTTAACGATTCACGGCATGCCAAATACAGTGCTAATGAGCTTTGAGTTGTGTTTTTCATTTTTGTTTGAATTTTTTTTTTCTGCTAAAAACAATTACTAGAGGCCATTCAAATGCCACTGCATAAACCAGGAAACCTAGTAAAACTGTAGGTAAAATTGGCATTTTGTTTCAAGCATGGCTCAGGAGTCTAATTCGCTTGTTGGCGAGCTGCGTATTTCAAATAGCACTTGCATCTCCTCCAAAAAGGAAGCCGGGTAAGATGCTTTCAAAAACACATTTACAACATTCATTAATGAAAAACAAAAACTAAAGAGCCCAACCTCACCATTTAATTCCTGCCTTCCAAAGATGAAGCCTCTTAGCCTTTCTGCTTTCTTCTCTTTCATTGTTTTCCAGTGAAAGGTAGATAAATTAGCAGAAATATAAGCTCTTCATTCTCAGTACCTCTTTAGAGGATACACGTGCCCATAGGAGCTTAAAAACCTTCCTGGGGAGCATTATTAATCTTGCTCCTAACAGCACAGAATTTTTAAAGCCTGTTAAAACACTGTCTAGTCATAGCCATGCAAGCCTTGCTTTTTCGTGACCTGGTTTCAAGAAGCAAACAAAAAATCAGTGGAAATTATGCCCAACTATCTTTCATTGTTCAGTTATGCAGATCACCACCCACCTCAACTACGAACTAGATACCAAACATCGTCCTTCTACAACAAACCTTGCCACCTACTACATAGAATCATGGAATGGTTTGGGTTGGAAGGGACCTTTTAAAGGTCATCTAGTCCAACTCCCCTGCCATGGGGGGGACACGACATCTTCAACTACATCAACTACATCACATGTTGATGCTTCAGTCCAATGGAAGTCCCACCTTGACACTGCTTTGTCCAGCCCCTCCACCTCTGGGCCTACGAATACTTTCAGAAACCTAAAAATAATTCAAACCGCATTTCGCATGGAGTGTAGCACTCTTGCCCAGCTGCAGCCAAGCTGCTGCCCATTTACACCACCGCAAGTCAAGTCACTATCAATCCATTGGACTTCAGTCTTCCAAGTAACACATGCGTTACTCCAAAGGCTTTCAGATGACTTTTTAACCGAAAACATCCAGGATGCTGGGGTTTTACCAAATCATCATAGCTATTGCCTAGCAGCTGATAAGACTGAAGTTAATTAATGTTGCCAGGAAATAGAAATATGTCTGCGATGAGCTAATCTTGTTATGCCCATATTTGGCATTTCCCCTCCTTTCTTTGAAAAGCATTTCACCAATTTAAACATAAAAACAAACACGAGCCCCCCACCCAATAGATTGAGTGAATGAAAGATACTCGCACTAACTAACCTTGATCTCCACCCCCACCCCAAAAATCCCACTGACAGTATCAGGAGTGGGGAATCAAACCCCTTTACTACGGAGCCCACAGCAGATAAAGCAGCAATTGTGGCTATACAGTACTGGAAGTGTAGCTACAACATAGCGTGACAGCTTGTTAGTGTTGAAAATATATAAGCTCTTTGTAATTGTGCCTTTGGAATGCCATCTGTCTTGAATTAACGTCCACCTGGGATCATGTTTCGATGACCAATATGGACAGATTACTGGAACTTTAAAACCTCGCTTTCTTTGTAATTGACATTTAAACTGTTTGAAGTTTCTCATTAAGTCCTTTTTTACAAATTAGGTGCAGATGTATAAAGCTAAATGTACAGTACTAAGGGAAATTAGGTCACCTGAAAGCTCAATAATAAAATGTATCAACTGTTTAAGTGCAATGAGTACATTAAAATTTAGAGATCAACTTTATGCCCCAAATTCTTCAAAGTTTCATCATTTCCCTTTCATCGCTGCAGAGCCCCTGATGCCAACCATTTTTAATTAAAATGGCAGAGAAGAAAGCGGGTTTGGCTGCTCAGCCCGTGACAACAGGTCAACCCTGGCCCACAAAGGCCTGGAGAAGGCAAGGCAGGCAGCCACCCTGATGCCTGTTTCATGGGGACAGGCAAATCCTATTTACGCCTGTGACGCTCAGAGATTTAAAGGGCACAGGGAGACTTGAGAGGTAAATATAGCACCGATGAGAAAATAAGGGAAAAATTACGAAGGGGACTTGTTCAACACCCACGGGGCTCA
The DNA here is from genome assembly GCF_030463565.1 of Pelecanus crispus. Lineage (NCBI taxonomy): Eukaryota > Metazoa > Chordata > Aves > Pelecaniformes > Pelecanidae > Pelecanus > Pelecanus crispus. The sequence goes on from NC_134643.1 coordinate 166,590,528, forward strand.
GTAACCACACAGCTGACCTTCAGACCCACTTGCAGTCAAAGTTCTGCAAACCTGCTGTGCTCCACAGCCTCGCGGGGCGGGAGAGGTAAGCGTGAAAAGGGCAGCAGCTGGAGAAACACCTCCATGCAGAGCCCGGCTGGCAAAATAAGAAGGGTGAATCCAGTATTCCCCCTCTCCAAATGAGGAGGCTTGGTGCTCAGGGAGGCATGAGAAAAAGGGGTCCGGGAGAGACCACGACCGGGAGTCCACCTGACATGCAGAGGACGGGAGCAAAACGCCACACTGGGGGTTCAAAAGACAACCAGTTCATCAGCAGAAACCCTACAAAGCTCTTATCGTCAAAGGGCTTTTACCTGCCAGAGTGACTCTTAAGAGAAGAGGCTTCAAGTACAGCAGCCCAATCTCCCTAAAAGGCATGAAAACCCCGGAGAGCCCACTCACCTGGCCTTTACAAGCAGCCAAGAAAGGCTGTACAAGCGTGTGAAGGCTCAAGGTTGGAAGGCACCGAGCATCCCCCAAGGGAACAGGGGTGCTCCTTCCTGGTGTGGGGCCATGGAGCAAGGGTGGCCTTGGGCCTCAGAGACGGCATCGTGTAGTTGGCGGCATTTAAACTCAATGTAATCAAGCAGGTTTGGTGGAAGGTCCGTTAACCATCTCTCCCGGAGAAAGGTCTCCCAGGATAAATTAGGATGCCGCCTACATAAAATGCACAACCGCAAATCCTTTTGGCACCACAGCTGGCATGTCGGTTCTTGAAATGAATCCAGGAGGCGTACCCGGGCTCCCTGCTCACAAGCATGGATGTGCAATGGAAGAAACGGTCTTCTCTTAAAAGCTGGTAAACAAGACAAATACACAGTCAACCAGGCCTTTTTTTCATGTGCTTAGACTAAATTATCTCCTCTTAACCAGACTGTCTTCAGTACCACTAGTTATTACAATGATTTTAAAAGCTTTTCTGCTCACATCCCCTTATGACACTATTCTGGTAAGCTACTAAAACTCTTTTTGCAAAAGAAGTGTAAACTTTCAGCTGGCTACGTTTCTGCTGCTTCCAATAATGAGACAAGCAACTTTGCTGTGAAACCGGCATTGGAAATGGAAATGGAAATTGGAAATCCATTTGCAAGGTGAGCAGCAGATCTCAAATGATGCCAGAACAGGATGGCAACAGGTTCTGGTTTCCTTATCCACAGGCTCCTTCTCCATGCTCATCCACATCTTGTGCTCGAGAGAGAATTCAGAGAAAAATGATGCTTATTTTTAAAAGAAAGAAAAACTAAACCAGCTGTATGTAAGCAAACTACAACACCTGGGAGAGAACAAAACCTGGCCAACATAATACAGCAAGGTAACAATGTTTTCCAGGAGGGGACAGCCCAATTCATTTGCAAAGGGGAATGAGACAGAGGAGTAACTCATTTGCCACTTGTACCAAACATGAAAGACTTCTAAGGAAAGTGTATTTGTACCCAATTCTGTTTTGCTCACACATTTTATGAACACCAGCTTTCACTTGGCTAACGGGTCCACACAGGCAGGTACAGGACCGGGCAGGACTATCCAGAACCGCATTAGCTTTAAGCAGACTAGTTGGGGTGCCAGCGGTGATTAGCTGGACACGCTCAGCTTTGCACCCTGCTTCTCATTAGTGTTAATTAGCTGGCATCATACCTCTGCTGCTGCCAGGATGAGAACTGGCTCAGGCAGTAGTTTCACAGTCCTTAATGCCGAGCATGGAGTTGCCAGACCACACAACGGGGAGCTTATGTCGGCCCCGTGTCTTTCTGCCAAGGGCAGAGAAGAGCAGAGACCCAGTTCAGCAGAAAGCTGGAGCAGTGTGGACAGGTAATACCTCCTTTAGCGTAAGGCCTCCCAACGTAACTTTAACCTGCCAAAAATGTTTGAGTGAATTTGAAAGGCCAGAGCTAAGGCTCAGCTTCGTAACGTGCTTCACCTGACCTAGCAGCGATGGCTGACGAAAGGCCCCCTCCTGCACGCTCCCTCGCACGTGGCCCAGTGACGGTGGTTGCAAGGTAAACTGAGGCTCCATCAGGCCCGTCCCCAGATAGAGGACTGCAACACCGGGGACTCGATTAGCGGTGCTCAAGGTGTCCCCTCCCTCCCCGACGTGAGCCGTTACCAGGTTCTCACCTTGCCAGCAACACGACAACGTCACCAAAGTGACCTTGTAGAAAAGCAGATTCTGCAGATACGGCTCAACAGTTCTGCCAGGTAAAGTATTTTTATCACTAGAAAGTCACACTTTTAAATAAATTTCACCCCGAGGCCATAATCTCAAAAGACATACTCAAAAATGTGTAGAATAGACAATGAGTGATTTTTTGGACAGAGGTTCAGGAAAGAAATCACTCACAGACTTAACACTTGATTGATATTCTTGGTTATGGTTCTACGATACACCGAGCAGCATCAGCTACTGGCAAGGACCACGATTCATGTTCTTCCCATTTAAACGTTGCAACAAAGAATAAAAGTATTTCACAACTAACAAAGGGGACTCCTTTAATTTGCTAGAACCATTTCAGCTCTCATTGCATTAGCACCCTCCAGTGTCCAATCCATGAAAAACATCATCATCACTAACTTGCCAAGTAGACACAAACTTGGAGTGTGAAATGCAAGACGGAGCAGCGGTGGATTCCTGGGAGGGGAGATGGCAATCGGAGATGAGAGAAGAAACTTCCAATGCTAGAAATTTTAGATGACATAGGTGCAGTCCCTGAACAAGATCTGATGTGGGGTTATTACTCTTCTCAGGCTCCTTTGTTCCTACCAGGCGTGCTGGTGTCTGCACCTTTGGCCTGATACACTCTACATGCCCACACGGTATATTCCATACTCTGCAGTGCTCCACTGAGATGTGAGCCTAACAATGCCGCTTTTGATTAATTTGGTATGGGCATACAGGTATAGATCCGCCTGGAATACGCCATGTAAATAAATACACATAAAAAAACCCCTCTCATACACATGTGAAGCAGACATGCACTCGGCTAGCTGAGGGCAAACAGGTGGTCGGGCTTACATGTGCAATGCTCTTCTCTTACAGAATAATCATCAAGCAAAGAGAGAATCCTTCACACAGATCTGTCAGCAAGAAAGTTTTCATAGTCAATGCTTTACTGCAACATTGTCTTTAAAAGCACATTTGAAGCTCTTGACAACAACAACAGAAAGAACAGCTGCATTTGTTAATAAAAAATGGCTGGAAGGTGGTGGGGTTTTTTTTGTTGGTGTTTTTTGGGTGGTTTTTTTTTTTTTTAAACCTTTTCCAACAAGACAAGAATCTTTTGCAGGTGGGGAAAGCCCAAAAGGCTCTGGAACATTGCAAGTAAGCAAAACCAGCTCTAGATACCGTAGGTTTCGCCTGCCCGCTAATGACACAAACGCTCCATCTGCATTTTCATGGCAGCACTGCGCAGCGGCTTCACAGGGGCAGCAACATCCACGTGAAGAGAGGATGGCGGCAGCCGGAAAGGCAGCAACACCGCATCGGAGGCACCTGCTGTAATTAGGGTCCCAGCCCGTCAGCGTGGCAACGAGCACTGTGGGATGCAAGCACCAGGGTCTGGACCCAGTGGGACCCGCCAACTCTTGCTAAAGACTAGGGAGCTGCTAATTAAATCCAACCAACTCTTGCATCGATTGCCAACATTTGAAGTCATCCCTGTGTTTTCTCTCCCCACGGCACATGGCTGCATGGCTGCCCAGCTCAAAAGTGAGCAAGGACTCTTAATGCCGCATCCTGCTCTGGTCTCTGACCGCTTGGATGCCCCAAATTCTGTGGTCTCCACCTGCGTGGTGGCCTCCCAGGCTCCACAGCAGCACTGATGACAAGGGACAAGCAGTTCCCACTGCAGGGAGGTCATCACGTCTCCTGGGAGTCAAGCGAGGGGGCTGCAGTCCCATCCCGTGGCAGCACCAGCCAAGGAAGCCCTTTCTGACCACGGCTGGAAGAGCGCAGCCTCACTGCAGGCATGCAGTCAGCCTCTTCTCCCAGCCCTGAATGGCTGCTATGCACATACAAATACAATCATTTGATTGCCCTCACACTGTATAGACTCTTCTTCTCCCCATGGTATAAATATTCAAAATTCCTCATGTCCAGAAATAGGCAAGGCATAGCATTTATGATTCCACACTAATATGGGGGGCGGGGGGTGGGGTGGGTGGGGAAGGCATGTACATGCACGTGTGTTCTCCAGAAACAGCCTGTAAAAGTAAGCTGAAGGAGGCAGGCTGGAAAAATGACCCTGGGTGCTATGCAGGACAGTGTTACTGTGGGCAAGAAAGACTGACATGGATTGTATGGGCTCTTCACATTGCCTCTAGCACAGCACAAACCAGCCCAGCTGACCTGAGGTTTCCCAAAAACACCAGCATCGATATTGTGTGTTCGCGGTAATGTCTATGCTATGGTTATTACAGACTGCATACTCTTTTGTCAATCAACTATAAAATATTTACAGTATCATGGTCTCAGCAGAGACTGCAAGAATTTAAAGCTTTAAATATTAAAATGGACTAACACTTGATTGCCTGCCTAATATCAGTACTAAAAAAAATCTGCTCTCCCTCTAGTAGTGCTGTTGAAAACCTCCCTTAATTCAGCGCAGACTCAACAATCAATCACTCCGGCAGAAGTCGTTCTCTGCCTGCAGGTAATATGTAGGCAGGCACCTGCGGGCAGAAAGCCGGGCATCCGAACCACACCGATCTCCAGAAGGAAGGTGCGGTGGAGCCCTCATCTTGCACAGCATATGTCAGAGCCCAATTCTGCAAAGTGACCTGCACAGGGATCGAGTATTTACAGCGGAGCCTTCCGTAGCATCCTGCCCAAAGTCCACGCCCCGACAGCTATTTGGCCACCTGTGGGAAAGCGCCTGATGACCGCAGTCCCTTTGCAAGCGGACGTACGTTGCCTCCATAACCCTCCCTTGTCCAGCCACCGCCGTGCAGGGGCACGGGGACACAGCACCCCTCCGGACTCACAGGGGCCTTCCCAAGGCCACGACGAGGGATGCTGTCGGGGCTGCTGACGGCCCCGCTTCTGCCCACATCACGACCCACGCTCAGCTCCATCTAGGGTGTTTTACCAATGGAGGAGGCAACCAGCGTTCTCTGAGCAAGAGGGAAGTCCACGGCGCCGATCCAGCCGCTCTCTTTTCCCGTGGTTTCTCCTTGCACGGCGGCCGTGAGGGGCCCGCTAGCTCGGAGGCTCAGCGCTGGAATGGCGAAGCGCCAGGTCGCTCCCCGCGGAGGAGCCGTCCCAAAGCGGGCAAGGGCAATTTTGTGGGAATTGGAAGAAGCCGATCTCTGTTTTCACGCTCCGTGTGCCCGAGGGCGGTGGGTTACCAGCGCCCCTCACGGGGAGGCAGCGAGCGGAGGCAGGCGGCCGTCCGAGGGCGGGAAGAAAAGGCCGGGGCTCGCCCGTGAGAGGCTCCCCCGCCTGCCGCCCGCCCAAGCCGGGCAAGGGACCGGCAGAGCCAGGGACCCGCCGTTTCTCCCTCGCTGGCGCACGGCGGAGGCGCCCGGGCCCGGCCCGGCCGCCGCGGCTCCTCCCGCAGGCAGCCCGGTGCCCGCCGGGCCCCCGCCACGGCGGCCTGACCCAGCCCCTCCGGCTGCAGGGGCCCCCGCCACCCGCCGCGCCCCCCAGGCCGCCCGAGAGCCGCCACCCGGGCCCCGCTCCGCCGGCCCGGGCGCCCCGGCCGGGTGTGGGGGGGGCGGGCAGGGGGAGACCCCCGGTGGCCGCTTCCAGCGGGGAGGGGCGGCGCCGGGAGTCCGCTGGTCCCGCCCCCCGCGCGCAGCGCTCGCGTCACTCACAGTCTCCGCCTCCCCAGACGCAGCCCAGCCCGCGAGAAGCCCCACGCTGCTGCCGCCGCCGCCGCCGCCGCCGCCGCCGCCATCATCGCCGCCTCGGCCCCGCCCCCCCGCGGCCCATTGGCTGGGGCGGCGGCGTTCCCCGCCGCCGCGCCCCGCCTCCCCGCGGCGTTGATTGGTTGGAAAGAGGGAGGAGGCGTGTCCCCGCGGCCACCCCCCACACGTGCCCGAGCCGGGGGAGGAGCGGTGCGTCACCCGGGGGCGGGGCGCGCCCCGCGGCCGTTAGCGGGCGTTAGCGGGCGTTAGCGGCCGTTAGGCGGGGCGCGAGGGGCGGGGCCGGCCGCCGGGCCTCAGGCGCTGCCGGGTGCAGCGGGGACACCTCCGCCTCCGGGTGGCGGTGGCCTTCCCCCTCTCCCCGCTGCTGCGGGGCAGGCGGCTGCCGCGGGAAGGGTGCCGCTGCCCGGCCAGCCAGCCAGCCAGCCCCCTCCGAGCCCCGGGCCTGAAGGGGAAGTGAGCTCGGCTGCCGCAGCCTGGCTGAAACCGCTCAGGGATGGTGCGTGTGAGGGGGTCGGCAGCTCGTCGGCCAAAATCACACCCCTGGCGTCACCTGCTCTCCGTCCCGGGCCGCGGTAGCTGTACCGGTAGAGCCATGGTGGCAGCGCAACTTCAGCCAGCCGGGTGCTGGTGTACAGCTTGGCACACGCCCTGGCATAGCAAAACTTAACACGGCTGGGCTGTATTTGCTTGTGGTGAGGCTGCTGGAGTCAGCACGCACTTGGGGAAAGGCTGAGTGAACCTTAGCGGTGGGCCAGGCCCGCTGCTGCAGCAGAGGCTTTTTGGCACAGGTGCCTCCAGTTTCAGGGGTCAGTTCTGTCTGGGAGGCTTCTGCTCTGCACATCTCTGTGTGGAAATAACTGCCATGAATGGAAATGGTACATTGTTGAATCATAGAATGCTTTGGGTTGGAAGGGACCTTTAGAGGTCATCTAGCCCAACCCCCCTGCAGTGAGCAGGGACAGCTTTTAACTAGATCAGGGGCTCAGAGCCCCATCCAACCTGACCTTGAAGAGGATAAAGAGCTGAGACCAAAGGTAACGTATGAAGTAGCAGGGGAGGGGGCAGGAAGGAAATGAAATTGAGAAGGAAAGGGTCCTGAAAATGGAGCAGGGATTACTGCTGATCTTCTCTTTTCCATCAGTCCAAAGTTTGACTGAGAACATACTTTTCCTTGCCATGCTGCTCGAATGTGCTGAAGGGGCCACAAAGCACAATCCCAGCAAGCTCCTCCAATCGTGTGGCTATTTCAGCCATGTTTCCTAAGGACAGGAGCATGGATCGTGCTACCTATCTGTCCCGTCATCTCCCATCCCTACCCTCCCACAACTGCTGAACATGTTGCCCATTTTGGACCAAGGCTGGCCACAAGGGAGAGAGATCCCCAAGATGCTCAGTTTCAACAGCTTTTATAAAAACAGGAGAAGGATAATGAAACAACACCCCAAACTCCTGCCCGCACTCCTCGGAAGGCCCGGGCTCACATTCATGCAGGTCAAGCTCAGTCCTCGTGGAAGAGCTTTTTCTAGCATCGTTAAGTTTTGCCATATAACTTCATTCTTTCCCTGACACACAATTTGCTTTTCTTTGTCAGGGGGCTGTGTAGAAATTTTGCAGTCTGGCTTAGCATCACTTTACTGCAGAAGTGGTGTCAGCAAGTGTGAGTTTCCCCTCCTAGCAAAATGAAATACGCTGTTTTGAAGAGCTGTGCTGAAGCATGAAAGTGACCTGCGCTCAGCTTCCCTCCCCTCTGTAATCTTGCGTGCTAGTCATGAGTGATACCGCTTGAATCTGACATAACGTGATAACAAAGAAACATTTCTGTCACCAGTAGCATGATAGTGTTAACCCTTTTCAGTGTAGGTCCAGTGAACTGTGCGTGACAGATACTCTTCCTTCTCCCTCCCATCACTAACTTCTCCTTTCCTTTGCTCTCCTGCCAACCTTGTCTCCTTGGGGAGCTCTTCCTCATGAGGGATGAAATGGCAGGAGGTGCTGGAGGAGAGCCTGGGACTTGTCTCCTGCCCCTCTCTTACCTCTGTAGGGACAGGGGCTTTCCTTCCTGGCACCTCTCCTCTCTTTTTGCTTTCTGGCTCCAAGACTCCCAGGTGCACAGTATGCTCTTCTTCCCCACTTTGCTGTGACAAAGCCATCCAGCAGCGGGGAAGAAAAGAGATGCATGGCCCCTGCCAGACCCTCTTGGCTGTTGTCTCTCAGTGGCTCCCCATGCCAGCTTGGAGAGGTTGAGAGCAGGGGTACAGCCAGCCAGGGGAAGACCCCCCCAAAATGTGGATCTCCTGTGCAGCAATGGCATTTAGTGCTGCAACATCAGGTGGAGGCAGGACAGCGTGGTGACAGCAGATCAGCGGTCACCACTGCGCACAGAGCAGCTTGTGGGTTTTGTTAGAAGTCCAAACACCCTTTTGCACTAGTAGCTGAGTGTAGGTTTTGCGTAAACCAGTGTCAGAAAGCCTGGGATAGCCTGGCCTGCTCATTTCCAAATGACATATGCCCCTTCAACTTGTAAATGGTCATAGGAACACAGGGAGGTCTATTACATCTTATTACCGCCTTTTCCCTTCTGTATTCTGGGAAAATGACTGTTCATCTGTCTTGCCCTTTTAAAGTTGGAAGCCTTTTAGTGATGCCCTGTTTTCCATGAATTGGATTAAGCCGATTGTAACATTTTCCAGGATGTTCTGATGGTATTTATGAGCCTAACTCCCACTGACATCCTCAAGAGTTAGGCACCCAGGTGCTAAGGAGGATGTGAGTATTATAGCGGCAGTGTCTTTGGGGCTAAGATCCTGTGGCCATACGTACATGAAGAGTATGTGGAGAAAAGGGTCACCGAGCTCAGCTGGGGCTGGTAGTCAGTATTACGATACTTTTGTCGGTGCTATTGGTTTTTGTGTCTCCTTGCAAAACCTCATCTGCACAAATGTTTCAGTTGAACGTGTGATAACTACACACAGAAATTAATCTGAACGAGCGATCCTGCAACTTCTCAGGTGGAAAACAAATTATGAAGATCGAGTGACTCATAGACTGTGCTGTTGAAAATCATTTTGCAATTTTAATGGACCAGGCAAAATAGTCTGAAAAAAGATAATTGCCTACCAGTCTTCCTTCTGTTGTTTCGATAAAGCATCGCAGCAAACACAGTGCTACAATGTACATTTCACGTACACTATTTTTTCAATTGTATTTCAAACAACTTTTTTGTAATGGTGGTCTAGTATCTTCTGAGATGTTGAAAGCATAAGGTTGCTATGAAAAAGAAAACCAAATATTCTGGAAGGAGATATGGTTGTCATTGTTCTGTGCTCGTTTTCTAATTCTTTAATGATCTCTTAATGGTATGATTAGTGACTAAAGCAGATATTTTTGCACGAGAAAGGTAAAAGAAGCTGTGTAGGATGGAAGTACTACAGAACTATTAACGGGCCATGCTGATAAAAATAAATAATCTTTTATTGGAGTCTGCATGGAGTCTGAGTAGAAAAAAGACCTGTGTTGCTGCCTGAAGCTATTGCACATCAGTGTCCTCTTGACACTCATTTACTTTGATTTGCAAGAGAGAAATGAGCATCCTAACAGTCAAGGAATGATGTGCCTTCCACTTGGTATTGTGAACACAAAGGGATGTCCTCCTCAGCTCATTGTGCAAAAAAGGGAAATAAACAACTGTCGGCACCAATCTCACCGAGATTTCTGTGCCTCTTTCCGACAGGCACTCGTTTTTTGCTGGCCACCAGTGTTAACGTGCCTCTGTGGTGAACGTACTACTTTGGGCCTGGTCTCTACCTGGCTGAGTGTTTGCGGGGCTCTCTGAGCGCATCCGCTGCCTCCCAGCTCCCCGTTGGCGAGAGCACATGGTGGGAGCCCTCTCCTGCAGTGCCTCCTGCGCCACAGACCAGCTCCTAGCATTCCCTCAAGTTGCATGTCTTTATCCCGTGCTTTCCAGCTCTAGCTTAACAGCACGGGGAGAACGAAGGGGCATTGTCAGTCTTTTATTCAGACTCTGGCTGCTAGCAACAGGCAGTGTTTGGTCTCCCCTACAAACTGCATTTGCGTTTCCAGGCTTGCGGAACGGAGGCGTGGAGGGAAGTTGCTAATAAATCTCTGCTCCCCACCACGAGCACCCCAGGAAGCCCATGCTGGCCTCCCGCCTGCCTCCTGCCACACGTGCCAGCAGAGCTCTGCCCGCACCGACACCGGCCATGTGAGGCCTCTCACACCTTCTGGCTCATGCTGGTGCCAGCCCCGCGAACACAGAGAACACCCCTGGCCCCCAGCCCCTTCTGCAGGGCACACCCAGCCCCTTTGCAGGCTGCGGTGCCAGCCGTCCCTCCCTGGGTCTCCTGCAAGAGCAGGGTGGGAGGATGTGCTCCCTTCCAGATGCTGCCACGTGGCCATCCCAGGGGCCAGTGGGACACTCATGTCAGAAGCTATTTTCAAGCTCCTGCAGCAGGAGCATGTCTGCCAGGACACCTCTCGCCCCCTAACCCAACTGGTGTCCTGGCTCCTGAAGAACGCTGCCTTCAGATCCGGCATGGATCATCTGGCCATTGAGAAACTGCCTTTGGCCTCACAGCACAATGACCAGCAGTGACATCTCCTAAGGGACCTTCTTTGGGCCTCACTGGCTTTTCTGGAAGAGTGATGGGGTTGACTTGGCCTGGACAGTGGGTTAAGGAGATAATAGAAAAGGTGATAAAAATATTAGGTGGTTAAGCAAGAGCAAGGAAAGGAAGAGAAAGGATTTTGAGCCAGAACAAAGATGGGTGGGTGGGGAAGGAGTAGCGGTGTCACAAAGTGCTGAGGACAAGCAGTCAAGGGTTAATAGGGAGGCACACTTGCCCCATATACAGTGCAAGAACTCTTTCAGGATGCTCCGGGAGTTCCTGATGGTGTGAGAGCCATGTCCTGTTGGCACATCTGTGTTAGGACACCTCATGATGGTGCAGCTCACCCCTGCCCTAGACCCTGGCCCCTGGGGTCCCCAGCAGGCACTGGAGCACAGCTTCTAGCTTAGCTTCCTTCAAAAGATACCCAATTCCTGAACTTGACAGATGCTTTGAGAACCAACCCAGGGCACAAATAAGTGCAGTGGTGGATTTCACTTTGAAACCACACTACTGCTTTGGACCTACTGGGAGTGTAGACACAGCCTGAGACAGCAAACTCTTCCTTGGGGCCAGGCTACCATAAATAATGCCTGGACCTCACACAAGGTGTGACATCCACGGAGAGCTCAATCCAGCCACTTGAATGTAAGCCCTTAAGTCCCATGTGAGACATCTGCACCAGGCAGCAGATACGTCACAGGACTCAGAGCCTTCCTGACCCCCAGCATCTGTTCAAGATGCACCAAGAGCATCTCAGGTGGCACTGGACACCTATGGGCAGGCCACCAAATGGAGCCCCTGGTACTGCCAGCCTCCCTGCCTGAGACCTTGTATTTCTTACCGGCAGTCTGGAAAGCTGAGCTGGGCTCTGTGTTCCCATGCCAGGCAGGACCCCCGTCCTCCACCGCCGCTGAGGCTGTGAGGTACATGGTAGCACCTGGCTCCCCGGTGGAAGAGGTGCCAGGGCCACGTGTGCTCAGCCTAATGTTGCCTGCAGCTCCTGGCTGTCTCAGGTGCACCCATCTCCTGGGAGAACTGTCCTGGCCTGCTTTTCCACCCAGAGCCAACAGTGTGCCCATGTGCAGGGACGCAGCTGGACCTGGGGAGCTGCTGAGACAATTTGGCTCCTCCTGTAGAAGGAGAGCCCAAGGAAGAACCTGCTTTCCAGCAACAAGAACATCTAGGGGAACCTCCCCCAAAACTGTACTGATACAAGAATAGAAATAAGCCAGCAAACACTGAATAGCTTTCATGGGTGAAAAATGAATTTTCCAGTGTTTCATTGCACCGTTATGTTCAACAGAATTGCAGTGCATGTCATATCCCAGCAGTGCATAGTGTTTTAATCCTCTATAAATCCACGTAGAGTATGTCATCTGGAGCCTATGCATTTAGTGTGATGGAAAGTGGATTTTGGTGAAAATGGATTGAATAGCCCTGGTATATCGAGACAGGATCATTTTGCCAAGAAAAGCTCTCTCTGCAGTCTTGAAGGGCCTGGAGCACCCCAGCTTCCCTTTCTCAACCACCTCAAAAGCACAGCGCGGCCAGCTGCTTCCTCCTCCTGGAGAGGGCAGAGAGCCCCTGCTACCACCATCCTATTGAACCAGGGGAAATCCTCAGCCTTGTGCATGTGGATCCTCCCCAGATGACAGGAAACTCCTCAGGAAAGGTAAATACCCCTTGCCCATCCCAGCCTCCTCACCAGAGATGATCTTTAGAAGTTGCTTGTCCAAGTCCAGTTCTCCTCCTCTGAAATCAAACCCTTCCGTTCCCCAGGTGAGCTGTTGGCGAGCATCACCAAGAGGAGGAACAGGAAAGTCAAAAAAGGGAGAAACATCTGGAAAAAATGAAGGGTCAGTAGCTGAGGTGAAGCTGCAGGGAGTTGAAACTACAAGAACAGGTCCAGCCGTAAATCACAGAAAACGCTCGCTAAGTGCTATCAAGTACGGGAGGCCTGTTTTCAGACATCAGGAGGACATTACACTGAATGCTTGTTGCCATCCAATTCGGACGCTGTTACATACTGCGCAACTCTGGGAGAAGATTACTGAGAAGTGTCTGCATGGCATCACTGGAATTCAGGAAAGTCAAAATATTTTCATGCTGGGAAGCGGCACACACCCCATGTGCCCTATCCACTGGCTGGGAGAAATTACAGCAGGGAGAAAAAGGGGAAACAACTGGGAGACAGTTTGTAAGAGGGTTTGAAGCTGAGAGATGTGCTTGCCAGTCCTCCAGCTGGGAGCAGGTGATCTATTACAAAAAGTGGTGTGGTTTCAGCACTGTTTTTCTTCTTCACTCCTTATACATCCCCATGTTTTATTTGGTGCTATACGTTGAGCAGATATTTTCACTGGACTGGAGTGGGGCTGTTACCTGAGCATTAGTCGGTTGCTTAGTGATGAACGATGCACGGGAATGGTTCAAGATGTTCTCCGCGATGTGCGTTACCTTGGGCTTGCTCACGTGGTGCCCACTCTGCCGCTGGGGAGAGGGAGTCCCAGTGCTCTCCCCTGGAGCAGGGCCTGCGAGCAGTGCCGGTGCCGCTCCCGGGGGATGCGGTGCTGTGTATGGGCACTGACTCCAGCTTGCCGAGGCTCATCCCATTAGACACCTTCCATGCTCAAGGAGAAGAGGGCAGCTCAGAGTGATGATGACTCCTTCCTGAACTGCCATCTGCAGGAGGGTGTCCCTTCCCTGACTACAGGCACAGCTCGGGGAAAATAACCTTAAACAGTAAGTGTGGGTGCCAGGTGAAGGTGGGTGTTGGGGACACCTCCCTACCTTATGTGGTGCTGGAGAGCCTCTGCTGCCAGCGTGCTGGTGGTTTTACTTAATGAGAGGCAGGCGATGCTATAGTTCAGAATCTGGAATATAAGAGATACAAAGCTATTTGGAGCAAATGCTCTTTTAAAAAAAAAAAAAAATCCATCAAGATGGGTTTCCTACATGAAATACCATCAAGCTGTGAGAGGGAAATGAGGATGCTAGGAGAAAAGTGTGGTGCATGTGCAGATGAGGAGGGGGCCAAGAAAGCAGACTGCCCTTCTTAACATTGTTATTTTGACAGATTTCAAAACTCAAAAAGTTCTGTATATCTTATAGCTGATTACATATAAACACTTGTTGGTATTTATATACTCTACGCTTTTATTTCCAAGTCCTCTCTCCCCATACATTTGGTAGTGTTTTCACCTTTATGGAGGTTCATTAAACTCGCTTTGCTGCAGGATGCTTTGAAAGCCAGTAGATAATCTGCAGGCTGTTGACACCATAATATGACGATGGTTTCTATGCCATTAAAATGAATCACAGAAATGTTCATCTATAGAACCTGAACTCAATACATTGTGTCGGTATACAGTATAGATCCCTTAATCCGTAGACTATTATTAAAATAGTGGATTAAGGAGTTGTTTGGGATCAGAGCATGCTGTATATGTAACAAAACAGTTTAGCTGAGATTAGTATTTATTACTCAATGCAAAAATTGATTGAAGGGTTCATAGATGCTGATAGTATCACAGTTTGTGTTTGATCACTAAATTACTGTCTTTTTGCCATATGAGTTCTTGTTAAGACCTGAGAATAAAATAATCGCTCTGTGTGAAAAGGTAAAAACTGAGTAACTGACATAAATCTGTTATTAATTAAAATATTTTGACTTCATACTAATGTAAAATATTGATTTAGGTGGTTTAAAATGCATTGTATGAGGATAAGCGTGGAAAGGACATTCAGACTTCTGAAATAATAACTTGCCAATCTCTTTTTTTTAAAAAGTGTTCACAAGCTGTTATACAGATCAGTGTCAATTTAATCTAACCCAAAGCGAGCTGGAAACCAGAAGTATTTTTCCATACAATTTTCTTCTGTCAACAGTCTTTCTGAATTTGTCAGAAAGGGAAGTTTTATTGAACAGTGTGGTAAAGTTGAATTGGGTAAGATAGTGGCAGTTTTACAGACTTTATCTTTAATGCAACAGAAGGTTGTCAACAAGCCTTTTTGGTGACATCTCCACATGAGCATGGCGAGCAGATGATGTGAGGATTACCAGGCTGCTCGACAGGTCAGCTGACATCTTAAAAAATCTCTTCTATAAAGGACCAAATCTGCAGCCAGAAGCTGTTTACTGGGTGGAAGGGGGAGGGAAATGGGGTTTGTTTAAAAGGCAGACACCCTTGGATTTGTTGTGTGCCTGCCACAGATCATTGTCTTTAAAGCTCGCTCTGTATACTGCAGAGCTGAACTCTGGTTGACACTTGTTTTCAAGTGAACTAGTAGGCAAAATAAAATCTCAGTAGCAAAGTGCCAACATGAAAAGAAAACAATTGTTTATAAAAGTTGTGTGATATTTACTGTAAGTAGAACAGAGCTGGTTTTTTCCAAGGTGGAACATGTCAGTACCAAATTTCAGTTCTACTGCAAGTCATATTTAAAAAATTGTTTATAATCCCAGTTTTAGGATTTTTTTTTTTTTTTAAATCCTGTTGTTAATAGTCCAGGTCCCTATTGTACTTTACAGAAGAGTTTGGATTATTTCTGAATGGAGGTTCAGACACTTCCACATCAAGCAAATAAAACTCCTGCAAGTGTGCCTGTGCTGGAGATTTCTCTTCCACGGACTATCCGTCAGCTGATTGTATCTGTTATTTTTCAGGTCCACTTCCTTCACCTGTACAGCCCCTGGACATATGAAGCTGTGGTTTGTAAGAAGCTTATAAAACCCCATGCAGAAGGGTGCAGCAAATGGAGTCGGCACAAGGCAGCCACAAGACTTCGCTTTGGGAACGTGCGTGAGTGGCGTGTAGGGAAGACTACTGTACTTATAGGCAATGATGCTCATGCCCAGGGTAGTGCAGCGGGCACTGGGAAACCTTCATATTCTAAAAAGTGTCACTTGAATCAGCGTGAAAGAAAAGACAGACTTTTGGCGGTCTTTCAATGCAGCTCTGAAAGAGCTGCCACAGTTGTGGCCAAAGAACTGGGGAATTGGCACTGGGAAACTGGAGGGGAAAATATCTAGAAAAAAGCTGGTGGCCTTTGATGAGTTGATTTCCTCGCTCAGCTGTCTGTGAGGCAACGTTTAAGGACTGCCCAATTTTCCTCTAACCCTAAACTAAAGGTTTGTACAACTTAGCTTTTACTTCTCATTAGTTAAAAAGTCTTTTATTACTTAGCCTTGTGGTACTAGCAGTTTGGATTAGGTTGCTGCTAGCCTCAGAAGTTACACTCTGCTTTGACATAAAAGTAAATGAAGAAACATTTAGAATCATAGAATCGTTTAGGTTGGAAAAGACCTTTAAGATCACCCAGTCCAACTTCTTTAAAGAAGTCTTAGAGAAGTTAAGTCTAGCCTGCCTACCTACCACTCTAAGAAACTTTCCATCATTTTTTACCTTTCTAAAGTCTTTATGTAAAAGACAGTAGTCCGTTATCTTTTAATGCCGAAAGGAAAAAAAAATAATAGAAAAAGAAAACCAGAAAACAGAACTTTGACTGATTTCTAGTACGAATTTTTTAATCCAGTAAATTTGCAAAGATCAAGAAGGTAAGAATGCATGTTCTGAATATAGCAGATACTCTGAATATGTAATTCTGTTTATAGTCTCTGAAGCATCATTTAGATGCTACTGCTTTCTGTCATGTCAGAAAGCAGCGTATCTCAAAAGAAAATAGTTTTCCAAAGACCATTAAGCATACAAAGGTTAATGTCTCCCATCACTTCAGTGAGGCAATTTTCTTACTTTTACAAAGGGAACAGAAGGATTTGGCAAGTGTGGTAAGATTTTGTGAATGTTTTCAATGTGAAAAACACCAAGTGAAATGATTTTGCTTTCCTCAAATAATCCGCGTATCCACGCATCCCAGCAAGAAACAGACTTTTCATCAGATGAACAGTGGGACATAATTACGTTATACCCCTGTCCTCAAGCACAGACTGTTACCGGTGGCAGCAGAACTCCCTCAGGCTCCACGCAGGCGCTGAAGTGGGCTCCAGCCCCTGGGAAAACCTGCAAATGAGCAGAAGCACTTTGCACGCTGTGTTCTGTCTTGGCTAGGATTTTAAAGACTGAATTTTCCTTTCCTCTCTTTGCATGAACTAGAATTGGGGTTTTTTTTGTGTTCATTTTGGTGGGCTGGAGAGGTAAAAATGCCAAGTAGCCCCCTCACTGATTCATTTCTGCTCAGTGCCGCGCACCACAGCAGAATCAAGCTGGGAGTTCTCCCAAGACCTCCGTGTGGACAAGGCAGATGTCAATTTAGTGCTGGTCCCAGATCCCGAATTGAAGGGTCTGCTGACTTTGTCATCCACATTCATCGCGCCCAACAGGTACACACAGCCCCTGCATCTCAGTAGCCTCACAGAGACCAGTGTTAGAGGTGTATATTGGAAATACGCTTGCCATTTAACCTTCAGATTTGTGACTGAGGTGGCATGAAAAGTAGTAGCTGTCGCAACAATTTTAATGACATGGAAACATTTTCTGCTACCAACTAGACCAGAATCATCAATCATTTCACAGAGATTGCCATATGGCTATCACATGGCAGGAAATTTGTTCTTTAACAATTTAGGCTACTTTTGGATCAGCCAATGACTGAAAAACTTCCCACCTTACAGTCCAGCTGTGGAGAGCGACCTACAACTTAAATGCAAGTAGAGGGGTGCTAGCAGATCAAGAAACATGCCAGCTAGCCACCTGCCACCTCCCGTAACTCACATCTTCTTTACAGGGAAAAGAGAGTCATGCTTTAACTAAAGCAATGTAGAGACTTGGTTTCAGGTGGATTCGCATCAGTTGTGGTTATAAATGACCTAGTGCTGCCTGCAGCACCTCCTGAACTGCCTGGTGACTTGAGAGAAAGGATCATACGATTGCTCCCAAAAGATCTTTAGTTGAAATCAACTGGTTTAAGGAGGAGATCTTGCCTAACCTACCGTGTTTGAACTGAAATGATTTCAGGGTGGTGTCATGAACATCTCCGCCTGCAGATCTAACAGGAATACAGTCTCTGACGTACCACCTTTGGGAGTGCCGCCCCACAGCCTGGCCTCACAGGACACAACCACAACCGGAAGAGGACCCAGATTTCAGTCTCCAGGTAAAGAAACATTGGTTTTACCAATTTAACAAATGGTCAAATAGTCTTAAAGGGAGAATATTTACCAATATACCTATTGGA
The DNA here is from genome assembly GCF_030463565.1 of Pelecanus crispus. Lineage (NCBI taxonomy): Eukaryota > Metazoa > Chordata > Aves > Pelecaniformes > Pelecanidae > Pelecanus > Pelecanus crispus. The sequence goes on from NC_134643.1 coordinate 166,608,248, forward strand.
CTGAAAAACTGGATTGGCAGACTTGTATTTCTCCCTGTGCTAATAATCTAACTGACTATAAAGGAAACTTGGCTAACAAAGTACATCACACCCACAGAATAAGCCCACTGCCCAGTTAAGCTTGACAAAAATACTTTTGACAAGGATTTCATTGTTTAGAATTCACTGAAATGTATTTTATAACTGTTGTTCTCTGGCATTCACCCCAGAGGAGTAGTTGTGCTGCTTATCCAGCTGCTGCTTAGAGAATCCATTGTAGATACAGAAGGGCTGAACATAAGACGTGAAAAATTTTTGAATATGTTTATATCATGCAGGAGGTCCCTCTAGATATGTCACATTAGCCTGATATTTCCTATTTCTGTTTTTAGTTTCACTTTCCTAATTTCAATCCATTCACATAACTCCATCTCAGACCTTGTTTTTTTCCTTTGAAAACCCACTGCCATATGGAGGAAACATTAAAATTATTGGATCCAAAGTAAAAACAAAAGCAGCTTAGTGTTAGCGCAAGAGGCTTAAATCGAGACAATTAAACCTAAGTTAAACTGAAAGTAAAAATTACAAATAATTTTGGCCAGTAGATATATACCGTATACCACACGAAAGCCATTATCATTCATAATGGAAGCACACAGTCTTCAAAAAAAAGATCATCATCATCAGAAGTACTGAAATAAACTTCCAAGAGAAATCTGTGCGCTAAGCGTACAAGAAGAATCTCCAGCAGGACTATTGAGAAGAGGCTGCCTTGCCTTCCAGAGTTTCATAGAATCATTTAGGTTGGAAAAGACCTTTAAGATCATTGAGTCCAACTGTAAACCTAACACTGCCAGGTCAGCAGGGGAACGCGCACTGCTATGCAACCAGGTGATTTTCTTTGACTACCGTTTCGTGAAGAAGGTTGTGTGGTGTTTTCAATACGGACGGGACCCAGGATAATCCTTCTGCAGCCCAGCTTTCCTCTTCTGTTTGTTATTTTAATGCTGTGATTTATACTCAGTGCTGCTGTGAGTGACAGCTACTGTGACAGCCACCTGTATTTCTCCCAGATAACAACCATGGGCCTGATTAACCATCATGGCTCTGGGATATTTAGGAGTAGCCTTTAGTTGCTCGGTTTTTAACAGAATAGTTGAAAATGAGACTGCTACACTTGGTGGCCATAGTATGAATTTGATCTCTTCCACGTGTAAAAATCTTGTCAGTGTTCATCTACAGGGGTAAACCTGGCCCCTCAAAAATGCCAAAGGGTAACTGGATGACACCAATCCATGATCCTTTACTACAGACTTCCATGCTGCTTCCCAAAGACCACTAGATGTTAATTAGTAACACCGACCTGCAGGTTTTAACCAAAATTTTGGTAGGCAGCTCTGGGAGTTTCTGTGATAATGAGCATCAGCTAACAGGGAGGGGAAAAAAACCCCAATGCCCACCCCCCCAACCTGCTCTCAGGGCAGGCAGTGAAACAATGGAAAAAAATTGCCTGAAGTTATAGTGAAAGGGGTGGGTAATAATTAGTACTCTCTAATTTGTTAGCCCTATCCACTCTCTTTTACCTCTGCTGTCGATGTTGCCACTGCCAGCAAGATGTGGCGGCAAACGCCTGCTTCTTTATATGCCTCCACTCATCAATATGCAGCTACCACCTTGAAGCTGTGTTAAAAAGTAAAAGGAAGATACATGTTTGCACCCACGCAAATAAATGTGAAGGGCTAGAACACATCCATACCAAACTGGGAGCTCTGAAAGCCTGAAACGTTATCAGATCACAGCCTCACAGAAGAGCAGAGCTTGGTAGGGCTGAGGGGATGATCTCAGGTTCTTTATTGTCTCCAAGGATTTGTAATTCAAGGAGGCAACAGAGCTGTGTAACAGCGTGCCTGTGACTGGAGGCACTGGAGGGTCAGCGCTGCACAGCGGTCTTGCCCAAGTTGGGTTATGACAGCCCTTTTCTTCTTACACTCTGTCCTATGCTTTTGATCCCATTAACAAGAACAAGCTTCCTTAACATCAGCTTCTGCATCATGACTTTCCAGAAATGCATAATTCCTTGATATTCCCAACAAATTTACCAAAACCCAACAAAAACATTCAATAAATCCTTTGCACCAATAAAATCATTTTAATACAATTTAAACTCTGCATCATCTTAAGTCTTGAAATTACCCCAGTTCCTTTTCCCTTTCATTCCAGTCAACTCAGATTTTCCTTTGGAGATTAACTGCGGTAAATAGAGCTCTTTTATTGACTCCTGTAAACTTTCTAAGAGCGTATTTATTCATCCTTCCATGAACTTCTTTTGGTGTGATTAGCCCTGACTTAGATGCCTGTCTGCTATATACCATATATGAACTAGTAGTGTTGCAGCTTTCTCCCTATGTGCTCAGGCTGTAGGATTCAAAATTGATTAAAAGTGCAAGAGGGAGTATTTGTCATTGCTGTCATCTATTTGCAGCCCTAGAACTCTAACATTTCTCATGCAATTTCCATTTCCCTTTTATCCTCTTTATCTTTGGCAGTGTTTTCATTGAGGACTCCAAGACTACAATTTTCCCTTCCCGGTCCTGCACAGAGATGGCCCATCAGACTCTCTCTGCCAGATACTTGTTTCTTTGGACATTGTGTACCGGGACTCATCTTACAGCACACAGAAGTATACTTCTGCATCAAATTACAAGGCAGACAGCTTGCTGAGGTTATTTTACCAGCAATACTCTGAAGTGTCATGGGTGAGTGGGACAGGAGACGGTGTCCTGTCCAGCAAAACACTGAGATTGCAACTTCTGTCCCATTCTGTGCAGCAATTGTCTTCATGAACCTCTGTCTGTAAAGCCATTTCGAAAGACATATTAACCGTAAAATAATCCACTGGTCAAGAAGATCTCTGGGGATTTAGAATCACGTTCTTAATCTGCCTAAATTTGTCTGCTTGTCTTGCTCTCTTCAGAAATTCTGTTCTGGATCTAAGATGCCTCCTCCAGCAAAAACCCCCACTTGAAACTGGTAAGAGAAGACTTGGATTTAATAAACCAGCATTTTCCTGGTACGTTAATCAATCCTTTGTTTGGGCTTTGCCCCCCCTGGGTTTGGATATTGTCCTTCTCGAAGGGAGGGAAGCTTCTTTCTTTCTCTCTGCAATTTTTGTCCAGAGTTACTACGGTCACCCTGCTTTCTGGGATAAACAGTAAATTTAAGGCCACCCGCTGCTTCCCTTTGCCTTGCCCTCCACCTGCCTCGGGGCTGCACTGATCCGACATTATGCAGCAGGAGAACGTGCATGATTGCGTGACTTCGCTCTGCTGCTGTCGCTACGGCCTGCAGACAGCAGGAAAAGGGCGACAGAACAAAACATCCATTTCTTCTCAGCTGTCTCGCTAGCCTTGCTGCAATGGGCAGAGACAAGCAGTTTCCAAGCGAAGAGTGGTTAGGACTCCTTGTGAGAACCTGCAGGAAAAAAGTAGGAAACAGGTCTGACCTCCCAAGTGCTCCGCTTTGTAGCTCCTAAGCAAGGCTGGAGAAGAAACGCCTCAACCCTACTGCTTCTTGTATCCTTGGGCCACGAAGGGGGAGAACGGACCTCCCCGCCAGCCCACCGACTTCCTCGGTCATGTCCCAGAGCCGCTCATTCCCAGCGCACGCAACGGGCGGGAGCAGAGCACGGCCCACCTGCCGACCTCCGGTGAACGAGGAGCTCGCTCCTCTTCAGCAGCGCCGAGGGCAAGCAGAGGCCGGGCTGCGTGCCTGCCTGCGCCTGTCATCTCGGGAGGTCACCACATGCACCCCGTCTTCCTCACGTAGTTGTAGCCGAGTCAGTTTATTCTACCGTTTTTACATACCTCAACTGAATAGCAGTCGTGAACAAATCAAAAGATAGTCATGGGAAGTTGGGGGAATATCAGGAAGAATGTTTTCTCTACCTTAATAATTTCTCCAAAATAGAGGAGAAAACTAAAAATCAATCTACTGTCTTCTTGACTTGATAAGATCAATGAAAAAAAAAAACAAACCAACCCAAAACCACCCAAACCCCAAACCAAAATCCACCCCCCCCAAAAAAATAACCAAGCCAAAGTAAATCTCACACCAGCAGTAGCAAAGCAATGTTCGTGCTGAACTGTTCAAAAATGAGGACTTGACACTATTTCAAGTATGAAGCTGGGAAATGGCATTCGGCCTGCCTCAGCACCTGGGCTGGCCAGCCTTTCAGGACACTCCGTGGGGCCCCCTCTGAAGCATCACTTTTTTAGTGACCTTAGGAAAAACTGTTTGAAGGTGTCAGAGTGGGTGCCCGAGCGAGAACAATTCATCCTTACAAAGCACAGCTGGCTGAATTACAACTCGTTCTAAAGACCCCTTGCTAGCCGTCTGCCCGTGCTAGACACAGGAGACACATTTTTAACATCTTCACAGATAAATTCTTCGTATGATTACTGTTACTGGTTTTCGCCTTGATTTTTGGCTGCCTACTCCCAGAAGCTTTAACAGTAGCATACATATTTAAAGATATAATGTTAAGGGTAAGCCCCCCTAGTAGTGTGCTTTGGTAACTCTTCCCATCATCCCCTTAACTCTGCTCCTGCGCTTTGTAAGTTTATGCGTGCCGTGGCCAGCAGGTGATGCTAAAATACCTCTGAGGGCAGGCAGAATTTAAACTGCAATTCCCATTGAAAGTGCTGGAATCCTGAGAAGCAGCAAGAATGTGCCATCACCCGAACGTGACAGGCTTCATCTGTAATCTTCTGGCACATCTAATTTACAAGCAGTTAACTCCTCTCATCAACAGTGAGTTCCAGATGTTTCAAATAAGAAGAAAGAAAATGCACGGTGGCAGCTCTGTGATAATCAACTGATAAATTAAGTCTCGGTCCCTGAAGATTTCTGCTTTAGTCTGAAGCGTCCTACTCTTGTGTATGCACATGTACCCAAAGTCCATATATGAGGTAATAGGAAAAATATTTCAGGAGTCAGCTTTATGGAGATAAGTAAACTGCCATTAACTGTCTGGCATAAGGAGAAACAGCGGGATACTGAGAATAAAAAATTAAATTAGAGGTGAATTGTAGGAAACTATATTTGGGAGAAGACTAGAACACCTCTGCACAAGTAATCTTCTTTCCTGTAAGAAAATACTTGGTTGTGATGAGGTCCAAGAGCAAGAGTTGGTACTATTATCAGAAGCGAGAGCTTTTGGAGGAACAGTAATTGAAAGGAAAAAAGGGATGTAAACGCAGAGGGGAATTGTTCTTTGCAGAATATGCATCACTTTCTTGATGATTAGTAATTAATCCAAGGGAGCAAGCAGGGATTTGAGAGAGCGCTATCTTGGATGAACAGATAATTTCAGAAGCAATAACTTTAAAGAAAAATTATGAAGAGGAGATACAGCTGCCCCCAGAAATGAAGCTGTTGCCCAAACTGGTAAGGCACAGAACGAGGACAGCATGTAACTTCATGGCATGAAGTCATGGTCTCGTGTATCCCACACCAGCTAAGCTTTATCAAAGTTCTAGCTCATACAATTTGACTTTTGGGGTAGCTGTAGCAGGGAAACCAAATCCAGCGCTGCAGTAACATTCAATTATAACAACAACAGACAACTTCTGTCAACCATCAAATATAAAAACTTCTCCCAGCTGTTAAGGACTTACCATAGTTTCGTGTGACTCCTTCCTTACCTGTAAAAGTCAAGATCTGTATCAGCTATGTAACAATAATTCACCAAGCAACCTCAGTTTTTATTTATTGTGTACTGCTAATGTAGTCAGGACTGGCTACAGCACCCGCTCCCCAGCAATCCCACAAAGTTTTGCAGAAATACTTGGCCACAATTTCAAACTCTACTGGCCAAAGTCAGACACCAAAACCCCACTGCTCCCTCCTTTCAAGGTCTCTCACTCCTCCCCTACCTCGCCTGAAGTACAGATGTTGTCCAGCCTACTTCTCTTAATTTAGAGATTGCTATTTTTGCCTTCACTAGCATTAGTAAAATGGTGTTTCTCATCCACAACATTTCACATTTTTGATTTGTGTGTCAGTTCAAACAGGACTCGATTTGTGTTTCCTGTCCCTTCAAACAGGTTATTTGGGTCAGTGTAACTCCCGAGTGCCTCGGATGCCTGCCTGAATTCTGTTCCGCCCCCTCTTCCAGAGTTACTTTTCCTGAAGAAAATACAGGTACCACCCACGACCGGACTAAAGTACCCACTTAAAGCATTTTTCAGGCAATCACAGAGAAGCTCTTGTTACCTTCTTTCCACCTCAGTAACCAACAACCAGACAGCTGACCTACCTCTTCTCACCACCCCACACAGGACAGGCTTTCTCCTCCATCCGCAAATATCGATGGACCTCTGTGCGACACCATCGCTCTGAACGTCTCAAGCCCCAAAGGGACAGTAAGTGGCATTACAGAAACGCGGGAATACACCTACAGGTTGCACAGTGCTGTCTACACCTTTGTGCTTGTTGCTACAACTGCATCATACCTGTTACCACACGTATTCTGGGTAGCTGAGTTTTCAAATACAAAAGGATTGTGCTATTTGCAAGAGCTAGGTAGGGTAATTGTTGCTCTTTGCACTCACAGGAAAGACAGAGGGTTGAAACATGAGGAAATCTGTTTTCAAGCAATCCTAACACAACACTGCAAAATGGGAGTAAGGTAAGCAGCAAGCAGGAGATTGCACTAACGACCTCAGCCTTTCCCAATCATCCCTCACTGCCTTTTACCTGAAAATGGCACAAAACCCATGAAGATATTGTCCACGACTAGCTCACAGCCAACTAATATTTGCAATACAGTTGCAAGACTCCAGAAAAGCAGCTGAGGGCACACGCAATCTGTATGATGGCAAAATTCTAAGAACTCTTAGGGCTATTCAAACACAGCTAAGCGTTTCTGTAAGAAGTGAAGCTACCAGGCTAAAGATGGACCAGGTAGCTTGCCATGAGATGCAGCTTGCTGTAAAGCTGCTTTTTTATTTCTTCTTTCTTAGAGAAAGAGAACCAAACCACACCACTAACTCTCATATCATGTTTTCAAATGACAATTTGGACTGAGGATTACTTTCAGACTAAATTTGGCAATGATGGTCCCTTTTTTCAGACTCTTAAGAACCAGATTTTAAATTATTTACCAGCCACCAAACAACTGACACTGAAGTGTTACATTTTGTCTAAATTTGCTGTGTCTTCATGCAGCTCAGTAATCTGTTCCTACCTCTTAACCTTCCTGCTAATTTACATTTCCTCAGATATCCATGCAGTAAGTGCATTTAAGAAAATATCTGGCAGTAAAAAAAATTTTGGAAGAGGCTGGTATTTTGAAAGTTTAGACAAAACCCCAGACCTCCCAAGAGATCTGAAGAACAGATACAGTAGACAGTAGAACATTTGGATGCCCTAAAATGCTCCAGAAGCCTAAATGCTAGAAAAACTTTTAAAATTATCTGAGGCAATAATGGGTTTCAAGGGAGGAGACAACTTCAGAATAGCATTTCTGTAAAATCTGTGATATATTAAACTTTCTAGATTGTCTCAAGTACTGCACACTGAAACCTAACCGTTTCAAATTCCAAAACAGCTGCAATTATTACAAGGCAAAGCTGCTTAAAAAATTGTGTATGCAGTAGGTTTAAATTCCAGAAGACAATAACACACTTCACAAACTGCCTTTAAAAGTGAAAATAAGATACCTGAGAAGCTGCCATGACCTGTCAACTAGTCTGTAGAAAAACCAAAGGGATATACGCCCATCAGTTTCAAACCCATGTATGTACCACATAGCTCCATCTCACTTCTATTAATCTGATTTTGAAACAGCAGTTGTAAATGCATCACAAAAATCTGTTTTCATATGACTATACTGAAATTCTTGAGCACCTATATTATATTCATATTTCAGTAACAGACAACTGATTCGTGTTTCTCAAACTAAGCATTCCCATTTGTGTAATAACTATTGATGATTTTGAGCAGTGACTATACCTACAGTAGCTGATCACAAAACCAGGGATATTAAGAAAAGTCAATTTTATACTTTTTAAAATTTAAATCAAGAGTCACACTACAGCTGACTGCATCAGTAAAGAACAAAACGCTTACCATGCTCACCCTTTTCCTGTTTTGAACATAAAACATGGAAGATTTATCTGAAATCAGCATTTCCTAGTGACTGCGTGTAGGGAGGGGCACAAGAACAAACCTGTCCACAACATCTGAACAAAGCTGTGGTTGGAGACAGGCGGAGCACGAGAGTGATGTGGTTCATCTGGGAGGAGTTATGGAGCACAGCAATTGAGGAAATGTCACCTGAAGCCAACTTTTAGGAGGTTAATAACGACAAGTTACCTTAACCAAAGATATTTTTATTGGGTTCAGTATTCAAGCATCATTAGGTTAAGGTCTTTTAGAAAAGTAAACCGGTAAAAATAAGAAGTCCCAACCTTATGAATGGCAATTGGTACATGAAGTTTAATTTTAAATAAAATTTTATCAGGCTTGTGAAAACATGCCAAAAGCCCAATTGTGTTACGAGTCTAAAATTACCGAACAAGATATGCACAAAATACTCCATTTTCAAAAAAAACGCAAACGTAGGTTTAATGCTAGTCATCCAAAATCGACATTAGTCTCTTAATATAAGGCAAAAATAGTAATTTTCTTTTATTTTTTAACCTACATACATACAATCAGCCATAGTTGCCGTATAGAATATGCATCATCGAGATCTAAAAGCAAGATCAGCAGAGAATGCTGACTCATGCATTATAAGATCTTGTCAACATACTGACAATTCCATAGCAATCTCTGAAAACGTATCTGGGTGAAGGACTGGATTAATGCTGCAGAGTGGTTTTGTTAAATGAGTGTATAATTTAATTCTCATGCGCCACAATCACATTTCTGTGTTATAGCCATGTAGCACAAGTAACATTTCTTGCAGATCTTGGCGTGTGTCAATATACATTAAACCATAGAAAATGCCATAAAATACTCTATGCAATCTTTAAGCATCCATCTTCATTATAATTGTATTTACATTTTTTTATGAACTTATAATATGTAATAAGCCACTGAAGACATTTTTACAATATTTATTAGATTATGAATTTATAAATTCAAGGACTCGGAGGCACATAGTTTAAAAGGCCAAGAACACCAAACTAATGAAGTCACAGAAATCAGAGTATTTATGGACGTAACACCAGTAAAAAATAAAAATCACATCCAAACTAAAAGCAACACTTGAGAGTCATCCTTCAAAGTTAGCATAATAAAAAGTTCTCATTTCCCTCAAAGAAAAATAATTCATCCCACCTACCAAGCTAGAAAAACCTATTTACAGTTGTACTTTGATCAGAAGTATCATTAAGTTGTGTAATACAGCCACTTCTACTCTGCCATTAGAATTTAACATTTCCTTTAAAGTATAGTTGTATTTACAAATGCATAAATATTGTAACTCTGATCTTCATTGCGATCTGAATGAAAACAGGTTAAGTCACAATACAAATGTGTTAGTGGAAAAAGTAGCTGCATATTCAGTATCATTCTCAAAGAATAGGAAGCCAATACTTCTGATAAAGCTCAAGTTCGTCAACTAGACCAGGTCTTTAAGTTACATTAATGAAGATTAAACCTCTTCTGTGTTAATTCTTTACATTGGTTTCTTCAGTCAACTTTCACCACGCTGTATATTTTGGTTACAAACCAAAAGCATGCAAAGAATCCAATTGTCCCTAAAAATACAAACAAACAAAAAAGTTACACTTAGGAAAACTGACACAGGAGGCATCAATTTCTGTCTGTAGAGTTCATAAATCAGGACATACGTATATGCAATCTGCTATCTTTAGTCTTCAGTGCATCCATCATATCATATAACAGAAAGTTACAGACAGTACCTGGTCTTTATAGGCATCAACTACTATCTAAAGTATCTCATTTTCACAATCATAGAGCTGATCACGTGGAAGACACTCGTCTTAAGATGTTTCTGTGTCATTTCCCTTCGTACATATTTGTTCTTTGTTGTTTCATTATTCCCCAGTCCAACTCCTTCACATTGCTTCAGTGACTAGCCACACACGCTTTACCTGATCTGCTCAGCTGGTCAGAATATTTGCATTACATTTAATAAACCAATTACATTGACAGCATCAAAAGGAGTTCCCATTTCTTAGTTATACTTCAAGGTCTTGGAAAATTAGAGCACTACCTTCATTTTTGAGTAAATCAAGTTAATACAAATGTCGAACCATAGTGTAGTTACTACACAACTTGTACTTCCTATTGAAAACATGTGTTACATACCTTAAAAATAAACACTTCTGAAATACTTAAGGCAGTCAAAAGGTATAAGCAAACTTGAACTGAAATTTAGGACAAAGACTGTTTCCCTGATAACTTATAATCCTTTTAGCTGAACAAAAATACCTGCATCCTTTCTCTTTGTAAAAGTCCAACAGAAGTTTTTAACAAAAATATTCTTTTGAATGCAAAGCAGTTAATATAGTTGGGCTTTGTTAATTTAACTGGATTACTTAAAAATGCAGCCTCAGTCAGAAAGATAATGGACTAAACAGCAGCTCAGAACACCTGTTACAGTAACCTTCATTTCCCACAAAAAACAGGACAGGAAAAAAGCCCTGAAGATTATTTGATTTTTGCCTGAGTACCTCTTCTAAAATCATAGCCTTAAGTTATGCAAGAGCCAAGTCAGTTCTTTCAAAGAAAAAAAATCACCTTTATTTTAGATCTGATAAGAGGCACAACAAAAGTTGTGTGCCAACTCATTCACTATACGAGCTTGGAAGGAACCATGAATGATACCACGGTAATTTTTTTTTTCCCCCCCTTCCTTCACGCTTGCTAAACTACTGATGTTTAACTGACTCATTTACTATGATACGTAGTTGTGGTCCCAGCTGTGAATCAAAGATTTGTCATGTAGCTCCCGGTATTTTGCCTGCTGAGTCTGATCAATGACCTGGAATGCAGTATGGATGCAAGTGCCTGAAGCATGTGTTACACTGACATAGCAGCAGGGCACCGTCAAACCCCTTCCTGATACTGACGATTTTTAACAGATGAGTAAGCAGCAGCAGAATAGTTTTGATACAACAATTATCATTTTCTCTTTTTAGCTTTTTTATTATCCTGACACAGGAAGCCAGTTGCCTTTAGGAGCCGTTTTTGCTAAATTGCTAATACAGTTTTTTGTTTATGAAACTGGAGAACTGCCTGTCCCCTTACCCTGCCTCTAACTTTTTCTGTAAAACCTTATCTCAAAGCAGTTCAGTAAATCTCAGAGAACTGAACACATCCACCTTTGAATGCATATCAACCTAAATGGACAAAATAATTCTTAAATCTTAAGAAATAGGACTATTCCCTCAAATTAAAGGATAATTTGCAGTTAATTTTGTGGGAAGTAGATTAAAAAAAATATTGCTAAGCATATGATGTTTCAAAGTTCTAACCGTTTGGTTAACCTCACATATATTCTCTGCTAATTTCAATACAGAAACCGAAAATTTCAAAAAACAAAAGCATACAAACTCTGAAAGCTTAGTTCAAGTTGCAGAGCATAACTCACATCTCCACTGTCCCAATTACATACAAATGACTACCACACAGAAAGCATCTCAAGGGGTCTGACAGTAAATCACCTCTTCTTTCCATGCTTGTGAACCTACCCTGAAAAGGACTCCCCAGATTTGTTGGCAGGCGCTGCACAGCCAACTGATCAATTGAGAGTGAACTTGTGAGCAAAGAAAAAGGAAGATGCACTGGACACATCTTAATGCCTCTAGATGATGTCGTGTGACATGACTGACTTGAAAGAATAAGGGCAAAAGATGGAAATTATATGGGTACCTTAAGTGCTGAAAGGCAACTAAGCCAAGTCTCAGCATAGGAAATGTACTGTATATGCCCTTTATTTTGAATGTGTGCACTCCAGAAATACTACATGCATCCAAAGTAAACAGACTGAACAAGGGAGACAGGGTAAACACAATTCTGGTTTTGGCCAAGACTGTTTACTATTAAAGGCAGACATGCTGAATATCCATTGGAAAAGCTAGTGAAACTAAATTAATTGACCTTACACTTATGTAAGGCCTAATTATTTTTTCATGCTACTTTCTAAGTTTGCACCGCATTTAGAATAGATCTACATACAGCAGTACACATTCATTGCTAGTGGAACAACCATGCATTCTTAAGTTCTTCAGTTCAATTAGACCATTAGTAAACCCAGATCACAAATAAAGGTTAAGAGAAAGGCAGGGCAAGAAATAAGACAGAGCAAGAAAGGGAGGCAGAATCTCTGATCGACACACTCAGAATTACTTGCTAAGCAGTACACAAAATATAAATAAAAGTAGAGATGATGTGCAACTTACAAAACATCCGCAAGCAATGCCAAGACACATTAGACTGACTTAAAAAGAATGGAAGATAGAACTAACCACTTTTGGAACACAGCTTGATCACTTTTCAAAGAGATTATATAATGCACTTAAGTCCCATTCCCTCCTTTTAACAGGCAATGACCCAAGAAACTCCTTGCAGACTCTTGCTCCTGTTCATCATCATCTGCATTCAGTTGCGGTGCACAAACTGCTTCAATATTTCGTAAGCTGAAGTGGCAACGTCTTTGAAATTAATATTCACTTACGCTTAAAATGAACACCATTCTCAAATGTCAGTTCTTTTCCTACTACATTTTTTTTGTTCTCCTACGTTAAGTGGAAATGAAAATTCTACTTACAGTTATAGTAAGATCTGTATTGAAAGCTCTGATGACAAGCCATTTGTGTTCTAACAGGCCTCAAAATATAGCCTTTATAGCTGTATACATAAATCCCTATCAAAGCCTTAGGAATCATTAAACTTCTTCATAAACGTGCAGCTTGAAATTATTTAAAGCATCAATCAGTTCAAAATACTTTCAAAAATACTGCTCTGTAGGGTACAGTCCACAAAGACCGATTACATTCTGCTGGGACAGAATTTAGTGTTTTTAAGACTTTTGGGGAGTTGGTGGCTGCTGCCTTCTTGCATCTTTTGCTGCCATTCCTCCACCCCAAACAAGGGATAAGTGTGTCTGACCGTAGATTCCTTTCTAGTACTGAAGATGACAGGAAGATTTTGTCACCTCATCTCACTTATTGAAGAAGAAATTGAAGTGCAGCACCTAATTCAGATGCTTTTCCAAAAGCTCACAATAAAGATGACAAGGTTCTGACACGACTGCATCAAAAAATGGTTAAGTAGTTCTGTCTGCTTCCCCTGCCACTTCAACGCAATTGGGAAAGAAGGTAAAAAAGTTCCAGAAGAGAGCAAATGAGGGGGAGTGGGGGGAAGGGGAGTATTCTCTGTCAACTTTTACTCCTCTCTCTTCCTTCCTCCTATTCCACAAAAGCTGCATTTTTTTCCTTAATTGATACCATAACTTTAGACTTGACTGTGTGCAATTTGAAGTGTGTTTCTCCAAAGACAACTGATTAAAAAAAATTAGTTTGTCACATGACTAACATAGGAATTAAATCCTGAGATGTATTTATCACATTTAAAGGCATCGTATTTGAAGATCTAATTATAGGCCACACCTCAAATTAGCATTAGTTTTGCCTCATCCTCACTTAATCTCTCACTAGAATTTGTGATCAGAGACTTGCAAAATGCTACACAACTAACTGGAAAAAAATCAAAGACATACATAAATTTATAATCCTGTATCAAGATAAGTTTTGCCAAGGATTCTACTGTGCAAAGCTAAAGGTAGACTCAACATTTAAAATTAAGGCTCAATACACTTACCTGTGAAAAGGAAGAAGATCAAAACCATAATCATGGTATAACCAAAATATAAAATGGTGCTAGCTGTTCCTGTGATTTGCAGTTTAGAAAAAAAATAATGTATTGCATATATCAGGAAATAAACTGCAGTGAAACCACTAGTGAGAAATGAACGCCACTGCCAGTGATAGTCCTAGACGGGGTGGGAAAAGAAAATATGTATGAGTAATATTCCATATACCTCTAACACACTGATCCTATTACTCAATGCATAGCTACTTTTTCTATTATTACTTTATCAAAAAGTGAGTTTTTATAGTTTTTATCTACAGGAAAAAAACTATATAAAATCAATACTGCGTTAACTACACCATTAACAATTAGAGATTAACAATTAGAAACCTAAAGATCAATATCAAATAGGCAAAAATCTAAAAATCCAAATAAGCCAGACCTATTACTGCCAGCCACAGAGATTTCCCCCCCCGCTCTCAAGGTTGAGCATGTGCAAAAATGCACTTTGACTGAACAAAGTTAATGGATTAGTTTAGCATCTGCAAGAAAACAGGGAGTTAAGACTCTAAAGATGAGATATCTGACTGAGTGGTACTCAGTGTAGGTTTTTAGTATTTGTTACAAGCTTTGCCAAAAGCAGCCTGCTTCACTTTCTAAAGACATGATTTAAGGACATCTTGTAACGGTGTTCTTGTAACGGAATTCTGGAATACTTATTTCCAATTACAAAAGCCTTAACATTTTTTGGAAGCATATCAAGTATGAATACTGAAGAATACTTCTTACCTCTGCACATAGATGGAAGTAGCAGAGCAATATTGTGGCCTCAGAACATGTAATAACCAAAATAATGAATACCAGAAACAGGAAGCCAAACATGTAATACATCTGGTGAGACCTATAAAGGGGAGTTAAAAAAAAAAATTTAAGATGGACACTGTGCTAATATTATTTCTTCATACACAGTAGTATCACCTTCGCCTTAAGTATTCCCCTTGCTACTGAGGTACTGTCAGTTGTGTGGCCATACAACTGGGTGATTTGTTTTCTAACTGAAGAATAGGAGCCTCGGCAGCTCAGTCTGAAAACAGAGAGAAAACAAGCCCAAAGCATGGTCCCGGTTGGGATTTTAGGGAAAGAACTGGTTAGACATAATGAGTAAAATTACAGTTCCAGTGAAGTCAGCATGACCTCTTCCACTGACTTCAGCAGAACTTGGATTTCACCTCACATTTCAATCAAAGGGGCAGAGCTTCAAAATAACAAGAAATGTCAAATGCTGTAGCTGTCTATGTTGGGTAGAGGCACCTATTCAAGGTTCAGAAACAGTTTAACAAGATCCAGTAACTAAATTGTGCCAGAAGGAAGACAAATCCCTCACAGTAGATTAGTTTGTCAGTGTGCTATGAGCTCACATCAGAATTCACTTACACTGGACTAGTCTTTGGTGCTTTATTTTTTAAAAGAATTACTCCCTGTTGCCTCTCTAAAGTTTTCACAAAATTTGTTCTTGTTTCCTTTTTCTCCCAAGAGTAGTAATACTTCCCTAGCTCTACAACTAAACCTCAAATCAACTTGAGAGTAGTAAGTATGTTAAAATTATATGCCCTATGTCAGCTTCAGAGCCACTTCCACATGAAGTCAGAGGAGTATCATGCAAAACCGAGCTATTTGAATACTGTAGGTCAGCGGTAAATTGCTAAGTGTATCACAGCCACTTCTCTACACACCTCGACAAGCAAAACAGGCACTGAGTGTCTTCTAAATCACAAAATATTAAAAAGATGTTAACATTTAACTTTTGATTGAACCAGTACCTGGTAACCCTGCATCACCAAAAATCAGTCAAAATATCTTGAAGAAAAACTTTTACAAAGAAATTACCACATTTTATGACAGAGAAAATTCAAATAGATTGTGGTTAACTTACCAAATACTATTGAGAATAAAGAACAACTGTATAAAGATACATCCAAAAGGCAGAATCCCTCCCATGATAATGCCAGGTAACGGCTTTGTATAGAATGATTGCTCGGGAATCTGACGAGGAATTTGATTTGTGCGAACAGGGTGTTCAATAGCCTTTAAACGACAATAAGAAATTGCTAAATAAGTAACATGTCAAACTGCAGCACCACCTTTTTGCTTTCTTTTTGAAATGAATGGTGGCAAAAGTCTACTATTTGTTTTGAGCACATGCATACCCAGCTACCACTACATTTGCTTTCACTACCACCCTAGCTACCAACATTTGCTAGGCAAACAAGCTAAAAGACAGCTCTTATTGAAGACATAGCAACAGATATTTTGGACTTCCCTTTTTATGATTACCTATCTATGACCTGTTACAGAGCCTGAGCTGATTTCTCACTTTTCAGGTGGGGGATAGTGGTAGTACAGACTCTTGCTTTCCCCTTCTAAAAATCCCTGTGTATTGTTTTTCAGGATTTACTCCAAGAAGCACATTAGGGTAAACTTAAGAACTGAGAGGATTCAATCTGGCAATTAAATCCTAACTGAAGACGCATACATAGATCAGCATGGCGGGAGAAAAAAATTTAAGGCAGATAAATGCATATTTTGCCATCTTTCTCCTTTCGTAAGATTACATCAAAAGCATCAATACATACTTGCTAGGTACTTGCTTTCTGATTTGATTTTAATGTATTTGTGACACCTGTCACACTGCCTTACAGTTTATCAAATCCTCCTTTCTTAAAGGAACTACCTCTGTACAATGCAGGGGGGGTTGCTGGAATTTCAAGCTGGTTATCAGAAAAAACCCGCTGAATTCTGGTTAAGAAAAACTGGATAACTACAATCAACTTTAAAAGTGCCTTCTAAGATACTTATATATTCTCTGAAGGTATTCCGTGAGAGCTAGAGAGCTGGAACTCTGGGAGAAAACCAGAAATGCGTAACTTGCTTTCCCTTATGCTTGGCTGGGCCAACTGATTTTTTTAGTAATGGAAGAGATGCTAATTAAAATAAAGAATGCCCAGATCACTGCTTTACCTGGTGCAATCACTCAATTAAATACAATGATAACTCTAACTGTTGTGGAGAATTATCACCACCAACCAACTGAATATCAAAGTCTTGGAATCCCAAGATCGGCTATCTAATGCAGCTCTAAAGTAACTGAACAGGACTGAAGCTGACAATGCAACTAGCTTAGCTGCTACCTCAGTCATAGTCTATACAGTGAAAAATATGCACGTCTATGCACGTGTATATGCGTATACACACACTTACAAAACAATTTCTCAAAAACACTTACGTTTTTCTTAAAACCAAAATAGGCACCAATAAACGTCAGCGGTACAGATATGCAAAACCAGAGTGCCAAAATAGCAACCAAAGTACCGAACGGAATAGCTGCTGAAGAGCCTTCTCCCCAGAGAATGAGGTTCATGATAAAAAAATCTGCAAATACAATTCTGAAAAATACATAACACACTTAAAGCACAGAAATGCTCCTTAATATTTAACGTTAGCAAACAACAGCACTGTATTAAGATTTTAGTGAAAATCTTTCTTAAAATGAAACGCCACACACAAAATACCAAAATCAAGAGGTCAAACAAGCAATTCTTTGTTAATCTAGTGGGATTGGACTCCAGCAGGAGCTGACGTTCCAGCTAAGCAATTTCAAATACATGCTTGTCTTAACTACACTTCAGGGTAAGACTGCTTGCTGTGATTAAGTAGAAAAATTTATCACAGTGGTTATACAGTATATGACACTATGTAAGACCAACTACAGTGTGGTTAGAGAAACAGTCTAGACAGTAAAAGAAAGCAATGAAAAAGTCTGCCTGTCTAAAACTTAACTACTATCATAATGCTCTTTCTTAATCAACCTTTTCATGTGGTAAGAGTAAACAAATGCTTAATGAAAAAAAAAAATTCTAAGGATGATATGCCATTAACATATTCATCTTTGTCAAAAGCACCATGATATTCTTGTAGCTTCTGGAATAAAGGGATGACGACTTACTTGTATAGCTGAAACTTAAATTAGCTATGCGTGTCAGAGAAGCACAATTTAATTCTTTTAATCATGGTGATATTCTCAACTTACCCAGGACAAAGGAATGATGTCAGCAGGACATTCGTTTTCCATTTCTCACCTCCAAATGCTGTATTAAAACATTTGACAGTCATCAAAACATGCATTAAGCTCACAACGATTAATTTTCCAGTCCATTTACCTGTTATACTTAGATTGCAAATACTCAAATAATGTGCTACCATGCCCAAGTTTGAAAGAGTAAACTAAATCTTTAGTAATAAAACTGAACTCCCTTCTCACATTGCTTAATCACAGAGCTTCAAAGCAAAGCCTCAGACCAAGGTCAAGAAAACTATCCCAACTCAATAAACCGGGTCTCTGACCACTTCAGCTGTTAAAAGGAGGAAGCAGATTTGCAGTACTTTTAAGTCTTTAAAAAACAGTTTAAACCTGGAGTGATTAAGAAGTTTAACCTTTCCAGCATTTGACTGCCGGTTTCAGTAGGTGGGGAAAAAAAAAAGTGAAAAGCAAGCTTAACAGTTTTCTTGAAATAATTCTTGTCTAAGAATCTTACAAGAAAGTCAGGACTAACATGCTTACAGAAAGTAGTGATGCTCTCTTGAGTCTTAACAGCATTAAGCAGTGCTGATACCAAAAGACCAAAGATAGCTTTATTAAGAAAATCTTTATGAATTTGCACTACACTGATAAAAATTATAGTCAGTATACTTTCAAATTAAAATATCCTGCTGGAATTCAGTGAAGCTGACAATTTCATCTGAGCATTGCCATAATGACATGCTTCTTTACTTCAAGAGTCAGAAGTGATTATGGTTAGAGTGATTTTAATTAAGTTTCTATTTCTTTATAAAATCTTGGTAGAACATGGCACCAGTTATTAAGGTTAACCATTTAGTTTCAACTCAGGTTTCACTTTTTAAATGCAATGTTGAAAAAACCCCCACTTTTAAAACTGGATATCCATTTCAGTTGCATTTTGGTTTACGTCTCACATTACTTTATTTGTATACCATAAGGAGAAACATTCATGTTTACATGCTCTATACAGGGAGCCACCTTGTGTTATAACAAGAGTATCTCTAGATCAGTCACTCACTGTCTTAGTAGTTAAACACAATATTCAAGTATCAACTAAATGATTCCCAATAAGTATAATATGAAATGTAATTATTATTAGCTATATCTCCACCAAAGATACTAGATTCAATTTACCATCAATACACTTCAAAATATCCTTCAAAACACGTACTATACACCATGATATGAACAATAATTCTGTCCTCAATTATGCTCTTAGTCCTAAAGTCTCCTTCCATTTAAGTCTAACTGGCTTGAAGAGAAGGACAAGGAATAGCTCACTACCAGATCACTACCGTTGTGGAAAAAATCCCTACAAAATACAGCCCCAGTGGTTCTCCTCACATGAAAATTACAAAATGGTTGGAAGAACGAACTCCAATGCCTACTGCCAGGTTGAAGTTCAGAAACAAACTCCTATAGATCTGTATGTTCAGAACTGAAATAGTCCAAAAGACCCAGCTCAGTCATAAAGAGTCTTGTACCTTGAGTAAGGTAATTAAAACAAGCTGTATGCGGAATGGCATGCTTCACCTTAAAATAAACCAGAGGGTAGAAGGGCAAACCATTTAAGGTTGGTAAACAAGCCTTGAAACAATGGCTAGCTGGGATCAGTTAAGGAAAACAGTGTCAACTAACTACTGTCAGGTGCTGAAACACCACTGGGTTGATTTCTACAACTACAGAACACCTAAAAATCCTTCTTCCTGTGCCCCTGCCACAGTCTGGTAAGCACCATTCTCCCAAAGACCTAGGAACTAGCTAAAAATAGGTGACAAATCTCAGGCATGCAAGAATAGAGGGTCATGATTTGGGGAGGAAAACAAAAAAAAAATGCTACCAAGCAACACTGATGGCTAAAACTAAATGCAAGTTAACATCCAACCCCCAACTGTAGGAAACAGAAGTACAAAACTGTCTGATGTAATGAGCTTAGTATTAGTAAAATGGAATTTGCTTTCCAATTCCATAAATACATAGTAGCAAGAGCAATTCAGGGTCTTTAGGCATGATCGCATCAAACCCGATGTAACCACGTCAGTGTTCTATATGTATTTTCTGTTGTAACGGTAAGTACATTTCTCCATCTTGCCCTGAGGGAAACTACAAACAGTACTGGAAAATAAAAATCAGTTCTGTGATGATAATTTACTTTAATGAACTCAAGCCCTGTCATTTTAAATAACTTTTACTCACATTTGTAGAATCTGGCAGCAACATAACCGGCTGGAGTTCCAAGCAGTACCCACAAAACTACAGCACAGGTCATTAGAGCTCCCCGGTTAGCAGGTGACAAAAATCCCAGGCAAGCAAAAACTATGAAGCAGAGATGCAAAATTTGGAAAGTAATTATATATTTGACTTAAAGCCAGTATATCAGTTATCTTAAAATCTGTGTATACTAAGTTGCATGTCTACTGTATCAGCTCAGCTGTTTCTAATCTTAGACTTAAGAAATTTCTAGACAAAATCTATACTGCTGTTTTTACTAATACCTTGTGATTAGCAATGAAAGATCATCTATACTCAACTAACTCCTCCCCACTTTATTACTTACACAGGGTTACAAAAGTCATTATTAAGATCTGTGTGCCAGAGCCTAGAAAAACAGACAACAGCATTCCTTTTCTTGGGGGCCTGAAAATATCACCATGAACCAGCTTCCAGCCAAATTCTTCTTGAGCATCTTCCTGTAAAGGAAAATACACCTATTTTAGTACAGTAGATTGCCATTTAAATAGCCTGTTACGGAAATACATTTAGCTAAAAAAATTACACTCCAAATAAATTTTAGGAGGTACATTTCAGACTTACTGTGGAATCCATCTGATTGTATCTCGCAATGTCTTTATGCAGTGTCCTCAACATAATCATAGCTACCATTCCAGACAGAAAGAGGACAATCACCAAGGAATTCATAATACTGAATTAAAAAAAAAAAAAATTTAAAAAATCATCATTCAAATTGCCATGTAAACACTTCAGTACAGTACACTTAAAGACAAACTGTCTTCTCACCTAAACCATTGAATGTGAGTGTGAGGCATGGATTCCAAAATATAATCCCACCTTGATGCCCACCTTATATTTTTTTCTTCCTGAAAGAGTAAACACATCAGTTTCAGATACACTCAGTATCCAACTTAAATTTACAAGTTGATGTTCATGCAAAGCAATCTTAAATTTCATGACAAACAAAATTTAATTTTGCATGCCTTAAAGGGAGTAGTTTAATAACAACTACCTAAAACAAACCTAATATTTGACCATAGAATCTAAACAAAAATATTTTCTGAATAGTACTGAGCACCCGTGTCTTCTTTGGACGTAAAGGCATATCAAATTAATTTAATTGTGCTTCCTCCCTTCAAGAATTACACTAATTCATCTGGAATTCAAATGACAAGCAGAGTAACAAAGAATATGCATTTTTAGCGTATGCATTTTTAGCGTATGTACATCAATATCACGGACACCGAAAAACTCAACACTGCTATATAGTCTCCAGCATAATGTTCCACTGTTTAGATAGTGCTCTGTCCAAATTATCCTTTGCTTTGATACAACCTTGTTTCAGTACCAACCACCAATCCAATTACATTCAGCTTACACTCCCAGACAGGTGGGGAGACAATACTACAAAACTTACATGTTAGTAGAAGGAAGCAAATTATTCCTTCATGCATTTCAGCTGATTATACTTATTCAGACTGAACATTCATTGATAAGAAACACTTCAAAGAGCATTTCTTTGTTTTATTTTGCAGAATAAACATGAAAAAAAGGAATAAACAGTGCTGATCAACCTGAAGATGGCTATTAAACAAACCATAAACACTAGCATCAATTAATAAAAATGGCTAGGTGTTTTTTTAACAGGGTGTTATTTTAGTAATTTATAACGTATGAGAGCACGAATGCTTTCCAGTAAAGCCAGTTTTTGAAAATATAAAAGACAGTGGGTTACAAAATTTAGCCAAGATCAAATATCTAGTTAGCTGAGGTAATAAAACTAGGTCTCAATGCAAGCAACAAGTTTCTAAACCAGTATCAACAATTCTAGCACATAATCGCATTTTTCCCCATACCTACACTGCCTTTTTTCTGTCTTCCTGAGATGACCTGATCTGCCAACCCAAAGGAATTTCGGAAAATGACCTCTAAGTCATGTAACATTGTGCACAGCACAGTAACACACACACAGCTGGGCATGTCACTTTTTGGTTTTTTGTTTGTTTTTTAAGATAAACAATATAGTAACATGAAGCTAAGGTCATTCTTAAATACTAACTTCTCACATGTTTCCAGAAGTACTTGCTTTTCAGTATACAAATTAATCTCAGCATCATAACTGATATAATTTCTCAAAATATAATTATTAATCATATGTAACATAGCCCCTTCTGACTATTTTCCTTATATTATTTACACTGTTGTCCTGGTTTCACAGCACTATACCAGCTACTAGGAAGAAAATTAACTCTATCCCAGCCGAAACCAGGACACTCTTATAAGCTGTTAGAGCGGTGTTTGAAGAATTACCATGAAAAATTTGAAGAATTACAATTCTTTACTCTAGTAATGTACTGGATTACATGGTAGATTTCAAAATAGTTGTCCTGGTTTCAGCTGGGATAGAGTTAATTTTCTTCCAAGTGGCTGGTATAGTGCTGTGTTTTGGATTTAGTAGGAGAAGAATGTTGATAACACGCTGATGTTTTTAGTTGTTGCTAAGTACTGCTTATGCTAGTCAAGGACTTTTCAGCTTCCCATGCTCTGCCAGGTGCACAAGAAACTGGGAGGGGGCACAGCCAGGATAGTTGATCCAAACTGACCAAAGGGCTATTCCATACCATATGATGTCATGCTCAGTATATAAACTGGGGGGGGTTGGCTGGGGGGCAGCAATCACTGCTCGGGAACTGTCTGGGTATCGGTTGGCGGGTAGTGAGTTATTGCATTGTGCATCACTTGCTTTGTATATTGTTATTATTATTATCATTATTATATTGTTATTATTATCATTACTATTTTACTTTGTTTCAATTATTAAACTGTTCTTATCTCAACCCAGGAGTGTTTCTCACTCTTACTCCTCCGATTCTCTCCCCCATCCCATCGGGGTAGGGGGAGTGAGCGAGTGGCTGTGTGGTGCTTAGTTGCTGGCCAGGGCTAAACCAGGACAAAGAGATAAAAGGGGTTCATCCCTAAGACAGCATGGTGATATAACAATATTGTAAGACCAGTGCTTTACCGCGTACTTTTTATGACAGCAGCAGTGGATCCCACACCCTAACTCAACACTACCCCCAACTAACTTTAAAGATCAACTATGTAGTCTCCATTTCACCACAGCTGAACTGCATCCTACAGCAGGCTATAAATCTAGAATCAAGATAGATATATGAACAACCTTGATATGACAATGGCCTATCATTTTGAAAGACACCACTGGCCTTGCAATCAGAACAAGAAAAATGTTAAACAAAATTAAAAATTGCCCTATTGCTATTTTTAAATCTATTAATTGCCAAGATTCTGATTAAAGTCCATAACAACAACAACAAAAAGGAAGGCGTAGACTCCTTCATATCCAGAAGAATCACAGAATTGTCGAGGTTGAAAATACGAACTGCTGTGTGTGAGCTATCCCTTCAGTACATAGAGAGTCAAGAAATTCAGTTAGTTATAATCTGCACTCTTTTTAGAGAGTCCCTTGCAATTTGAGGCCTTAGACTAATACATAAACAATTTGGGAAAGAGTGGGAAACTTTAGGAAACAGTTCCTCCAGCAAACTCCATTAAAAAGAACCCCAAAACCTCTTGCTTCTCACCAGAATGAGACATATTCAAGCATCCCCGCTCCCTATAGCTGCCTGATATACTGCTCCTCTGTCTTTAAATAGAGAGTAGCAGAACAAAGAATACCAGCTTCCTACTCTTTTGCAAATTTCCATGGGAGGAAGACCTTGAAGAAAAGAAAGCTTTTGCAGCAGGAGACCAGAAAATGACCAGCTTCAACCTACCTACAACACCAATTTGCTGAAACACACAATTTCTCAGACTTAGAGCTTGGATTGAAAAATAATCTATCAGACAACCTAGGTAAAAATGGAAAGTGTGATTCTTTAAAAAAACCCACATACGCATTTCACATTCAGCGTGTGTGGGGTGGTATGCAAAATTGTAAAGCGTGCGGTTAAATCCCAAGCCACCTCTGACATTCCAGTTCAAATTAAGGTTTAAAATAACAAATTTAATATTCTGAGATAATTTTAGTTGTCCATCTTTATAATTCAGAGTATTAATGCATGATTTTAAGAGGTAACTACCACAGAAAGCTTAGTACTCACTTCAAAAGAAACCGAGTATGTGTAAGCAATTTTGACTTCTCCATTAGCCTTATTACTTATATCCATAGGTACTCCTGAGCAATCGGGCTTGTCCGGATGAGTATGCTTGTAACTGCAGGAAGAAAAACCACAGAATGAACGCTGCTTCAACTAACACCACTCAAAGAATTCATTGATCTTACACAAGCATCAGTTTAATCCAAGATTCTTCCTTTAAATATAAAAACTGTTCTTAATGCCTCATAAATTTCAGAACTCATACAAAATGTAGCATAAGCACAGGAATTTCTGATAATTGAACATGTTCAACAATAGTTGTCTCTTCTAAAAAGAAAAACACGGAGAGCACAGTCTCTAAAGCTAAGCACCAAAAACTGAAGAAGTCTGAGTACTGCTATGAACCTCCAAAACACTCAGAAAGTTACAACAGAGTTACTAACTTTTGTCAGAAAAAAATACTTTCATTATGATGCTGGACCAACAATGCAACAAGCTCAGTTATACCAAGAATACAAAAGAAAGGAAAGACAAGATGCTAAGAAATAATAAAACCTACATCAGCTGTGCAAAAGCCACATAGACACCAGAACAACTGACGAGTGTATTTGTGAAATCATTCCATTCAAATCCTGATTGCTGAAGACATCAAATGTTGCACTGGTTACTCCTACCTCAGGCACTGGTAGCCTATTCCATCAGAAGACAAAATGTTCCCTAGTAGGGAAATGAGGGTTGCTTCACTGAACACATACCACTTCCAGGTTTTTTTGGGTTTTTTTTTTTTTTGGCCCAAATAGGAAATAGTGCACAAAGATCTATCGAATTCAGAACAAAATTATTTTAGACTAGCCTGCATGATCACACAATCATGATCACACAAATCAACAAGAAAGCTAATCTACAGGTCACATATCTGAAAACATTTCTGACTAGCAACAGGTCCCCAGATCTAAGCAAGTATCTTTCTTACCAGTCACAAGCGGTGTTCCTCAGGGCTCTGTTTTGGGGCCAGCCTTGTTTAATATCTTTATCAACGATCTGGATGAGGGGATTGAGTGCACCCTCAGTAAGTTTGCAGACGACACCAAACTGGGTGGGAGTGTCGATCTGCTGGAGGGTAGGATGGCCCTGCAGAGGGACCTGGACAGGCTGGACCGATGGGCCGAGGCCAACTGGATGAGGTTCAACAAGGCCAAGTGCTGGGTCCTGCACTTGGGTCACAACAACCCCATGCAACGCTACAGGCTTGGGGAGGAGTGGCTGGAAAGCTGCCTGGCCGAAAAGGACCTGGGGGTGTTGGTAGACAGCCGGCTGAACATGAGCCAGCAGTGTGCCCAGGTGGCCAAGGTGGCCAACAGCATCCTGGCCTGTATCAGGAATGGTGTGGCCAGCAGGAGCAGGGAGGTGATTGTTTCCCTGTACTTGGCGCTGGTGAGGCCACACCTGGAATACTGTGTTTGGTTTTGGGCCCCTCAATACAAGAAAGACATTGAGGTGCTGGAGCGTGTTCAGAGAAGGGCAACAAAGCTGGTGAAGGGTCTGGAGCACAGGCCTTATGAGGAGTGGCTGAGGGAACTGGGGTTGTTTAGCCTAGAGAAGAGGAGGCTGAGGGGAGACCTTATTGCTCTCTATAACTACCTGAAAGGAGGTTATAGCGAGGTGGGTGTTGGGCTCTTCTGCCAAGTAACAAGTGATAGGATGAGAGGAAATGGGCTCAAGCTGTGCCAGGGGAGGTTTAGGTTGGATATTAGGAAAAATTTCTTGACGGAAAGGGTAGTCAAGCATTGGAAGAGGCTGCCCAGAGAGGTGGTGGAGTCACCATCCCTGGAAGTATTAAAAAAAACGGGTAGATGTGGCACTTTGGGACATGGTTTAGTGGGCATGGTGGTGTTGGGTTGATGGTTGGACTGATGATCTTAGAGGTCCTTTCCAACCTTAATGATTCCTAGTTTTTACTTTCATTAAAAAATAATCCAGCCACCAAGCCAGGAAACATGAAATTATTACTCTACCCTTAATTGGTTTAGTGGTGGACTTGGTAATGTTAGGTTAATGGTTGGACTGGATGAGCTTAAAGGTCTTTTCCAACCTAAACAATTCTATTCTATGATTCTAAGTATCTTAGGATGGACCACTGTTTGATGACAAGTTATTTCCAAGTACTAACCTTTTTGGTTCAAGTACTAACCTTTTTGGTTCAAGTTTAGCAGCAACTAGTCTTGCTCCCAGAGCTTCATTTTCCACAACATGGTAATATATTTTTATTTCAACATGGTTGAAGATATAAAAAGTATCTTTTTCGTGAAATTCTGACTGCAATGATAAAAGATGGTGTGAAACAATCAAAAAGACAAAGACATCTAAAGGCCTTAGGCAGAAGCTTACATAACAGAATTTTAGACTGTGTACAGTTTTTCTGTCAAGAAGTTCTCCTATGAGATGAATGCGGGATTCTGGGAAGACAAAGACAGTAAAGTCTTTACATTAAAGCCTTGCATTAAAAAGACAAACTAGAAAATACGATGCTAAGAACTGTCTACTACAGTTGAAAAGTAGAAAAGCTTATTTACATATAAAATTTATTTATAAATATAAGTATTTATTAAAATATCTCAGGAACTGAAGATGTCCCATTTTATTTAATTGAAGTAGCGAACTGTATAGATAACTGTGACAACTTTCATATCAGAAGCGTTTCATAAACATCACCTATTTTAAAACAATGTATATATTTTTCATTGATTAAACAGAACCTCCCAAGACAGACAATGCAAATAATTGCTCTCTGTGACAGAATCATCTTGACATTTGAAACCAAATATGCACAGGGATGAACTGCAAGCAGCAGGCAAGAATGCTGAATATAAATCTCAGGTGAAGGGAAACATCAGCTTGGAATTTAGTCAGTTAAAGAGGTCGTTAAATCACAAGCATTAGGTCTACTGAAGTTTAATTAGTACTTCTTCAGGGTTCTATCCCCACCCCTTTCTACAAAGCACCCTAATTATAAAAATAGTTATATAAACAAAGTGTTCTTCTACAGTCCTTCAGTTACTCCTTCAAAGGTTATTTTCCTTTTATTAAAAACAAGTATTTAAACAAGATTAAAAGAATATTGCCAGATTACATATTTGATCATAAATGTGTTTCCAGCATCCATTCATATGGAGCCTCTGAAATCAATTCATTATGGAGGAAAGGAAACAAAATTAGAAACTGCAGAAACTGTCATCTTTGGTAAGTTCTATTAAGTAAAACCAACCATTCTGGTAAAACCAAAAACCTATTCCAGGTTCTCAGTGACCTCTCCATGGAAGAGGTCTGCGGTAATCTAAAAACATCCTGGATTTTCTATTGCATTCTTATCTCCATAATACTTACAGTGCATTTATCTGGACCTCCACCAGTTAATCCAATAGGTCTGTCTCTCACCAGAGAAGCTTTGTTCACTCAGAAATCTTATATTCTGCCTTCTTTCACTAGCCCACACAGTTTTAGGGAAAGCAATCCTTCAAGAAGTGTTAATTTCCACACAGAGGTACAAACATGTCTATGCAAACTTGCTTCCATGAAAATACTTCTATCCCACAAAAACGTGGAGTCCAAGCCTTTGAAAGTTTAGACTTCTTAGGCAATGAAGGATGACATGGTTTTCTTCTGCTTCACCTTTTGCAGGTACTAAATGTTATGCATGTTCATCTCATCCCTCTATTTTTTAGAGCCCTTCTGTATTACGCAACAGAAGAGACAAAGTTCTTAGGCTTAGATGAGGCTTACAAATTGTGGTACTGGCAGAGATATCAAAACACATACCTAGTTTTAGGCAATGAGGGTTCTTAAGATAGTGAGGACCCATCATAGAAACAGGACATAGGAGAAATGCTAGTCTTTAGTAAAAAGGGGATAGTAAAAAAAAATAATTACATAAACATACATTAATAACACAGGCATCTTTTGGACGGCCATCTTCTGTAATATAGCAGCCAATAGGAAAACCAGGATTGCAGAACCTCTGGCTATCTTCAACATCATAACACCAGGTCACAGGCATGTTGTCTACAATCCTGTAAATGGCACAGTGACATTCCACAATCTTTTGAAATACACAGTGTAATGGAAACAAAACCAGATTATTATTAATCTAACTTTGCTACATTCATTATTGGAAGATTAACTACAAGAATAATACTTCTTTCAGATCTTAACCCATGGAATTGCACCAACTGCCAATCCAATTTCCAAATGAGATATAAGCATCTAGCTCTTCAACTGAAACTTCCTTTTTTAGAAAAACAGTATTTAAAAAAATCAGTCTATTTCTTCAGAAGGTGGCTTGGAAATAGGAGGCTTACTCTGTAACTACCAAAACATTCTATTCACTGGACTAGTTTCTGAACTCCCGTTACAAATATAGTCCAATACATAAGACTCTCCCACTCCAAAGTGATAACAACTTAACATTTCATTATTTTGTCACAAAATGAAAAATTTTGCCTACACACACATACATATTAATTCTCCAGCTTCCTCATTGCTCTTCCATTAGAAAATACATTTTTCATGGCACTCTTTAAACTTTTGTTTTGCACTAAAGCTAACATGCAAGTTTGCTGGGGTGGTTTTTTTGCTACTTAAGTGAATTCCTAACCATCAACCTCAGTTGCAGTTCCCTGAGAGTACGGAATATTTTAACTAGATCGTTTACATGAGCAAAAAATTGTAAGCCACATTTGGGAAAGTAATCACTTTCAAACCTCCCTCCATTATTTACCTGCTGCCTTTACATTATTGCCTCACAAGATTTATATTCATATTACCTAAAAGTCCTGAGCCCAGTAGGTTTATAGCTCAGTTTCAATGAAAAATTTGTAGCAGAATCCCAAACCCCCATGAGTTGTGGAAAATAAGACAGTAAGATACAAACAGTATCCAACATGCTACAAACAGTACAAATGTCAAAAACAAAAATATACTTTCAAACATAAAGAAAGTTACCAAACATGGTCACCTGTCCCTTTGTAAAAGGAACTACTAAAAACCAACAAACCTGTTTCTTTATGTTATGAAGTGTTTTAACTAGCCAGAAGATAAATCCCAAAAGAAAGTCATTCAAAGAAGACTTAAAATTCAGTAGCTGCCCTTTGGGAAACATTAATTGCTCCAAGGTATGTTTTTAAAGGTCTATTAATAAACTTCACACATGAAGACAACTGCCACTTTTTGTGCATCACTAGACCAAAAGAAGGACATCCCACTGAAACTTAACACATTTTTGTGAAACTTATCAAGCTACTAAATAGCCTTTACAACGAAATGTCTCATCATTACAACCACTAGGCTATTAACGTTAACAAATACCTCATACCTGATAATACCTCATCAGGTACTTTTCAATACCTAATAAAACACAGGAATTACAACTTCAGACAACAACAAAGCATTATTTAGTTTGTTGTGTATTGTAACAATCTCTGAGGTAGCACTATTTTTTAAAGCACATCAATACATGGGGGTAAAAAGAGTGGTACATGGCACCTTTTTTCACAAAATGTAAGGAGATCTGCATTATCCCTACTGTTAGCTCCTGGACAGAAATAACTAGCAATGTTCACAGCTCATACTGACACAGTGGAAGAGTTGAAGACAGGCCCTCCAAAAACACAGTTTCCAGGTTCTCGGGAGATTCCAAAGACTATCACAGAGTTGCGAACAGCAGTAGCACCAACCAAATCCTACTCATTTCACCATGCTACTATGAGGCACAATTAAGCTGCTGATTAGGAGCTATTCTGGATGCAGATTTATTACACTTGGACCATATTTGGAATTTTAGCTCCATAACATACGCTAAAGATAGCTCTTGCTTTTGTTAGTATTTTCATTCCATAATCAAAACCAGGTAAAGCACTAACCTACTGCTAAAGGGTTCAGTTGGGATAAAGGCTTTCCCTTGCATCTTCTACAGCAAAGACATACTGAGCTGCCTTCAAGCAGCAATGCTGGAACAAATTGATAGTTTAAGCAGCAAGTAATTTTTCACAGTTAATCTTCAAATTTAAAATGACTTGAAGAGATTATACATGTGGGGCAAATGTGCTATACAACACTGTTCTTATATGTCTCTCAAGAACATCTGGTGATGAACACTGTCAGCCAAGATATCAGTATAGCTGTTGAGTCCAATTCAGTATGTCAATCCCTAATCTTATTAAGTGGCTTTTAAAACCTTAGAAGTACTTTGCACCATCTGTGTTCCCCAGGAATTTTATGATAAATTGAAGCTGGATGATAAACCTCTATTAAATCCCCACTTATGCTACCTTGCTGATCCCTGTACAACATACTCCTAAACCATGCATCATTCATCACAGAGCCCAGCCACTTCCACTTTGTGAAGCTGTGGCTGAGGGGGACTGTCATTACCATAACAGACATAAACAGGGATTCTTCATGCCACTGGTTCTAAGGTTTTAGGGCAGTGTCCTGGTTTTGGCTGGGATAGAGTTCATTTTCTCCCTAGTAGCTGGTGTAGTGCTGTGTTTTGGATTTAGTTTGAGAATAATGTTGGTAACACGCTGATGGTTTAGCTGTTTCTAAGTACTGCTTACACTAGGTCAAGGACTTTTCAGCTTCCCATGCTCTGCCAGGTGCACAAGAAACTGGGAGGGGGCACAGGCAAGATAGTCGATCCAAACTGACCAAAGGGCTATTCCATCCATACCATATGACGTCATGCTCAGTATATAAACTGAGGGGAGTTGGCCAGGAAGCTGCGATCGCTGCTCAGGAAGTGGCTGGGTATCAGTCAGCGGGTGGTGAGCAATTGCATTGTGCATCACTTATTTTGTATATTATTATTATTCTTCTCCCTTCCTTTTCTGTCCTATTAAACTGTCTTTATCTCAACCCACGAATTTTACCTTTTTTTTTCTTCCCCCCCCTCCCAATTCTCTCTCCCATCCCACTGGGGAGGGGGAGACTAAGCGAATGGCTGTGTGGTGTTTAGCTGCCTGCCAGGTTAAACCACAACAGTCCTTTTTGGCACCCAACATGGGGCACAAAGGGTTCAGGATAACGACATATCTGACCAGAGTGTGTTAAAACAACTTTGTGATAAGCATTCATTATATTAATTTAATAGTCACCGGTCACAATGTTGATTTATTTGCTCTCAGGGTAGTTGTGCTTGTTCTCAGAGTTGTAACACCTTACTTGCTGTATGCACTCCCTGTGCTGCTGTTTATCACTTCTGGGAGCTGGATGAAAGTTACCGCTTTGCTGTACTATGTAACACTGGTTTATGGTATGATGAAAGTTATCAGTCATTTATTATGGTATGATGAAAGTTATCAGAGATTGTACTCAGCACTGCCGTCATTCCTGTACTTCAGGAGCCATCTCTCAGAAACTATTAATAATTACACTTTTTACCTCTTCTCCTCGGAGAGCCAATCTATGGGGGACACAGAAGGGGAGGCTTTCCCCAGCTCCTTCACCATCCCTTTCTCCTTCAGGCTAGTTACAACAGCTCTTGAGAATTTTTAATATCCTTGGGACATTCAAACCAGCATCTTCCTGCTGCTATGTCTCCTGAATGCAGTTCAGGTCTTGTTTAGGGTTAAACAACTATTTAAGAATATGATCCATAGATCAACCCCTGCGACAGGCGCTGCGGCCACTCCAACTCCCAAAATACACAATGCAGCTACTCAAACCCCATTGACAGGTGCTGCAGTGACTCTAACCCGCAGTGACAAACACTGCGGCTGAACTAGAGAATCAATCCATGCCAGTATCAGTCGCCCCTATACACAAGAAGAAATACACAAGAAGATCAGCTCATTTAGCAAGGGATGAAGATGAACCGGGGCCATCACGAGAAGAGGAATAAGAGGCAGAACCCACAAATGAGATGATAACCACCTGATCTCTGTCCCCGAGTGAGCTGTGAGATATGCAAAAAGATTTCAGTCATCATCCAGGTGAGCACATCATCACCCAGCTGCTCTGATGCTGGGATAACAGGGCCAGTATCCTGGAATTAGAGGACAGGGAAGCCAAGCAGCTGGGATCCCTTTCTGGGGAAGGGGGCATTGACAAAGCAATTGGAAAAGGGGCACAAGCCCTCAGCCTCTGGAGACAACTCCTGTCAGGTGTGAAGGGAAGGTATCCCTTCAAGGAAGATGTTATATATCGCCCAGGCAAGTGGACCACCATGGAGAGATGTATCCAGTACCTGAGGGAATTAGCTACGCTAGAGATGATTTAACGACGTGAACAACGAGCAGTTATCCGAAGATCCAGATGAAGTCAGATGCGCATGACCCATGTGGTGGAAGTTTGTATGCATGTGACGATGGTGCGCTCCAAACTCATTGGCAGTAATGACATAGAAAGACAGAGAGGAACCAGCAGTGGATGAATTGGCCGGCCAACTCTCGCAATATGCAGAAAGTCTCTCTTCTTCCCTATGGGCCTGTGTCTCGGCTGTGGAAAGACTGTCTGAAAAACTGTCCCGAGAATTCCAGCAACATAAAGAGGGTATGTCCTACTCCCCACCTGTATGGGCCAGTATCTCAGCCATTAGGAGTAAGCATCCCTCTACCCAAGAGAGAGGACACAGTGGATACACACCATGGGTCACCCTGTGGTTTTACCTGCGTGACCATGGAGAAGACATGAGGAAGTAGGATGGGAAATCTACCTCGGCCCTAGAGGCATGGCTACGTGAGTTGCAAAGAAAAACAAAAAGGAGGGTTCTTCCAGGAAAACTGCTGGTCGAGTCTCCAGTGGGCAATTCTGCAGAGTAGAAGGGCTGATCTTACCCCGATCTCAATAAAGTGACTCTGATTCGTATTCACAAGAAGTGAACAACAAATACTACGATCAGGACTAGAGGGGCCCTGCCTCCAGCCAGGTGGAGGAAAGGGACAACCAGGTTTACTGGACTGTGTGGATTTGATGGCCTGGCACATCAGACACACAGGAGTGTAAGGCTCTAGTGGACACCAGTGCACAGTGTACCCTAATGCCATCAAGCTATAGAGGGGCAGAACCCATCTGTATTTCTGGAGTGACAGGGGGATCCCCACAGCTAACTGTACTGGCGGCCGAAGTGAGCCTAAATGGGAATGAGTGGCAGAAGCACCCCATTGTGACTGGCCCAGAGGCTCCACGCATCCTTGGCACAGACTACCTCAGAAAAAGGTATTTCAAGGACCCAAAAGGGTAAAGTGGGCTTTTGGTATAGCTGCCTTTGAGCTGCCTTATTCATGAATATGAAACATGTGCTGCGATCGAACAGGCCAAGTGGTTAAAGCTTCTCTGATACGGAGAACAATGGCTGAAATATAAATATGGGGAGGCCTGGCAGATTGATTCTATCACTCTCCCACAAACCCACCAAGGCAAGCGCTATGTGCTCACCATGGTGGAAGCAACCACTGGATGGCTAGAAACATATCCTGTGCCCCATGCCACTGCCTGGAACACTATCCTGGGCCTTGAAAAGCAAGTGTTATGGTGACATGGCACCCCAGAAAGAATCGAGTCAGACAATGGAACTCATTTCCGAAACAACCTCACAGACACTTGGGCCAAAGAGCATGGCATTGAGCAGGTATATCACATCCCTTACCATGCACCAGCCTCCAGGAAAATCAAATGATAGGATGGACTGTTAAAGACTACCCTGAAAGCAATGGGTGGTGGGACATTCAAACATTAGCACACACATTTAGCAAAAGCCACCTGGTTAGTCAACACTAGGGGATTTGCCAATCGAGCTGGCCCTGCCCAATTAAAACTTTTATATACCGTAGAAGGAGATAAAGTCCCTGTAGTGCCTGTAAGTAATATGCTGAGGAAGACAGTCTGGGTTATTCCTGCCTCGGGCAAAGGCAAACCCATTCGTGGGATTGCTTTTGCTCAAGGACCTGGGTACACTTGGTGGGTAATGCAGAAGGATGGGGAAGTCTGATGTGTACCTCAAGGGGATTTGATTTTGGGTGAAAATAGCCAATGAATGGAATTGTATGATGTTAATTGCTATATAATACTGCATGGCTTCACTTTTATGATTGCTATATGCCCTATCAGCAGTATTACAGCAAGAATCATCCAGATTAATGAAGAATGAAATTTAATAAAACCAAGCAAAGTGCAGCAGTGATGGAACCAGAACTGGTTTCAACATGCAACAATCCAATATCACACACCATTTCTCCTGCCCCGAAAGACTTATGACAGATGGAGCCCAAAGTCATGGACTAAATGAACTCAATGGACATTTTAGAGGGATAGCCCACAGACTAAGGGAATGATATCTGTGTATATATCAAAAGACAGGAAAAGTGGTGGTGATTAAATCGGAATTTATTGGAAAGGGTAGAGACCTGGGCAAGATGCAGATAGCACAGGATAAGGGGTGGATACTGTCCTGGTTTCAGCTCGGATAGAGTTAATTTTCTCCCTAGTAGCTGGTGTAGTGCTGTGTTTTGGATTTAGTTTGAGAATAATGTTGGTAACATGCTGATGGTTTAGCTGTTGCTAAGTACTGCTTACACTAGTCAAGGACTTTTCAGCTTCCCATGCTCTGCCAGGTGCACAAGAAACTGGGAGGGGGCACAGCCAGGATAGTTGATCCAAACTGACCAAAGGGCTATTCCATACCACATGACGTCATGCTCAGTATATAAACCGGAGGGAGTTGGCCAGGGGGCAGCAATTGCTGCTCAGGAACTGTCCGGGTATCAGTCAGCGGGTGGTGAGCAATTGCATTGTGCATCACTTGCTTTATATATTATTAATATTTTCCCTTCCTTTTCTGTCCTATTAAGCTGTCTTTATCTCAACCCACGAATTTTACTTTTTTTTTTTTTCCAATTCTCTCCCCCATCCCACTGGGGAGGGGGATAGTAAGCGAATAGCTGTGTGGTGTTTAGCTGCCTGCCAGGTTAAACCACAACAGGCAGTGGGCCTAGCAAAAAACAAATAGTGAAAGTGCTGTTAAAAGACCTAAGAATACAGGAATATGTATAGAGTGACCTAAATTTAAAGGGAAGTTTTCACACTGAAAATAGAACTACATCTTACTAAAATCTGAACAGTCCTATCAATTAGCTGTACAGGCAAAAAGAAAAAAACTTAAACATGCTAAGTGTATTTATAAAACAATTTCATCTAAGGGGAAAAAACCAGTCTAAAGTACTTTCCTGTGTGATTAGTTTTACACAGTTCTGTTTAAGTTTCTGTATCAGTGGTCAGCTTAAGTTTTGGGCCTTCCTAAAAAAGCTGAATCTCTTTCAAAAAGAGTGACAGGGCCATAGCCTTGGGAAACTATTTTTCATTTATACACCAAAACATACAGGAACTTTTAAAGCTGAAGCTTTATGCCACACCAACATGCATCACTGAAATTCAAAGTGGTATAAATATTATAAATATATGCAGTATTTAATAGGAATATAATCAAATCCAGCACGTTTGCAGCTCCACTTATTTCAGCATTAGGCATATACACTCCAAATCCTAGTAAAAGTAGCTGTACCTTTCAGGGTTTCTTTATCACTTCCTGGTTCACTTACATAAACATATGGTTATTGCCTATGAACCCTTCTGACCTAATCTACCAACTTCTAATGACACTAATTTTCAAGATGCTCCCACAAAGACTTACATCAGCAAGCCACAGTTTATCCCTAAAAAAGGATATCCTATACTGATTCCCAAGAACAGTAGAAAAAGCACTCACTGCCTTTCCAGCATGGGTGGCTGTTTCAAAACTGAAGAACGGAATGTGACATTACAGAAAAACATTTAATGACAATGGCAACATTCAACATTTCACCCGTATTTTTACTAATGTATCATGAAAGTTTTTATCTAATTATATGAAGACTGAAACCTTTGTTTCTGTGAAGCAGGGAGCACATATCTGGAATCAGACAACATCAGTTAATTATGCTCATGTATTACTTGCGAAGACATGCCACAGGAACTCTGACAACTTCATGCCAAAGTTGTTCCACCCTTGCACCCAAAAGCTGCTGTTAGCATGGCATATCAACATAC
Source organism: Pelecanus crispus (assembly GCF_030463565.1). Taxonomy (NCBI): domain Eukaryota; kingdom Metazoa; phylum Chordata; class Aves; order Pelecaniformes; family Pelecanidae; genus Pelecanus; species Pelecanus crispus. The sequence continues at coordinate 166,644,617 of NC_134643.1, forward strand.
AGAGCACTACACTATACAATACAGGTAGGTATTGCTAGGTATTTCCAAGGTCAAGACAGAACCTGCTGATAAACATTTCCCAGCTTTTGGATGTGGGTGCAGTGCATGGCTAGATCCTAACTGAAAATCAGCATGAGATTCAGCATATGCATTCAGCCTTGCCCCACCCTTAATGCCCATTGGAAGAGGACCTCAATGTCCAAGCAGAAACAGAACCCCAGCGTGCTCCAAGATGACTCAGAGAATAGGAAAGGAGCACGTGTTTCTGCGTTCCTCTAAATTATTTCATTACTTAATTTTCATTGGCCACCTTTCACTTTCATATCCTGTAAGAGAAACAAGCTTTGTATAAAACTCTCTCGGAACCATTGATCCTATCTCCTGGACACAACATGTGAAGGGGAGTGCAAAGGCTCTTGAGGAAAACACAGGCAATACAGCAACAGAATGAAGGTCCCTTAAGACTTTTCTCAAGCTAGGGCAGGATTAACTTCTACATTTACAGGTGCAAAGAAATAGCAGTATCTTACAGTAAACACAGAGGCAGCACAAAAACTACACAAAGCTTTATGTTTGGAAGCAGGCTTGCTTCCATTATACCTGGTGCTTATCCTTCAAGTGAAGGAAATTTTTTTATGAAGACAACAAGCAATATAACATCTTTTGCAAGAACAGAAGGGTAATAGATTTGGTGCAAACACCTAGTGTTCAATCTGTATTAGCCTGCAAATACAAAATGATAAACGAAATTATGACCAACATACTAGACTAACCAATCTATGAATTTTGATATCAACTTACCAATGATGTTGATAATTCAGGAGCATACTTTTTTTCAAAAAGTCTAATTTCTGTTTATCTTCAGGCTTTGTGGTATCATATGTTTTTGTACAAACAGTTTTACACGTCTCCGGATTCTTGAATGTGAACTAAGAAAAATGAAAAGACGTATAAGCAAAAAGGTTGTAACAAACTTTGCGTCATTTCAGTATTTAACAAGTTTCCTCTATGCATTTATAATTGCTTATACTATTATAATAAAAACACCTAACAAATTACCAACATTCACCGTCCAGTGGAGGTTTTTATATTGGTGCATGCTATAAAACCCTCCTGTGCTCATTGTAGGAGTCCTACACTAAGAGCTCCTTGTTACTGATTAAAACCTCTTTTCTGCAATGATTTACCAGACAAGTCATTTGACCTCACAGCAGCAATGCTGTCCCAGGCAGATTCAGTTGATAACTTTCTCTCCTACTACATGTAGTTTAGTCAGCAGAAAAGACAAGCTGGCTAACACTATTTCCAATTCTTCCATTTTACAACTGCCATATTTTCAGATCTGGTTCCAAGAAATAGGAGTACTCAATTCCCTCTAACAAGGGGACAGCTGAGGAGCAAGAATCAGGTTTCGGCAGGTTCCAAAGAGAGAAGACAACCTCCACAGCATTTCAAGCTACAGCTTCATGATGCAAAGTGCATAGCTACAATTAGGTTAAATTGACAGATTTCTGTTATGTGGAATTTCAGATTTTGAAGCTCTTTGAGATAAAGGCCTTGTGAAGAGGCTCTTCAAGATTCTGACCCCCTTTGGTTACATTTGAATATACGTATTACCGAACACCCCTTGTCAGAGAACAAACCCTGTAAGGAGACGGTTCTATCCTCTCTCCAAACAATACTTGGCCAAGGTTTTCAGAGGGACGCTTCTTTCCTTCCGCTTGACAAAAATCAAACCTGAATTAGAGAAAAAAATACAAAAGTTAATAAAATATTCTCAGCTGCAAATATTAGACCTCAAACAGTGCTCCCAAATCAACACCATCACAAGCAAAGGAACTACACAGCTTTCCTTCTAGACAACAGTTTATTCCTTGAACCTGCAAAGCAAAGTGTGAAAATCACAGTCCCATTTTGAAAAAAACAAAATAAAACCAACAATCAAATCTCTTTATCAGCTATTTCAGAGCTTAGTTTATATTAAACATGGTAGCATAAAAGTTTCCTGTCTGAACAGGGATTTTAGCCAAGAATTAAACCTTCACACACTTCACATATTGTTTCATGACAGCTCTGAGAGAAAACCATGCAGGCCAGTTCTTGGGCGAGGGGGGATAATAAAAGAAAAAAAACCAAAAAACCAAAAAGACCCCACCACCAAAAAGCCCACCATACACACACACAGAGCTCCTTTACAATAAGCACTATTAAACAAACAGGTTATTGCAGTTTTATTCACCAATACACTTAACAGTACATCCTCCAAGTTTTTCCAGCCTAATTTCAACTATATCACATTTGTGTTCATTAAAGTGTAGACGTAACTAGTGCTTAACCTCTTCAATATTAACAGTCAAAATATTCTTTGAAGCAACAACTTTACATAGTTGTGCCAGGCACTGATACATTTTGTGCACTCCTATGATGTGTACCAAGACAACACTTAACACCTCATTAAGATAATTGATGGGAATTTCACACCTCATTACCACTTTAACTCATCTGGCTATAGGCTACTAAAGACAGCAGTAATACTTTGATCTCTAAAATGACAACTAATGCAGAAGAGTGAATATTACTTAAACACACACATTTTAACTTCAAGTTACTCTAAAGCAGTGATTCGACCTACATGAGGGCCTATGAATCCATGCGCTACTTCTAAAGTACGAGCAAAAACAACTGAGAAGGAAGCAATGTATGCATCCATCTGCTCGTTGAAAATTCTGTATTTGCAAACTTGCGTTAGCAAAATAAACAGATATTTCTCACTGGCAAACTGCTGTAGCAAGGTGTAGATAATACTTAAGATTAATTAAATTCATCTTTTTGGAAGAACTGACAACTAAAATGACACAAACAGTATAATATACTTACGCAGTATATTCGTAGGGAAGGACAGACTCTACAGAGTCAAGCCTGTTCACAAATAGCTCGATTCCAGACTGAAAGAGTGGAGATAATCAGCAGTTATATTAAAGCACTTCTTCGATTCTGACAGATATATATATATATATAGATTTGTGTGAATAAGGTAAAGGAAAGCTGAAAATGTAAGCTTTGTGTAATTATACATCTTGAAATGTAGAATCTTGTGTAATGAACTGTATCTGCTGAGAGCATAAGTAAAAACGCTATCTAATCATCACAAAAACAGCAACCACATGACAAAACCACTTTAAAGCTAACATAACCATTCAAACTACAAGACAGCAAGAAATCATGCACAAGAATAATACAATTACCAGAGTTGCCAGTGTTTTACTTTAAGGTACCAAGTTAGAGCCCTATTAGTCATAACCACAGCTTTTGTGTAATAAAAGTCTTAACATGAATGAAAGTACAGATGAGATCAGTACTTCTCCCTATAATTACGCGGCTCCACAATTTTATCTGTGTCGCAACTGAAAACTGAACTATGAGGATTTAAACAATGTATTCAGACATTCAGTGGTTTAAGTTTGAACAGAAGCCCTTTCCAAAGAGAAGGCAAGGATATCCACATTTACTTTCTTATAAAAGTTTATCAATAACTCTCGCAACTCTCAAGTAAGAACCTGAAATTCAGTCTGCTGTGGTTTCAGACTAGTTTGGTCTATACGCATTAATTACAGATGGGGTAGCCTGCTGCTATGGAAAGGCAGAGGTCTCTCACTCTTCCCTCTCAGTCTCAAAATCCCTTCCCTTATTCTAGTCCCGCGGTCCCAATATGTTTCAACTGTTCACCTTACCCTGTTTTTGGCAGTTATCTGCTTGCACAGTAAACCAATTCAACTGGCTAAACCAGCAAAAGACTTACCCCCCAAAAATTTTAAAGACAAGTTTTCAGCAGCATAGCAAGCTGAACTGTCATACTGTGCAATCAGACAAGAGCTGGAGAGAGCAAAAGGAAGGTGAGTGCTTTCAGGAATAAGACCTCTCCCTTTCAACAGCAAGGCATCTATTTTCTCACCAGGAATCAACAAGAGAGCTTTTCCTCCCTATGAAAATTCACTCAAGTTTAGCCAAACCAAGAAATTCTGGAGGGAAAAAAATTAAAAGATGGAATTGTTCACATGTGTCTGGAGCTCAGATACTTCAGTCAGGTGGTATGCTTTTACAGAGATACTGTAGTTGTCCACGTGTGAGTCAGGATGCAGTTCCACGAGCAGTAGGCACCTGTGAGATGTTAAATTGACTCATTAAGTGAAGACACCTTACTGCTCCTCTTTCCTGTGCCCTAAGCCATGCAGACCTGCTGCTGACCTCTGGGTAGTGCACACTTGTCATAATTCTGTAAGCCGCTTCAACTCACTAACACAGCAAAAAACTAGTCTGGCAAGAAGTTGGATAGTTTCCTGCCCTGTTAATAAGCTCAAAAAAGGGTTTAACAAGTAACACAGCTGGGATGATGCAGAGGACAGGAACACATTACCCCGAGGAAGACAGGAATGAAATCTCTCCCTTCCAGCAGCAAGGAATTAGACTGCCTCAGCTGGTCACAGAACCATGGCCTTAGATTAGCTATTTTTCATTGGAGGAGGAGATTTACTTGAATGCTTCAATTTTCCATAACAAGCATATGCGTTACTGCACATCAGCATCTCTGATAAACAATCTCCCATACAATGGCAAGGCCCCTTTGGAGCCATCAGTATTTTTTTAAACTCAGTAAGGATTCTTAATGTTCAGGCAAGAGTTACTGTTAAAGTCTGCATAGATCACATCCCATTTCCGATGATACTCCAACCAGAAACAGGAAAAGTAGGCAAGCTGAGTCTGCCCAAACAGATTAGTAGACAGCTTGGAGGAAGGGGGAAAGTCATGAGTTTCATCATTCTTGTGCTACATGGCCCACTAACAACATCCCATCCCATCTCACCAAGAGGACTGGAGAGCCACAGAGGTTAAAACAGACAAACAGTACCATTTAGAGATCCGGTCTGTGGATCTAAATCCTCAGGGCAGAGGAAAACTCAATATTATTACTGACATCATAATCAGTGCCAATTGTAAGAACTCAGCAAGAACATGTAAAAAATTAAGGTTGTCCAGGGAAGCTTAGTTTTACCCACTTACGTAAATATTAAGATGTAGCAATTATCTGATAACATATTGTTTCTCCTCACCAGGAACCAGACTACATTCAGTTGCTGACTACATGGAGAGACCTAGACATGAAGAGTGATTTAGGCTTCTCCACATGCCTATGTCTCACTTAGTACGTAAATGGCTGGCACGAGGTAGAGGAATGTAAGAGATGGCTAATTTCAGAAAGAGATTTTTGCAATAATACACCTGTTGAGGTTATCCTAAAATGTTTGGCTAGCCACATTACTTAAGGACCTCACTTCACATTTACAAAATGATAAATTCTCAGGATAAGGAGACAAACATTTTGTACATGTTATATGAGAAAAAAAAAAATAGAGAGACATCCGAGAAAGATGACCCCATAAGTGTCTCAGGTTGGTTACAAAAGACAGTAGGCAACCTGGTTTACTTGATTTAAAAAAAACCAAACCAATCTTTCTGCCATAATCTTAGCTTAAAACAGGAATAATTCAAACATAGCAATATTTTTCAGGGATGTTGGGAAAAACTACAAACTGCAGCTTAAAGGTCTTAGCCGGTACTTGAACAAAAAAAATTCCTTAGGAGGGTAGTGCAACACTGTAACAGGTCACCCAGGGAGGTGACAGATGCTCCATGCTTGGATGTTTTCAAGGCTTGTTTAAACAAAGGTAGAGCTGAGCTGATCTACTGTTGGCAACAGCCTTGCTTCAAGCATGAGGTTGGACTATGTGGCCTCCTGAGGTCACTTCCAAACACCATTTCTATGGTCCTATAAAAGAATGTCCACAGAACGTTTCAGTACTACAACAGAAACAGCACAGAAACAAGAGTGAAAAAATCCACAGCTATGTTAGGTGCAAGATTTGGCTGGTCTAAATGGAACAATATACTTAAAGAAGGGAAAAGACATTTACTGCAACTACACTTTCATTACCCGCTGATCAGTTTGGCTTATTACCTGCTCTACTGATTCATGACAGCAAATGGATAAAGTCAGTGCAAGGTATTTACCAAAAGCATACAGTTTAAATAGACTCTTATTCTGAAGAATCACGGACCAGTGTTTCATGCAATACAGAAGCCGAGAGATCACAAAGTGTGAGAGCCACTTTCAACAATAGGGAGGGAACTGATCATAAAAGTTACTGGTCTTGAACTTTCTCATTCAAATCTCAATGCACGGTCTGGCAGAATTTCCATCACAGCAGCAGCAAACAACTTCTAAAGCTCACCCAAAGGAGCAAAGAGTATTCTGAGTACAGACCCCCTACCAGCCGACACCCTTACAAATAAGTAATTTGGTTATGCAAACTTTGCTTGTCACTTATGTAGGTGTGAAAGTTAAGTTTAAGCTTCATGTGGGACTCTGGGGCCAGGAAGCCCCTACGCTTCAGATTCTTGCGGCCAGGAAGACACAGCACGGAAAAGCTGCCTTGATTTTATGTCTGCTTGCAGCCATCGGCTGCTCGCTCCTGCAAAGAATCACACACACACAGCCCGGCCACGACCTGTCAAGGCGATTCTTAACTTTCCGCAGCTTTCCAACGCGGACTTACACCGGCCCGAGAGATAAGCGGCCGCGGCTTCCTACTTCCGCAGCCTGACCGCAGCTCACGAGATGAGCCGATAGCCCTTTCCCCCTTCCCCGTCACCGCTTACAGCGGGAACCGAAACACGCTCAAAATCCCCGCAACAACAGTCCCGCGCCACCGGGGACGTTTGCTACGTTACAATGAAGCAGCGACAAACCCCCCCTGGGGGAATTAAAAAAAAAAACCCCAAAACCCCAACAAAAAACCCCAGCAAAACCCCAAACAACCCACACGCAACCTCCCACAGCAGAAGGATAAAACTCAGGCCGCGCAGCAACCCGGGCCGCAGGGGCTGCGAGAGGCCTCCCCTCAGCGCGGCGGGTCCCGGCCCGCCTCAGGGTCCGCCGCGGCCCCGCCGCTCACCTTGCACTCGGGCTTCTCCTTGCCGGCCTCGCAGAAGTTGACGGGCGCCAGGCCCGGCAGGTAGAAGGCGGCGGCGGGGGGCGCGGCGGCCGCCGCCAGAGCCGCGGCGACGAGGAGCCGCCGCAGAGCCATGGCGGGGCGACGGGGGCGCGGAGGAACGGCGGCGGCCTGCCGGGGGACGGGGGCGGGGGGGGACGGGGGTCCCTGGGCGCCTCTGGGCTCCTCCGGGCTCCGGTCGCGGCTTCGCCTCCCCCCGCCCTGACGGCCGCCACTTCCGGCTTGCCCGCGCGCGCGACACGTCACCCCTCGCGGCCCGCCTGGCGTAGGGCGAGGGGGCGGGGCCGGCGCACGCGACCGGCCGAGGCCGAGGCCGAGGCCGAGGCTTGCCCGTTCGCTTCCGGGGTAGCGCCCGGCCTGCCCCGGTTGCCATGGCAGCGCGGCGCCCTCCGCCCGCAGCGGCGAGCCCCGGCCCCGGCCCCGGCCCTCCCTTCCCTTCCCCTCCCCTCCGGCCCCGGCCGCCCAGGAACGACGGGAGAACGTCCACGGGCGGTGGGAGCGGCGCCCAGCAGCCTTTTGGGACCCCCGCCCGGTTGTCCCAGCGAGGCCTGGTCCCGCTCCCGGTCAGGCTGCCCTGGGCTTCACGGCTGTTCAACATTCATTGCTCCTTTTTAAACATAGTTTGCTTTCTTTCTTTCTTTTTTTTTTTTTTAAATTCTCAAGGGTTTCGCTATGGACAACTCTCCCCGGTTTCAAACTGAGCTTGGGGTGAGACCTACCGCCGGCTGAATGGAGCCGGGGAGGAGACAGACAGACAGACAGATGTTGGCCGTGCTGGATATTCCTTACAGCTCAACATTCCGGGTTCAACATCCGGGTTCAACCCGGGGCCGTGTTCCCTCAGTGTCGCTGGTGGCTGCCGTCGTGCGGCACCATTTACTGAAAAAAAATCCCACCAAAAAAACCCCTCCTATAGAAAGGGCAGGCATAAAAAGTCTGTTGTTTTGGTAATGTAGGAGAGGACATTGCTCAGATTCTTATTTTACTTTTCTCTACTTCCTAATGTTTTCCATCAGTTTGGGTTTGTGCAGCTTTAGAAACTCCAAATAACAGCCTCTTATGAAAACCAATTTATAAATGTTGCAGTGTTTCCGCTAATTTCCTTGATTCACATGTCTTTTATTTCCTTTCTTCTATTTATTACAGGGTTCGGGGGATACATCTGTTGTTCACACAATCCTACCCACAGCCCAGGTCTTTAGGTATTGACAGTACAGTTGGTAAGGAATGAGCAGGGCTGTCCAAAGGGACGTCTGCTCTCTGTCCTGTCATGCAACATCCAGGTGCCCGAGAAAGCAATAAATGAGTATTCCTGGCTACAGTGGCCGGCCTGTCCATGGCAGTGTGGAGCTCCAGGCGGGTTAATTCACGTGGCGCCTGACCGGATGCAGTGTTGAGCATCTAAGCGCCTGGGCCACATAATGTAATCCTTAGGTAAGGTTATTTGAATAATATTTTTGTATATTTTCTACATTACATAAGCCATTCTTAGTTTTATATATATACATGTTAATTTTTTGAACTCTCTATATTTAACATTTAAGTTGTTCATCTACCTTTCTCGTTCCTAGGTCTAATTCCTACTTGTCTCATCCTGTAGGTATCCTAAGAGCACAATTATAAGATCAAGCACTGTGACAAGCGCAGCTGGAGAAGAATTCCCAGTTCCCTCTTTTTATTTAAAATTGCTCATGGTTAGGGTAATCAGGTAGTAAATGACCCAAGTTCAGTTTCTCTTCTGCCACAAGGGAGTTCAAACATACCTCCCATTTCCCAGGTTAATATTCCAAGCAAATTACTTCTGTGGGCCTAATTCCTTTCCTTTGCATGAGAGAATATTTAAAAGCCTTTGCCCATTTAATCCTCATCTTCCTTGAGAATGCTCCAAAAGCCTCACGATGCGTAGGAGTTGCGGTGTCCTTTGTGATCTGTCAAAGTCCCTCATCTTACTCTGCCTTTGTGACTACAAAACCTGCTGACTCAGCGCGATTTTAAGGGGTGCTCTGCCAGTTGGTGCAAAGAGCATTTTGGTGGATGTGATGCCGTATGCTATGATGCCCTCTCCTCTCTGCTCTACAAAGATGACATGGAAAAACATTTTTTAGGCTGTGTTATTAATTCAATATAGCAACTATAACCATGGGTTATAATCCCAGGAATGGCCATGGTCCTTGAGATCCAATTTAAGCCTGGGCAAAACCCACCTCCTCTAATTTAATGAGAACTTCAGTGGGAATTTGCTTGATAATTTCTCATCTTAGATTCCCCCCCTACGGGTTTTACAGCCATAGGTTACAATTCAGGGGGTGTGGTTTTAGTACCAGAAGAACAAGTACCACAGGTTTTATCATCAGAAATTTCAAGGTTATGCAGGACTGTGAAATAAAACATAGGAAAACAATGTTTCAGAGAGTAATGAACCAACACAAGCCAAAGCAAAAGAACAAAAGCCTGGGGTTTTTTCCCAAGAAATTTTTGTGATAAGAAAATACAAAGATAAGAATATAGAGTGGTCAGAAACTGCTGGGAAAATAAGTGTCACTCCTTGAAAAAAATTACTGTTCTTTTTATCAGAAACTTGTGAATAACTTTTGCTATTTCTGTAGTGGTTCTCAACTTTTGGTACTCACGTCTGGGCTGTGAGGGGTGCCTCCTTCATTTGGGGATTCACAGCTCTCATAGTTTAGTTCTTCATTTCAGAAACAAACTCTTAAATGCCCCTTGTATACTCCAGCTCAGTGACTAGTGCCTTCTCCCAGCACATTCCCTCCTTTGCCCAAGGGCACTGAAACCCACTTTTGTCACTATAGTGCCTTAGCAGCTGAGCTGTGGGGCTGTTCCACTTGCTGTGGAACAGATAAATACTCCTTGCTGTGGAAGATGCAAGCACACCATTGATTCCCCCGCTACAGGTTTTACAGCCACAGGTTACAATTCAGTGGCTGTGATTTTAGTACCAGAAGAGCAGAAGAATACTCTGCTGCATAACATTTAGGGTGCTAACTGGATACATCTAACATCCACTTTACTGCTAATAGTAATTAATTTTTTTTTTTAATGTTTAATATAAACTATATGTTTGCAGCCTGGAACCCAAATCTCCCTTCTTGCAGATGCGTTCCCCTAACAACTAAAATACAGAGTTTTGTAAATGAGTGTGCTCTTTTTCTCTCCCAAGACAATTGGCACCAGTAACTTAATGACAGATTTCATTCTTGGGGGGAAATCCCCTGCTGTTGAGCAGCTCCTAGACTGGTAGTTTGGTCATTTTTCTAGAAAGCAAGAAGTATGGGTGAGGACCTCATCAGGTGGAGGTGGAAGTTGAATTAAAGTCCCAGTTGGCTGTACTAAGGATGATTGCTGGTAACAATTTCCACCCAGCAGGTGCATCAAGTGTGTCTGAGAACTTCTCACAGATGAAACAGGTGAAGGATTATGGTTTGTGAAGGCTGATGCTGCTTTGGCCTGAGGAGATTTGAGCAGTGCAGTCCTGGTAAGCATAAGGTACTTTTGCGAGTGATCAGAAGACAACCTTTAGGGAACTTTGAGCCTGAAAACAGAGGGGGCTGTGTACCTGAGATGACAGCAGAGCAGGGTTACAGCTCTGTGCCTCAAGTGGAAATCGAGTACATCAAGTGCCCCAGTCCTTTTGTGGATCCAAAGCTTCCTTGGCAATAGCAATGTGTTATTGACCACGTTACCTGTGGGACTGGTGGGAGTGGAGGCATGGCGTGAGCACCCCCCAGCCCACGCAGATGGATGGCAGCACTGTCTGTGAAGCACCCGGGCAGAGATCCTGCTGGTCTCCTTCCCTCTTTCCCAAGGCACAGTCCTCCGGTGGGTAGGTGTTGGCCTCCTGCAGCTCAGGCCCATAGCAGGAGTCGTGTTGCAACCTGCGAATACTCTGCGGGGCTTGGTGGCATGTGAGGTGTGCTTCTCCTCTGGGTCAGAGTAGAGCTGCAGTGTTCCAGGAAAAGTATATCCTTTTGAACAAAAGCCAGTTCACTACCTAAGTAAACAGTGCAGCGTTTGGAATAGTCACACAGCATGTAGAAACTCATGTGGTTGTGCTGTTGGTATCTTTGGTTTTATGACTTGCAAGTCTGTTTGGTTTTGGGGCTTTTGTTCTTTTTAATCTTTGTTCAGACATTAGATCCAGCGCCTCCCATGACTTTATGACCAGCTTCAAATTAATATTTAACACAAATCCTTTCAGGCTCTTGGTGTAGTATAGAGGCCTATCTCCTTTTCCCCACTACTTCATGTGGTGCTAGAAATGTGCAATCAGTCTGATACCTGACTGCCCAAACTAAAAAGAGAAAGGACTGACTGAATAAAACAGGCAGAGAAGAGCTCTGTAAGTTAAAAACCACTACTGAATTACATCTCAAAAGAAAATGCTGAGATGATTATACAGCCATCACTATATATTTAAGGCTAAATTCAGCTCAGCTGACTCCTTTGCCTAGGCAATGGGGCAGAGCCTTTGGAGAAATGAGTGTGCCAAGAGGGACCTGCCAATGCCTTGCAGCAAATGCAAACCAGACTCCCTCCAGGAGGGAGAGGGGGCACGTGGCCCCAGCTACTGCGGTCTGAGCACTGACGGCCTGGGCAGCAGCTGCATTTATGACTCTCTTCAGCACTTGCTATAGGTAAGGTTTCTGTGAGGTCCCTGGTGAATTTTAAACCAGCACAAAAGAAAGTGTGGGAAGATTGCTGCCTGCCTGGCCCATGTCTGCCATGTTTGGAGCGGGTCTGGTTCAGGCTGCACCAATTTGTTCAGCCCTCAGTGTGTAGTGATATAATTGCTGTTCACATTAGTACCAATTATAGGCATTGGGAAGAAACAAACCTTTGTACAGGAATATGTTTGTGGATAAAACAAAGGGGAATGCTTTCTTTTTTATAGCTCTATGAGCTCCAAATCAATTGAGCTGGTTACTTGTTCAGCAGTGAGCATGGTCAGTAATTAATAGTTTCACTGTAAGCTTAAATATCCAAGCTTATCCAAGTTTCCAAACTTAAATATCACTCTTGCTGATCACTGTTTTCTATCAACTGGGAAAAGAAGAATCTGTATTTTTTCTTTTCTCCTTCAAGAAGAGACTGTTCAGGATCTTTGACAAGAGTTTAAACTAGATTTTGGGAGGAAAAAAAAAGAAAAAAATTGTGTAATAATCTATATCAAAATGATTCAAAATGTAAGCGGGGACACACAGACACACACAGAAGAGACACCATCTGGTTATTAGCAGTTAACCTAATGGTCACATTTCTCAAGTATTCTGTCCTTGCCCTGTATCCTTCTGTGGCGTGATGTATTAACGCATGCAATCAGCCACATTAATTGATAAAGACCTTTCCCCGAGTCCAGTTCCTGGTGGTGAACTTTGCACCATTGTAAAGCAAATCACATTTATGAAATTGAGATTATGGGAAGCCTTCTGGAACAATGCGGTGAAGGCTGCAGAGCTGATTTGGGATGTGGCTGCTGGAAATCTAGACAAGAACCATGATGGTAATGAGGCAGTTAAATCCTTTTGAGACTCCTATTTTTCCACTAATTTCAATTGGGAATTATGTGCCAAATTAGGAGCCGAGTGTTCATGTACACTGGGTTTGCACTGTGCTTCTTAGGTTTTAATTTCAGTCCTTGAATTTTGTAAATGGTATGATGGGTATTTTTTGACACATAGAAAGAGTATTTGTTGTAATGACACCCCCCCCTGCCCCCCAGTACTGCAGGAACTGCTCTACCAGATATCTGGCACTGCCTGGTATTCAAGTCTCTAACAACAACTACAGAGCGCTCCGTAAGAAGCACTGTTCAGAAAGGGAGTTTCTCAAGAATCCCTTCAGTTCCTGGAATTTTATGCCCTGAAGCATGAGAAAGGTTATCTGTTGTAACTTTTTGTCCTACTTTATCAATGTGATCTAACTTGCAACCATGACTGTTCCTCTTAAAGGCTTAAGGCTTTTTAGATTTCAAAATACTTTGGTCTCAGTTATGACATAGTGTATCTTCGCTTGATAAACAAGTTATGAATTATGTAAGAGAAATCTCTTTCTTTGTTTCAAATCTGGAGCTTTTAAGTTTCATCCCCTACTCCCAGTGTTGAAGAAGGGGGTAGATGGCAGAGCCCAGTTTCCCCACTCTGCATCACCAGGCATCTCTCATGACTACTCCTTATGCTAACCTGTCTGAGGGAAAAATCTCAGCCCCAGTGTCAATCAAGCTCCGAGGACTATTCCTATCAAAATAAAAAATATCCTGAGCTGGTGAAGAGGCATCCTCTAATACACAAGGTTTTCAAATAGCAGAGAAAGCAGGACTGGGACAAAGCGATGCTGGAGTTACAGTGTCCCTACCCCTTGGGCCCTAACCCATGCTGAAGTAGATCCGTGGGAACCACCAGCTCAAATGATGTATGGGTTGTCCTAAACTGCACCGAGCATCAAGCTGGTACCCTTCTCAGATGCTACAGAAACAGCTACAAGTCACCTTTGCCCCATCAGGCAGCTGCAGCGGGCACAGCTCTATGGGACGGCTGTTGTACCCGGTGAGGTAGGTGGGTCCTTGGGCATCCTCCCCGGGATGCCACCAGTGGGAAGGTGGCCTGAGGAAGGCCTCCAGCGGTCCTGCGGCCGGGCCACGCTTCAGCTGAGCATTTAATGTTTGGAGCACTTACCTGGGCTCATCCACCCGCGAGCAAACGCTAGTCCACGTGGCCGATTCCTGCCTCTCGTGCTGGGGTCAGAGCAAGTGCTGCCTGGCAGGAGACGGGTGAAAAGATCATGAAAGAAGTGGCTATCAGCTAGTGACTTGTGCTGGGAGGCAGCGGGCGAGTAACCTTGCTCCATTTTATGGTAGTGCTTCACCTGCAAGTGCCCGCTGTGAGTGAAATTGCCTGGGCTGGTGCTGTCCTTTATCAATTTTGCTCTCAGCAGGCTTCCCAGGTGAAGCATTTCATTGTGGGAGTCGGACTCTGCTCTCTCCTTGACAGCCTGAAATAGAAAGTGGGGAAGGAAAAGAAGGTAGTAAATGGACAGAGAAAAGCAAAAACAGGACAGAGAGCAGCAAGAAGAGGCATGTGTGTTAAATGGTAATGGTAATTCAGTGCACCCAGCACTCTAATTCTGGGGGCATTTGACACTGAAAAGAGCTTTTAAGCTCTACACTTAGAAGTAAAAGAACTTTACAATTAGAAGTGAAAAATTACGGTGAATAATATTATGTTTAAAATACTATGTAAAATGATGTGGGTAAAACTAAAAGATATTTTTCTTTATCTTCAGCCTAACAGAATTATAGTGGCTGTTTCTGGGAGAAATCTAGGCAAAAATTATTTTTTCCTGTTTTTCTAAAGTCTGCATTTCAGATTTATATGCCTGGATTTTTGTGGGGTTTGGTTGTTTTGGTTTTTTTTTCTGGTTGCCCTTTCTTAAGACAACCTGCGTGTGACTTTCAGTGTTGCTGGGTGCCTGATGACACTTCCCTTGACTTCAGAGCGAAATTCAGCATCCAAGATGAGAACCGTGCAAAATCAGTAACCGCATGTGAACGTCTGACTGCCTGTTACTGGAGAAAGAAGCCCGTTGATTCAGGAATGACGACGTCGACGCAGCTTTAAAGGTCACAGACCCATCTCTTTCCAGCCAGTTACATCCTAGGGCTTACGGGAGTGGAGGACAGCACAGAGCCGAAGCGTTTGAGCTGGTTCCCGGCTCCTAGGGGAATTGCTTGCATGGTGACTAGGAGGCTGATTGCAGAGCCGCAAGCATCGTGATTCAGCTGCGGTGAGCTGATACCTTGAGCCAGGTCCCTGCGTGCAGCAGGGGACACGGGGAAGTGATGCCTGTACCTCCTGTAGGATACATCCGACAGCAGCAGAAACTCTGTCCTAGATACGTGTTCGGGAGCCGACTGCACCGTGTAGCCCGTCCCTGAAGTTTTGGGGATAAAGAGTGGCTTTTTGTTTCAGTGACGTGAGGCGTACGCAGCTGTACCTGGTGGCAGGTGGTTTGCTGCTGGTTAACGTGGGAAAACTGGTTGAGACGCTGCTGCTGGAGGAAGGCGATCTGGGTGGAAAAGATCACAAATCAGCAGAGCTCTCAAGTTTCAGGAGAGGAGGGAGCAAAAGCAATGGACTAATGAACTTAAGCCAGAAGACTTCAACCCGCTCAAAGAATTGGTAAATGCAGTCTTGTGGAAAGGAATTTTAATGGGAAAGGGAGCCCGGGAGAACTGTCGGCTCCTAAAAGAGGCACCGAAGATGCGATGAAAAACCACCCTGATGCAGGAGGCTCGCAGCAAGAATGGGGAGAGGCCATTGTGGCTACCTAGGAGGATGACCTGAAAGTCAAAAAGATGGTGTAAAAGGTGGCTTGCAGCCAGGCGGTACAAGGAAACCTAACGCTGTCCCGTATGAAACTCTCACGGGCAAACTAGGGACATGTGGTCTTCATTAAACTACTGTAAAGTGGGGTAAAAAGGAGGCAAGGGATCAGGCAAGCCTGTGGAAGACAGAAGAGGAAGAAAGAGGTGTGGAGAGGGAAGGCGGCACAAAATGGGGTAACCTTTTTTCCTCTGCAAATAACAAAAAAAGGTCCAAAATAAAAAACCCAAACACAATATTACACATCTAGTGTTGCAGTTTCATGCAAATGCCTTTGTATTCATAGCAATGGTGTGCGACTAAATAGAACCTGATTTGCCAGATCAGTAAATACAAACCTGCCCTATGCCGACAAAAATATTAAGATCCTTTGCATGAAGATTTTTGTTTTCTCAAATGAGGGAGAAAAGCAAGCAAACCCACTGCAACTCCTCCCATAATGAAGTTTCCTTTTATATTCCAGAGGGTGGGGTCTCTTAAGTACCCAAATTTGAATGATTAACAAAAAAATCAAGAGGTGCATTTTTCTAATGGGTAGACTACAATAGGCAGTTTTGCCAGCTCCCACCCACAAACTGGTTTAATAATGTTATTTGCCCTCATTTGCAACTAAACTTCTTTCTTAGGTTGCCCTTTGCAAGGTGATTTCTTAGGTGTGCTTAGATAATTCAGGGGAAGGAGTGCAGCAGGAGCGAGGGGTCCTTCTATTGATTTTTGTATGAGATCTCCTTTGAGAACCTGTCCCAGCCATTACTTCACATGCTCTAGAAATTTTTGTCAATATGTCCCAATCAGTAACAGGACGGAGGTTACTCTAAAACTTAATCAAAGTAACAATCAATGGGATTAGGATGTCAAAAATTGATATAAAACATCAGCTAGGAGAATTATTATCTCTGTTATTCTGTGCTGTAAATTCATTGTAACCTAGAGGAATTCTGGAAATTTCAAATCACATTCTGATTTATGTCTCTCACACCCCACCAAAGATAATAAGATCACGCAGATTACAGATAAACACAAAATTGCCTCTTTGATTTATGACTGGTGGGAGGAAGGTTGATCAGATATGAAAAAATCTGTGCATGTTATTTACATAGACAAGAGACAGAAATGCTTGGGAGGTTCTGGTGAAAAGATGATGGCTCTCTCGGTGACCTTTTCTCTCTGGAAATTACAGTACTTTTCCTGGGAGAATCACTTGCCGTGCTATATATAAATGCAGGAGCAGAAAATAGAGGCTGTAGTGAAAAGATCTCACCTGATCTGTTAGTTTGCTAACAACGTGAATCTCAGGATACTTAAAATGAAAATAATCTATAAAGACTTCTACATGGTGAGTAGGTCTGCAAAGGTTACTTTGCACTGCTCAGAAAGAGGCATTCATTTGCCGCTCTCGGATTTGCATGAGAAGGAATACAGTGCAATGCTGCTGAGAAAATGGAAAGGTAACACAACCCAAAATCTGCCAAGGCCAAGATTTTGGCAAGTCAGCTTTTTTTTTTTTTTTTTTTTCAGATTAGGTGGTCTCCTAAAGAGTATGACTTTGTCATGTGCAGAACACTTGTCATCCTAAACTAAAATAATAGAAAATTTAACTGTGGAAAGGGTGATTACTGTTCTGACATTACATGGTGCTGTGCTGTATTCACAGATACTCAAACTGGATGCACTGGCC
The DNA here is from genome assembly GCF_030463565.1 of Pelecanus crispus. Classification (NCBI taxonomy): domain Eukaryota; kingdom Metazoa; phylum Chordata; class Aves; order Pelecaniformes; family Pelecanidae; genus Pelecanus; species Pelecanus crispus. The sequence goes on from NC_134643.1 coordinate 166,661,758, forward strand.
AGTGTATGGTATGTGGATGTTTCACAGGGTATGTGGATGAGTTTCTATACTGTTGCCCCTTGATATAGGTGAGTGAGTGCAGAGTGGTAGTCTGGCAGGCTGGCAATGCATATGGCAGTACAGTCTATGGATTCATATGGACCGTAGTGCCTCTTAGTGCTGTATTTGTGATTGGAGCATGTTGCGTGCTCTAGGACTTTTGCAAGCCAAAATAAAAGAGCAATCCGTGGTGGCTTGGCCTGCCAAGAATGGTGAATCTGGAAGCCATTACAGACAATCAACAGCTGAGTCTGATAGTGCCTCGGCACCTCTGGTGCAGTGGGAAGGCTTCATAAAGGACATTCTTATATATTTGTATGATCTGGCTGAATGGAAAATACCTGCAGCTGAATATGTGACCTGTGCATTCAGTGCTCTGAGTTGGGTGCTGTGTTTGGATTGCAGCAAGTTATATGTCTAGTCATCTATGTAGCATTGCGTTGATTGTTTGCAACTTCTCTGAAATTTCATCCATGCTAGTGAAGTAGGCCAGTGCCTAAATTGATGGATTTTACATAAAGAAATGAGATCACAGAATCACAGAAATGTTGGTTGGATGGGACCTGGAGATCACCTGACTTGAAACAGGACTACCACCAACATTATACCATTAGGTCAGCTGTGCCTTTATCTAGCCAAGTCATAAAAAGCTGCCAAGGAAGCAGCTGCCACCACCTCTCTGGAGCACCTGCTGGAGAAGGTTTTCCTAATGGCCAGCCTGAACCTCCCCATCTGCCCTGTGTGGCCATTGCCCATTGTTACGTCCTCTGGCACCACCAAGAGGAGTTTGGCTCTGTCATCTTTGTACCTGCTCTTCAGGCAGCCGCAGGCTGCTGGTCCACCACCCTTCCGGCTCCTCTTCACCAGGCAAAATGAGCCCAGCTCCCTCCACCTCTCTCACAGCACACCTGTGCTCCAGACCCCGGACCGTGGTGGCAGCCCTCAACCCTGACCTCTCCAGTTTTTCCACATCCCCCTTGAAGCAGGGGTCCCAAAACAGGATGCTGTACTCCAGGCACAGACCTACCAATGCCATGCAGGAGTCCAGTTCAATCTGCTGGCCACCTGCCACCTTCCTCCCAGCACTGCTGAGCATGCAGTTTGCAGTTACTTGCAATGGGATCCTACTGTAGTCCCGTATTCCTCTTGTCACCCACCATAACCCCCAGGGCCTTTTCAGCAGAGCTCGCTCTTCTCAGCTTGGGGTCCCAGTCACAGAACTTTTCACGTCTCCTTGTTGAACTTCATGGGCTTTCTGCTGGTGCAGTGCTTAGGTTTTTGGGGTCTATTGACGCTCTAACATTCAGCTTGTCAGCCACGCCTTTAGTACCATCTGCAGATTTGTTTGAAGATGATACATTTACGGATTTGCATTCTGCCTCCTCATTCAGGTCTTTGATGAGAATAAGGAAGGATACTGGCACCAGTATCAACCCCTGGGGCACTCTGCTTGTTAGTAGCTGCCAACTGGACATCAAGATGTTGATCACTGTCCTTCAAGCTCCATGGCCCAAGGAATTGTCAAGTCACCTAACAGGCATCGGACCATCCAACAGATGTTCAGCCCAGACTTCCTCAGTTCCCAAACGTAGGTGTCATGCAGTGGTCTGCCACTCACTCAAGGCTCTTTCTCATTTTGGCTTGCCTTCTGATACATGGGACAAGACACAGAAACAGCTGATGTTGTTGCTGTGGTAAGGCTAGCTGGTTCTTGGGCTTGCTCTTGTAATTTTTCACAGTATACTGGTGATGCAGTAACACAGCTCCAGGATCTGCTAACTCTTTCAGTTGGTCACAGCCCCCAGTAGTCTCTCAGCCCGTACCTCTGTGACACCACACGCCTTGGTCTTGCAGGGACACTGAAAAGATCTTTTCTTCTTCTTGGCTTTCTTGATTTTCCACACCTGCCTTTGTTTTTCTTAAGCTTCACATATCCATCTTCATTCATTTCTCTTCTATCCAGGTGTTTTTCCCTGAATGGTGCCCACCAACTGCTGGCAGGCCAACCCTGGCCCTGCCTCTGTCACTAACATGGAGCATTAGTGCTGGAGGTCCCAGGCAAAAAGCAGCTCCTGTGGGTGGGGAATCACCTGCGGGAGGGCATGGCCATGGCCCACTGCCCTTTCTCCTGCTCTTTGCGCCCTCACCAAGCCAAATAACGAAGCATTTGTTCTTGACAAGCGGATGGGGCTGAATTGGCAAGGAGCCCGGATTCCTTATAACTTAATCTCTGTCTACTCAGCTGTAAGTAAAGAGAGTTTTGTCCCAAAAGAATGTGATTCCTTTGGCTTTGCCACCAAATATTTGCTCACTGACATCTTTTTTTTTCTCATACTGTTATCCCAAGAGAAGAAATGGAGAGTTAGATTTCCAGCTACTGAGAAAAATGATCTGTGGGCAGGGGAGGATGGATGTGAGGCCATTCACTAAAAGGCACATTACTTCTGATGAGGATATCATGCCACTTACAAGCTTTTATCTCTCTGTAAAATGCTGTGCTGCCTCAGGTATCATAATAGAAGGAATTCAAGCCATAGGGAAGTGTGGTCTTCCATTTACTCCAAGGAAATCGCACTGAGACAGATGAGCTGAGGAATTCCTGTAGACAGACTGCAAAGTCTCATGGTAGGCTGTTCCTCTGAGGAGCTTTGGAGACTATCTAGAATTTTCACTGCACTGGAAAGCCTATTTGTTAGGAATGGACAAAAAATGAAATCAATAATATTGATTGGCAGGTGTGGAGATACTACTACCTGGCATCAAGCCGAGGCTGAAGTCAGGAACACAGACTATGAACATATCAGATATTCCTGATATGTCCTGAAAGTTTTCTAGCCCCCAGAAAAGGCAATACTTTCCATTTTACCTCCCTGGTAAGATTAAATTGTCCCCTGCTGGGACTGGGGAGCTCCTGATGGGCCCATCCTGTGTAATGAGTGAGGACAACTCCTGCAAAAGGAGCCAGGCTTTGAACTCCTGAGTTTTACCCATGCTGGCTGCACCAAGAGCCTGGTTTGTCTAAACAGCCAGACAGGAGCGATATCATCTGGTCAGGAGTCGGTGCAGGGATGGAGGGCAGGACTGCACAGGGCATGGCGGGCTGGCAGGAGCGCGGGAGGAGTTGGCTCCATTCCTGAAGCTGTATGCTTTTCCTGCACCCGTGGTAGGAACCTGTAATGTAAATTATCCGTCCGCCCCAGGGCTGAGAGCAGAGAACACCTGACGTGGCACTGGCAAAGTGAAGGATCTGGTGCAGAAAACCAGCACTGCAGGTAGGCAGGCAGCGAAGACCCGACCACAGAGGGCACCCACCATCTCTTGCTAGTGCTAGTTGGGGCTATATTTAGATTATTCGGTTAATGAATAAAAGATATGTGAGAAAATAGCTGCTACTTCTGTGTGCGTAGTGACGGCACTTGGTGGCACTTCAGAGGCCAAGAAGCCATACCTAAGGCTACCCTGAAAACACTCGGGGAGCGTGGGCACCCTGAGCTGTGCCAGTTTCCTGCTTCCATGTTGCTCTCCGCATCCTCGCTGGCCCCGGCAGAAAGAGGAGGCTGTACCGGCCGGCGAGCGGTCCCCACTTCAGCTGCAGCGGTGCCCACTCCGAGTGGAGCAGCCACGCGTGTCCGCCCCGCGCTGCCGAACAAAAGGCTGCCAACCTGCTCCAGACCTCGGGCCGGGCCCCCGAGGACGGCTGCTGAACTCTCCCCTGCTGCCTGTTGATAAGCTTTGGTGCTTTGCAGTTCCCCTTTCCAATTACCGGCCCCGCTCCCCGTGCTGGCTGGGCCTGGCGTGTGCCGTCGTCTGGGCAAGGACGTGGGGGCTGTGGGGCTTGGGGAGGGAGGAGACGGAGAAGCAGTGGGGCAGAGCAGGGACGTGCATCAGTCACTGGGAGGGCATCATCTCGCAGCTGCCTTTTGCAGAAGTCCTTGGAGGTGCCTGCACGCCTGAGGATGGGGTTGTCCGGATGAACCACGCAGAAGTGGCCCTTATGTGAGTTACCTGTAGGAAAAATCTTTCTAAGTGTTAGGACAGGGACTCGGCGAGTACCTGGGTGAAGGATGTTGTGGCATGTCTGCAACTGGAGGCCAGGTGATAGAAATACCTTTCTGAAATGGCTTGGGTATAATTGACTGTTTTGGGGGCGTGGAAACAGGGAGGGCAAGCCCTGCTACTCTTTTTTAATTCAGCTGCATTGCTGTATTGCTAAAAGAAGCTTGAGGGGATTGTCCATATAAATCTAAAGATACAACAGCTAAATACCAACGCCACTATTCTAGGTCTTGTGGGCTTGATGCTTTCCCTTATCATAGGCACATTCCCATTTCTATAACATCCACGTAAAGTTATTTGAAGCTCCAGAACTGACCTCCTGTGGCGCTGGGTCAACAAGCAGCAATCCTGCAGTCATCGGCTAGCTGCTCGCTCACATTGCAGCGGCACTGGCATGAGGCAGGGTGCCCAGCGAGGTGCCTAGTGGAAATCCCGTCTGGCATAAGGCTGGTGCCCTCCTCTTGCCTCCTCCTGATGCAGGCAGAGCACTGCCGAGTGCCAGGCATCCCTATGGCATGTTTTGTACCCGAGACTGCTTTGCAAGTAGGACAAATTATGGCAGAGCTTGTGCAGCCGGAGTTGCTAAGAAGGGATAGATGAGCAACTTCAGGACTGCAGAGGGCAAAAGTGGGCAGCTGGCATCTTCGTTTCCCCCACATCCCTAAATTCCCTTTTCCTGGGAGCTGGGCTCCTAACCCAGGCTGGCACTGAGGTTTTATTGGTGTGAGACTGGAATCTGGCTCAGACTGCCACTGCAGGGACTGCGCTCCGCAATTAGCTTGGAAAAGAGGTCTCCAGAGGGACAAAGGGTTTCTCACCACAAGAAAGCGCTCACTGTTGAAGTGTCAGTTCGAAAGCAAATCTTATCTGAGTTGAGAACAAAGAGGCTGCTGGCTGGGTTAGAGCTTTTAATATTTTAAAGAGCTCCCTTTCTGAAAATACTTTTTTTTTTTTTTTTTTTTTAATAAAAAAATCAGAATGAATATGAGCAAATCATGAAGATCCAGTCTTGGCCTTGAAAGGAAAGAGGTAACAAGCATGGCCCAGCAACTATCCTAAAACCCCTGTGGCAAGCAATAATCTTGAAAAAGCCAGTGCAAGCTATGTTTTCAATTTATAAATTAAATGTATTTAAAATTTATGAACTTTGACTGCATGAGTAACTACTTCATTAGACTTTAAGGCTGCATGTTTCCTTGGCTTTTTTCACGGTAAAGTAAAACACATTTCTAATAAACATGGAAAGAGATTCCAAGCTAGAGTCACTACTTTTATGTAAAGGACCCTCCAGACTCATTAAAAAAGTTTACCACCTAAATAAAGCAAGCACATTGTAATTCTTGAACTCATAAAGTTGGTAATATACACAGAATATTAGCCTACTCTTACATGTACACCGCTTGGTATTGATGAATGACATACAGTAAGGGGTTTACTATAAGGAAATTAGCATATAAAACTATGTTTTGGTAAGTCTTAGACTGAAACACGAACTTGAGGAACAAGAGGACGTAAGTTGGGCGCTGCTCTGATTTACTGAATAAACATGGCTAATTATATGCAGATCCCAAGGAGAGGGCTCTCTGGTGCTTTGGTACCAAAGCTTTACCTGTAACTGAAACTGCCCTGTTTCTCCTAGTTTATATCAACCATTTAGACCCCTTTGACAGCCAGTGGTGGGGACATGGGTGGAGGCACGGTGGTGCCTGCACCATGCACTGGCCCACAAAATGAGGCTGTGGCTGAAAGAGCTGGCACCATGCACTTCCCTTTCCCAGCGCTGGTGCATCCACAGCTCTAGTACAGCGTCCTCTTTAGGGACCCCTGCTTCAAGGGGGATGTGGAAAAACTGGAGAGGTCAGGGTTGAGGGCTGCCACCACGGTCCGGGGTCTGGAGCACAGGTGTGCTGTGAGAGAGGTGGAGGGAGCTGGGCTCATTTTGCCTGGTGAAGAGGAGCCGGAAGAGTGATGGACCAGCAGCCTGCGGCTGCCTGAAGAGCAGGTACAAAGATGACAGAGCCAAACTCCTCTTGGTGGTGCCAGAGGACGTAACAATGGGCAATGGCCACACAGGGCAGATGGGGAGGTTCAGGCTGGCCATTAGGAAAACCTTCTCCAGCAGGTGCTCCAGAGAGGTGGTGGCAGCTGCTTCCTTGGCAGCTTTTTATGACTTGGCTAGATAAAGGCACAGCTGACCTAATGGTATAATGTTGGTGGTAGTCCTGCTTTGATGGGAGATTGGACTAGGTGACCTCCAGCAGTCCCATCCAACCAACATTTCTGTGCTTCTGTGGTCCTTTTCCCCAGAACGAGGGAGAAGCACGTCCATCAGCCAGTTCACCCAGTCAGAGAGAGAGCGGGCAGCTCTGCCAGATCCTGGCTCCTGAGAGCTGGTGCCAGCCTAGCTCTTACGCATAAGTGTGCATTAGACTATGCTGGGGTTCAGAAACAAGTTTGCAACAAAACCATTCAGCCTTAGCTAGCCAGTGTCTTAAAGCCTCCAGTGTCTGACTCCCTACATGGTTGTGCCTTGTAGCAGTCACGGCTCAATGTACTTGTGCATCACAAGGTAGCCTACTGGCAGTAACCACCCCCCCACCCTCCCCCCCTCCAATCTCATCGTGGACTAAGCCATAGGAGACTCCAAATGAGGCTGAAAGCTACCCCTTCAATTTAAAACCTTTAACCTTTCCTCACAAATACTTTGATTTTTCTCTCTGACTCTAGAAGTAGCCAACGAAAGTTGTCTTCTGAAGACAAAACCTTGTTTTACAACAGCCTGAACTAAGCTGGAGCCAATGATGGAGCCCTTTGATACAGTAAATCTTCTGTTTAGTGGGCAGAAGTTATCCATACACTGTACTCAATCACGAAACCCATCTTGGAGAAGCAACTTGAAACTTCCTTGAGTTTACCACCTTTGCCTTCCTTTTCCAGCCCTTTCTTCCCTTTTCTGCTCCCTACCTCCCTGCTCCATCTAACACTGCTTCCTCCTAACACCCGTTGGAGTCCCAGACCCTCTCATTGCCCATCTCATGGCTGGCAATCCTGAGGGCTAAAAAACCTCATGGGCTGCCCTTTGCACAGCTGACACCACTGGGCAGCTCAAGGGAGGCACACCAGGTTCTTGTCCATTTACCATGCACAGAGGTAGGGGAGGACCCAACTCAACCAGAACGTCCCTTCTGGGCAAGCCTGAGGGAGCTGCAAGAGTCTTTGGTCTTCAAACCCCATCTTCCAGCAAGATGTCACCTTATTTTCAAGTCCAGTGGTGACAAATTCCTCGTCAACTTTTACTCTGCCTTAGCAAAGCTAACTGTTGGAGGATATTCTCCATTTTGGTCTTTTTGTGAAGCCTTGTATGTATAATTTGTATTCGGTTCTTCTCCTGCATTGGAATTAGTCACATAAGAATCACAGAATTAGCTTTTTCTGGTGAAAACTCTCCTCTACAGAAACTGTTTCTCAGCTGCCCTCAGAAAACTGTCCCCAACTTTTCCACGGTCTCGAAGCTGACACAACTAGTCCTCTCCTTACCTTGCAGCTCCTTTCCTTTTTGGCCACAAGGGTGCTCAAAATAACACCGGAAATCTCACTTCACAATTTCTTGCATGACAGCAAGCAACAGAAACCAGCCAAAAGAGCATTTTTTCCTGAGCTAACTCTCACACGTTTGCAAAAAGAACGGAGTTGCTAAGCAAACAGACCTGCTCCATCTCTGATTTCTTTGCTGCTAAGACCATATGGGCCACTGAGCTGGTCCCCACTCCCTGGAGCTTTTGTCTGTGTATATTGCATGCTTCTTTAAAAAAACACAAACCCCCAGTGAGTTCACTAAGTAAAACAAGCAGGTAAGGTAGTGCTGCATATGGTGCTAGTAAAATTGTAATAGTGAAAGTTGGCAAGAGCCAAGCAGCCTTTGTATTAATTCTCTGGAGCTTCAGGTAGAGCCTAACGTAATTACTTGCTCTACTTTGTAACATTTTAAGAGAAAAGTATGTGTTTTAAAAAAGTTATATTTCCAAATGAAACAGTCAGGTCTGGAGCAGACAAAGTGCTTGATTCTGGTCCCTCTGAAGTCAATAGCAAAACTCCCATTGACTTAAATCAGAGCAGGATTATGTCCCAAATCTGAGAAATAACAGCAAATGGAGCTGTGCTCTTTTTAAGTTCACTGTCCAGGCTACCAGATTGTAACTTTTTCCTACTTTTTTCTCCACCTGAAATTCCAGAGGTTTATCTTTCCTCAGCTCCGCTGGCTGGTCTCAATATTAGAATTGAAATATTTTTCTCACGTGAATACACCTGCGTTACAGACATCTCAGTGTAGGTGGGTGAATCCAGAGATCCTGAATCTCACCCACACAAACACAATGATTTCATTCAAGAAATATTCATGTCGTACTTTTATATTCAAAATATCCACAGTCTGTCAAAATATCATAAATTTAATTTTCCTGAGTAGATTCAAAACCCCGAAATGCTGAGGCCATTTACATCTCTGCAAGCAGAAGAATTTAAAGCATTTGGGGGATTTCTGGGAGGAGCTGTCATTTCTCTCTGACGCTTCATTTTTGAGATTGATAAAGGCGTTAACTAAGATTAACTTCCCTGTTAAAGGCAAGTCTGTGATCTTTAAAACCTGCCTCTAATTAATTGAATTCTACCAATCAATGAATGTTGTTCGCTAACTCTTATCAAAAGTTAGGCAAGGCTGGAAGGGATCTTACCAGCAGCTCTTTCCCAACATGCCATTGGTAATATTAGTAAAGCCTGACCATTTGATCACCAAATTAAAAAAGAATATGGATCCATTGCTTTTATTTCTTGGATGTTGTATGTAATCTGTAAAGACAGCACTTATGGGAACCATTTGTTAGCTTGGGTGTCCAGAACCATCTTACTGTACGTATTTTCTCTAACTAGCTTGTCATTTCAAAGTTTCTCGAAAGTACCTGCTTCCTGGGTACAAGTAGGTCTTCCAAATTTCCATGTAATGCCTGAATAACAAAAATGAGGATCTGGGCCATCTTCTCGTCTCTGCCTTGCTTTGATCCTGCCACACCGGTTGTCAACAGAGCAGTCAGAAGTGATGGAAAGCTGAAATGCATCGAGATCCTTGCTTGTTCCTTAAGAACACCCCAGACCTCCCTCCATCTCAAATGGTACGTGAAGGAGCCTGCGACGGCCACCCGGTGCCGGACGGAGCCTTGTACCAGTTTGCAGTTCACCTTCTCCTATGGCTCCTACGAGCACAGGAGTCTTTTCTAGCACCTTGCCTTGCCCTGTTATTTCTATTCAAGTGTTTATGGTCTCTAATCAGCACCTAACTTGCCTGCACTGGGCTTTGTCCCATACCTACGGCGGGTTTTTCATTTGGGCTTCTCCTGGCCTGCTTTCAATCACTGGGGTCACGTGCCTTTGGAGGGAGATGAAAAGCAGATTTTATTAAATGGACATAAACCGCAGTAAAGCTGCACTGGCTTTCAATAATTTCAGTCTGATGAACCGCAGTGTTTATTATCAAGAGTTTCTTATTGATTCTCCGCAGCCTGTGTCGATTTCCTTACAAGGGGAGGAAAGCGCGGTCCCACGCTTGAGGTGGCCGCGACTCGCGGGACCTTCGCCTCCCTTGGCTTTACGTTCCCCATCTGCCGAGATCTCCTCCGCGCTTTGGGCAAGGCGTCAGCGTTGACTCTGGGCGTGAGGTCTGGGGCTTTCCCACGCCATGCGGGCCCTAATGCCAGATGACACCTTTAAATGCCGTGACACCCGTGGGTGTCCTCCGGAAATGAGGGTCCCGCTGCCTTCAGGGTGGTGTGCCGCCTCCTGTTGGCTTCTTTCCTCCCTCCTCCTCCCAGCCCCCACAGCTGGCCCTGTATAACGAGGACTGTCTCTGACAAGAAATTAAACCAGAGCATGCGCACCAGTGCCTTTTTGTTTACCAGGAAGCAACATTCAGACCAGCCGGGTTAGCTCAGTTGGTTAGAGCATGGTGCTAGTAATGCCAAATTCACAGGTTCAATCCCTGCTTACTGCAGGGGGGTTGGGCTCGATGATCTCTCAAGATCCCTTCCAACCCAAAGCATTCTATGATTCTATGATTCTCTGATTCTATGATTCACTCCCCCACCTCCCGCCATGACCCAGGAGGTGCCGGGCAGCCAGTTGGCTGCAGAAGTCCCTGGGACTGCCTGTACAAACACAGGTTGTTATGATGTGCCTGCAAAGCTCGTGATAACGCTTTGGGGACATGGAAACGCCTGCTAGCCCCTGGGGTTCAGAGTGGGAGACTCTGTACTCTGCACAGCAGCATTCTCCTGGCCAAGTCTCCCGTGCTGCAGGGCCCTGGACCACCTCCTCCATCTCCTGCAAGCCCTTGGCAGCTGAGAGAGCGGCTGCAAACCAGGAGCTGGGTGACTACCTGGTCCTGCAGGTGCATTAAACTTTCCCTAGTGAAAGTGAGACTCATTTGTAAAATAAAACAGTTGGGGCCTTTGAGGTGTGATAAAAGAGGTAGCGCTGTTTTACGAGCTGCAGAGAGGAAAGATTTGCCTGTCCCAAACCTGCCTACCAGTGTTATGGTATCCACATGCGGTGACAGCATTGAGGCAAACCAGTGCTGCCAAGTATTTGCAGCATGAGAAAAACGCATTTTTCTGTAGGAAATTTCACAGCAAGAGCTCCTGAGGGTGACCCCCTCACAGCCCCGCAGCAGCTTGGCGTTCACGGGGAAAGGTGTTTTGAGTGCCAGCCTCGGCCGTGCCATGCTGACCGGGCTCCCTGGCGCCGTACACCACCGTACATCGCCTTCCACCGGCCAAAACTGCCCCCATCCTCCTCAACATGTGGCATTTCCCTGTCTCACGCAGGGCTTCAGGTCCAGGTCTTCCCCAAAGAGCAGCATCGTGAGAGCGTCGGCTTGGCAGAGGGTGCTGGTGTGAAAAGCGAGAGTGGGTTTGCTCGATGTCGGTGGTGATTGCTACCAGCATTTCCGCCAGCTAAATATGGGGGTAGCCACTAAAAACAAATCCTGCTCTCAGTTTCATTGCTGAAATCGAGGGTGTTTCGTCTGGTTTCTAATGGGAGCGATAGCTGTTGGCATCGGCTCTGAATAATTTCACTCTAGCAATAAGTGAAGATGTGCAATAGTCCGAGGTTTAAGATCATGAGAGTTAGCCCAAGGCTTTTTCTCAGTTTTGCTTTGAGGTAAGCCAGCGATTCAAAGCGAAACCTGGCTAAAACCATGATAGTTAGTTACTTCTAAATTTTACCCTACCCAGAAATGTTTGAGGCATGCAAACGAAAGCCCTCCATCCCCAAAGAGGCTGAGGCCCGAACTTCAGGCATGAGTGAAAGCATCCAACGAAGGAGATGGGGGAAGCTCTGGGAGAAAGATAAACCACCACCTGACTGCAGGTATGTCTCTTGGGCAAGTTTAACACCTCTCTTAGTTCGATGTCTTTAATTTGTACGCAATAAGGAGCGAAGATTTGAAAGGACAGATTTCAGTGCAGCGGCTCCTGTAAAGACCCACTGAGGCTGCGACCACATTTCTGCCCTCCCCATTCCTGTTGGGTGGAGGTCAGGAAATGTGCAGATGCATTCGATGGAGGTGCCAGTGTGGGAGACACTTGGCACTGAAGCTTTCCCGAAAAATCAGCTTCCAAGAGCTGTGGTGGGCAAAGTTTTGCATAGGACGTTGTGGAAGGTGTCCTTCAAAAGCCGCCTTGAGTTTCAGAAGTTCCAAAAAAAAAAAAAAAAAAAAAAAAAAAGCATTTTCCATCTGAATGCTTTTAAAAATGCTTTTAAATTCTCTAAGCAGGTAAGTAGACTTCGGTTTTATTAAAACATGTTCTACTAATGGCTAGCAGTAGTATATCAAGCATAGCAAAGTGACTCAAGAAGTCCTCGCCCTCAAAGCACAAACCTTTGACTTTTCCCTCCCTCCTTTATATTAATAAGCTATTTTAACTCCGCCCGCTTTTCAACAAACCTTTCCCGGAGTATTTGCAAAGGCTGGACGTAGGTGCTTGCTCGCTCAAATGCCTGCGTGTAAACACCAGTGACAAACCCCACGTTCCTAAGGGATTGCCCCTACTCCCGCGCTGCCGGTGCCACTGCCGGTGCCTCGTTGAGACGGTGACCTCTAGTGGCACCGGGGAGCCAGGTATGAACCCCAAAAAGCTGCGGAAGGCAAGTGCCCCTCGCCTCTGCGAGTGAAGAAAACGAGCGGTTGAAACAAGGTGGGCTCTGCGCCTTGGCTTTTTGCATCCAGGTGCGCAGACGCAGTTACCTGTAATTTGTGGTAGGTGTTTTGTGCGTGTATTTTTCCCTGTCTTTCCTATTATAAAAACTCATTCTTTTAGTATGTGGCAGTTAATGCAGTACTTAATCACTGCTAGTGCGTAATCCCAAGCCGACATCTCTCATGTGCATGGGAAGGTAAGCCTGCTTGCAAGAGATGGTGGGGAGCGGCAGATTTCACCTCTAGGTATCCTAAAAATAGCATCTGAGGATTAAAATCCTTTTTTGCCGTTTCTCCCTGTTCCTAATTTTTTGCCGTAAATCAACATTTCTTTGGCATCCCTGACTATGGAGAGGATGTGGATTGGGGCCCAGAATCCCTGTCCCCCTCTGTACCCCCTCCCTGCTCCAGATGGGCTCAGAAAGAGAAGGAAATCATCTCCTTCTCCAGCACTTCCACCTGTTTCCTTCCAGCACCCAGCTGGCCCTCTCGAACAAGACCAGACCCCTGGGTAAAACTAAGTCCCTTGGCCAACATGGGCTGATGTGCTCGGCCTCATCAGTCCATCTCCTATCTGGATGGGTGTGGAGCCAGCCCCAGTGCTCACCAGACCCATGCGCCCCTGTCCCGTTAACATCTTCCCCAAAGGGCAAAGAGGCCTCCTGCCACCCACACCAGCTCCCCATCACCTCAGCAGCCCCTTTGGACCTGGTGCCAATGGCTGCTGCATGGAGAAGTGCCTGAGCTGGCCTTCACCGTGCTTGATCTGCGCCGAGCACGGCCAAGCCAACTTGTGTCAAACACACAGGTGATGTTGGATGGCTTTTTCTCCCCCCTTACAAAAATGGCTTTTCTTCCCTTAAATGTTTTTTTCCACTAACTCCCCATCCTTCCTTGCTTACGTAGGGCAAGCTCTGTCGTGGGCCTCGTACAAAGCTTTGCAATCAGTGTGCAGCAGCAGATCATCCGGAGATGAGAACAACCACTTCCTCCCTCCACCACCTCTGTGAATCTGCACCAGGACCTGTTGACAGCTCTGCCCCACCCTCCTCAGCTCAAGCCTAGAGAAATGCCCGCCATCAGAAAATCAAAAGTCGCTCAATACTTCTTCCCTGCTGCACGACGTACACACAGGAGCGACAGCAAGGTGACTTGCTCCCATGGACACTGGAGCATCTTATAATGGGACCGGCATCACCGTGGCTTGGGTGGGTCCATGGTCCCTTCGCGCTCCTCCTGAAAGCCCCTGAGGTATTAACATGCCACCCCAACTGTGCCAGGGCTTCTCCCCGGCATTGCCCTGCTCAGGGCCCAGCAGACACCCTGCATGCTCAGGAGGGCAGAGAAAGTTCAACGCTGCCAGTGAGGGGTGGGTGTGCACCTTGGCACGCTCCCTTCCTCCGGTGGGGCTGTCCCACCCCGCTGCGGCATTGCCCCGTGCTGCCCTGCTCCCTCACCGGTGGGCAGCACATCACACCTGGCAGCACGGAGGCACGTTAACAAATGGTTCCTTAGAGGAAGCCATCTTTAAGCAAACTTTTAGATTGGTCTAAGGATGTGCTTCACTGCCTCTTGAGCTGGGTGGCTCGGGGGATGTCGATTTAACCTCCCCACTGTGGACCCAGTCACCGCTTTCCCTGCGGAGAGCATGGTCTCTCTGCTCAGGGATATATCTTCCCACAAAAGCCCACTTCCCGTGCATGAATTTGAATCTAATTAGTATTTGCTCAGTAGAGCTTACCAAAGGGTCCCAATGCGGTACCGTTGTTTTACCTCAGACTGGTTTCTGATGAAAAATTGGGTCATTCAAGTGGTAAGTACTTTTTCCCTGTCGAGCTTTGTACATTTTACAAGACACAAGGGTCCCCTGTGATGGTGCACAAGCCCCTGGACCCAGGCAGCCGTGGGGAGTCCACTCACAGATATGGTCTACCTCGGAGAGTAGGATGAAGATGTTCACATCTCAAGAAGAAAATGTGCTTCTGACTATGAAACCACCTTCACCCCCGCCCTTACCCCAGTCTGCACCCAATTACAAACATTAATCCCATCATCAACACACATCGTGCCAGAAAAAGTGTTTATATTTTTTAACTGACAGATCAGCTGTGCAAAACAAATATTGGGAACAACTGCCTGTGAAATGAGAACCATGCAAGCACTGAAATTAAGAATGATTTTAGTGCAGGAGCCTGACCCAGCAGAACGAAGCCAGCAGGTGAATGCCCACTCTTGTCAGTGGGACTGGCTTTGGGTCCAGCCACAGAGGGTTTGCTGGGTCACCTGCACATATGGAGCCTGTAAGCGAAACATGGCTCTGACCAGAGACACGTGGCGAGGCGGTGGGAGCTGGGTGGTGGGAAGCAGTGGGAGGCTCCTGCTGTGAGCTTCGGGCACCTTTGGGAGGGTGGTGGGACCGGCTGCCCATGGCCATTCCGCTGGCAGCAGTGGCCAGGATGGCATGGCAGTGGCCGGACCTTTTGTTCCCTGTTACCAGAAAAAGCTGAAGGCAGAAACTGCTTTTTCACAGCGAGAGGCATTCGGTCTGCCAGCCATAGCCAGACTATTAATTTGTGAACCAAGTGTGGGTGGGGAGACAGTGCATATCCTTATCTACAGCTTCGGAGGAGTATCAAAGTCTAGCTATTGAAACTACTCTGTCTTCATTTCTAGTAAATACTAATTTTACCCTTCTTAGGAGCTGGCATTTAAATCAGATTAGGACGATGACTCTATTGTCCCAGGCTACTTGAATGCATCTTTTTTAGAAAAAAAAAAAAAAAAGGCCATGGCCAACAGGTCACCTCATGTGAAATTGTGTGTCTAGTAATCAGCGGTCAAGGCCAACTGAATTCATCAGATGACTACAACGCTGGAGAGATGGGAAATTACTGGCCTCCCTCAAATTTCCCTCAGCTCTTGAAGAAAAATACCCTTTGTTTCTTGTCCTTTTAGAAATATTCTTTGTTATTCCCGTTTTCTATCAGCCAAGCTTTGACTCATTCTGGCACCAACCATTTGCAACCAGAGCAGTCACATCCCTTCCCAAGCAGCGACATTCACACAGTTATGGCGAGCTGGTGATTAAGGACGCACTTAGCAAGACAGCTAAATTCCTGCTCGCTTGAGGGCCGTCAGTGGTAGACGATGAGCTACCCATGTGCACTGTATGTGGTGGTACTAAAGAACCAGCAGCATGCTGCAATAGCTGTGTAAGGTTGGAGATCTGTTCCTGCATTTGAAAAAGGTAAGTGGGATTTTAGACAACTTCGAGGTCAGACTTTGATCAGGGGGTGTGAAGAACAAAACTCTTCTCTCTGACTGCATGTTTCGAGATTACACATTTTAACAGCTCTGAACTGCATGTGTTGCTGCAGACAATTAATGCTGGCAGAGCGCCAAACCAAAAAAAAAAAAAGAAATTAAAAAAAAACCCCAGAAACTTGCTTCGACAACATGCTAAGCCGCGTGGTATTTTGTCACAAGCAAAATACTCACTGAATAACAAATTCATTACTTTAACAGTCTCTGAAAGTTTCCAGCATGGCTCACAGGCAACATCCCACTTTAAGATTTCTGACTCCATGGTGCTAAACCATACAACTGCAATTTGTAAAGAAAGTAAACTAGACCACCTCGTTCCCTGCCTCTGATGCCTATCTGTGAGATGCAAATCATTCCTCCATGTCTCATGGCAGAGGGAAAATCTCAGCAGATGCTAGGGTGGCAAGCAGTGGGTAGCTATGGCAGCAGACGGAAGGGAATTATCCCTGCCTCCGTGACTCACCGTGTTGGAAGTGTTGGTGCTTCCCACTTGTGCAAAGACTTCCCAGTAAGAAGAGGCTTGGAGCAAGCCATGGCCAGCGCTCTCACTTGGGGTGTTAAAAGATGATTTTCTACCCCTCCTTGCTGAAGTTGGGCAGGGGCATCTGTTGGCCTGGTTAAGATGTGGCTCATGGCTTTCTGGGGTGGCTCAACACGATGCTGAGCAGGCTCTATTTTTATGTGTATGGATGGGTTTTGTTGTTTCTTGGAAGGGTCTTCCCTTACGCTAACATCCAATCCTGCTTTTTCCAAAAAAAAGCGTCACTTTGAGGTCCGTTTTCTCTGTCTACCGTGTACATAGAAAACTTCCTCAAAGATGCAAAAGCTTGTACCGTTTTTTTTCATAGCTTTTAGGGAGTCCTCAGAAGTCTCTCCACTCACAATTACCCTGTCAGACCAAACTCTTCATGATCACAAATCCTTCAAAGCATTAAGCGTAGCTCCATTAGAGCCCTGAGACTCAAGTGTTTTCAATAAGCATTAGCAGCTAAAATGTTGCAGTCTTCATGAATACGTTAAACATGAGTGAAATGCCAGGAAGCAAAATTTCCACTATGAAGAAATAATTTGGTAACTGTGTTCCCAGGCGTGTAAGGGAGGAGAACAACCGCAACTTGGACTCAGGAGACAAGAGTGGAGATGCAGTGGCATGTAATAAACACATTAAAACGGTATTTAGCCAACAAATCCTGAAAACTATGGATGTTTAAGGTGGTTTGGTTTAAGATGTATCTGCCTGGTCCTACTTGTAAACCCTAAAAGGCAAACTTTGCTGGCTGTAAAATAAATCCTTCAATATAATCCATTAAAATCCATCCACATTTAAAGCATCACCAAAATTCAACCCAATTAAATGTTTGGGGTTTAAGTCCATGTGGTTTAAGCAGCACGTTTTCTTATGTAGACACACAGAGCTGCAACACAGCGAAGAGAGAAGGAGCAGAAGTTGTGGAGGGTTCGGTGAAGCACATCGCCCACCGCAAGTGGACTTCAGGGGAAAAGCTCTGCCAGGGAAGGGAGCTGCAGAGAAACACAAGGCTCTACGCAGGACCTGCACAGGGGTTTGGCACCATTTTGTTGGGGAAGGAGGGCAGGACCCTCACCAGAATTGCACCATGCGACTAAACAGTGCAAGAACATCTCCCTTGCCTGTCCCCAGGCAACTTCCAAGCTTTTTGAGGGTATTACTATCTAGCAGCCAATTTTTCATGTGGCCTTGAACAAAATCTTACTCGCATGAACATGTCTTTCATGGGGAAACTGCAAAGCAAAGTGGAGGATTCACCCTGAGATGTTGCTTTCTACTTATCGTTCAGCCCCAGAAGTGCCTGGTCTCTATTCCCAGCTCCTGGTGAAATCCTCCGGTATGTGGAGATATAGAATCATAGAATCATAGAATTGTCTAGGTTGGAAAAGACCTTTAAGATCATCCAGTCCAACCATTAACCTACACTACCAAGTCTACTCTAAGCCAAACAAGGGTAGACTAGACTAAACCATGTCCCCAGGTGCCACATCTACCCGTTTTTTGAACACTTCCAGGGATGGGGACTCCACCACCTCTCTGGGCAGCCTCTTCCAATGCTTGACCACCCTTTCCGTCACGAAATTTTTCCTAATTTCCAACCTAAACCTCCCCTGGCGCAGCTTAAGCCCATTTCCTCTCGTCCTATCGCTAACTACTTGGGAGAAGAGCCCAACACCCACCTCGCTACAACCTCCTTTCAGGGAGTTGTAGAGAGCGATAAGGTCTCCCCTCAGCCTCCTCTTCTCCTGGCTAAACAACCCCAGTTCCCTCAGCCGCTCCTCATAAGGCCCGTGCTCCAGACCCTTCACCAGCCTTGTTGCCCTTCTCTGGACACGCTCCAGCACCTCAATGTCTTTCTTGTATTGAGGGGCCCAAAACTGGACACAGTATTCCAGGTGCGGCCTCACCGGCGCCGAGTACAGGGGGACAATCACCTCCCTGCTTCTGCTGGCCACACTATTGCTAACACAAGCCAGGATGCTGTTGGTCTTCTTGGCCACCTGGGCACACTGCTGGCTCATGTTCAGCCGGCTGTCTACCAACACCCCCAGGTCCTTTTCGGCCAGGCAGCTTTCCAGCCACTCTTCCCCAAGCCTGTAGCGTTGCATGGGGTTGTTGTGACCGAAGTGCAGGACCCGGCACTTGGCCTTGTTGAACCTCATCCAGTTGGCCTCGGCCCATCGGTCCAGCCTGTCCAGGTCCCTCTGCAGGGCCATCCTACCCTCCAGCAGATCGACACTCCCACCCAGTTTGGTGTCATCTGCAAACTTACTGAGGGTGCACTCAATCCCCTCATCCAGATCATCGATAAAGATATTAAACAAGGCTGGCCCCAAAACTGAGCCCTGGGGAACACCACTCGTGACCGGCTGCCAACTGGACTTAACTCCATTTACAACTACTCTCTGGGCTCGGCCACCCAACCAGTTTTTTACCCAGCGAAGACTACGCCCGTCCAAGCCATGAGCTGCCAGCTTCCCAAGGAGAATATTGTGGGAGACGGTGTCAAAAGCTTTGCTAAAGTCCAGGTAAATGACATCCACAGCCTTTCCATCATCTACCAGGCGGGTCACCAGGTCATAGAAGGAGATCAGGTTGGTCAAGCAGGACCTGCCTTTCGTGAACCCATGCTGGCTGGGCCTGATCCCCTGGTTGACCTGTACTTGCCTGTGGAGTTCGCTCAAGATGAACCTCTCCATAATCTTTCCCGGCACTGAGGTCAGGCTGACAGGCCTGTAGTTCCCCGGGTCCTCCTTCCGGCCCTTCTTGTAGATGGGCGTCACATTGGCAAGCCTCCAGTCATCAGGGACCTCCCCTGTTAACCAGGACTGCTGATAGATGATGGAGAGTGGCTTGGTGAGCTCCTCTGCCAGCTCCCTCAGTACTTTCGGGTGGATCCCACCTGGCCCCATAGACTTGTGAGCATCCAGATGGCATAGCAGGTCATTAACTGCTTCCTCCTGGACTATGAGGGCTCCATTCTGGTCCCCATCCCTATCCTCTAGCTCAGGGGCCTGAGTACCCTGGGGATGACTGGTCTGGCTGTTAAACACAGAGGCAAAGAAGGTGTTAAGTACCTCAGCCTTTTCCTTGTCCTCGGTGACAATGTTCCCCCCCACATCCAGCAAAGGATGGAGATCCTCCTTGGCTCTCCTTTTATTGCTGATGTACTTATAAAAGCATTTTTTATTATCTTTTACAGCATTGGCCAGATTGAGTTCTAGCTGGGCTTTTGCCTTTCTAATTTCCTCCCTGCAGGACCTAACAAGATCCCTGTACTCCTCCTGAGTTGTCCGCCCCTTCTTCCAAAGGCGGTAGACTCTCCTTTTTTCCCTGAGTCCCCGCAAAAGCTCCCTATTCAGCCAGGCCGGTCGTTTTCCCCACCGGTTGGTCTTACGACACACGGGGACAGCCCGCTCCTGCGCCCTTAAGACTTCCTTCTTGAAGAAGGCCCAGCCTTCCTGGACCCCTTTGCCCTTCAGGACTGCCTGCCAAGGGACTTTCCCAACCAGGGTCCTGAAGAGGCCAAAGTCTGCCCTCCGGAAGTCCATCATAACAGTTTTGCTGCCCCTCCGCTTGTCATCACCCAGAATCGAGAACTCTATCATATCGTGGTCGCTAAGCCCGAGACGGCCTCCAACCTCAACATTTCCCACAAGCCCTTCTCTGTTGGTAAACAGCAGGTCAAGACGCACGTAGACATACGCACTCATTTGTGTCCTGGGCTCTCAGTTCTGTTTGTAAATGGCAAATTCCCTTATGTCTGTAATATGCATGGATGTCCTACGTCCATCCTGTGGGATGCCCCGCTGCATTGCTGGGAGAGCCTCTGGGTACCGCAAGCCTGGGCTGGCTGCAGGGTGGGAGCAGGTGCTATTTGGGAGCAGTGTGGGAGGTTGGGCTGGCAGCGCTCGCTGTGGTTACACATCCCCAACACTTTCTATTGTGCAACATCTTTCGGGTCTGTATAGCTTTGACCAGACAGCTATGGTTTGGGTTTGGGGCTGTTTTTGCCAAAAGACTGCCTCGGGGTGAGCGCTGCTGGAAAATTCCACCTGAAGATGCTTTCATGATTTCTGAAAGTAAAATTCAAGAGAAACATTCCCTTTCATATATGAAAAAATAATGCTGTGTTTTTGCAGAGATATGCTAGCCTCCCAAGGGAGCCAACTGTTACAGAAGGATGTGCTTACAAGGATGTGGCCATTGGCTTTTTGCTCCCTGCATGAAATTCCCACATCCTCTGTCCAAGCTGCAGGTCCCCTCCAAAATATCAGCTCAGTAGAAATGTTAGTGTTTGTCCCCAATTCCCCGAGGGTCTCATCCATATGCTGCTGCACAATACTTGCAAGCAGGACCGGTGGGGTCCCTGAGAGGAGCCGGCACTGGCAGGACCCGCAGAAGGAGCGAGATGCTGGCAGCTCCAGGAGGGCAGCCCACGATCAGTTGAACACGAATCCCAGCAGGAACCGATGTGCACCCACACCTCTGCTTTCCCTTGCTGTCTAGGGAGCAGCTGTGAAGCAACCAGCCCCTGGTGCTCCTCGTCTCCCCAGAGAGATGGCGAGCGTCACAGCAGGGCATAGAGGTCTGCGCCATGGCCGTGCCGGTGGCCAGCACTGGCGAGCATCACGGCTCTCTGAGGTGCCACGTCTTCCTTCTCCTGCCTGCTCTCCTAAGCCGCATAAAAAGAAGAGGGGAGTAACAAAAGCAACACCAAAAAGCCACCTTAAAGTTGCATTCCTAGTCTTATAAATTAGGAGATGCCAACACTAAAACTGTACAAAGTCAGCCAGGTCCCGTGCACGCACGTACCACGTGTAGGAGTGTGTGACAGACTTTTGCTGGGTGATTGCCGACTGCTTTCTCCCCAAGACTGTGCCGCGCTCGATACCGCGTGGGCAATGCTGTGGGTGAATCACTTTTGTGGTGCGAACGGATTGCTGTCTTTGCTCTGCCCACACCAAGTCTAGGTGGCAATACCCACAAAAGCTAGAGCTCTCTCTGACCTCTGCTGGTAAGAGAGGCTTTTATTAAGGAAGATTTTTATTCCACAGTGAGCTGGACCCACCTTCTCCTAAAAGCCATGGGACTCTGCAGGGTCTGGGGCCGGGCAGGTGGAAATGCGAAGTGCTGAGTGCTTGGGGCGGGTGCTACAGCTGGTTACAGTCATGCTTTGAGCAAGCAACAATGAAATGCTCTGCAAAAAATCAGGTGCCAAGGTCTCCAGCTTTTCACTGTTCGCCGTGACTTCTTTGAGGTTTCCTTTCCCACAATAAAGCAGAGAGCACCCCACTTACTTGCATGCGAGTGCTGGGTAGATAAATCAGCAGAAGATGCTGAGGTGTTGAGGTGGGTTGAAAACTGGCTGAATGGTCAGGCCCAGAGCGTGGTGATCAGCAGCTCAAAGCCTAGCTGGAGACCAGTAACTAGCGGTGTACCCCAGGGGTCAATACTGGGTCCAGTCCTGTTCAACATCTTCATTAATGGCCTGGATGATGGGGCAGAGTGTACCCTCAGCAACTTTGCTGATGACACCAAACTGGGAAGAGTGGCTGATATGCCAGAGGGCCATGCTCCCATCCACAGTGACCTCAAAAGGCTGGAGAAATGGGATGACAGGAACCACATGTGGTTCAACAAGAGGAAGTGCAAAATCCTGCAGCTGGGGAGAACAACCCCAGGCACCGGTACGTGCTGGGGGCCACCCAGCTGGAAAGCAGCTTGGCAGGAAAGGACCTGGGGGTCCTGGTGGGCACCAAGTTGAACATGAGCCAGCAATGTGCCCTTGTGGCAAAGGTGGCTAACGGTGTCCTGGGCTGCATTAGGCAAAGTATTGCCAGCAGGTCGAGGGAGGTGGTCCTTCTCTTCTATTCAGCACTGGTGAGGCCACACCTGGAGTCTTGTGTCCCGTTCTGGGCTCCCCAGTACAAGAGAGACATGGACATAGTGGAGAAGGACCAGTGAAAGGCTGCAAAGATGATGAAGGGACTGGAGCATCCCTCCTATGAGGAAAGGCTGAGAGAGCTGGGACTGTTCAGCCTGGAGAAGAGAAGGCTCAGGGGGGATCTCATCAGTGTATATAAATACCTGAAGGGAGGGTGCAAAGAGGACAGAGCCAGGCTCTGCTCAGTGGTGCCCAGTGACAGGAGCAGAGGCAATGGGTGCAACCTGGAACACAGGAGGTTCCCTCTGAACATCAGGAAACACTTTTTCACCATGAGGGTGACTGAGCACTGGCACAGGTTGCCGAGGGAGGTTGTGGAGTCTCCATCCTTGGAGATATTCAAAAGCCATCTGGACATGGTCCTGGGCAACTGGCTCTGGGTGGCCCTGCTTGAGGAGGGAGGTTGGACCAGATGATCTCCAGAGGCCCCTTCCAACCTCAGCCATGCTGTGTATCTGTGAGGCATTGGTGCACTGTGCTGAGCGCCCCATGGAGATGCTCATGAGGCTGCTAATTTTTCCACTTGTCATAGGATTTACCTGCAATGTGTTAAATATGGCCCAAACCTGGTCATAACATAGCCTAAATGCTGAATGCGAAGAATAAATGGCAATTTAAAAAACCCACAAAGACTAACAAGTTACAGGATAAGAAGGTGACCTGTCAAAAGAAATTGTTTTATAGGATCATGGAGCTCCAGACTGAATTAAGATACATTTTTGGCAGTGTCTTTATCACGAACACTCATTTCTGCAGCCAAGTGCACTCTTTTACACCTGTTGCTTTTGTTCATGTCGTAGCTGCACGTTACAAATGTGTGCGTGGGTATAGCGAATGTGGCCCTGGCATAAGAAAAAACAGATAAAAATAGGACCTCAGTTCTCCAAACTTGCCTTATGATTGTTTTTTTTTTAACAAGCTTTTAAACATTGTTTTTAACCACAGCAATCAGATACCAAGAAAACTTTCATCTTATTCCTGCAAAATCAAAATGGAGCTTCTAAGTCACAGCCCAGCGTGGGAACAAGTGCCTTTCATGCTCGCTGGAGGAAGTTATTTCATAATGTGAAATTCATTGGTATTTCTCCTGCCAAGATGCCCAGACCTACATGACTAAGAGTTGCCCCTGTTTGCACAGCTACCCCCTCCCTGCAGCCAGGCTCAGTGAAACCATAGGCACATGGAAACTGTGGTGGTTACGTGGCCCACACGCGAGGCTTTGTGCCCACATTTTGGGACTGAAGGTGAAGGGACATGGAAGGAAGCGGCTCCTGGAGTGACCACATTGTGTCCCACCGCTTGGGATGTTGGAGCGAGCTGTGCTGCTCCTCTGACTGTGTCATGACTTGGTGCTGTGACATCATTTCCAGAGCTGGTGCTGCACATGCAGAATAAATCAGGTCACGTCATGCAGAAACCGATTTCAACTGCTTCGTTATTCAGTGTTCCCCCCTGTCCTGGTTTTGGCTGGGATAGAGTTAATTTTCTCCCTAGTAGCTGGCATAGTGCTGTGTTTTGGATTTAGTAGGAGAAGCATGTTGATAACACACTGATATTTTAGTTGTTTCTAAGTACTGCTTATGCTAGTCAAGGACTTTTCAGCTTCCCATGCTCTGCCAGGTGCACAAGAAACTGGGAGGGGGCACAGCCAGGACAGCTGACCCAAACTGACCAAAGGGCTATTCCATACCACATGACGTCATGCTCAGTATATAAAACGGAGGGGTTGGCCGGGGAGCAGCGATCGCTGCTCGGGAACTGGCTGGGTATCGGTTGGTGGGTGGTGAGCAATTGCATTGTGCATCACTTGCTTTGTATATTATTATTACTGTTATTATTATATCGTTATTATTATCATTACTGTTTTACTTTATTTCAATTATTAAACTGTTCTTATCTCAACCCAGGAGTGTTTCTCACTCTTACTCTTCTGATTCTCTCCCCCATCCCATTGGGGTAGGGGAGTGAGCGAGCGGCTGCGTGGTGCTTAGCTGCTGGCTGGGGTTAAACCGTGACACCCCCTTAGATTTAGGGCCAGAATAGGTTTCAAGTGTACCAAACCCCCAGTAATTATTTTCTTGAAACTTCTGTCACAAAATGGTAGGAATCTTGGTACAGATTTTGCTTTCTCTACAGTTCCCATCACCTTGAGCTAAAGCTTCTCAAACGTTGTCCTCCCCACATAGCTGCTGTTATTGAATGGACAGGTGGACATTAAAATCAGATGTTCTCTTAATTCCTGCTCTACCACCAGATGACTAGCGATGGCCTGAGACCAGGGGCTGAGCTGTGGAAAATCCCTGCCTCTTGCATCGAAACCAAAAGCACCTGGATTTGAGATTTTTGAGTCTAAACCCAAAGCTTCCTGAAAATGTTTTGCACTAGAAGAGAGAAAAGGTAACCAAAGTCAACGGCGAAAGGAAAGAGGGAGAAGTGATGATACAATGGAAAGAGGAGGCGCAAACTTCCTGCTGTCTCTCTGTGGAGAGGCTGTTACCTCATTTGTTATGCTGCTCTGCTTTTAGAAAGTCCAGCTCCAAATCATCTCTCAACTCTGGGAAACCCCACCAGGTGTAAACAACAGCCTCAGCACCCCCGAGTGTGGCTGTGCACCCGACGAAGCTCTGGAGCAAGCCCCGTGCCAGCTCTCCCAGCACGTGCCAAGGGCGAACGCCTGCCTAGCGTGGCTCTGAGGGCTCTTTGCGAGCTTGCCCCGCCGCTCGCACCCACCGCCGTGGCCAGGCTCACGGCTGACGGCCTGAAGGACCGGACCCCGGAGGAGCTGTGGGCTGGCTTTTCTGCTGGGCCGGGATGAAATGTCCATGCAAAGGCCTCCAGGAGGGAGAGGGGGCTGCAGGGAGCCTCCACGGGATGGCAGAGAGCAATGTCCTCTGTGAGGAGGATGTCAAGAGAGGTGCGGTGGCTCAGAGGCACACATCTACCCCGAAATACCCAACAGCTGGCTCTGGGAAGGGCGGCACAGACCCCCAGGCAAGCAGTGTGGGACGGCTGCCTGGCGAGGACCCGGCTGGGTTTGCATCGTGGTTAATGGCCATGATGCAGGTATCAGGAGAGACCCTCCACGCTGAGTGTTTGCACAGGAGACTCCCCCCGGAGATGTGCCCCGCACCCTGGCCGGGTCCCTGGCAGCAGGGACACCCCGGGACAGCAGCTCCTGCTCGCCCTGGGACGGGTACCGGGGCTGCAGGACCCTTCGCTTGCTCCCTACCAGGCCCGTGGAAAAGTGGCTTTGTGCAAACATGGACACAGCCCAAGAAAACCTGGACCCAGCTTTGAAGCTGAACCTCACCCCAAAAATCTCACACCATGTTTCATCCAACCACTGGGTTCAGTAAAGGGCAATATCTCTTAAATGAGATGGCTGCAAACTGGGGTGGACAAGGCTTCTCTACGCTGCCTGGGAGAGGGGGGCCTTTTCAGCTAACCCAGCGTTGAAGAGGCAGGGAGCGGGGTCCCACCAGCTGGGAAGGGGGTGCCCCCAGCCCTGTGCCCCCATCCAAAAGGGGCCGTTGCCTGCGGTGCGGTGCCGTGCAGCGCTGCTGGGCTTGGTGGGGCCGCCGGGGCCGTGCAAACGGGTGGAGCTGGGTTGCACTCCTGTAGCACAGCACCTGCTGCACGCAGGGCAGGATCATGTTTTGCACAAAAGAAGAACCCACTTCCTTTCTTCTGCTTTGCAAAAAGAAAAATAAAATCAGGCAGAGAGCGTTGCTTTCCCTCCTCCTTATTCCCAACTCCCTGGATGCGGCTGTCACCTGGACCTTTGGGCTCCTCTGCCTGTTTTTGAGGCTGGTGATGCCACTTGGGGCATCTCCCTCCCCTGGCTGCCCAGGACCCGCTCTGTGCCTGCCCCTGGGAAGGACCTCACCCTCCGCTCATGGGCTGAGCCCCCCTAGATCCCCCTTTATCCAGGCCCCCCTTTAGCACAGCGATGGCCTCCCGCTCCCACGGGCTCCCAGGAGAAGCCCCCCTGTCCCCAGGGTTGGTGCTAGCGGCGGGACCGGTGCTGCTAGCTTATCCGCACGTAATTCCCCTTCTGGGATCTGCCGCTCCTTTTTTAGTGCCCGTGTGAGCGCAGAGCTTGAGGGATGGGAGGGATTGTACGAGGGGGGCAGTTGACTGCACGGAGAAAGTCCCGGGTGTGAATTTGCATCGCAAAACACCCAGTCTGTCATTGCGGAGCGTTAGTGTTCACGACCAGCCCGAGGCGTTGCGGGCACACGGCGACGTCATTTTGCCCAGCTTCATCCCAGATTTATTTCCTCGATGGTGTTAGTCTGTGGAGATAAAACTCTCACGCAAGAGAGCGTGACGAGGATGGACAACAGCCTTTTGTGGGCAAAGCGTCAGCTCTTCCACCATCAGCACCACAGTCACCCCTGACTTCAGGGTGAGTGGTATTTATTTCGGCTGTTGATGTGTTTCGTGCAGTGCATTAGGTAGGCGAAAGGGTAGTCCTGGATCCGCTCGTTGGTGTGGGCTCAGGATTTCTGTAGATCCCTGTAGATCCGTAGATAACGCTGCTGTAATGTCATATCCATCGGGTATTTTCATCGTCATGATGATGAACATTTGAGCCCCATGCAAGTTTGATTAGCTTAACTCTTGACAGATGTGCACGTAGAAAATCCCCATCTTACTAAGGAATATTTTTTATAATTTACTCAGCAGTTATTCTGTCATTAGCAGACCTTTCCCTTCGTGCGACATAAAACCCCGAGAAACAAAAGTATCTCCATTAACAGATGGTTGTTAGCAAATTTTCACTATTACTCTTGCTAGGTACCTTCAACTTGTAGTAATTCATGGCAATATCATTCACTCTGTAATTTCTATACAAATGACTCATTGTACATGAGTACACAGATTAGTACCAAGTTTAATGCCACTATGTTGTAAAACATTATAAATATTATGCAATTAAAGAATTGGTTGAGCTTTAGTAGCTCAGAGAGAAACTTAAGTTTAGCTTAACTGTAATCTTAACTTTGACATTTCTTGGCTTCAGTGTTTTTCAGCAGCACCCTGAATGTCCCGTGACTGGAATTTCCTAGTTTATTAGGAGTTTTGAGGAGGGGAATAAAAAAAAAACCAAGCATGATCATCACCACCACCACCACCGAAAAAAACCCCTAAAACCACTAAAAAGAGCATAAAGTCCTCCTGGGATCTGAAAGCCCCAGAGGTCTCCAGTAAATAGCAGCCGTGGGGAAGGCCATTCCAGGCCACAGGGCAGCCTGCGCTTCTGCAAACGTTTTAGGAAGTACTGGGGGGAAAAATACTCCCTCCCTGCTGCAAGCCGTGCTGGTTGCCCACACCCCTCGCCCTGTCTCCAGCAGCACCGTGGCACAGTTGGGGCTGCTGTGCTCGGGGCGGCTCCCCAGCCACGCCACGGCCCTGCCAGCCACCTGCACACGGGGCCGTGGGGTAAATCAGAGCCCTCCACTGCCCGGCACCCTGTAGGGACAGAGCCTGCCCCAAGAGCTCCAGCTGAGATAAGGGGCTTTGCCATACATTCGCCACACCATATATCATCCTAATAATGCAAATATTTTTCTACTCAGGGCAAACTGTCTCATTCCACTCAGGTTAGCCTCTGCCTCGAGGAACAGTGGTGGTCTCTCCGTGTGCGTACAAAAGACAAATCTGGGCTTCACCACAGCCTGGAGAGCCGTGTACAGCGTGGCTTGCGCTGGCCACGGGCACGATAAGCTCCACGGACATTCGTCCCGACTTTATCGGAAAAGGTGCCACGGTCCGATCGCGCTGCCGTGGCCGTGAGTCTGTGACCGGGGGTGACCCCTCTTGACCGCACGTGAACCAGGGCTGAGGCTGTTTTCATTGTTCAGTTGCATTTTGCATCCTTGTAGAAATTTTCAGAGTAAAACCCAAAGTCGGCTCAGATGTCAGGAGTGATTGCTGCGCAGGTACAGTCATTTTATCTTCTCCAGCGCAGCCACTACTGAGAATAACCCCCGCTGCAGCAAAATGCCTCTCACACACCGAAAAAAAAAAAAAAAACCAAAACCACCACCCAGAAAGAACACACATTTTTACTAACCCTAAGAGAAAAGAAGAAGAGAAAAAAAAAAAAATAAAACCCCAGACCTCAGGGTGCTTTTATAATGTGAGCGAATCCCGAGAGGTGCTCACACCGCCGGGGAGCCCGGGAGCCGGGAGCGGGCAGGGAGGCTCCGCCGCCCGCCCCCAGCGCCGGGCGGGAGGAAGAAGAGGAGGAGGAGGAGGAGAGGAGGAGGAGGAGAGGAGGAGGAGGCGGCACCGCAGCTCGCAGGTTGGAGCCCCTGATTTCTCTTTCGCGCGTGTGCGCGTTCGTGCGTGCGGGAGCAGCTCAGCCCCCCGGGGGTCCCCGCGGAGCGGAGCCCGGCGGCGGGAGGCGGCCCCGAGGGCGGCGGCGGGCGGTGAGCGGCGGGGCGGGGGGCTGGGGGGCGGGGGGGGGGCACCCCGGCAGCCGCAGCAGCCCCGGGGGTGCAGGGGGGCCCCGCTGCCCCCGGTCCGGTAGCGGGGCGCGGACGCGTGGCCCAAAGCAGGGCGAGCGGCGGGAGGGCGTGCGGGGTGGCGGGGTTTGGTGGCGGGGTGTTTCCCGCTCTCCGCTTTCGACGGGCATGGGGCGCGGGATTTTGGGGGAAGGCTGGGATTTTTTTTCCTCTTGTTGAATTCCTTCAGTTTTGTTTCCGCTCTGGTGCCGGCCCGAGGGTTGCAGAGGTGCTCCTTGTCACCCCTGCCCGCCGGCCCCTCCAGCCCCACCGCCCCACCAGCCCCACCGCTTTCTGGGCATTTTCTCAATGAAGCTCCC
The DNA here is from genome assembly GCF_030463565.1 of Pelecanus crispus. Taxonomy (NCBI): domain Eukaryota; kingdom Metazoa; phylum Chordata; class Aves; order Pelecaniformes; family Pelecanidae; genus Pelecanus; species Pelecanus crispus. The sequence goes on from NC_134643.1 coordinate 166,690,733, forward strand.
CATTCCCCCCCGCAGTGATGAATAAATGACATCGCCGCCCCCAGATGAGTTTGGGACCTTGTTTGTGTGACAGGCGATTCCCCCGCCCAGCCCCCTGTCTTTTCTGGTATTGATCAGACTTGCAAAAACAAAAAAGTATGAGGAGCTGGTGACAAGAAAAAGACAATGAGTCACAGCCTTTGTTGAGACGCTGCACTGAAATCACAAGAGATGCGTTTTTCCAAATGACTCGAGCTGTGTGCTGCCAGGGCGGGTGGCAGGGAGCAGGGGACAAGCCTTTCACTTCATGACAAGGGCCAGCCCTACGGGTGCTGCTCCCGGTATCGATAAGCTGCAAGTTTCATGTCTGTTCTTATTCCAAGGGAGAGGGCAAGAGCTCGTGAGGCACCACGGAAATGGCTGTTGCAGAGGCTGCGTTCCCACCTGCCAACGTCTCCTTTAGTAACCAGAGCAGCTGCAACGTGCACAACCATCACTTTTCCGCCAAAGTTACCTTTTCCCTGTTCTATACGGCCCTGCTGGTGTTCGGCGCCTGTGGGAACATCCTGGCCCTCTGCATCACCTTCCAGCGCAGGAAGAAGAAACTCAACTCCACCGATCTCTACCTGGTCAACCTGGCCATCTCCGATGCCCTCTTCACCCTGGCACTGCCGGGCAGGATTGCCTACTACATCCTGGAGTTTGACTGGCCCTTCGGGGACTGGTTCTGCCGGGTCACAGCCTTCATTTTCTACATGAACACCTATGTGGGCATCTACTTCATGACCTGTGTAAGCGTGGACCGCTACATTGCTGTGGTGCGCACCAGGCACCCCGGCAGGATCCGGAAGATGAGCCGTGCCAGGGGCGTCTGCGTCCTCATCTGGTCCTTGGTGTTCCTGCAGACGGCACCGCTGCTTCTGCGGCCCATGACACGGAGGATGGGGGACAAGCTGACGTGCATGGAATACTTCAACTTTGAGGAGATTCCCAAGCTGCCCTACCTGCTCCTGGGAGCCTGCGTGCTTGGCTTCTTCCTGCCCGTGGGCATCATCTTGGTGTGTTACGTGAGGATCAACCTCAAGCTCTGCCAGACGGCCAAGGAGAACCCGTTGACAGTGAAGAATGGGCACCACCGCCGGGCCTTCACCGTCATCCTGGTGGTGCTGCTGGCTGTCCTGCTCTGCTTCAGCCCCTACCACCTCAACATCATCCAATTTATGGTCAGGAAGATCCTCTACCAGCCATCCTGCCGTGAGCAGCAAGCCTTCAAGATGTCCCTGCAAGTCACCGTGGCATTCATGAACCTCAACTGCTGCATCGACCCCATCATCTACTTCTTTGCCTTCCGGGGCTACAAGCGGAGGCTGCTTCGCATCTTCAGGAACAGCGGTTCGATGGCCACCTCCTCTACTGCCAAGACCCCCTCCGAGAGCAACAGCAACAGCCAGCCGCCCGGCTCCGTCTCTGTCTAGCGGCGCAACCCCCTCCCTTTCGCACTGGCCTGCAGCTTATGGACCATCCCCGATGGCAGGAGCCGGAGCCGGGTGGCAGAGCAGGACCAGCACCCCCGACAGGCTTCATCGCTTCCGCCTGGAGCCGGGGGCACTTGCAAAGCCAACCCGGCCAGGACACAGCCCCTCCTGGCTCTGCACGCCTGGCTCTGCGCTCAGCACTGCTGGACCCGCCATCCTGGAGCAGAGAGAGGCCTGTTTTCATCCCAAGCCCGGAGGAGGCAGCTTGTGCAACCGCTCTGGCTAGCAAACGCAGCTGGGGGTTTCCCAGCACTGCACCACGCCACCTCCCACGCCTGTCCTGCATCCCTCGTGGGGCCAGTGGCTGCCAGTAACCACCATGGCTGTCCCTGCCTCTCTGTCCCTGTCCCCTGCCCTGTCCCCGGAGCGCTGGGGCAACATCCCTGTGGGGCTCGGGGTGGCCGGCGTGGAGCACACAGGCTCAGAGTATTTCAGGATGTATTGGGTTTGCGTGGCAAGGTTTCGGTAGTGGGGGGGACTACAGGGGTGGCTTCTGTCAGAAGCTGCTAGAAGCTTCCCCTATGTCTGACAGAGCCAATGCCAGCTGGCTCCAAGACGGACCCGCTGCTAGCCAAAGCTGAGCCCATCAGCGACAGTGGTAGCACCTCTGGGATAACAGAGTTAAGAAAGGGGGAAAAAACACCGGGACACAAACTGCAGCAGGAGTGAGTAGTGAGAGTATGTGAAAGGAATGACTCTGCAGGCACCAAGGTCAGTGAAGAAGGGAGGGGTGGGGGGAAGGTGTTACAAGATTTGATTTTATTTCTCATTACCCTACTCAGTTTTGATTGGTAATTAATTAAACTGATTTTCCCCAAGTCAAGTCTGTTTTGCCCGTGACGGTAATTGCTGAGTGATCTCCCTGTCCTTATCTCAACGCACGAGCTTTTCGTTGTATTTTCTCTCCCCTGCCCAGTTGAGAAGGGGGAGCGATAAGAGCGGCTTTGGTGGGCACCTGGCATCCAGCCAGGGTTCAACCCACCGCGCAGGAACAGGCTGGGATGTTGCTTCCGTGCAGAAAGTTGCCTCCAGCTCCTTCCCCGCACCGAGGAACGGCAGCTCTGCTCTCCCCCCGCCCAGCGTCCCGCTCTTGTATACCCGGTTGCCGCACGGGGTGAGCAGTAAGCGCGGGGCTCGTGGGAGCTGCCAGTAAAGCCCTTCTTCAAGGGAGAGGGGCGAGGACGTGAATGGGCAGAGCTCCTGGGAGTGCCGCTGCTCGCGACCGCTGCTTGGGCGGCTGCTCCTTCCCCGGGGTGCCCTTCCTCACAGCTGACGGGGCTGCGGTCGCCCCGGGACCCGCTGCCGGGAAGGGGATGCCGGGGCTGGCCTGGCTCGCAGCTCGGCTGTAAGGATGCAAACCCACCCGCGAGGGCGCTCGCCGGGGAAACCTTCCCAGCCCTTGTAAACTTGAAGGGAGAGGAGGAAAGGGGACAGGAGGACGAGGACCGAGGGTGGCCTTACGTGACTTTGACTGACCTCTTCTTGAACCCGGCGCCCTGACGAGACCGAGAGCCTCGCTAAGGGCAGGTTACGCACGACGATCGCCAGAGCGAGAGGAGGAGCCCCGAGACGCCGGGTTCCCATCAACGTTTGAGCCCGTGCGACGAGGAGAGAGTCGGCAGGAGCAAGGACCTCCTCGGCTCTTTTCTGAAGTCGCTGGACTACAAGAAAAAAAACACAGGTGGGATTTCACAGCTCCTGGGATGGCTGGTCATATGTTTGAGGTTGGAAGGGACAGAGACACGCACAGAGACATGAAGAGTTGAAAAAAGCAACTTTATTTTGCTGAAAAGTAAAACTGAAGAAGTTTCGTGAACAGACACCTTTGACTCTTACAAATCATTCTTTAAGGTAACCATCTTTCTTCATGGCTAGAAGGTTAGTAACAGCGTCACGTGCAGCCCTTTATTGTTTAAATGTGCATGAACGACCTTTTGGATGATGATGGTTTTACTTATGGTATGGGTAACTGCAGCACCCTGAGGGCTGACTAAGAGGGATGCCTAAAATAATTGAGATGGGAAAGAGACTTCTGAAGGAAGAGACTTTCTGAAGGAAAGGAGGTCCTTTCAGGAGGTTATCTGAGCCCTCCTCAAAGCAGGTCTAACCTCAGTGCTGGCCTGAAGAGAGCCTGTGTCCTAAAAAGCGTGTTACAATGGACAAGGAAGAGCTGGTATGCAGAAATATAAGGATATCAATGGTCCAAACAGCCTAAAGGATCCTGGCTAGGCTGGTAGTTGCTGTACAGTTCTGCCGCACCGTTCACGTGCCCAAGAAGCGTTGGCTGGAAGGGACCTCTCCGCATCACCTCGTCTGCCAGCCTACTCAAAGCAGGACCATGGCTGGCATGTTGTCAGGCTGGCCACGGTTTCATCTAGCTGCAGCTTGGAAACTCCAGGCAAGGAGGTTCCTCCTGCCGAGGTGATGGTTCCCGTGCTGCTGCAGCACCCTCCGGCTGAAAACATTTTCCCCACTGTCCGGTCTGAACGTCCTCATCCACGGCTGGTGGCTGTCACCTCTAACATCACCTGCTCGTGCTAGGAAGAGCTTGGCTCTGTCATCTCTGTAACTCAGATTCCCGTATGACTGTGGCGGGGGCTGCCAGGAGAGCAGTGGTACGTAGCTGTGGGTCTCAGCGGGACTCCACATGAACACCGGAGCACAGGTCTGCAGCGGTGGCCAACCCTCCTTCTCAAGACCGAGGCGTAGAGATGTTTTGCCAGGCTGAAGCCTATGGCAGAGGCAAATCTGTGTCGGAGTTTTCTCAGGAAAAGGCGGAGTATAAACATAGCTTCGTTTGTTCTTCATTGGGCTCTATTTTTCTCCAAAGTATTTTACTAGTAAAGATATTCCCAACCTTTCCTCCTCTTGCCAGCAGAAAGAGCCTTTGGAGAAGGCAGCAGGCGAATAGCTGCGTGTAGTGCTGAAAAACAGCAGCAGGCAGGAGGGATCCAGCCTCCCTCCTCTGCACTGACGCCAGCCTGGGGCCCTTTGCTTTTGAAAATACCCACCTGGGGACGGCAGGCAATTAGCTGGAGCCGAGGGGACACCCAAGGGATGGAGAGGGAAAGGATTTGGGCAGAACGGGTCAGAAGGAGCCTGGGCAAAGGAGAACTGCCTAAGGAATCCCGTATTGCCCAAATCAGAACACCCACATGGGGGTGTTGCCTGGCTGCTTGAAATCGGAGCATTTCACTAAAACTGAAGCGAAACCGTACAGAGCGTTTCGTCTAGAGGCACAGTAATGCTTTTTCTACGCTTCATTCACCCGAGCTCCTCGCACAACGCTTGCCGTCCCCCGCCGCCACGCCAGCCGAGCACCGCGCGTGTTTCCTGCTCCTCGCCTTCCCCCCACGGGCGAACCCACCCAGAACCACCGCCACCCCTTTCCCTACCGCCGGCCCCCCCATCCCCGGCTGCAAATCGCCTCCGGAGCTCCCCCCGGCTGCTGCCCAAGGCGGTGCATGTGATGAAGAGGATGCGATGAAGCCTATGGCAAGCACGCCGGGGTCCGGGATGGTTCGCCACGTAGAGAATTATTACTGCACCACGTGCAAAGCTATCGCCTGTCACGACACCCATCTTTGTTTAAGCTGGTAAAATATAGTCATGTAAAAATGCACGTATCTCCTTAAAATAAAAGCTTCTCCCCGCCAAGTAACAAGGCCCGGTGTGATTGTTTGGGCCGGGTGAGGTGGGCAACTGTTGGCTCCTCAGAGGTGCACGCACGCCTCTCCCCCCCCCCGCAAGCAAAGCGGGCTCCGAAGCGGCGAGGGACAAGCGCCAGCTCTCCATCCGCCTCCTTCACGCCTGCTGCCCCGGGAAGGTCGTGCGCTCTCACGGCACGGGGATTTATAAATAACCTCGCGTGGGAAGAGCGGTGGGACCCGCGGGCAGCCGCGTCCTTCCTGCAGCAGGTCTCTCCGCAGTCGGGATGGGGTGCCGGGAGAAGAGTCAGGCTGGCAGGACTAACTGTGCTTGGAAAACCAGAAACATCTGCTTTCTCACCACACGCTGCGGTGACTCCTGGGTTTGCTTCACAGCTCAGTTGCTGGGATCACACTGTTTTCTCTCTTGCTTACATCTACCATCTCATGCAAAACCGACCAAATAAAATAGAAGGATGCCCCTATCGGACACACCTGAAAAAGCAGTGGATTTTCAGTACAAGATTAGCCACAGTTGTGTGTATTTACATTTTCCACGCAGAATCTCTGTGAATTCTTTCAAAACTGAACTAAGTGCAATGTGACATCCGTCTCTCAGCAGGTCTTTCCTTTCTGTCCTCTGCAGTCTATCTTCTACTGTGCTCCTTTTCTCTAAACTCTCCGGTTTTGCTCAGTTCCACCTCCCTCACGTCCTCTCCTTTGCTAATCTTAAACGACATGTATGTCCAGTCAAAAGGCCAAATCCTGCTTTCTGTCCAGCCATGATCCCGGAATTTTTCACCCACTTTTGAAGTAGGTATATACCTGTTTTCTCCAACGCTACCGTTCAGCTCTGGAAACAGTCCCCTACAAACATGTGTGAGGCCAGCTAATTTCTCATTTCCTCTTACAACTCTCCTTCGGAAAAAAACAAACAACAACAATCGAATTACCAATTTGTTGAGATTCTCACCAGTCGCACCCATCCATCAGGTTGGACTGTTCCTCTGCTCCCATCATCTGTTTCTCGTCTTGTATTTGGACTGAAAATTATTGGTTTTGATTTGATTTTCAATTAAGAGTGGAATTCCTATAGTCAAAGCATACCTTTATATATGGAAACAGGAGGAATGTAGTCCTACTAAAATTAAACCAAACCCAGTACATTTTAAGTAAGCACATATATATATAAAAATTAAAAAAAAGCATATATGTGTGCATATATATAAACACATACAGTGTTTGTGTGTTCATGTGACTCTCCTAATAAAATAGTGTTTATACTCATTTATATAAAATACTTATTACTATGGCTACCGAGTTAAAGCTAATCTCATTCAAGTTTTTCTTGTGGGAGAGAAACACACACAAGAAATTAATTGCACTTATGCATAAAAAGCTCTATTAGTTCAAAGGAATACTGTGCATTTATTTATCCTCAAACAGATGCAGCTCCCCTACAACAGGAGAGCTGTAGTTCTGAGTGTTTTCAAATTCGGTTGCCTTCGCAACTGCGTATATATTCCAAATACGCACGTGTTTGAGAGATGGGAGTCTTTTAATTTTCTTGAACAAACTCTGAGCTCCAGTTAAATTCATCAAATCAATACATAAATAGTCTCACTCTCTGTATATATACGCAAGTATACACACATATATATGCATATACACATATATGGGGGTGTATATATATACACATACATGTATGTATACACACATATGGGTGTGTATACACACACACATATATATACATACATACATATATATACACACATGCACACATGAACAGAAGTTGCAGTATGTTTTGCTTGCTGCTTCTTTCGTTTCAGGCAAAAGTAACGAGACCTTTTCTCCATCACATATTCTCAAAGGCACCGACAAGCGCTAGGCAGCACAGGTCGGTACACGAACCAACTGTGACAGTCCATTTGCTGACGTAAGTAGCAGGCAACCTTTGACACTTGTTTTGGGAGAGGAAAATGGTTTTGGTAGGTACGGAGCCCAAACATTCTGCACCTTAGCAAAAAGTTAAGGCTTGAGAACCTGGCAGCTTATCAGGCAGATTTCCACAAATGCAGACCTCGCTGTGGGTGTATTTCAAAGTATCACATAACCGTCTAGGAAAGTCCCCAGTAAACTACTCTGATGTTGTCTCAAAAGACAACATTCCCAGCCTAGTAAAGAAATTTTAACAGAAGCAACTACTTTTATTTCAAAATACCAAGCCTTGGCAATACTAAAACCAGCGTGAATTTCCTAGGGACTTAAAATCCTCTCCGTAGAAAAGTATTCTGCATTCTCTCACTGCCTAAAAAAATATCGTTGGGTCACACACAAAACAGAAACTGTGCGATAAGATATTCAAAACTGTATTGGACAAACACTGCGTAGGCTGTGAAGAACACGCTCCTTGCATTGCCAGAAATGGTCCATGGAAGTTTCACCATCAAATGGAAACCAAGTTGTTTCCAGCTCTAATGTGTTAGTCTTTCTTCTATGGTTCTTGTACAAAACAGGAACTGTGTTCAGTGGCATCCAAGACCCCTCCTTTTACCACTTCTTTTTTTTTTTTAATTGGAAATCACAACCCTGGAAGCATTTTGAGCACAAACTGTTCTCACAGATGTCAAGGTGAGTTTTCAAGTGACATCACCAAGATAATTTTACCCCTTATGTTTTACCATGTTTGGGAAATGCCCAGCAAAACGGGGTTTTCCAAACCACTGTGACATTTGGATACCCCTTATATAGATAACAGTAAGAAAGGATTTAGACTTGCAGAATATCCACTTACATGTGTCCCACGTGCCACTCGACATGTTTTAAAATTCCAAGGAATAAATGCTTTTTGTGCTTGTCCCTAGAGCAGGGCAATGTTGGAAAGGGCACATGTCACAGTTAATTTACCCTGGGCTAGGTGGACCTTTACTTCCTATAGACAAAATTTGACTTCTGAAGTAATTCACTAGTCTTTATTGCTACTTTTGAGAAAATATTTGTGAAGGAAGAATCTGTATGTTTCAAAATTAAAACCTGTACTTGTTTCAAAACATTTAACTAGTTTACATATACAAATTATTGTAGGGCTTTTTTTCTTACATTTGCCCTTTCCTTTGTAAGAGAGCAGGTTTCCAGAGTTCTCTGGGTACAGGAGCATCCCCAGCCTACACAGAGAGCCACTCAAGCTCCATACATACAAAACCTTTCAATTAAAAAGCAGACCCTACCTAAATAACACGATCATAGCAGCAAGCCAAACCCTGAAGGAGGTTGATCAAAGCCCAGGAAAACAGAGTCACTCCAAAAACCCCTTATTTCAGCCACTGGAAAATACTACTACATACATACAGGACATTGACTTTATTAAAAATTATGTCATGTGCTGAATGCTGCACAAATTTGATGTCATTTCGGGATAAGGACTTATATGCATGAAGGACTTTTTTCAGTTTTATCAGTCAATTAAAAACAAAAGAAAAAAAAAAAAAAAAGAAAGGTACCTCCCTCTCCCTAAATCCCTAAATCTTGTCCTATAATTTCCCAGTATATTTTCCAGGCCAAGTGAGACTGTGCAGGTCTGTACTTTGGTACGCACATGTTCATTTGGATATTCAAAACAACCTTCTCTCACCTGTATTCTTTCACCTCCTCCCCTTTGCACCTTCTATTGCCTTTGTTATGCTTCTGATGACCTATATCTTATTCTAAATGTATGTATGTATTAAATATGCCTGTGTGTATATAAATAGACAGATACACACACACAATGTACAAACAAAAGTACATACAGAAACATACATTAAATGCTTGAGATACATGAGTAGATTGGTTTCATGGAGTCACAGTTTGGAATCTTGTGTTACTTCAGCTTGGTTTTATAGAGATGTTCACTTCACCCCACCTCCTGAAACTCCTAAGGTGCTAATACTGAGCACTTCTAAGAGTCAAGCCAGGTAAGTTTATTTATCAATCTGAACTTCAAAACCAATATTGTACTACCTTGGCATTAGCGTCCTGTTACCTCCTGTGTTAGCCTGACTCACCCTTAAGGTTAATATTCCAGTCTGTGATCAACAGTAAGTTGCTTCAGACAGTGAGGATTCAGCAAATGCAGGGTCATCCACATCTTTGACAGTAGAAAACTAGAACTATATATATAGAAAAGTTAGCTTTTTATCATTTTCTTTTAAGACAGTATGTAGCCAGCTCAAAAAATGAAACCAGCACATAGGACACTGAGCACACATCCATCGTTACAGAAGCCTGTCTGAATTAGACATGGAAGTCATTCAAACCTTTTCAGTTCTGATCTTACTGTATCATTCGATTCACCTGTATCACCAATATCTTCATGACCTGTATCTGAATTGCAATTCACTCAGTTTGTAAAAGTTTAAATTTCCAGTGGTCACTTACCATAGCTTGCAATATGCACGTGAATTTTCTCACATCCTATCTGTGTATTATGTGCTGAGTGACAACTTTTATTTAAAAAGGAATTCAAGAAATAAAATATTACAGGAATTAATAAAACTTCCTGAAGAATGACATAATAGTCCCACAACCCTTTACTGAGTTGAAAATGAGCGATCGTCAAACCTCTTATTACTGTAATCAAAAATCAAGTACTGTAAAATAACATGTAAGCTAGAGAAATTAGACTGGTAAATGAAGAAAATGCAATTTTTCTTGACAGGTGAATGTAGTTGTCGTGGTTGCTGGAGCTTTTTTTTCTAGTCATTAAGTCTGATAACATGTCTAACAAGGATTTACAAGAAAAAAACCCACCTACTTTATTTTAAAAATAAATTTAGGTGATATCCAGTAATAAGTAGAATCTAAAGTTACTTTGAAAAGGATAACCAGACTAGAAACCACCACGTGATCTGAAGGCTTGGGAACAGTTCATGTCATTCATTAACATCACTTTGAATCACCAGTCACGCGGAGCCAGTTTCTCCTTTCTGACGCTCTTGCAGGGACGACTTTTCGTGAGTCTGTCCAGCAGGTGGCTTTGATCCTCTTTCAGACGTGTACAAACCCATCAAGTGAAGTTCCTTCACACAGAAAACCATCAGTGCTGCAGTAGAAAATTAGTGGCTACATTTAAGTCATTATTTGAAGCCCTCAGAGCTTCTAGAGCGTCTCCCCTGGAAAATCCCATTTCCATAAGTCGTGCAACCTGGAAAAGAAATAACACAACACCGCTTTAAAACCAGAGTTTCATTCACACTGTGTGCACATTAGTCATGTTAACAGTGCCAGAGATCACTTTTCCACTGATCAGGCTGTTCAAAAGCTTACCTTTCCAGAGAGTAAGCAAGCATGGCTATGCACTGTCACAAAGACCTGGGACACCATGCTTGAAAACACTGCCACAGACAGAGATGACTGCTTTCTGATAGTTTTTTTTTTTTTTTTCTGAAAATGCCACACCTGTATTTTCCTAGCTGGTCCAGTTTTGAAAAAAGAGTAAAATAGAAAGTATGGCACCACACATGACAACTACAATCTAAATATTCTCAAAACAGCCTAAGTCAATGACATTTGATGGAAGAATTACCTGGAAAAGGGCATATTAAGACAGTGATTTTGGTAATCAATAACCACTTGACCATCCCTCTTTACAGTATCGTGTACTCGGCATCTAACCTTTTTGCTCTGTGCAAAACTTGAATATCTATTCAAGTTACCACATGTAAAAAGTAATGTAGGTATAACGAAATTTAATTTACGGTTAAATTCCAATCTAAAGTACACTTAACATCTACAATTCTCAATTACATATAACTGAAAGTCACCATATAACTCATTCACTTTTATAGTTAATCTTCCAGACAGGGGAAAAAACAAGGCAGGGCGGGGGGGGTTGGCGCTGGGAGCAGCATGTAAAATGAGCTGTGGCCACTGACAGCATAAAGCGCTCCCCATCCTGCTCCAAGCGGCCTGCGACCAGACACCACAACTCCTCAGCCTGGAAGTTTTGGGCTACAGGAGCTGCCTGGGAGCTACCGCTGCTCCTCCTCTGCTTGTACGGAGTCTGCAGCAGCAGAATGAAGCTGAGCAGGAATGCAGCAGAGGCTGTTTACATCTCAGGAGGACTTTTCCCAGGGTGCAAGAGAAATGTGTGCTAGTATTGAAAGTACTTTAAATGCCTTTTAAAAGAAATGCGCCATTAAAAACAACCTCCCTTTCATCTAAGACACCTCCAGAACTTTCAGTAGTTTTAATCTGCTCTGCTTTGGTGGCTTACTGAGAAATATACTACTGCCAAGTATGGCCAGAGGTGGAGGTCCTCCTTTTCTTAATATAAATACACCGTTACAAAACGTTTGAAGATGGCTGCTGTGGCTGTCACAATAACAAATACGGTACCAATCATTTCTGTGCATTTCCCTCTTTTCCCCCCTTACAACCTAATGTCAGTTTCTCACCTTCTTGTAGAGAGAGAAATGAATTGCTACTTTCGACACCTCTGCAACAATAGCATAACTTCAAACTGGATTTCATAACCCACAACTTTAGAAAGTTTCCTCTGTCTGATTTTTCATCTAAGATTCTGTTGTTTATGAGAAAAAGGGCAGGCAGTGGAATAAAAGCTAACCACAGAAATAAATTTCAGAAGAAAGGTTTTTACCATAGTTGCCATGAATTCTAAACTTAAGAAGCGGTGGATGGAATTGCGATGTTCCCATTTACAGAAATATCCAGCGAGCATCACGGGGAATAGATTGCAACAACAAAAAGCTTTTTTCATCTGAGTATATTTTAACCACAGGAACTGAATCCAGCTCCAGGAAACAGAGATGTATACTGGTAACGGTAATTTAAGGTGCTAAAAAACCCACAAGAAATGCAGAGATTTTTGTACCAAGATCATTGCAAATGCTTCCCAATTTTAATATGAAGAACAGAAGAAAACCTTGCATTTCTGCCATTCTAAGACAACTTGTGCAGTTACTAGTCCAGTCCTGAGAAACCAAAGGTGCTTAGATTACTTTTTTTCTTTGCAGGGTAAACAGACAGCATTGCAAATGACAGCAATCAGGTGAGCTCTCCAACTTCAATGCATGAGAAAATGTAAGTGTATCTTGCTTTCATAAATCTGGGCCTAAAGGCCTTGGGTAAGAATCCAGCATCAGTCACACTAATAATGCTTTCATTAGTTCCAGCCCAACAATAAAAGTTCCCATAAGCAGAATTTGTCAGTAAAACAAATAAATAAACCAACCCACCAACCCAGCAGGGAAATCTTTTGGTCCACCCCATACCTGGTGCTGAGTAGGCTTTCAGGCCAACCAAAACTAAGTTTCTGCGTTTTGTCTCAGAAGGTGTTCTTTGCTGTGGGTTTTAATTTTTCTTGGTTGTTTTTTTTTTTTTTTGGGGGGGGGGGGGGACGGACGACGACGACGGGGTGTTTGGTTGGGGTTTTTTTTGCCTTTTTGGATGTACTCCAGCAGGTTTGCAGTCAAAACCAGCAGTGCAGTTAAGATTTTGAACATTTTGAACATAATCTAACATTGAATCAAAACTAGAAATCAGATCATAGCAAAGATTTTTGTTTCGGACAAGCTTATTTTAAATTAACTAGAAATGACAGTGTGGTGCTAGCAAGTGTTGATTTATCTCCCTGAAAAAGAGAAAGAAAAACTCACCCTTGAATCCTACTCTTGTTCAAGGGCAGCAGAGACCAGAGACCTGCAGCTAACTGCAGACAGGCTACAACCTGGAGAACTTGACTGCATGCAATAAATCCTGAATACAAAAATAAGACTAATCTTAAATTCTTAAATTTCCTAGTAAATTGTCCTCCTTTTTGAGAATAAAGCTATCAACAGAAGTCTAAAAGTCTAAATCTATGCAGTAAGTCTAAACCTATACTTGACAAAAAAGACACAAACTTCTCTGTGGTATTAGTATGCGAAATCAGTCAACCATGTTATTGAAGGAAACATCCAAGCTTTAGACCAAGTGTGTTTTGCAGTCCACAGCTGGCATAACGTTCTTATTTCCAAAAAACTACATGAGTGAATTGGAAACTTAAGCTTTGGTGAAGGAAAACTTGCATGTCTACAAGACAAATAATGAAATCTATTTGTCATTCTCCCTTCTTTGAAACACTTATTTTATCAGATTTGAATAGCCCCCAGTAGTGAAACGATCTCATCTTTCAATAGAAAAGACAGTTACATATAAAAGCAGAAATGCCCAAGTTGATATGTAACTCTGTTTTGGATGATAACGACAACTCGCTGTCTCTGTATTGTGACTGTTATCTGATATTCTAATTTGTGCTGCTGTAGAGGATGTTTAGGAAACTGTGTCAACAGATGATAAAAAATTAGGAGAGGTAATTCCTAACCAGTTTTTTAGCGCCATTTTAAAATAGAAAAATCTTTACCTGCTCTTCAGAAACCTCGGTAGGTGGAGGTGTGTCTTGTTCAGACGGGCGATGATCTTGATAATTCGCATTATGTCTATGACGTAAAGGAGGAAACAGTCTATTCCAGTTAATCATCCCACCCTGAAACCAGACACTGTTGTTACTCTTTGTAAAAAGAACTACAGATATTTTTGAACAAAAAGATCATCCATCCTACATAATACAAAAGGCAAACATTTAAGCAAAATACTTGACTTTAAACAACAAATACTGCTGCTGTCTCTTATGAAGTCAAAACTGGGACTGCTTTACTATTTATTAGCAGTAATCACTGTAAATTAAGGAAGAGTGCGAACAGAAGGAGGAAAGGATGCTTCACATCCATTGTGAAAGATTTGGTTTACTACAGTGCTAAATTTCTGAGGCTGAAGGACCACCCTCTTTACTGATAGGGAATTGCCTGGCAAGACATAGCAACAGCAGGTTCTGCAAGTGCTTTGCAAGACTGCTGCTGGAGCTAGCCAGGGAAAAAGCGTGCAAGAAATTAAGTCGGGGGAAATGGCAAAAATGGATTCTTAGTGCATCAGGAAACTTGGAACAAGTCCAACCTTCAGGATACCTGTGATTTCCATGCAAGTGATTACTTCTGTGACACCAATGCGACTGTTACAGACGCACAGACCACCTCACCTAACCTCCGCATCTTAAATACCATTACAAAATCTGGCTGTATTCCAGTGCCAAAACATTTTGTAACTACATAGTACTGATACAAATACAGCAGTAATGTATGTATTGTGTAAATCACAGAACTGAAACTTTCTTTTAACAACCAAGCTTCAAGTCTTGTAATAATAAGTAGTTTAGAATGTAAAGTGCACATACGAAAGTACAAGCTTTTTATTTGTCCAGAAATAATTAATCCTCATTTATTAGATTAAACAAACATTTTTTAAGGGATTTTCTATAACACCAAAGCCACAGGCCCTGCAAGCGGGGAAGAAGAGCAAACCTCAAATCTCTCTTTTCTATACAATTTGTTAAAACGTCTTTTGCAGTTTGTGTTGCCCTTTTCCTCCTCCCCTGCTCCCTCCGTTACTATGGAGAAGATCCCCCTCCCTTTCTGTATATATAGGACATGGACTTCCTTCCTCTAGTTGCTCTATTTTAGTTCTATACTGTCGTTTCTCAGAAGACCTTCCTCTTATGAGAGTTTTTTCTTTTCTCTCTCAGTGAGGGCTTTTCCTGCCTTTATGTACCCGTCTCTCCTCAATCAGATCAGCAGCAACTAAACCTACACCTTAACCAAAAAAAAAACCAAACCCCAAAAAACCCAACAAAAAACCCCCCACCAAACCCAAAAAACCCATTTATATAATTTTCCTGGCCTTTCCTTTGTTTTCTTCCTTTCTCTCCAGAGACCCAACCAGCCCAGACACCACAGGGGGCAGTGCAATAGCACACTTAAAAAAGCATCTGGGCAGTCACGAGATTTGAAACGCTAGCTTGTGCAGTGTTCCAGTCCCTTATATACTAGAGCACATTTGTCCTGGTAAAGATGAGCAATAGCTAGGAGTCATCAGTGGTTTTCAAGACATAGTTTCCACCGTTAGTGATTTTGAATTTAAAGGATGATTACGTATCTACGTTTCTATTTTGCGTACTGCGTAAAACATTTGCTTAAAAGTCATGAGGTTTTAACCCAAGGATTCTGTATAAGCCTTACGTTATCCAAACAGTGTAGCGTAGTAAAAAGGAGAATTCGTTTGTAGTTTAAATCCAGAGAGGGATCTCAGATGTTCGACTGACACCACTGCACTACTCCGTGGTCTTGGAAAATCACGTCCCTTACTTCCCCTTCTATGATTTCCCCTAACTCAGAATTATGCTGAGTTTTAATTCACTACCTTTGAATTTCTGAAAGTCTACTAAACTCCATAGTTCAGCAAGAACACTGCACTAGTGCTGCTTTGCCTGTTTTTGTTCTTTTGAAAAGACCTGAGGAGGAGAAAATAATGCTTCCATGGGTCATTCACATTAAATAGGTGAACTGAAAAGTGACACCAGGACTATGACACATTCCTTTGAAGCATCAGAAGTCATACAGAATAATGTCTGTAAGATATAAGATCTACAATAAATGTATTAATTTAGCAGTATTCCAGTGTACCTGAAGACTGAAATAAACGTACCTTTCCAGCTGTGCCCTCAGCTTCAACACTGAGCTGCTTATTCCAGTTTGGTTTTGCATCCTCCCTGTCCTGTGTGCTGTCACCTAACACTACAAAAGAGACTTGTCTACTTCCTCGCCCTAAACTTACAATAGATTTTAAATTAACATACACAGAATTCATTACTTTCAATTAAAAAATGCAGACACCTTACAAAGGTAACTACTTAGTTTTTAAGGTTTACAGCAGATACCTTGATAAACTACCGGTGTGGACTGATGGATTCCAAAGAGTTCTGTGTGAAGACGGCTAACCCTTTCCCAGAAATAACAGACTAGACAAATGAGATCAAAATAGTTGTAAAAAGACCTTTTTCACTTGCCCTCAGAATATTTCAACTACCTCTGGAAATAGTGACAAACATAACCCATCAGTTCTTAACTATATTAACGATGTAAGAATATCCAACATACGACAACAATAAGTATTAAAGGCTGAAACTCTTAATGGTATGTGAACACTGATGTTTAGGATTAATCACAACATCATGGTCCACTTCTCATCTGTGTATTAATTTACAAGCTGCACCAAAACCAGGCACATTAGGCTTCTTCATCTTAACGGCAAGAGAATTGTTTCCCCTCACAGACTTGCCTCTAATGACGATGGACATGCACAAAGTCAGGCTCAAAAGAGCAGAGATTCAGGGAGCTGCAGCAAGAACTCTGGGACTAGCACTGTGGCCAATCCCATAGAGTAAAGGTAAGGAAAAATTAGGAAGTGCAGCTAATGTCTTAGAGCCACAGAAGATGGAGATCAAGGCTATGGATTTCCAGCATGGATGGTGACCATGTAAAGACTTTCAGGCAACCTTAACTATCACAGCAGAAATACATGAAGATCTGTGAATTTTAATTTTGACCCAAAGCAAACAGCAAAAAATGTCTTAAACTAAGTAAATATTGCAAATTCCAGTTAAAAAATGCACAGAAGGGGATTTCCAGACCAATACTCTGCCTTGCCTCACAAAAATTATTTTGCAGACCTTCCCTTCATAATATTGTGATGATTTCTGTATTACAGTGGTTTTTGACTGTGCTAACACACTTACTCTGCAAGAAGTCTGGAAGATTTCACCTGAAGATATCCAATCTGATGAATTTATTTAAGTGATGCTTCCAAACCATCTCAGAGTCCCTACTGGGGAATCAGCAAACAGTATTTACACATTTCACAATATACTTGAACCCTGGCACAAGCACCCAACGGCACAGATGAGCTCACATCCACCTCCTTACCCTTCACAGGAGCCTTGTCTGAGATAACAGAGCTCTCTGGAGGTCCAAAACAGAGGCAGAAAAGGAGCTAATAATTAAGCAGTGAGGATGATCAAGGGCCCAGTATGTAAGCTCCTTTCCTGAGCAGCACCTTCGGTGACAAGTGTCTGCCAGTCTAATCCATTTAATAAAATCCAGGCAGTTGTTCTGTGATTCTGCTTTGTTGGTTTGTTATAAAACCCCCTAAGTTTAATACTAAATGGTTTGGGGGCTGGGACTCAGCATGACTCAGGACTAGGTAAGGAGGACGCACTAAACCTCTTACATCGAGAGCCAGTTTCCACAACTGACAGACTCCGGCTATCTTCCACTGAGATTATCTCAGGTGACATTTTTCTTTGTCCTGAATCTTAGGTGTCGGGGAGCAGCAAGTGTAGGTGCTGCTCCAAGAGCAAAGGGCAAGCTGAGAGCCAAGGGTGACACCAAGGCAAGCAGAGGCAGTGGCGTCACTGAAATGTACTGTGTTCCCACAGGATCCAAGTGAGAAGAGGAAAGCAGGTCCAGTGACAGTAAACACGGTCAGCCAAAAGTCCAGATCACCAGGCAGGTTTAAGCTCAAGCCTAGAAGTCAAGTCAGTGGGTCAGGAGCAGGGAGGGAGATACATCAGTTGGCACATGAATATCCACAAAGCTCGGCAAGGACCAAGGGCAAGGACCTGAACTTAAAAGCAACTCCCAGTCAAAGTTGGTGAGGCCCCAGCAAGGCTTCTCACAGGTATTTCTAACCACAGCTCTTTCTCACACAAGTCTGCTCCAAGGCTGTACTGTACCGGAGCTGGACCTCAGCACAGAGGGCCTTTTGGCGCACTCAGGGATATGACATAAACCAACCCCTTCCCCCATTCAGTGCTCTGGGCGGTAGCCACTTGTCATATTATCTATGCAAAGGTAAGATTTCTTGTTCATGTCTGCTTCCTTAGTCCAATTTTTGCATGTCCAATTGTGTGAATGCTGCAAGATTTACTCTAGCGAAAGGACATTTTTTTTTTCATATTTAATTCCTCCATTGCTTTGTTTGTACTGCAGGATGAGAGGCTCGAGGAGGACTTCTCTGCTTATGGCCTGAAAACAGCACCAAGCTCACTGTAGTCAAGAGGCTGAAGGTTCCCATCAACTTGCATGCACTGGTCCCAGTCCCTGCAGTGGGATGCTATGAAGAACTTCTAGTCTCCATTGCCAGCTGTCATACTTGTTTTCATGGCGTTAAACAGAAACTCTGTTTTGGAAGTCCTGACTGCTGTGCTACTAGAGAGAGAGACAAGCACAGAAAAATTCAGTCTACAGACTATCATTTATAAAAATACTTTGTACAAATTGGTGATTGGGCCCTTATTTCTGTCTGCAACAGTCTTCCACATGTCATCAGGGAAAACACTTGACACAAAAGACTGCTTCATCGATTATTTGACTAGAAGGATGACGGAAACACGTAAGAAAGGCCTGTAAGCCTTTCCCCCTCCCTTACTCCTAGGTTGTAATTTTTTAATTAAAGAAAAATTCAGTTTCCTTTGGTTTACCAGGGCAAAGACTGGGTGAATCAGTTAATTGTAAATTCTTTGTTACTGTCTGATAGGAGACAAACATACCAAGGAGACCATTTTATTGGTCTCTGATAAATCACTACTAGAAGTGGCTTAGGAGAACACTGGTGATGTTGGAACTTCTGTTACAGGAAGCAAAAAAACTGGTCACAAGTTTAGATGACCAGAGAATGAGATTTAAGAACAGACTGGACTAAGGGAATGGGAAAACAGCAGCTCTTCATCACAGAAAAGGTCGTAAGGAAATGCCATATTGATGACTTATTCTTGGAGAGCTGCCAGGGCTTTACCTACTGAAGTTGTGCCTTATGAGGTCACATCCTTATGTCTTTTTGTGTTTTGGGCTGGGGTTTTTTTGCCTTTTTTTTTTTTTTTTTATGGTGTCTGGGACAATACTGTTTACAAGGAAAGGAGTACCCTCCTTTCCTACAGAATAAGGAAGAGATATCTAGAGTTAGCAAATGTCTCTGATTGTACAGCCTGCTAAAACCGCAGTTATGCTATTTCTTTTCACATAATCTCAGTCTTCTCTTTTTGAAAAGCAGCTCTACCTGTTTCCCATCTACATACCTGCCATGGCATATTCTGTAAAAGCACTTCTTATCCAAAGTTTGACAAGTAAAAATATTGTATTATGGACAATTAACAAATTTCCAGTTAAGTGGCTGTCACATCTGCACATATCTTAATGAGATTAATTTCAAAAGAAATGAAAGAAAATGCCATATAAAAGTTGTCTTGAAAGTGATGCATGTGGTTAAGATATTTTGATAATGTTATCTCATGTATATGGTTAATGCCAACTCGCCATCTGTTTGCACAAACAGGAAGCACCTCCTGATATCTGTCCTGTTCACCTTTTCTTAACATAACAACCGCAGAGGAAAAAAAAAAAAAAAAAGGAAATTGCTTTGCATTTCACCTTTTAAAGTAACATTTTTGAAGTCTGTTACTCTGCATAGGTGCCATTACTTGGTACAGACATAAATATCGTCTTACTTCTTTCATATAAAGCTTCATTTTAAAAAAAATGTACTGAAAGCAAGAAACACTTATTTGCTTTTCAGACATAAATTTTTCTACAAATTATGACTCCAAAGTACACATCCTGATGATAGAAACAAAGAAAAAGCATAGCCATGAATGACACAATGATACCTGCGGCCCTCAATGCTGCGTAAGAAAGATCAATGGCAATGGTGAAATTTCCAGTAGACTTATTCAACTGTCTACCCTGCCTCTTTTTGTGAGGACAAAACTCTTCTGTTTTCTTTGTTTGTTTGTTTTGGTTTTTTTTCCACTTTAAAAACTTCCTTCTTTTGAAAGGGGGTAGAAATGTATCAGTATCAGTGTTCTGAGCATCGTTCTTAATGATGGAAAGAATTTTTCACCAAGGAAAGCACTCCAGCAATTTCTAATGATATTCCAATTTCCTCTGGAAATTTATCCTACAGACAAGTCTCTTTAGCCAAGAGGCTCTGTCTCCAACTCTTAGTTGCTGCATCCTGAACTTTGATGCCTGCATTGTCCCAGAGGAGCTCATGTGTCACAGAAGTTCAGAAATCCACATGTGGTCTTTTCTGAAGCCTGATCAGCTATTTCCTTTGAAATCTAGGAGGAACACCTTAATCTGGCCTCTGAAGCTGCCTGAGAGACAATGGAAGGGATTACAGCACAGGCACGATGCCTTCATAGTAGCAGAAGCCAGAAGGCCAACAGGCAGGCACATCTGCTCCTTGGAGGTGAGGTGGGAATGGCTGCTTCTGCTACTGCATTCAAGGGAGGTGCAGAGAGCTGTGAATGCTTCCCTTCCTCACATACTCACACATGCCCAAGCACTTGGCCTTGTAGACCACTGGCTGTCACACACAACAGGAAGGGGTGCTGTTATTTGACTCAGACAGACGACTGGCTGGCAGTAAGCAAACAGCTGCATAGGCACTCTCAAAAACTGGTGGTTAGCTCAGAACACCGAGTCAGACTACTCTGCATTTAACGTGTTACGGTAAGGGTAAATACCTATTCTGTACCAAACTGTGCATCGCAGTAACATTTACTTTTCATTACTGCTGTGATGCAGTAATTCAGTCAGAAAGTGACGGATCACTATGCCAAGAAGAAAGAAAGATATTTCATATCAAGCAGAAGTTGAAAGATGGCATTTTTGAGAACTGATGCTATTAATTTGTCCAACATTAAGGACGCGTTAAGCAGGACTCTCAAACTTTGTTTGCAATAATAAACGGGGATTTGGATCTTCTCTAGACAGTATAGACAGGTCTTCATCCATCTTTTCAAAGCACTTCCTTTTCCAAACTTTCTGGCTTCCCTTGCTTGTGTCAGCTGTCCTTCATCCAAACTGGGCTCTTGCTGGCGCTGTGACATCACAGATATGGTCATGGCTACGTCAGTTGAAAACACGCATCCATGTCACACTATTGGCAGTGGGCCTTGTCACTTTTTCCCACAGAAATCTCAGGTATATATTGCAAAGTAAGTTCCCATTATTAAAAATTAATCTTTATAAGGGAGTGCCTTGTGAGAGGTGAAGCTGTCGATCATAATCACCAACTGAATTTTAAAGGAATGACATGATTTGGAGCTGTTCTTACGTTTGGCATTCAACAGTTGCTGAGTGAGATAATTGGGTGTGTGTGGGTCCAGTGTGCCAAATGCTGAAGGCAGGTCCAGAATGAACACGGAGTCTGTACTTGAGGAAATAATGTTAGCTCCGTTTTAGACATTCTACACAAAATAGAGACAGTTCCAATCCTTACTACATGGCTTACATGGCTGTTATTACAGCATGATGATTAGACAGATAATCCTTCACACACCTCCTGTGCGCAAACCTTTTCAAAGAGTAATAAGGAGTAAGTAGAGGCCAAAATAAAAGTGAGAAATCAGAGTTCCAAAATTGTTTTGATTTGACAAGCTGAGATAATGAACACTGGGCACAAAGAAAACTCAAACCCCAATTCTCCAACATACTAGTGTAAATACATACTTGAGTATATAAAGGGCTAGTCTATGATGATGTAGGGAGAAGAACAGATTAGAATCCCATTTTGGGATGTAAAGATTCGAGTTCTTTCTTAGGTTGCAAATAGGAGGGGCTTCCATTTGTTGACATCTCAAAGTCAACATACAAGGTGTCATACTTGCAACACTGTTTGGCGAAACTGTGCCTCTTAAGGTTGTGCATTAAGGAACAATAGGTGAAACCAGCCGGAAGTTGTTATGTGCTAATATCAGAGTTCTAATCAGAAAACCTGTCTACTAAGATGGATCACATCCTATCTGAACTACATGCTTCTTGTTTACTACATGCTGTGGAAGATGACACTAGGAAGCAGAAATGGTCCATCAAGACTCTCTCAGTGCAGACTGGAAGGACAACAGAAGCAGCCCTGGAATCCAATAACCAATCACCCCCCAAACGGGATGCCTTATTTGCCCCATATTCAAAGCTAGAAATGAAGGGACAGGTACAGCTAAAAGGAAACTTGCCTTCTGCAAACAGGAATTGA
Source organism: Pelecanus crispus (assembly GCF_030463565.1). Taxonomy (NCBI): domain Eukaryota; kingdom Metazoa; phylum Chordata; class Aves; order Pelecaniformes; family Pelecanidae; genus Pelecanus; species Pelecanus crispus. The sequence goes on from NC_134643.1 coordinate 166,712,856, forward strand.
TCAGGCAACAGAGAATTAAATACTCTGGAAATGCTTGGGGAGATTTCTATGCCAGGAGCTTTTTTGTGGGGAACTGCCTCAAGTTAAATTGTCAGAGGAAGAGAATATAGAACAATCACATAGGAGAATAAACACACTCTGTTTCACAAAAAAAATTATTTGCTTTGAAATAGAACAGTATTTTGCTTTAGGAAGTTGTCCAACCACTGTATCAACCACTGCTTCTCTAGGGAAATTGATTACAAATATTAAACCAAATTCAAAGGCTATAGCTCAAAAGCCTAGTCAGGTACAAAGAGAATGTCATAATTCCAGTCCAAGAAAAAAAAAGATAGCTCAATGTGCAAGCAGGGCGCTCTCAAGGAGTCAGAGACAGCCTTGTGCCTGTGACAACTGGCTGTTAATGAGACACATTCAGCTTATTCTAGTAGTACTACTAATGCTTGTCAGCTTGTGGAATTGCCAATTTCCATGAAAAAGACAGAAAAATAAAGTGTTAGTCTGTAGACGAAATAGTCATAAACTGTTTGTTACCTGGATCAGCACCCTGGAAATTCAACATTTTTAATTTCACACCTAGAATCCACAAAAAAACTTACTCGGAAAAAGAAAACAGAAATATATGAATAGCAGTGGGTTACCAACTGCTGCAAATATGTTACTGAAATGAAACAGTAAAATAACAGAGTTCACACCTGCCAACATCAGCAGCGTATGCAGTTTTTATACTCAACAACCTCTCAGAGTAAAACTCCCTTTTGAAATAAAAACAGGCTTATTCTCAACACAAAGAAAACATGATTAAATGGTTACAGAGAATAATCAAGATTTGAAGATGCCAGAATAGTGCCAAAAAGCAAAGGATGAGTTAAAGATTCACTGAGTTCTGAAGGAGAAGATACTGTTTTCTCTACAGAAATGGAAGCTGTGTGTGATTTCAAAAAGGGCTTGGGGTGTGTCCACACACGTACATTGGCATGCAGAGGAAGGGAAGAATGAAGGAATATCAAGTTTAAATTTAGCCACAATGATTACTGCTGCAGCATACATGTTTCATTCCTGGGCAGAAATAAACCCATAAATCACTTATTAGTTAACAGAATTCTTTAAAAATATGATGTAAAATCTTGTACAGACACATCTCGGGAGTCTGAGGTCAAGTAACTTTTTTATCCTATCAGTACCCTACATATAGTTGTCTTTGAAGTTTATGGCAAGGTTGGTAAAGGCAGTTTCTATGCAATTATGTCACAAAATCCCAAAGTAGCCTTAGGTAACACAGACTAGTTGGAATGGAAACCTAATTAGAGAAAAAGACTGCGTAACACTTGGCTGAAAAATCTCACCCCTTTATTCAGGTAAAGCAGTCTGGTAGATTCCCTCCTGACAATGACACATACATCTGTGGAACAATATGAACAAGCTGCTTCCATCCAAAGTCCTGGCTGTGAGAGCAAGAGTTTATATGGACCTGGCAATGTATAAAGGTTGCAGAAGTTTTTCAGGGTTCAAAATGTCTGTCTGAAGGACTTGTTGTTTGTACTCAAACTTGTGAAGTTGTTCAGGACGACTTTGTCAAAGTGGTATCTCTCAGTGTCAGTGGGAGAGTTAAAGAATATGCTCAGGTCTGGTTCTTACACTTTGAGAAAGCAGAAATGGACTGTCTGGCACTACATTCACTGAGGGATTTTCTTCTACCATCATCTATGAGGATAACATTCCTGAGGAGGAATTCTTGTGCCAGGAAAGTCTTAGCTCCATTAATGTATTTTTTTCCAAGGTCAGGAGTTTACCACTTAGATATAACTAGAAGGTAAATCAACAATCTAGTCTCACAGTCCTTAGTGGACAAAATGTGAAAATTGCACATTTCTCAGGATATGAGACTCCCCATAACAATGAAAATGCTCAGTGTGCCTACACACAGAGCATCCCTCCATCTAACAAATGAACAACTAGAGGAAGTCACATTGTTATAGAAGTCTTTGCAAGCACTAGAATTGCATATAGAGACACTGTGTGATATGAATCAAAGGAGAGTCTGGCCTCACTGAAAAGTAATGGCAGCTGGAATAGAAGAACAAAAAGACAGGAGGGAGAAGACAAAATAAGCTTAAAGTGGAGGATAGGGCAGAAAAGAGGCAGTGAAATGAAGATTTCCATACGTGGCTGTAGGCTTATCACACAGTCTGGAGCAACCTGGTGAAGCTCTATTCTGAGCCAAGAAACTTAAAAGAAACCAAGAAGCAGGTAATATGGTGTCTTTAACATGCTCATGCAGTATGAATGAAGGAGTAAATGCTCTGTGGATACAGAAAGCATTTTTTCAAGATGAAGGGACTGAGGTTCATACACCACCCCTCCCCAATGGGCACAGCGATGAGCACTCAAAGGAGAAGCGGTACTTAGTGGCCAACAGAAGGCACCGACCACCTTTCCCGCAACTTTCTACCACCTTCCACATATCCATCTTTAGTGACAACAGTGTTGTCAGTAATACCTAGACACAGACTCCTCCCTTATCTGTTTGCAATTTGGTTATCTGCCAGCCTTCCTCAAAGTTTCTCAATAGGAAGTGAAAGTCAAGTTGACTCCCTGCTACCACACTGGTGCACAGATGCAGCAGTTGCTTCCCTTTTCCCACCAGGGCTTTCATTTGGGTAAGAGAAAGATAAGCTTCAGATAAATGCTGGGAAATGAAAGAGATCAAGAACTAGAAAAGTCAGGAGAAGAAGACCAAAATGTTCATTGATATTACAGTATCGAAAGGATAAAATATTGCCCAAAGACCTCAACTACACCTTGTCCGAACATGAGAAATGCAAGAGGCATCCATCCCTAAAATCCTATAAGCTTCACGATGCATCAGCAAATGACTACAAGTGGTGAGACATGACGGCAGAGGACTTCCCCCAAAGCGAAGAAGGATTTTGTGCAGGAGCAAACACAAAGTATGGGAAAGAGTGGAGATGAAGGGGAAGAGATGATGAAAATGTGGGAGGAAAATGGCGTAGTGGGGAATGAAAATGTGAAAATGGTATTAAGGGGAAAAAGAGATCAGATAACGGGAAAAAAAGAAAAACAGGATAAATTATTTAAATTACAAAAGAAGACATACAAAAGAGTGGGAAAGAAAAGAAAAAAGAAACTAAAGCTTTAACAGCAGTAACAAAATAGCAAGCTGGTATTTTTTGAGGGAATGAATACATATGGCACACATTTTATTCTACCGTCTCAAAAGATGCATGGAGGTGATGGTCAGTAATTCTCCACTTGTGACAAGTTCATCATTTCTCAGGATTATCCGTGGAAGAAAAAAAAGAACAGAAAGTTTTCAGTATGCACGCTACCATCTGTTTAAGGGCTGTATCCACAGCAACTAGAAACCAAGATAAAAATCAGTCACCATGTAACCACACTCCCCTGAGAAACTAGCAACGTAAGAGAATTTTTTCAGTTTCTAACAACATATTCAGACACAGTATCACTGAACATTTAAGGGCTAAAATGAGGTACATCAAGTAATGAAGCTGGTGGTTTATGTTCAAATTCTACCACATACTTAATCTGCTCCTCGAAGTTATGGGTGTCTGACAACCCAGCACTCACAGGCACAGCTCCATGCTTCAGGCTCCTCCAGACCAGAACATTTCAGCTAGAGAAAGACTGAGAAAGGTAAAGCTTAAAGAGTTGCCAGCAAAGAAATTCTGGGGTGGCTGGTTTGGTGGTTTTTTGTTTGTTTTGTTTTGTTTTTTCTGGTTTGGTGGGGTTTTGGGGTTTGGTTTTTTTTTTTTGGGTAGAAAGCATCCAAAGTGAATTCTGCTTTGGATAAAAGAGCTCAGTGAATAGCAGGGGGAAAAAAAAAAGATAAAATTATTTCTTTCCCCTTTTTTTTTAAAAAAAAAAACCTTTTACTCTTTTCGTGTTGGCTTGTGTAACTTGTCAGGCTCATATTCTTCAGAATTTCTTGCAAAGACCTGAAGAATAAGCTTACCACAAAAGGCTTCTATCTAAGAAAAGGGCCTCCTTATAGCCAGAACAGAGTTTGCCACATTGTGCGGACAATGGAGCACCATTAAAACCACCTATCGTGTTCTTATGTTCTCCTTCCATAATACTACCAATATACAGGGAAATTGCACTGTCTCTTTTCTCAAACAGAAGAACTGAAGAGTAAAGGAGTAGGAGGAATGAGCAGAGCAGCTTCTCAAGGGGCAGCTAAACAAAACTGTTGCACTACGGCATACAGAGGAAAGTTAAAGTTCACTTCCCTAGCCAAACAAAATGGAAAGCAGGAAAGAAAACGCTAAATTTATCTCACCTATGCCACACTACCTACAGACAGCATATTGGGACCTCATAAATCTGTACAACATTCTCCCAGAACATCATTCAAAGCCGTATTTGATGCCTGATATATACTTTGTACTTTTTATTATTTTCAGTTTCACAAAAAAACCTCCCTAAGAGTTATCAGCTTCACTCCCACAGGTAAAAATATCATCTAAATTCCATCTGTAATGTGATCTGTTCAACTCCACTGTCTTCAAATTATACCTTTCCAAGCCCCTAAAGGTAAAAGAATTGCCCAAGTACAGCAATCCAGAAAATGGTTTTCAATTTTTTAAATATTATTTTGAGATTGAAATTAGCCTGCATTTCATTTTTAACCACCACATCTCAACATTTGTGAATCATGCTTTTTGTGATTTAGTTGATGGCCAGCAAATTCGGTGAGCGAGTAATATAAAAAAAGGCTGGTCAAAAGCTTTCATGACATAGCGTTTCTGAAGAACCTCTTAAAACATTCATACATTGATCCCATTGCCTTCCGATCACTGGTTTCACAGATTAGCACTGTCAGTTAACTAAATGCTGTGCTCAAGTTAAAGGTCAAACATGAAGGTAACTTGAAAGTGTTTTGGCAACTTGTAAAGGGAAGTGTCTTACTGATGTTCAAACAACGTTCATTTATCTTACTTAAAGCCCTCCACCTTTTTAAAGAACTCTACGTGAAGTCAAACATGAAAAGACATTTTTCCACTTTCATTGTTCATAGCCTAAGGAACGGAGAAGCTGAGAAGAAAATGTTATCAATTCTTCTTTTATCATTTACTGTTCTGAACTTATTTACCACTTCTTGCAATTAAAGATATATTATAAAGATTGTCCTTCCTAACTGGAAATGGCTTCTTCCGCCTTTCTGAAGAAACTTGGCTGCACTCCTGCCAGCAGCTTGTAGGCCAAGAGACACTTTCAATTCATTTTCTATTACAACGGCAACATTCAAGAATTGAGTAATTTCTAGTTCAGTTTTTATGTTAAAACTTAACATTCTGATGGGAATAGAGAAAAGCAGATTAGGATCTTTCCATTTAAGGAACAATTTCATTGGATTGAAATGTTAAGAAATCATGGAAAACAGAACTATGTTATCAGGGACTGGAAACAAAGATTCATACTCCAGTTGTTGGCCAAAGCTTTATGCCATCTCACCTCTAATTCTGGCAACCTATCAGCAGTAACATAGCTATACCTACTTGCACTACACTACCTCGGACATGACGAGAACTTGTGTATCAGTACAGAGTTGTGTTTCAGGCAGAAGAAACTCAGTAAAGGCTTCCAATTGCTAGGCTGTAATTAAATTACGAGCAACATATCTTCACATAGAGCAATGCAAGACCTATGTTGTCCACTAGGTTTGATAGTAGTAACACATACATCTAAGATACAGGAAAAAGTGAATTGAGACACCATCTGCCTTGTTCTATTGCCCTACAACGCAAAGTATGCGAGTTATCTGCATTTGCTGGTTTGACCAAAACAGAAAATAAAAAGGCTCTGCTATTCTATTCAATAAGGAAGTAAGAGCATTAAACGTGGCAAACAGAAAGTCCCTGTGCTTGACCTCCGTAAGAAAGTTATAGAGTTTAATTTCTGCACTTTCTCAAAAGAAACAAGCCTTATTCAAAGTACATCTGCAAACAAAGGAGTTACGTAGACAATTTTCAAGCTCTCTGAAAAGGATGCTAACAATACCAATACTCAGAAGAGTCAGTAGCATTTTGACTTCCTAACTTTCTACAATGGCTCTTACTAAAGACCACCAAGAGGTAGTCACTTTACCTTTCAGCCTCAGTTTTGGTGAAAGAATGCCAGAAGCACTGATAGCCTTACATGATTGTCTGACATTCTGCTTAGACCTTGTGAAGCAGTTTTAACATACAAAGCTACATAAAACACTTAAATGGCTATTAGCAGTACAACAGTGTATGAAAGCCTGATGGAGAAGAATAAAGACATATGTTATTTTTAAGAAACAGGAACCACAAAAGATATATGAACCAAAAATGTATTTTTCCCATAACTTAATATAATCCTTACAGAACATATATCAATACCTGCTGCTGCCTTTGCCGCCTCATTTGGGCAACCTGAGACATCATGATTTGACGATCCAGTAACTCCATTCTCTGTTGCCTCTGGATGTCAACTGTTGCTCCCATTCCCACTCGAACTTCATTTGTTGGTTCCGCAGATGAGAAGATTGGTTCAAGAGTCCAAGAAAATATCTTTGCTACCCAGCTGGGTACACAAAGAATTCGATGAACTTTTAATATACTGCTATTGTAGCAAATCCCAGAAACCTAAAACAAAAAATGAAATGTTAAAAAAAAAAACACCCAACAAAAACTTAAATACACCAAATTTACTTTGTAGTTAGCTGCAGATAGCAGTTGGTCTTTCTGTTTTTTAAAGAACTTTTTATTGTATTTACCCAGAGTTCTCAGTCAAGAATCAGAGGAAGAATAGGGGATTTCTTTACCTCCAGCTTCCTCACAACTACAGATGATTACTTTTTAAAATCTGTGTACTGCATTGCCTGTGACTCAGAAAGCTGCTTGGGGTTTTTTGTTTGTTTCAGAATTTGAGCCCAAACCAAGCAACCCCTTCTCAAACAGGTCAAAATTAAAACAAAATTTTCATTTCTAGTAAAGGAACTGGTCAGGGTGTGCTGCATGCTGACCTGAGAAGATTAAGGCTGCCCTTCAGGATGCTGAAACATTGTAAACACGCCTTAAAAAACCAACCTCCTTACGGCTTCTGCCCCCACCACCAAAGTCTCTCCTTCTAGTAAAAACAAAAGCAAACCAGATGATTTGAAGTTAAATCTAAGAGTACACACCGACTTATTCCAAAAGGATCCCATCTACCTTCTAGGAGAAAAAGAAAGGTTCAAAAACCAGTTCACTAAAAACTGTGATATTGAAAAAGCCAGTTTTTGTGATGCCCTTCTCCCACCTATAAGAAAAACACCCTTTCCCTGTGTTCAAACTTGTGCTTGCCTTGGGGCTTGATTTCATTTCAGATTCAGGAGGAGCAACAGAAATCCATGTGCCCCATAAATGATCTACAGTCATCATTTTAAATCCCATTACGAAGCCCTAGCACTTGAGCCCAAAGTGGTCCAGCAGGAAGGCCAAAGTTCTTGCACAAAATCTGAGGCTGCATTCTGCTTTATGCCACATTTCAGTATTTGTGACTATTTATTGTCTGGTATGCCGTAAGAATTATGCTATGAGCACAGAGTGAAATGAACAGGAAGACATATAAACCCAAACCAATCTGTAAACATACCCAAACAATGCAGTTATGCTAGAAGCAATGTAGAAACTCCACATCTGGGCCAGTTATTTGGGGATATTTATTTTATCTCACTGACATTTGTATTAATATACCAAATGCATTGCTGCATATACAAAGGGAGACAGTATAGGAAAATGCAACATTCTTTGGGAGGGGGATATTTTTCAGATTATTTACAAGGTTATTGTTAATTATCCAGTGAGATAATGAAACTTTTAACAAAAGTACATTCTGCTTTGGGAAACAGTGATTTTCGTTTTATTCTGCTTTCATTTTATGACTGCTCTCAGGGTTGGATGTGACACTAAACATGGGCTACCATTCTAAAATGAGAAAGAACAGTTTCAAACTACTCTTAACCCCTTCAATCTTTTTGTGCTATGAGGAAGGAGGTAAATGGGATGGGATAAGAGGAAGGCCATAAACTCTGGCATCATAGTGAAGGCTGCCTTTAACAAAAATTTTATGTATTCAAAGAAAGGTCCTGACTGGACTCCAGGAATGACAGGCTGGAACAGAAGCTTCTTCATGACCTCAGAAATTCTTTCCTCACCTCTAGTGAAACTGTTCCAGATGACTGTAAGCCCATGACCGAGGTTGCACACATCAACTGGAAACTAATAACTATAATCGCCAAAGAGTAAGTGGAGGAAAATTTGTATCACTTCTGCAATTCATCTACTTTTGGTATGCAGTACTTGAGGTATCTATCTGGCAAGAAAGTCTCTCAGAAGCTAACCACTTATTCCCAAGAGAGTTATGTAGATAGACTCCCCACTCAAGAAAATCTAGACTGTAGGGCTACCAGGAACGTCCACTTTTTTGGGAGGAAGAATTACTGAACCAGGTTGCAAATATTACATGTACATTTAATCTGATGATTTCTTAGATGCAAAATGCACAAGCAGCACCAGAACCTACAAATTATCTTCCTTCCTCCCACCTCGTATTGTTAGGCTATGGAGCCAGGCCCTCTCATTGGCCCCAGGGATTCTGCATTCCTGGTTGCACAGGTGTAACCAGGCAGGGAAAGCGCTCCCACTCAAAATACGTTGTCCAACATGACACGAGCATTCCCTCACTTCTTCCAAATGTCCCTGCCAGCTACGGATCTCTGATCACTCTTATCACCTGCAGTCCTGTGTTAAGATCTAATGTTTTCACGGCACCCTAAATCTTAAAACGGGTTCAAAAAGTCACAAGAACAAGACAAAGAAGTGGTAGGAAAATCTACACGTGTCTGAACACATTAACCACAGAGTCACTCTCTTATCAACTCAAGATAGAAAATAGAGCAAAGAGATAGCAGCAGCATGTCTTTAGTGTCAGTACTTTGGGACTTGTTTGTCTCAGAAGGGAAAGTGTACTGCAAGCACCAACTAGTAGCTGCATCAATAAAAGCATTCTCGTATTTTTCTAAGTAGAGACGGCTAGTCATAGAATCATAGAATCATTCAGGTTGGAAAAGATTCTTAAGATCATCGAATCCAACCGCTAACCTAACATTGCCAAGTCCACCACTAAACCATGTCCCTAAGTGCCACATCTACACATCTTTTAAATACCTCCAGGGATGGTGACTCAACCTGTTCCCTGGGCAGCCTGTTCCAGTGCTTGATAACCCTTTTGGTGAAGAAATTTTTCCTAATACCACATCTAAAGCTCTGCTGGCGCAACTTGAGGCCATTTCCTCTTGTCGTGTTTGGGAGAAGAGACCAACATCCACCTCATTACAGCCTCCTTTTAGGTAGTTGCTAAAATGGAGAATGGCACTTAGCACTGCATGTGAGACTCATACACATGGTTCCTACCTGCCTTCCTAGCTTTACTGAACTCATTGGAGTAGCATGCCTGGTCTATAGCCAATGCACCAGTTGCAGTGGGCTGTCTTCTTTCTCCTTGCTGCTCCTCAACAGCAGACTAGTGTCTTGGCCCCTCCTTGTCCTGCCTTAGACAGAACCTCATTGCATAACCCAAACATGTGGACTTCTGTGTTCACAGAGCAGGAAGTTGAGAAGTCTGACAATATGAAGTTCACAGTAAAATCTAACATAAAAAGCACCTGGTGAAGGAACAAGACAAAACCGTGTGGGACTAGCAGAAGAGAAGTGTATCTTCTACATACAGTTGCCAAGAAACTTACTGTGGACCGGTAATTGTTCAGGGCAATCGTGTGAGACTTGCAATTCTTCACAAGTATAAACAGATGGAAGGACAGACTCAGTGGTGAAGAGCACCAAGTGCACACTGGCAATCCACCTTGTTACCTCCACAGCTGTTAGGATTTCAGTGCCACTCCCCTTCCTCTCTCCCTTGATTTACTACTCTGATTATAAAGCTATTAGGTGGAAGTACAAGACACTTCAAATGCTGTGCTCAGTTTTAACAAATTTTCAAGAAGTTTCATCTAGTGAGGAAGAGATACCTGTATGCATATTTCCAATAAACCCAGAATGGAGGAATCTGTAGTTAAAATAGGTCTTGTGATTCAGTCTGGTTTAGTGTCATACACTCATCTTAATGTCAAGTATTTCCAAAGAACTTCCTCTTTAGCTGGTTCATATGCAGAACTTGATATATATCATTTAAAGAAAAAACCCAAGCTTTGACAAAGTATAAAGTAACTTTTCATACCATTTTTGTTATAGACTTGTAGTGAATTTCTAGTGTTTAAGAAAGTAAACCAACTTTTTTTATTCAATGAAGATAAGATGATCTCATTCTATCTCAACTTCAGCACTGTACATCAGATTAAAGGGCTACTTCCCCCAAAGATGAGCCTCCAGAGTATTTTAGGCTCTAAAAAGTCACCACAGAAAGACACTGCAGCTAAGTTCACATTGTTAGAATGGAGAAATTTTGGCTGGCAACATAAAATGCATCTTAGTTGTTTTCTGTTAGTCACACCACCATAACCTACAACCTCATCCACCACATCGTATAAGGCGCAATGCTAAGCAGAGGAAATGGAGTATGCTGGAAATTGTCTGGCACACTGCAGAAAAAAGTGTGCTTATATTTGTTCAGTTTCTTAACATCATGGCTTACTACTGGTCCTTCACATTAAGTCTCCTAACCTCTTCCTGCCCCTGTATAAAGTCCAACTTCCCCTCGCCTTCCCTCATGTCCCTCCGAAGTTGCACACTTTTTAGAAAAAGGAAGTGGCTGTAGTTTCTCTGTTACATTAGGTAAACCAAACATGGAAGCTCTCCAATATTTTACATGACAAAGACACATATGCTCCACTACTACCTGAGATATTTAAAATCACTATACTTGATTAACACTAAAAAAGGAAATAAAATGGAAAAAACAGTAAGCAGATTGGTATAGAAAATGATGTTGAAAATTATTTTGCCTAATGGTTAGAACTTGACAGCAAATACCCAATTATTTTGTTCTGAATAATTTAAATATATTCATCATATGTATTCAAGACTTTGCTCTTTTCAGATAACAACAAATTGAAAGCAAACAGCAGTATCCTTAAGGTGAAGTGACATTTTTATACCTATTTCATCTGCTTTATCCTTAGTATGTTCTGAATTCTATACAACTTGAATCAAAACAAGGGGTTAAAGTTTGTGTCGTGATTCTGTATTTACCTTGATTAGAGAAACACATTTATCAAGCCAAGAGAGATCATGTGAAAACCACCCAACAAATAAAACCACTACACATGTATTTTCAACTTGTAGTTATAACCTGCAACGTAACTGTAACACAACAGATTTGTTTGGGTGTTCTTTGCAGAAATAGTTACTAAGAGTATAAAGAGCCTTTTGCAATAGTTAGCTTGGCAGAAAAATAAGATTATAATAATAATAATGAACTAATTCTCTTCAATTTCTTTCCCAGTTGACTGGGCTCGTAAATTTCCCAGATACCTTGAATTTTTTTCTTCAGAGTCCATTGATGCTGTCTTCATTGGTCAGGTGCAATCATTATCAGATCTCAATCTTTCTTTGGGTATGTGCAAGCATGACTGTACTGCCATTTCAGCACAGTACATCTATTCTTAACTTGCACTTGTGACCTAAGGATAGGTTCCCTCGGGGCTCTGCTACAGTTCTGCAGGCAATTATCATATTGTTAACCAAACCTCTTTACGTAAAAGATCATGATTGGATTTATCTGCCCCAATGTAGACACCTGTAATTTAAAAGCCTACTTATGAGCTGTTTGTTTTAAAGCTGGTTTCATAGTTGACAGAGAGAAACGGGCACTGTTAAGATGTGACTCATCCTGTGGCACGTCTCCAAAGTACACACACAGCTGAATTACTCTCACAGATTCCCTCTCTAAACAACGGTAACGTTGCAACCATGATGGTGTACATGTACAGGCTAGAAAAGCTTCATAGAAGCAATCTACCTCTTACTGAACCAGTTGGCACAGTTGACCAAGTAGACCGGATTTTGGGCACACAAACTCTTCCTCAGGTCTGAGAGAGAAACAGAAAACTTAGGAGTGAAATACAAACTGAAAACTAAAATCCATTTTTCTACAGGATTTCAGAAGCCATGCATATAAAAGAGAAAGTATCTTATGACACATTATTACCTTCTCCCCTCCTTTCCCACTACTTTCTCCTTCTTCCAGAACTGGAAATATCTGCATCTCCCTCCTCCCCAAACAATTACCTCACTTCCACACTAACAACCCCCGTATGCCAGATGAATCAACTACTTTTCTTCTCTGATGCTTTAACTGATGCAGGAGTAAGTGCTGTCAGCTTAGTCAGTTGTCATGCGTTTACATGTAGCCATCTAGACATGAGCAAGGTGTCTAAGCTCCCACCACAGAGGAGATTAAGTCAACACAGTCAGTAGAACATAGAGACACTCATCTCAAATTAAGTCACTTACAGTCACTCAACTGAATATTGACCATTGCTCACATGCACATACCTCACGTTAGTTTTGGGTGGGATTCAGCACATCTGTTAGCTTACTTATGGATATCTGCACCTGTCCTAAAGTTAGGAGACAGACAAACAGACAATGCTTCTTTTTCATGCACTAATCTCTGTTATTCTATTGCTTTTCCATTTCTTATTTCAGGCTATGCACTTCACAACCTGTGTGCTGAGCTTCCTGAACTGCGTTGCCAGCAGGTCGAGGGAAATGATCCTTCCTCTTGTCTCAGCATGGGCAAGGCTGCACCTGGAGTATTGTGTCCAGTTCTGCACTCCCTGGCACAGGAAAGACATGGACTTGCTGGATCAAGTCCAGTGCAGAGCCACAATGGTGATCAAGGGACTGGAGCATCTTTCACATGAGGAGATGCTGAGAGAAGTGGGACTGTTTGGCCTGAAGAAGAGAAGATTCAGGGGGATTTTATCAAACTATATAAATGCCTGAGGGAGGGTGCAAAGAGGACAGAGCCAGGCTCTTCTCAGTGGCGTCCAGTGACAAAACCAGAGGCAACGGGCACAATCTGAAACACAGGAGGTTCCCTCAGAACATAAGGAAACACTTTTTCACTGTGAAGGTCATTGAGCGCTGGCACAGGTTGCCGAGGGAGACGGTAAAGTCTCCATCCTTGGAGATATTCAAAAGCCATCTGGACATGGTCCTGGGCAACCGGCTCTGGGTGGCCCTGCCTGAGCAGGGGGCTTGGACCAGATGTCAACCTCAGTGATTCTGTGAACTTAGTACTTGGTCTTTGGTGGGCAGTTCTATCAGCAAAGGAGAATCACATCAGTTACACATAAAATATATGTTTTTATTTAGGAAAGTACTTAAAGATAGGTAGAATTTTTAATAAGCGAGTAGTTTCACTGATATTAGCAATACGACTGATACATATATTGTAAAACCAATGTCAAATATTCAGAAATCACAACTCAAGTTCCAAAAAGTCACTAGCAAGATTGTCTTAAAATCCTAAGGATTTTTTTGGGGGTGGGGGGGGAAACCCAAACCCAAACCCAAACCCAAAACAAACAAACAAAAGAACAACAAACCCACAAAACTTTCTGTCATGATTTCTAAGCCTTTGGGACATTCCTTTGGATTTTGAAGAGGTAGTTTGCACAAGGATTAAAAGCTTATTTTACTACTACGAAAGCTGACATTCCCAAGCAATGTCTTGACTCCTTGAGAAAAAAAGAAATCAAAAGTGTTGGTAACACTTTCTGCATCTTTACAGACTTTCCTGAAAAAGAGCTTGAGTTATCCATATAATCCAAAAAAGACCCTGTAGTACTGGTGCTTTAATTCTGAATATCAGGTCTTGAAATTTTATCCTGGTCAATATTTTTTTTCCACATCTTTTATACAGTAAAACCTTTTGCTGCAGTTTTTAGAACATAATCCTCAGTAACGGGCAATATGATATAGCTGTAGAATAAAGACCTCTATAGCACTTTGTTACATGGGTAGGTGTGTATATAGGACCTTTGCTGACAGGCAAAACAGAACCCATGCAGGTGTCCTAGTGTGGTAGTCAAGCCTGAGCTAGAAAGCCCAGCTCATGAAGTAGGCAGAGCAAACACAGCTCTATACAGAGCAGCCCAATATAGCTCCAGTGCAACATCCATGGGGTGTTTAATGGGATTTCTTGATGGTGTGGTCAATGACATTGGGTAATCAGCTGAAAATGACATTTTGGCCCACTGCACCACTGGCACACACACTCAGCCTTAGCTGAACAGCCAATGGCAGTTCCAGCTCCAACCAGGCATGTTGATTTCAAACATAAAGGCTCAAATACCAGTTGCAATTAAAGACAAGACACCAGCAGGAAACCTTTAAATAATCTATGTTCTCTGATTTATTTAAATTTTCTTAGTTATTTCTTCTAAAAATTATGTTTCTTGCTACTGAAAATGATAAAAATATGTTCCTCTGTGATCACCCAGTGTTTCCACAAAACTAAAGACTTAAATAAATACATTTAAAAAACAAATTTAAAAAAAATCAATGAGAAGGCTACAATATACTTACAAAACTATTTAAATTTTAAAAGATACTGTTAGGGATACCCCCTGTTTTTGTCAATTTTTCAAGTCAGAAATGTACCGTGAAGGAGTCTGTTATGAATCATTTGGGTGAAAACAAGCTCAAGATGAAAAAATAGCAATGAGAGTTTTTTTAAAGTGCTATTAATGTTATTCTGAGTGCACTAAATTTTACTTTATACAATAACAATATTTTAAAAAGTAATACATCATTTAATTGTTTCTTAATATGATTTTGTTTTAATTTCTTCCTTCTAGTAAGTTTTGCCTTTGCTATAGCTTTTCATAATTCCAAATTTAAAAGAATGAATTAAAAATGTTATTTCAGTTATTGCAAATAATTAACTTTTATCTACCCTGAACTCCGATTCAAATATTGCTTGGCTATAAATCAACAGCATAAAAAACAATTAATGCATAGCTTTCATATATTTTTTTAAATTATCCAACTCAGTCCTATTAGACTGACTCTCTTCTGCATCACCAAAGCACTACCAGAAGACATTTAACTAGATGTAAGTAGACTTACCTGAATCACCATTTATAATTAAACAATTACAAAGAATTCAAGGAATATCACACTTTGATGTTGACTAAAGATCTACGTAAGACTCAGCGTGGATAACTGGAGGATGTCCAGACTAACTGGAGGATGAAGGATGACATATGGCAGGACGTGAATGTGGAGGTAACTGCATACTACATTATCAGGCTCTGATCAAAGATTGTCTTCAAGAAAGTCAGCACATACTTAATTTTAATTTTAAGTATGTAGAAGGGATAATATTTTAAACATGAATACTGCACTGTGGGGTAATACAAATGCTTCTGCATTCTCTGCAAAACATTTTTTAAAAAAAGAAAAAGAATTCAGTAAGGATTGTTCAAAATCACTTAAGAAAGATGTGGAAGAGGAATAACAACAAGAAAATAAATGATTCTTAGGCCTGATCAGATATAACTACATACTGTTATTTTTAAGACAAGAACTAAAAAATGAAAGTCTGGTTTAAATGTTTTGCTCCCCAGCCCAATCACATCTTATCCTATAAATGCTGATTCTAAAGGACAGGAACTCACTATAGAAAAATACCTCAGCTGAACGAGTAACAAACAGAAAGGATGAATAAAGTTCTTAAGAAACAGAACTCAAAACAATCCAAAGCACGCTCAGGAGCATTTAACAACAGATATCTGTAGTCTATGTAAAGCCAAGTTAGCAACTTCAAAATTATGAATAAGAACTAAAGCACTCAAAAATCAGAACCGAAATTAAAACCAAGCACTCACTGCCTGAACTTTCTATCTCAACCTTAAGCCTTTAAAGTACATGCTCTAAATTACAGATTCTCTACAGTTTTCCAATATCTCAAGTACAGAAAGCGCAACTTTTCGTAAAACCTGAGAAAAGTAAATCACAGTGTAGCACAGAAACAATGCAGAAGGCCGTTGCATTTGGTTTAGTGAAATCTGCAAAGTAAACAGGGTTTTACAAACTTCAGCATTTGTAAGGTTAAGACAATTTCAATTTCCTAATGTTTGAACTGAACTCTACACAAATGCAAGGCAGCTCACAGAAGACTTGGGGTATTCCAAATTTTGAACTTTATGCAATCATAGAATCATAGAATCATAGAATCGTTTAGGTTGGAAAAGACCTTTAAGATCGTCTAGTCCAACCATTAACCTACACTACCAAGTCTACTCTAGGCCAATCAAGGGTAGACTAGACTAAAATGCAGGTCACCTTGCAAACAAATAAACAAATGACACTAGATAAGAAGAAAGAGGCTACAACACTAAAATTGCAGAAAGGGCCTGAAAGATACCCTTCCTCTATGAAATATAGCCCTAGCTACGTAGTTAGCAGAACCCTGGCATATGATCTATATGATGACAACATTATACTAATGAGTGGAGGGAATAGCATGTCCCAGTGGGCATATCTCATCTGCTGGTACCAACCTGAGCTTACTTCTTGAAGCAGGTATGCTGTAGCTATGATTGAGTGAGCCTTGACATGCCCCTCAAATTTCAACTCTGCAAGAGTATAGCAATAAGAAAAGTAAGCCAAACACCTAAGAGATTTTAAAGGGAGGGAAAAAAAGGGAGAGAAGATGGGTTGATATGTATGCGTCCAATGACACATTCAAGTGGATACCATTTTCTAAGGTGTTTTGACTGTTTAAAGAAAAAAAAGTAGTAGGGAAATTGTTTCTGGCCTTCACTAAACTGAGGGATATGCATTATATGGAAGCACTTCTGTAAACAACTACTGAAAGAATTTCTGGCTTAAATGGAAATAGGTTGTATGACTTTCATGATGCACCTGCACCTCTAATACGAAGTTTCCTAATTTTATGACATAAACCCCTCCCCATCATAAGAAACAAATCTGGACTGTATGCACCAAGTATGGTATATTCCTGGCAAAAAAACAATCACAAGAAACTAAATTAGTCTCATGAAGTATAAGAATAACAACATCAGATTTGCGAATTTGTTTACAGTCTACTTCTTAAATTCTCCCTTTCTTGTAAATAAGCCCCATGTATTTAAACAGCATGTTTTACACAACATACCAGCAACTGAAATTACCAGGCCCATAATGACATACCAAAAGAATGGTAATTGAGGGATACTCCAGTTTCACCTGGAGAGTAAAGAAGCTGCCTTTAAGAGTGCATTCCTGTGTTGATTCAAAATTAGAGATCTAAGGAGATATACCTTATGGGAAAGACACAAAGAGTAGACCTTTTGTATTCCAATAACAAAACATGTGCTGTAATCTCCGTAACTGAGAACAATCCAGTGTCAAACTACAAATTCTAAAATTCCCTGTCACCAGGCACATTACATCAATGCCTATCTGCGTACACAGACTCATACACACATGCAAACACATTTCTGTAATGACGGCATCACTCAAAACTACTGAAAGCAAGAACTCAAGGTGGTACAATTCCCAGTTGCTCTACACCCTGCCTGGCATTCACAGGGAAGTCTAACAGCATTAGCAAGGATCAACACAGAAATCAATCTCCAGTGCCACATCTTGTACCTGGAAAGTCAGATCCTGTTTAGACTAAGAGTGTTCATTACATGTTAAAATATAAATTGTGAGAATTTAAGTAAACCTAAACCGGGAACATGGTGAAGAGAAAGTGGAAACTGACAACAATTCAGAAATCGTGCTGGCACCATCTGTTTTATAACTCCGCGTAAGCAGAAGTGCAACAAAAGCTAAATTGCAGAACAGCAACATATACAGTCATATGAGTGTCTAAGTGCTCTTTAGAGCTAAAAATACAGACAGTGAAGTGTCCAACAGGCAATGAACTAGTGACTAAATATCACACCTAGCTGACTTGGTGTTCATGCATTTTACTCAGCCTTTTTGTACAAATACATGAAAACTTGATTCAACAAAGATATAGTATGTTAGAAAATGTCAAGAATTACAAAATACATAAGTTGTTGGAATGACTTAATACTCATTTGACAACCTACATATTTCTGTAATTGTACATATACATGTTATCAATTATTTACACTTGTAGTGCTAAAAGGTGCGTTGACAGTGTTTCATATCCCTCTTCAGATTATTTAATACACTGTGAAACTTTACTCCTTTATCAAGTTTTCGCAAAAGATGCCAAATTATAATTTCTAACAGAGGAGAAAAAGAGACTTCTTATTGACATAAGTGTGACAGATATGCTGTGCAAAAAATGGCTGAAATTCATAACATGAGCTTCTTTCCGGATTGTAGCACTTTTTACAAAACAGTACAGTGCAGCTCTCTGCTTGCTGCAGAAGAAATTAAGACTGAAAACACATCATCACAGATGATGACTTAATTCATGCTGACTGAAGCAATATGAAAACTTCAAATGATTTTTTTAAGCCTTCCGTGAAAGAGAAAGTTCAATTTATTCCTATGAACTTATACCTGTGTAAAACACACTGTCAACCTGCAATTAAAAAAAAGGTAATTTATGAAAAAGAATCCTAAGAAAGTTATTTTATTCAGCTGAATAAAACTATGCATTAAAAGGGAATTAAAATAAGAACTGCACAATATATTATGAAAAAAAAAATATTTGAGCCATTCTTTGTAAGTCTGTATAACCAAGTATAAATACAGTTCCTGCCACCAGGAAAGAGGGAGTTAAAACGCCTTTCCTTTTCTTTCCTTTCTTCCCTTCCCTCTCTAATGAACACCTGTTCAAAAGGAAGGGCTATTAAAAGAGCCAGAAGAGTAACAGGAAGGCTAGTATGTTTGGAGGAAGTCACAGATCCTTCGGCGGGCACAGAGGCTTGGGCTAATCTCCAGGACAGAGAAATTCTGGTTTGTTAGTTACACTGTTTTCATTGATATTTATGGTCAGACCAAATTGCTGAGCGGACTTCACTATTTACTGCTCCATCACTCCTGTTAGTTATACTGCGAGCTCACAGACTATTTTGGAACAGTCAATGCAAATGGTAAGAGACCAAACTACTGAGTTATAGCATCAATATGTGAAGTGTCCCACAGGCATTTTGCTCTGAGCTCACCGCAAATTCAAATTCTAAATAGCAAGGGCACAATTTAAGTTCTTCTTAAGATTGCATCAACTTAATAATGAGCTTCTTTGGAAGAGGTGGCACTTTCATTGTTTGAAAAGCAGACAGTATTTTGGGCTAAGAAATCAGAGTCTGAGCTCCTATTTCCTAAGTCTGTAAAATTTTAAAAGCAGCTTATCAGTATCTAACAATGCAGAAGACTTAGTACAATCTCTTTTAGCACTAAGCGCCTTAGTACTAAGAACAGAGTCGGCAAGGAAAAAGACAGACCACACCAACTTTATCTCACTGGCGTGAAGAAAGTGATTTTGCACTCTTTACTACCGTTATCACAGTGAGAAATGGCTATACTACGGATGTCCTAGGAGAACAGCAAAGGATGAAAAATCCTCACAGCAAAGTTGTTAAAAGCTGCTTTTTGGAAGAAAAGCTTGAGGCTTGCTGAAAACTGAAAAAAAAAAAATAACCAATACAGTAAACATTGCTACCATTTCCTCAATAGTTTAATTTATAATTGTGGGTCTAAAGCTATATCCATGGCAGTAAAATTAATTTTAGGAGTCAGAGAGCAGTGGCACCCTGCAAATATTAACCAGCTCTTTTGTTGTCTGTCAGTTTATCACCAGCCAGCCAATGCTTTACACCTTTGGAAGCTAAAGATGAAAAATTTCTACTTACTGTCACAAATAAAAACATTACTTACTAATTTCTGTTCTTTTTGAGTCCAAATATACTGCACCGATTGTATACATAATAGAGTGTTTTAAGCAACACATGATTTTTAAAACAGTAAGACTTACCAATCCACTTAAGGCTAAAATCCAGATGTAGGAACCAGAGGTTAAGAGCTAGAAGACAAGAGCAGTGATTTAAAATTTTAATTTTACAAAGCTGTTGCTGTCTGAACTACTATGTTGCAATATTATATAGGCTATGTACTTATCATGACAATGGGAGAAGTCAGACATTTATTGCTGTGAAAATTCAGTTCAACATTAAAAAAAGATGTATTCCAGAAGTAGCAGAAGTGCAAAAAACACAGGGGTCCACAATTGTTCTCCTTCTACAGAACAATACATTTTATTTTCATATAGCATACCAAGTATAACAGGATGTCAGTTATAGGCTGCACAGAAAAACAAGTCTGAAAGATAGACTGAAGCAAAGGAAATGACTCAGCAGCAACAGGAGAAGAGTTCCAAGCTGGGCATGCAGGGCAAATGAAGCTCTCAGACACGCATTCACGGAGACACTAAGCATGAGCATCAAAATTAAAGCAATAAAGATCTCACCCAGTGGCACACGTCGACACGAAATCACAGAAATAGGTCGGAGTGAATTTAAAAAAAAATCCTGATAAACCAACAGGGCAGCCCATTGTTTCTAGTGAAGTATGTGATTAATCACCTGGAGAAGGTTATTACCAATTGGAAAAATGGGCTGAATATTAGACTGATACTGGTTACTAAAATAGTTCTGCACAATGTCAACTGAATCATGAGAACACCTTCCCTCTAGACTTCTGACTACGGAAAGAATGACTTGAGATAAGGGCAGAGCTTACAAATGAGGAGAAGGCAAATGATTTTTCCCTCAGCCTCTGTGTGACGGCAGCAACAGTTCTGTACGCAGCAGGGAAAGATCTAGCGATGATACAGTGATTAGTAACAGCAGTGGTATGTATCAGAGGTGGTGTGTGTATGAAAGCAAAAGGCAAAGGACACTATGAAAAAGAGCTCAGAAAATATCATGGCTTTCCCAAAGACTGGAATAATTGGTGGGTTCAGAAGAGAGGAAACAAGATTTCTAGAAGATCAAGAAAATAAGGTACTAGAGCAGAAACTGAACGAATCCAAAGGCTCAAGAGCAAAAGGGATGAATGAAACGTTCATGTGGAGTACGAGTCAATATTCTGAAACTGACCATTCATTCTAAAATACTCTCGACCACACTTCACGTAACTATGGTGCTTTCCGTTGCTAGTGTTAGAGCTATTTTTGAGTCCCTGGAATATATAAAAATGAGTATAATTTCTCATAAGTTTGCACATCTCCTGTTTCATAATTCAGGTTGTGACAAGAGTGTCCATTCATTTCTAAGCTGCTGGGTTTTTTTTTTGTTGTTGTTGTTCTGAACAACTACTGCCTTTCTGTACCAAGTACCTATATTTTTCCACTCATATTTAACATAATACTACATGATATTGTTGTGCTTTAAATTACACTACTTTAAATTACCTGTCACATGGTAATGCTTGATATACAAATAATATTAATTTATATAAAAGTGGAATTCAGCCAAAACCTTGATTATTTACCACAGTCTTACCATAGAAAAATACTGTATTCTGTAGCTTGCTTTGAGCTCTAACAGACAAGGGGAAAATAAACAAAGTCAAGAATATAAGCAAATTAGAAAGGTAGAAGATACATGTGCCTTAGCATCAGGTTCTGTTTTCATCTCTTTTCTTCTAGTTAATTTTGTTGACCAAAAAAAACCCCACCAAAACCCCCAAATTGTAGAATTGTCTATTACATTTTCCTGTGCAAGACAATCAAGACAGAAGACAATGGAAGAACAGGTCACTTGACCACCACTTCAGCATGTAGAAATGCATACTAGCAACACACATTTTTCAATATTTTAGTTGATGGGACAGTCACTAGCTAAACATATGTGGAATCATACATGTGGAAGCATCAAAATTCATAGATGAACATACAGAAATACTAACTACTACATTAATAATTCATTAAAAGATGAACAAGCAAGTACATACCATACCTGTAAACCCAATATGTAGACCAGTGTCTTGTTTGTGATAGAAAAGTGGCCTAATACTTGTGTCACCTGCACTCTTGGAATGGAGGAATAAAATGGTACAAACAGCGCAAACACAGGACCCAAGCTGCAAAAAGAAAGATAAAGATGGTCAGTAAGAATGATACTAGAAACAGTAGTGTAAAAGAATCAAACGTAATTAATCCTAAGTATATAACAATCAAAATGTTGCAGACTTTGCAAACACAGATCTTCCTTGGGAACCAACGATTAGATAACTTGTGGCATTCAGGGTAATAGATTCATTAGCAAAGAACAACAGGTGACAAAAAGTATCTTATTTCCGAATGTTTAGGACTGGAGGCAGCAGAGAAGGCAACATATTTAGTCTAATAGCAGACTGTTTCTATAAAATACAGCACACAAAAACAACAGCAGTAGTCTCCTGCATCAGAACAAAACCTCTTTGGTTCAAATGGACAAATAGTAAGGACTATAGCTTTCCCAAATGGTTATAGAAACCCCTTCACTTATGAAGTTAAGCTCCTATTATTCACCCAGGCGTAAGGTGTTAGAGGATTGCCAATAGACTGCAGTATCTACGATGGGAATGTTGACTGTTTGATTTAACTTCCTTTTGCCAGTGACTTCCATGGCCCTACAAATAACTAACTTTCTTTAGGGTCCTCACCTTAATCACAGCACAAGATGTTTTATTAAGTTTCTAAACCCTCACTGGAAGCAGTTTCATAGAATTTAAGACGCAAGCACCTTTTACAATGACCAGATACCTAGATTGAACTTGTGAAAATAAACTAGTGCATTTCATCCATATACCCAGATACCAAGCCTGTGTTCCTCATGATAAAACACCCAGAAAACTAAACCATGTATTAAAGACAACAGGAGAAGCCACAGCAGAGCCGATGCCAAAGGCATGGATATGGGAGATTCTAGAAGAAAAATACTTCCTAGGATGGAGAAGGGGAAGGAAAAAAGGGCACGTCAGGTAGACATGACGTGCTCCACTGGCTGTGACCTCTAGGCAGCAAGCTGCAGGCAGCAGGCCGGGGGGGCGTTCAGCAAAGCACACGTCTCCCCCGGCTGAATCCTCGCCTGTGGTTCTGTGCTGCCTTGTGTCCAACAGGCGTGGGATGCTGCATGGGGTAGTTTTTCCCTGCTCACCAGCTTACCAAAACTTTCAAGAGTTGCAGCTTCCACAGGCCTTTACATGAAAGGGATCTTACTATACTCAGCAGGAATTCTGCAAACAGCACAAAACAGGACCTAAGTAACTTGGAAGTGTTCACTCAGAAATATATTTCCCTTCCAGACGAACTACTAATAAGAGTAATACTATGTGAAATGATGGTCTGACTATTAAAACTTAGCATTTCCTGAATAACTGCCACATGCAACACCCACAGCTACGAAAAAAACACCTTCAAATATTATTTTTACTCGTTTAACGGGCTGTGGCTTAAGAGCATTTTGTTATCATTCTGTTTGTTATATTTGAAGTTCAGCTTGCTGAAAAGCTTCCTCTCTGAGGACTTAAATACAGTTTAGTTATAGAAACATTTTTAATACCATCCATTTAATACACAGTCAGATGCACTTGAATGTACAGAGAATGCTAACTCAGGAACTACTGACGAACATTTAATTTTGTGTATAATCCTTCTTACATAAACAAAAACCACCTGTATAAACACACACACCACATTCTTAAAATAAATTCAAATTATTTAAGTTGCAGGAGTTGATAGGCACAGCTCTAAGAGTGCCACATACAAAAATAGTTCTTCATCAAACATGCTTCCATTGTAGACAATATACACTGAAATAAATCGTTTTTTATAAGAGAGAAGAAAAACAAAGAAAAAAGATCTTTTCCCTTCTTAGAGAAGTAATTTTGAATTATTTCTTTCTACTCTTACCAAATGACCTGAGGGAGTACCACAGCTGTGGCATGCTTTTCAGGTTTTATTCCTCCTGTGATAAATAGTGACTCAGACACAGGGATTTCACATGCAAGAGTGCACTCAATCATAAGATGGGAAAGTACAAAAAGGAATTTCCCATGACTGCAAGTGCAATTTAAAAAGAGATTAGAGGATGTTAAAAGGTTCCTTAAATGTTAATATTCACCATTAATGTCACAGAGACCAGAGAAAGCACCACCCCAGTCCAGGGTAGTGATCCACGTAATTCAAAGTCCAGTGTCTGACACTGCTCAGTACCTGACAATCTAGAGGAGCTAGAGGATACCTAGTGATGGACCTTTTTTCCTAAAACAGTAAGTTCATAGACACCACAGACATATACCTCCAAAGACATCAGTTTTTGTTTTTTTAGATGGAGTTTGCATCTAGTATAAACAGCTATTACACAAATACCCAGTCAGGTATCTTTTTTTAAAATGTCAAAACTAGTGCCCTTCAAAATATTTTGTGAAACTCATTTGTACAGGTGACTCCACTGTGTGAAAATTTATTCCAATTAATTTTGAACCTTCACCCTCAACTTTCATTATATAATTCTGTACTTTTACATTGAAAACTTCAATTAATCTTTTCTGTTGCCTTCAGAATTTTCTATACATTACTCATGCCTTGTTTTAGAATGGAGATGCTGCTTGTCTACAGCAGGTCCATCAGAGAAGTTATCTACATAACAATACTAGAATATGACTGACATAGTAAGGACATAGTAAGGAAAATGTGGACCCACTGCCTGGTGGAAAATGGGACCTAGTGACAAAAGACATGAAAAAAGCCAAGGTACTTGATGCCTTTTTTGCCTCAGTTTTCACTGGTTAGTTTTGTCCTCAGGCCTCCCAGGCCCCTCAGCCTCCTGCGGGACTGGAGCAACACCTGCTGTAAAAGAAGAAAGGAAGCTCTTGAGCCCAACTGGCCATACAGGAGTCAACAGGACCAGATGGGATGTAGCTCAAGGAGCTGGGGGAGATGGCCGATGTTACTATCACTGAAACACTGGTGATCCCGGCAGGTTCCTGATGACTGGAAAAATGAAAATGTCACACCCATCTTCAAGGAGGGCAAGAAGAGGATTCGGACACCTACAAGCCTCACCTCTGTCTCAGGGAAAGTTATAGAGCAAATCTCCTAGAAGCCATTGCCAGCCACATGACGGACAAGGTGATTGCTAATATCCCATATGGATTTACCAAGGATGACTCTGGTGCTGTGGACAAGGAAGGGGAAGGCAGTGAATGTTGTACATTCTGACTTTAGGATGGCCTTTGACTCAGTCTCCTCATGTGTCCTTGAAGAAAGACTGGGGAGATATGGACTGGATAAACAGATCTGAGGGAAACTGGCTGCACCGCCGGACTCAAACGGTTCTGACCAGCAGTCTGAAGTCCAAGTGGCAGCCAGTTACTAGGAACTTCCCTCAGGGATCCACACTGGGGCCAACACTATTTATTGTCTTTATTAACGACCTGGATGATGGGACAGAGTGCACTTTCAGCAAGTTGGTGAATGACATCAACTTGGAGGGAGCAGTCAATACTTTGGAGAGCGGGGCTGCATTCAGGTAGTCCTTGATGGGCTGGAGAAATGGGCTGACAGGAACCATACAGAGTTCAACAAAAGCAAGTGCGAGGTCTTCCACCTGGGTTGGAATAACCCTGTGCAGTGGTATAGACTGGCTAGAAAACAGATTTGAAGACAAGGAGCTGGAGAATCCTTTGAATGTTAATCAGAAGTTCATCCTTTGCAGGAAAGGTCAATCGCATACAGGGCTGCATTATCAAAAGCATAGTCACCAGGCCAAGAGAAACAATTGCTCAGGACTCCTGAGCCTGAACTTGAATCATTGTGTCTGCTTTTGGGCTCTTTGCTTCAAGAAAGGCATTGATACACTGGAGCAAGTGCAGCTGGGGCTAACGATGGTCCAGTACTGTACCAGGTTGCCTGGAGCTAGGATATCCACCCTCAGAGGTACAGCCTGGTCACACAGCCCTAAGTAACCTGTTCTTGTTGGACATGCTTTGAACCCACAGTTGAACTAGATGACTGACAGAGGTCCTGACAAACCTAAGCTACTCTATTATTCTGTGAATAATCAAAGCCTTGTTCCTGAAGCGCATAATCACTGGAAGGATTTCTGTTCCTGTATTTCACTAGACAGGCACAAACACCCTTCCATGTACTGTAAATAAAAGGACTGGTTCTTAACTCTTTTAATTATGTTAATTAATTGTTTGGTAACATATAGTCAGATTCAACACCTACAAGCGGAAAACATACTCTTATTGAAGGACTACTTCAATTCTCTCTTTTCCTTCACTTCTCTCTTTTTCTCTTATTCTTGCTTTTCCCCTCATCCATTTTAATCTCCTTTCCTCTACTTTCTCTCCTTTTCCATAGACCTTCGTCCCTGCCCTTTGTTCATTATACTATATCAGGGACATCCTTTCAAGTGCCATGATTAACTTCTACTAGAAATTTGAGATATCTGTGTACAAAGAAGGGCCATAGACACAAATACATGTTGATCCTAAATGGAGTTTATGCCCACTTCATGTTTAGGAAGTTAATTTCAGTCACGTGGGTTAGAAAATAAAATTTTCAAACAAAACAGAAAACGCTAAAACATGAAAGATTAAATTCTAGAGTTTGAACACTCTATATGGACACCATGTCCATGCCAAAGGTGTATTACAATAGCAGGCTCTACAACAATTATATCCTAATTTTGAAAAGCATGTTAAAATTCAACATTTGCAGTCAAAAAGAAACACAACAGACCAGATGGGAACATTCTACATTGTATGAAGTGGTGAGACTGGTTTTGCACAGAGGAAAAAAACAACTCGAAGAAATAATAACCTTGAAAAAAATAAACCAGAGATGTAGAAACTACTGGCAGAGAAGAATGAATCAGGGGAAAGTACTTCTCATAAGAGAAGCACACTATTTAAAGTTTAAAAGGGTGAATACTAAATGCAGATTAAAATAAAACATTTTAACATTAGTAAATATATGCACAAATTACAGAAAAAAATGGTTCTAAAACGTATGAACAAATGGATGGAAAGCTAAATGTTACTTCTGCAAAAATATCTGCTGTTGTCAATGGAAGTTCTGTGGGATTAAACTTGTGGGAATAATCTGTTATTTTATTCTGAATGACTCACTACACTTACTAACTGCGGTGCTGTATTTTTCCTCATTTAAGTTCTTCATAAAAACATTAACCTGACAAATTCACAACCACTATTTTTGGGGGACTAAAAATATCAGTTATAAAAGCAGCTGCAGATAATACAGAGCATGTAAACAGTGTGCTTGTAATTCAAGTTACTAAGTTACTTCAGTACTCTGCATTCCTACAGGCTGTCCAGACACTGCCATACTACACTTCAGGTGCCAGCCTTTATTCTGAAAATGTTAAACATTCTCAATAATATTCCTTAAAATTAGGTAACTCCCTGGCATATGACCACCATTGATAGTTGGGATCCTCTGCCTGATGGAGCTCAGGACTCAAAGGAACCATCTGTTGCACCCAACCTTTTCGCTACACATGAGCAGGACACCCCAGTGCCTGAGGCCTCTCAACAGCAGCAAAAGCATTAGGGTACTTTACCCAATACTCATGTATCTAACTGCAGATATTTCACAGGAATGCAGGAAGAAAGTGAAAAAAAAAAAACCCAAGACAAACCTTTAAGTTGTGCATCTTGAGGGGAAAAGAAAGGTTCCTCCTGTCCACAGATATCTCAGCAGAATCACTGCAACTTTGGGTTCAGTAAAATATGAGACCAACCAACCAACCCAACACTTTATAATCCCCTCATGAAGACAGAAGTCAGACACCTACCTCTCCTAAAAAACGCTTCATTTTTTAATGACAAGACTATCCAACAGTACATTCTGTAAACTGCTCAGCTCCATTGTAAACCAGTTTCAAGTTCCTTTCCCTTCCCATTTGTGAGCTAATCCAGACCTTTCCTCTTCTGCTGGCTAGAATCTTTCTTCCAATTTCGATTTTAATTTATTCACCACTAATAAGATGCTAACATATGTAATCATTATTCTTTAGCTTTTTCTAAAAAGATCAGTTAATCCTATCTCCCCCTCCACCTTTGTTGTGGAAAGCTGACTTACGGTACCTGACCATTTCTATTCTACCAGCCTGCTGCAATATACAACATAAAATTTCTTCAGTTAGGCATTCACAATATACTGCCCTCAGGCAAGCAATTACTGCAGATCATCAAAGAATTATTCAGCTTACAGCACTATGAAGATAATTTTTTTTTTATATCAAGACCCCTGTCCTTTATTTAATATATGATTAGCATGCTGCCATTCATGTGAAGGCCAAAGTACGGAGACGCAGGTGAAACCAATGCAGCGGTATAGGAATGGCTGGCCAAATCCTGTGCCGCAATTGAGTAGAGTATCACAGGGGCAACTATTAATAACTTATCAGTTAAGGATAAATGTCAGCTAGGTGTTACAGAGTTAGTTACCCATGCTTACTCACTGACAGTTGCAGCTCTGCATCAGATGTCTGCAGCAAGTGACTGATGGTGACAGCGTACCAGGTAGCTTTGCTTTCATGGCTGATCATATTAACCAAACGAGAGTGTGAGTTCAGCAAGAGGGAGGAGCATGCACCTTTCTAAAAGGCAGGGTCTCCCAGTGAATCCCATATTCGGCTAAGTCTGGCACATACACTAGAGCTAGGCAGAAGGCATATGAAGGTACATGGAAACATTGAAGGCATTTAGACGGCAGAGTATTTTGTTGAGGAGGTACAGTTCAACAGCTGTATTGAAATTTTAGTGTCCCAAGCTCATCTAAGCGTGGGTGCTTAATTTCTTCTTCATCTAGATTAACCTAACACATTTTATTTGGCCGCGGAGCTACCACGACTCACTGGTGAGTCATCATTTGCTGTTCCTCTAACTCAAGTCACTTGAGAAATCATGTCTGTCCACAAAGATTCATCTGTCTCCCAGAAAACAAAAGGAGTTAGTTTTGGAAAGAAAGGCAGTTTTGCAGTTAAGAAACAGGCTGGCTGGATTAATTTTCTGGTTGATCCATAAACACCCTGTGTAATTCAGAAGTCATTTCTTACCTTGGATAGTAGCTAAGGATATGGAATTGTAAAGCTAAATCCAGTACCATTTGTAAACTGCTCAAATAGAGTAGTGACTAAATAAGCAGACAGAAAATAGATCATCATAGGCATTATAACATACTGGTCAAAATATTAACTGCACTGCTTTGATGTCACCATCTCCGAAAGTAACAAATTAGTATATTAATTTACTCTCCTTGCGTGCCAAAAGCAAAACAGTAAGGTTTTGCACACAAATGGTAAAACCAAACATGTATCACACTTTTTGATACATGCCATTTCTTGGTTTAAATGTTCAAATCCTGGGACAGTCAAACAGATACTGGAGAAACAGCAGCTGTGTAAGCATAGAAAACAAACAGCTAGAAGGATACATAGTTAGTGAAAGAACACAATCTGCATCATTTAGCTCAAGTAATTAACATCACATCATGCTAGGCTGGATTGGTAGCTAATACATCACTGTGACTCGAAGGGTACAATCTAGCAATGTATCTTAATCAAAGGAAGGCAATATTTTATCAGATCAGAGCAGGAAACACATATTGGCATTATTTTATAATGGTAAGACTATGTTGAAATAAACATATGAAGCTGTGGTACTAATGCCAGCCCTTGAGCAAAGACTACTACATGCCTGTGTATCTCAAAATTTCCTGTTTCTACTACATATTTTTGCTGCTGGACAGGGAACCACATTGCAATATTACTTTGTGTACATATGAAGCAAGTTCCCTGTGCAATTTCCCTTTAAACAGTCTTTAATTCACATTACTTCATTTAAAGAGATTCTATTCTGTGATGAAGCTGAATAATTAAAAAATAATTCAAAAACAAGAAAGGAAAAAAAATCCAGTAAAAAAAGGACCAGTAAGTTCTCTCAAAGACTTTCTGAATCTGGTGTTAGAAGATAAATGCCCCATAAAAACTGAGGAGCTGAAAGCCCTAGTGAGCCCTTCAGCTCCCTGGCATCTAAGGGGAATCAAGCCACGCCTGCACTGGGAGTTCAGCACCAGAAAAAATCAGTGTATAGTGCCAACTAAACACTCCAAATAGATACAAAAGTAGCTCACAAGGCTCTACTTCATTCTGATAGAGGAAAAATGTTTCCCTTAAGACAAGGTACCTTTAGTAAATTTTAACTTTGTCGTTAGATCTGCATTTACTTTAGGCTTTCTGATGAGATGGACATGTTAGTCAAGATCATATCTCTGCACACCTCCAACACTGCAACGTCAGCAAACCCTTGTGCCGTGAACAGGGCCCTAACGTTTCCAAAGAGGCATTCCACTCTCTGCATGGGTTGGACCCGCCAAAAATAGCATCATCGTGCCTACTTGCTGGTTCTTTAAAATCAGGCCACTAAATGAGGCCACTTTAAAGATAAATAGTCCTTTGCAGTCATGAATGATCAGTATGAGTTTTTGGGGAAAATCCCAGGTAACTCTCAACCACAGCTTCTAACAGCAAATGACAGGATTTTCCATCTATCTCTGATCTCCAAAATCCTCTCACACACAATTTAACTCACATCAATGTTTTTTACCCAGAAACAAGGCTATTCCAGGTAACAATGGGTTACCTCACAATTTGACATCCCATTCCTTTCCTATTGCCTAGCCACCCATTCTTATCAATAACATTTTAGGGGAATCAAATTTGTGTTTTAAAAGCTTTTTATCTTTAATGTATTTACCTTATACATGTATTAATTATTATTGTTATTATTACCATCATCCTTGCTCAAAATGCAATAAACAGCTTACAAAGGCACACATCCTCATTACTCTCTCAAACCACGAGAGTTCAACTCCCTCATATATTTTCGAAGGGCATTTCTGTAAAGACTTGTCATTACGATACTAAAACAGTGTTGGGAATGTACATGGGCTGTCGAGATGTCTGTTTTTACGCAGCATCTCAGTGTGCCTCAGTTCTGAGGTTTTCTTGTGCTGTGTCAGATCTGATCAGTAAGAAGCAGTCTTAAAGCATGTACTGATCACACAGCTCTTTGCTACAAACTAAATTTAAGTTATTTTTAAATGCAAATGGTATACAAAGTTTTTAACTTTTTTTCCCCAGGATTTTAGTTGGTCAACAATTAGTCAAGTAAACCTCTGGGTAAAGTCCCTTCTATGAAAGTCAGTAATGCAAAACTTCAGAGGGGTGGCGGGAGGGTTTTTTGTAATTACTCTCTTTGAACAGACTAATTGTAAAAGGATTAAAAATAGATGCTTTCACATCCCATAAAAGAGTAGGCAGCAAATCAAGACCAGCATACAAACAAGGTTTTTTTTAAGCACTTGAAAAAACCCTAACCCTCCCACAGACGCACGTAATCACTCTTGAAAACAATGTGCAAGGGTAAACTTTCGCAGTCAAGCCATCCTGCTAATGCCCTTAACTGCTCAGAGGATCCAAGAAGCTACAGATATGTAAGTACAGCAAAGAATCAACTTTTAATTTTTTTTTTTTCAGTGAACAACAGCAAACAATTCCAGAAAGATTATTTCTTTTTTGCATTATACTGAATATTTTCATGTGGTAGGAAGGATAAATGATCTTTGGATGGAAGAGACAAGGCTCGTGGAAGAAATTCTGTGATATTTTATGTTCACATATTAATACACAGCCAGTTAATTCTCATTTAAAGGACATTTAACAACATCCTTGTTTAATAACAAGTTATTTCAAGTCCTTTCTTACAATACAGCCTTTCAACAATTACACAGAAACATTTGATACTGCATTAGCTTAGACAATTTTTTTAGCAATAGTAATTTAAATTACACTAATGCAGAAATAACTACTGTACAAATACTAAGGGAAGCATTGCAGTTCTTAAGTCATTCACTGAACCTCGCAGAATACTTTAATAGTAGCAGAGAGCCTTAAAACAAATCCATACGATGGTCGTGAATGCACAGCTTGCTCTATCACACACTCTCCTTGTCTACGAAACAGCCTTTATTATCAGCTCAAGAACTCCTCAGTCACTCTTCTCACATCTAAATATTGCAACAGAATATTTTAAGAATTCAAAGTTTTATGAGCTAATTCCTCTTTTACCTTCTGACATGCATTTCTTTCAATGTTTTTAGCAGGAATTCTTTTTCTGAATTGCAATCACCAAATATCTTTCTCCTTATTACTGATCTTCATGTCACAAAGCTAAAGAAATATTACAAGTGATATGATTTTTATACATCTTCCCAATTAAAAAGGATCCATTTTTCCTGTTATACTGGCAAAACAAGATAGACTGTTCCAACAGACAATAACTCAACTATCATTTATCTTAAAAAATAGAGATGGTATGCATGCCTTTGAGCACAGAATACATGAGGTCTAACGTTTCCATGGCTCCTCCTGAAGAGACGAGGGAACTGAAAACTTACCTTTAAGAGCTCAAACCTCATCCCTTTCTGTTTGAAAGGCTGAGGAGTATGTATACATGTAACAAATAATAAATTTAAGCTAGAGTTCTGAAGTTGTAATCCCTAAAATTAAAGACTTATACCTGTACATGTTCAATATCTCCCGGGGGAAAAAAAAAAAACAACCAACAAAAAAAAAAAAAAACCATATAAAAGGTGTGCATATTTTCTAGTACTAAAATACAAATTGTTATTTTCCCCTTTTTTCTTCTGCTTGCAGGAATGTAATTGTCAGTGGCTCAGGTTTTAATTTTGTTTATTTGCTATATTTTAGGCTCTCTCCTTTTTACATTTAGTGTACTTAGACAAATAAACCGAAGGGAGGTTAATCACCCCAGCATCAGCACGGCTCTTCACATTAACATGCATCTTTGGGAGAGATGATTTATGTTAGACAGTTCTCACACTTTTCATAGGACAGATCACATTTGGAAAGAGAGACCAAACAGATAAGAGCAAGACATGTACACTTCAAATGACTTCCACTTTTTGCTTAACAAGTTATGCAGCATTTCAACTCAACTTCATTTCCATTTTGCTTACTGTAGCTTCTATTATTTTTAAGTGCCAAATATAACTGTCATACAACTTTGCAAAAGCTACAGTAATAGATAAAAACATAGAGACCGTAGAGAACCCACAGTGTGTGCATCTGCAAATTCTGTTAAGCACTTAAAGAATATTATAATTCTTCATAGCCATCATTAAGACAATTTCATTCATGAAATGCATACTTGGGATTCTCTGACGTGTGGCTTACAAATTTGGCTTTATTACTCCACCAAATTTTGGTCTGTACAAAGAAAGAATAAAAGCAGTAGCCTGGAAACTATCTCACCAAAATTAGCTGTGAGTTGCGACCTGAGGATTCAGTCTTCAGGTCATTAGGCCTACTCATTGTCATTTAGGACACAAAATTCAACAGCTTTTGAAAAAAGCTAAATTAATGTAATGCACTAGAAGCGTATGAGTATTAAAGTATTAGAAAGAAACAGGAAGCTTTAGGACATGCCTGTCTCTTGCCTCAGCTTTTATTAAACTACATGCAGCTCCCAAGCTGCCAATACATACACCTAGATACAGGTACCTTAGGCATATGTTCTTTCTATATTAACAAAGTGTTCTGCTGTGCAGCTTAGCATGCACACTTTTTTAATATGCATAACTTAGTTGAATCAAGTCTTTTTCTCAAACAGAGAAAACACTCTACAATGAAAATCACTTGTATGGTAAATTAGAAATTCAAACAATGAAAATGACTGGTCAACAGAAAACAATTAATTTTAGAATTAAGTAAAAAATTAAACCTACATAACCACAGCACTGCATACTTCCCATCCTCTACTGTTTTTAAACTCTGTAAGACTTACACAGCTTACACCTATAGAGGACTGTAAGCTCAGTAAATCCTCAGGTCAGGCTTTGCAGGGAAAGAGAAGTCTCTTTCCCAACCATTCCTTTTAAATCATTTATACTCTTTATGCATACATAAACAACATTATTCCCCAATACTGTTTGTTAAATAAATATTGTCCATCTCAAAGTGACTAAACCATACTATCTACAGAGTCAGGAGAGATCTTTCTAATGATCTCCCGTGCCTTTCTAAGAATTTAGTTAGTATCCCTCTGAAATTAGCTACTGGACAGAGGGACCAGGGATTCATCTCCAAAGAATGAAAATTATGAAGAGAGACAGACAAATCACACATTAGATTACAAAACACAGTTAAAGTCTTCTACATGTTCCCTGTTCTGCTGAAAAGACAGATGGTGCTCCTTCAGCAAAAGCAGGAGATGAGAAAAAGAAGAAAACTCATTTAGCATACAGAGAGCACTTTGTATCACTGCTTGCACATAACCCACACCCATGTAATCTAAGGCTGCAACACTGCAATCATTCGCTCATAGCTTAAGTCTATGCTTGTTAATAGTTAAATGTATGTAACATTGCGATACTACATATAAAGCTCATCATACATGACCTTCTCTATGAACCAGGGCTTTGGATTATGTAGCACTTCCAGGCTGGAGCAACCATTCTGTTCATCAAACACCTTTTGCAGCAGGGACTCTACTCTGAGCTGGGCTCTTGTGTACTGCAGTATAAATGTAAAACAAATGAATAATGCCAATTGAACGTTTTCACAGAAAACCAGTCTCCTAAAACAAGTTATTTTCCTTCTTTGATGAGATTACAGAATTGGCTTTAGAAAGGCCATTGCACAGATTTCAGACTTGCTAGATTTTGTAAGCAGCTTGACATGGTACTGTGATTTTTTTCCCCTGAGTGGATACTATTGCTATCAAACATCAAGAAAGCACACAGAATAGACTAAAAGCTGGCCAGCTAACAAATCTCATAAAGTAATTGCCTAAAGAAAACCTTTTTTTCCATTGGTGGTCAGAAAGCAAATACAATGCTAAGACTTGAAAATGGCAAGTGAGAGAACAATGAAGAACAACCTACCCTGGTTGCAAGCCTGGGCGTAATACTAAAATTAAGTTTAAACTCACCCAGGCATAAGGTCCTCCCAGGTAGAAGCAGAGAGCAATGGCCATGCCCCTGGACTGGAGATATCCTAGGACACAGTGAATCTGGGAAGTACTCTGGGGTCACAGTGAACTAACTTCACAAGCTCTCACTGCAGTGCTACACAACTCTATCTCGGATACCTAATCAACTGAGCAGAAAAAGCTGGGAGGTAGTGGTGAGTATGATTCCAGGTACACCGATACTGAGAGGCATCTGGAACCCCACCACCTGTGCGGGACTAAGATGGGGTCAGAACAGACATCACAGAACTATTTTGCCTTGTGAGACATTTAAGAAGTTCACCTTGAATTGCCAAAACCATGAGATTGTATAAAGGGGAAAGGCTCAACAAAAACAGCAACAGCAAATTAATTTTAGAGAAATTTATATGACACCCCCACATTTTTTAACAGGGAAGTTGACTGACCAAAAACTACAGTACAAATTCACTTTCTCTTCAGTTCTCCAAATCAACACCAAACAGCAGTTTGGAAAATACGCTTTAAATGAAAAGTTAGTGGAATCCATTCACAAATAACTAAAATAATAACATAACCTGGATTATACAGGTGGTCACATTAAATAAGTGGTCTCTTTACACTACAACTTTACAGGTCTGTGTTACTGAGCATTGTGTGCCTGCAGACTCAGGAAAAAGTAAAAACCTGAACAACCTTCTTTACAATACCAATATAAAAGACAGGAATTTTACATACTTTATGCCTTAAAAGTTTGCACGTACCCCTATGCCAAAAAATTGTGGCAATGTTTTCTAAAATTATTAAATTGGTAAATTAATGTCATCATTTTTTTCCATATATATATACTTCAAAATAATATTGTTAATAAACTCAGAAGGCCACTGGGGAGGGGTATTCAATCCAACAACCTAGTAGAGCAAGCATTCTGGTAGTGATTCTAGACGGCAGCTTCAATGGTGCATCTGGATTCATGACATTAAATGGCCATGTTCTCATAAGGTATTCAGGCACACAGCTCATTAAAATCAGTAAGAATCAAGTCCAGTTAGTCTGAGGTTTGCAGCAGTAAGGAGGTAACATTCTCCATTTTTGCTGCAAGAATGCAACACACACAAAAACTACACAAAATGGGCCTGCTGTTGTTTTTTCAGATACATTCTGTGGAGGATGGCATATGCTCTGTAAGTATAAGCTGCTCACTAAGGATTGCTGCCAAGAAATAAACAGCAACCTGACACAAGAAATAGGACTCACAACCAGCCTTGTTTCACTTAATAGTCTAGACACCTTTTAGGAAGAAAGTATTTTTTTAAATGCAGCCCTGTTCAAGATTGAAAAGAAAAGGTGAAATACCTGCCGAGGTAAACGGAGTTCATCCAACAACAATAAGAGCTCAGATGTACAAAGAAGTTACCATAGCTCAGGTGACGTGCATGAAGTTGCCAGCTGGTAGCAACTTTCTCATCTGTTTGGTCCCCACACCAGATACAGTATCTCGAGAGGTTTTTTTTAAAAAATGAAATATATTCAGGTAATATAGCACCTAGACAACATGCTGACTGCTCAAAAATGCCCATAAATACCTACATATAGAGAAAATACTAATACTTATCTAACGTACTATAAAATGTGCACCCTACAGTAACAGTCAAAATATTTTGGGGATAACAAAGGATCAAAGAGAACACTTTCCTCACTCAGGGCTTACTCCCACAGCAGGCAGAAGAACCTGCTGACATCCTCTGTCAAGGAGCACAGCTTAGCTGACGTGCACACTACCCTAGAAGGCCCATGAGCTGTGGTCCTCCAGCTTTCTTCTCATTTGTTTGTGGTCAGTTTGTCCTGCCATGGAACTGCTCCCCATGTATATCCATCCTAGCACCACGGATAGACACAAACTCTCTCTCAGCTGGGACTCCTTCTCAATATAGCCATGGTTTTATGTGAGGATAAACACCCTATTTTGAGCAACAAGTAGTTCTAGATTAATTTATTACATTAAAGATCTGACTTCATAGTACAAAATTAGGTAATGTGCATTTTATGAAATTCTACTCTTGATGTAAAAATCCCAAATTTCATTGAAATTACAGAATTTTTCCTAAACCATAGTTAAACATGTTTGTATTAACAGATATTCTACATTTTACAAGCATTTATAGAAAGATGAATGGACGTGACAATTATGCTCATTACGTATAACCCAAAACTATTACAACTTTACAGTGAAAAAAAAATTATGCAGTTAATATGCTGTTTATCATAAATCTTAGATTATTCTTCACCTAAATTTCAAGGAAGGGATGAGCAGAAGATAAATGTCATGCTGGGAGTGTGAGTAAGTAATCAGAAGAAATTTAAATAAGAGAAACAAAACAAAATACCTCGCTGACTTTAAACCAAGTGCCCACACAAACCCACACCATTTTCTGCAAAAAGCAGTCTATTACACGTACATAAAACAAGAGCCATCCTACGTGTTTCTATAAGGGAAAAGATGAAACAGGAGGAAAGCACACCAGAACTATCCTTAGGGTAATAACTACTGTATTAATCAGTGTGAATGATGCAGAATTAATATAAAATTACAGACACTCTTAAATCTGCACTACAGCTGGAGCTGCTATTTACCAGTTTAATTCCCTTATTCAAACCACAAAAATCCCACTTCAGATTCGACTTCCAACCCTGAATGCAGTATTCCCACCTCCTGACACATGGTACATACTTCACAGGTATCTAAGAATCAGAACACTATACATCTATCAGTCAGAAATCACTCATCTGTCTTTCCTACTGCCTGTGCAACACAGCAAATATAGACTTAATATACTACCTGGATGCTAAATTTCTTCCTTAAACATACGTAATATAACTCATTTATGTATTTTGATACACATCATCCACTATCCGCAGGTTTACTGTTCACAGAGAACCTTATGCACCCCTTCTAACCTAGCCAGAAGTCTGACCAGACCGGCTTATAATACAGTATGTATTGCAGGTACATTAATTGTGAACAACCTGAAATAAGTACGACAATCTCCTCAAAACATGAAAGAAGATACTAACCTTTTAATGCTTTCCCAAGTTAATAAAAGGATGATGAATACTTTCTAAAACATATTGCTTAAAACCCTTGAAACTGAGGTATTTTCCAGAAAGACTTTTTTAAGGTATAAGAGGCTACAATTGTTTGTAAATACTGTGCGTTGAAAGGCAGATCCTCAGAAATAGCCTAGACATTTTAAAGGTACCAGACGGACTTAAAACTCAGGTTACAACAGCTTTTATCTCCAGAGAGTGTTCTGCATTACAGCAGAAGCAATCTTGCTTTGACTGCTGTTGGAATCCATAAATGGTGCCTCTAAGAGGCAGAACAGCTGCTCCAGGAGTAACGTGAGATGCCCCATCCTTTCCGACATCTATGCTTACGCTATGCAACTGTCAGGTAACAACACACCTAAGAAATATTTTGCACCGGAAGCAATACCAACAGGATGGGGTCCTTTCTGCTTCTGAAATTCCGCTGGATTATTTTTAGTATTTTTAAGTCCCCCGAGTCACTGCCACTTTGCAGCTCTTCCATGCAACTTCTGACTGTGCAGGTTAAGCAATTTCTCAAATTACTAAATTGACAACACATAAAATATTTCAGCCGGGTTACCTCTCTCTTGCAGCACCCCTAAAGAGTGGCTAAAGTAGCAGTCTTAAGAATTTATGTATGCAACAATATTTGAATTAGATTCCAAAAGCCAATTCTTAAAACCAGTATTAAGCAAGCTGAATTATTATGCCAATGTGATAAGGATGCTTAAAAAATTTAGTTTCTCTAAACAAGTTAAACCATGATAACGTGAATTGTTAGAAACAAAAACTCCCTAAAAATTAACTGAAACACATTAAAAGATTTTGTCTGTTTGTCTAACCCTTGGGAACTGCATATGATCCTTTATCATGTGGTTTCTTCAGACTCCTTTTTCCCCTCAGATTGCTTTAAACAGTCTCCTACCTCCTGACCATCTATAAACTTCACTTTCCAAATACATCACGTCCCTGGTTTATTATTTTGCCCCATCTGATTTTTTTCAGGTGAGAAGGAATTGGGACCAAAACAGAAAAGCCAAAAAGAGCCACCTTTTTGTTTGTTTGTTTTCAGAAGGAGGCTTGAAAAGTATTTCACCATAATGAAGTTTCATTTCAGTTTTTTACAATCTTGCTTTTTGCAACAGAGGTTGGTCGTTGTTATGCAGAAGAAGTTTATCTACATTTATTACAAAATGTTCCCTTTTGTGTTTTTTTTTCCATGCTAGGTCTACCAAGCTTCCTGCAACAGTGGTTACAGAAATGGACGCTTTGACAACTTCTCAGACAAACAGTTCCACCTGCGACTTGTATGAGCACAAAGATACAGCACGGATACTACTGTCTGTCTTCTACAGCTTCATCTTAATTCTTGGGGTGCTTGGAAACACCATTGCCCTCACCGTCATTTTTAAACACAGGAAGAAGATCAACTCCACTACCCTCTACTCAACAAATCTTGTCTTCTCCGATCTCCTGTTCTGTATCGCCTTGCCTACAAGGATAACCTACTACGCCCTGGGATTTCACTGGCCATTTGGAGAAGCCTTATGTCGAATAACCGCTCTCTTGTTCTATATCAACACCTATGCAGGTGTAAACTTCATGACATGTTTGAGCATTGACAGGTTTTTCGCTGTTGTCCACCCCTTCCGATACAAGATCAGAAGGATTACATATGCCAAGGGCATTTGTGTCTGTATCTGGTTTCTTGTATTTAGTCAAACTTTCCCATTACTTATACAGCCCATGTCACAGGAAGAAAAAGAAAGGACTACATGTATGGAATATCCAAACTTTGAAAAAATAGCACATCTACCATTAATACTTCTTGCTGCCTGTTTAATAGGGTACCTTGTTCCCCTGGGGATTATACTATTTTGTTACTCTCAAATTAGCTACAAACTTTTTCAAACAGCCAAGGAAAATCCACTGGCTGAAAAATCAGGGATAAACAAAAAAGCCATCAATACAATCATATTTGTAATTATAGTGTTCATCATCTGCTTTACCCCTTATCATGTTGCAATCATACAACACATGATTAAGAAGCTTCAGAATGAACCCTCGTGCACTGAAAAGAAAATTTTCCAGAAGTCACTCCATTATACTGTGTTTCTGATGAATTTTAACTGCTGCCTAGATCCTTTCATCTATTTCTTTGCATGCAAAGGATACAAGAGAACTGTCATGAAAATACTGAGGCAACAAGTGAGCGTATCAATTTCAAGCGCTGTCAGGTCACATCATGAAGAAAGCTCACGCGATGTGGGAGAAACGCAAATGATGGTACTCACAAAATCTTCCAATGGAAATCTACCTGAAAAATAAAGTCTGTAGTAGTACACCACAGCGCAACAAGCTTAAAAATCCAGGGTCCACAGCAAAAACTCTTAGTGCTCCCTGTACAGCAGCTTAAGTAAGATTCTGTTTCTCAGGATGTCAGGAAATCAAGGAGTGATGTTGGACTGAAAAAGAATTGTCACAGGAAAGCAGCAAAACTTGGCGTTATAAATACCTAACTGTATCATTTTGACTGATCTCATTATTTTTTCCAGGAAACAGGCACCACTGTGAATGTTCAAATTCCAAACGGCACATATGTATGCCTGGATGTTATTAAGCAAAGACTCAATTCACAGTTTGGGTGTCTGAGAAAGGATCAAACACGAAGAGCTTACAGTTCAGACTGACAACAATGAGAACATCTGAAAATTGCAAGGCCTCTCGCTGAGCTCCAATTACAGCAATAGTTTTGTTAGCCAAGTCACACAAGCAAAGGAATCAGACTTTGAGATAAAATGGACAATTTCTGTGCACATTTGACTATCACAAGTGCTTCGTTTATAGCCCTTTAGAGGTGAAACTGCCTTTTATAGCATTTGGAACACGAACGTCCTATTGGACAATTCACATAGATAACATTGTCACGTGTAATAGATTAAAAGTTAATGAACTGTTTAGTTCTCCCCGACACTGAATACCTCCCATATGTTAAATCACTCATCTTTGCAAGGTGTAGTATCTCTTTACTCCTTTTCCTAAAGGAAAACTTTTCTTTCTTGCGTGTATTGTAAAAAGTCTCTACTCTCGTTGTATATAAATTATTTATAAACACAAAAAATAAGTTGAAGCAAGAGACTGTACTATGAAAACTACACTGTTTCACTCAAAAGAGCGGTGATACAGGGTTCTTCAGAACTTCTGCTGAAGTCAGACATGGACACAAGACAAACATTTTAGACACAGGAATAAGTGTTCACAGTTGAAGTCACCAAAAAGTAATTTAATGTGTTAATTCTGATGGTGTGAGATGGCCACCTCTTTTCAAGTGCTGTTTACCCGAGAGATCAATAAATGAGAACAGTAGGATTGGCTGGGAAAGAACAAGCTTTCCCATCATGCCTTCACACAGTGTATCTGGGATCCCTTTGGGCACACTGAAATTGGGCCAGCAAAGAGACCAAATGACTTAAACACATCCTGCTGGAATCAGTTCAATACCAGTTGGAACATCCAGGATGCAAGCCCTGGGTTCCTGCTGTTGTGCCCTTCCGTCATGTGTCAGTTTCCTTCCCTACTTTATTCCTGGCCCTCATGTCTTTTTTTCTGTCGTCTATCTTATTAATATGCCTTCACCTGCCAACACAACTTGGTAATTGCACCATGAGGTTGTGATGGAAAAGGAAAATTAAAAAGTGCCTGACAATTACTGGTAAAAGCTATGCCAGATGTCAGAATAAATGTTATTTATTGTAGCTGTATCTCTTCGGCATTGAGGTTGTACTGGAAGTCAAACAAACATA
The DNA here is from genome assembly GCF_030463565.1 of Pelecanus crispus. NCBI lineage: Eukaryota > Metazoa > Chordata > Aves > Pelecaniformes > Pelecanidae > Pelecanus > Pelecanus crispus. The sequence continues at coordinate 166,754,785 of NC_134643.1, forward strand.
GTTACATTTGTCATCTTTGCAATTCCTTCCTTCCTCATGTGTTGACCTCCACCTACCTGCAAACATGGAAAGGTCATATCTGAACAGCAGTACGGAAACATTAAATTAACAATTACTTTCTTATGGGAAAGAAAATGCAAAAGACCCTATATTTCATACCATTTAGATTGTCAAAATTGAGTTCCTAATTACAAAAGACACTATGCAACTACAGGAAAACAGAGTAAAAAAAATAATTTTTAACAGGAGAAGATCTACTTAATTCTGTATGCTATAGCAGTTCTGTTCTCGTCAGCTTTTTTAATAAACTATTTTAAAATTTTATTTACGAATTTGTTCCTATTGGAGTAAGCAAATGATAACTTGATAAAACCACAGACAGACCACTCATGAATATCTAGACGCTGTAGAAATGAAATAATACGTATGATTAACATCACACCAGTACAAGCTCATTTGATTCTACTAATCTCTGCTTTTTTTATTTTCGATATGTGTTGCATCCTGACTGTGATTATAAAATCTTAAAGGCAAGAAGTCTTTTTTATATTTGTCTGTAAACCAACTCAAACGTACGTATTACAGCACCACATAATGCAGATATCCTCTTCTAAGCGGAAACAAAGTGAAGATCTGTATTGAAAATCTTTCTCTATCCCCATTTTCTCATGTTAGCAATTCTGTTACTTTCAAATTTAGACTTTGTTTCTAAATCACATCAACATTCTCAAACAGCTAACTTTACATCAAAATACCGCTTTTGCTCTAATACGCCTCAGAGTGTTGGTCCAGTTAGATAAGGGTTTGAGAAAGGCTATTTTTTCCTCCTTATTTTAATATTTCTCAAATGCTGAAACAACCAATAAAATAAACAACTTTAAAAGCTAAGACAAGCGCAGCTTCCTGACAAGAGTCCTAAAGGCACAGACACACAGACAGTGACAATTTACAGCTGTGGCAGCTGGTGCCACTGCTTCCCCTCACTACTTGTCAGCACGCACTCACAGCTCACGCACACTTGTATCAATGAGGAGCCTCTTTTCTGTGTGCTTATCTGAAACTGCCAAAAGTAGCAGTGGTGGTTTCAGTTGGCCTAGGACACTGCCTTGAAGTCATTTAGAGAGCACCTGTCCTATTTCTTCTGCCAGCTGTGCTGTGGGGCTGGTAGCCATCACCAGAGTGATGGTAACAAGCTGCTGCATGGGAGCAAGGGAAAGCAGTAATATTGAAAACCTGCAGCTGTTCTCAAACAACTGCTTTTCTTCAAGATGCCCTTACCCATTCATCCTGCTGGTACCGGTTACCTGTAGTGGCACACCTCAGGTCCCTCTCCTCCTGCATGCCGCACAGACATGAAATAAAGGGGGTAAAGCCATACCTGGTATGTCTTTTCCTCTCCAACACTGAGTATATAACAAACGTGTCTGTCTTTTAAGACATGAGCATGCCACGCCATGCAACATGTGGCTGAAGCGGTATGAGCTTTGCAAAAGAAAATGAGCTTTTGCTTTGGCAAAAGCTTTTGATACATTCTAGGAAATGCCCTCTTCTCTGTGAAAGGCTGGGAAATGGCCATACAGATCTGGAGCTCACTCACCCTTTTCACATATAAATAAAGCAGCTGACAAGTAGCAGCAGGTTCAGATGGCTTGCTCATTATGAAGATCTGACTGAAGTTCTTTGGAGAAACTGGGTCTGTGTTTGGAGGGTGAAGTCCAGTCAGGATCTTAAAACCCATGTTCATGACAAAATGATAGAATATCTTTTAACTCTACACTTTGGCGTGTAGGGCTAGGGCAGTTGCTAAGAGGACTCCAACTAGACTACATCTCTCTCAAATCTTATCTGGTAGGGAATGTGACAGAGCACATAGAAATAAAAATGATGATGGGGGTCAAATGGTATGTTTTGGCTGTCTCTGTCCAAGTCCAGAAAAGAAAGTTGCATAGAAACCTGTTGTTGAACATGTGACCAAGTGAAGGTGCATCATGTGAAAAATCTCAAAACAGATGCACATTTTCAGCAAAAGAGAATTTAGTGCCTTCACCTTTTCTTTTGCTGGCAATGCAAAACTAAGGATTATTACTGCAAGTGCTCAGTTGGGTTCCCTCAGCCACCTTAGCTAGAAGATATTGAAGCCTAACTGGACATGTGGAGATAAAGAACACAATCGCCTGTGGCTTACAGTCCCAGCAGAAGAGGACAGGTATTCCCCAAGGCGTCACTGCCTGACTCTTTTGGCTGTGGCCCTGAAAGGTATGCAAATGAGGAACCTGTAAGCAACATGGTCATCTCCTAGCAAAAGACAGTAACAGCAACTGCCTGAAGTGGTAAACATGCTACCACAAATAACACGATTCCTGACGGTGATTAATGACTCCTCTTAAACCAGCAAGCTCATTAGTCTAAAGAAAAAAAAGGAGGGTTTTGTGTTTTGTTTTGTTTTTTTAAACATATGTTGCATTAAAGACTAACACTGTTCTGAAACTCAAAAGCTTTCAGGTAAGCAAGGAATTAATAGACTCCAAGAAAACAATGAGACAGCCTGCAACATAAGAAAAATAAATAGGGTGTGGCTGAAGAGGAGAAGCTTTGCCTTACACGACCAGTTTTGGAGGAACTGAAAAGCAGCAACGTACTCTGTCTCTTTTGTCCCCACATCTGTGGTACAGAGCAGGTGAACACCTCAAGACAAACTAAGGTTTGTAGCTTAGCAGTAGCCCACTGTGCTGGCTCAATACAGACAAGGTCAACAGACGCCAAGAATCACTAGAAAAACATCAAATTCATCTGAGTGAAATATTTCCTATTACAGTCTCGGCTAAGCTGCAGCTTGCAGACTAAGGCTATGGTACAAAATGAACTCAGCCAAGCTGCAACCCTTTTCTGAAGAAAAACAGGGGAATTGCTGTGTGTGTAGTAAATGCTCAGGCATATTTCCTCAATTTTTTTCCCCCCTCAGAATACTCTCTTGGCTTCCTGCAATGTCTAACTTTGGACTTCCTGAGGCAGATGTCTCATCTTTGCACATGACAGTCCTCAATCAATTTTTCTTCCATCAGCCTGTCTGGCCCCTTTTTGAACTCAAATAAAATGTCTGTGCCTGCAGCATCTTGCAGCAAGAAGTTCCACAGTCTAACCAACCATGGCATGTGGAGCTTGTGACATCTGCTAGTTTCATTTGAAGTCCCCTGCTTCTTGTACTAGAAATGAGTGAACTCCCTATTTACCCTGTCCACATTAGTTGTGATTTTACAGACCTGCATCAAATCCCCTTCCTTCAAGTCATCTAGTCTCTTCTCCTATGAACAGTTAGATCAAAGCTGTTTACCACTTCCTCTGATTTATAGAGGAATGAAAGAAGCAAGTGCAAAGAAAGAATGGAAATCCAACTGTGTTCAAGCTGGGTGGCAGAAGAGAACAGGGAGATGAACAGCATACTGATCTACTTTTCCTACCACAGTAGCATAGAGAGAAGTCTCAAAACTGGGATCTTGCCCCATGACTGCCAATTTTGGATAACCTTGCTCAGATACATTAAATAAAGAAGAACAGCACCTCAATGGGCTGGAAAAATGGGCTGACAGGAACCTAATGAAGTTCAGCAAAGTCAAATGCAAAGTCCTGCACTTGAGATGGAATAACGCCACATAACAGTGCAGGTTGGGCATTGCCTGGTTAGAAAGCAGCTTTGCAAAAAAGGTCTGGGCTCCTGGTGGACAACAAGTACAAAAGGAGTCAGTAGTGCGACCTGACCTCATGGCCAAACGTTTACGGGACTGTGTTAGAAAGAACATCAAGGGAAACAATCTTTCTCCTCCATTCAGTACTTGCGAGATCATACCTGGAGTCCTGTTCCCAGTTTTGGGCTTCCCAGTACAAGAAAGATACTGACATACTGGAAAAAGTCCAGCAGAAGGTCGCCAAAAACGATGAAGTGGCTGCAGCACATGCTACTGGAGAAGAGGTTGAGACAGCTGAGATAGCTCAGCCTGGAGAGGGAAGACTGAGAGGAGATGTTATCACTGTCTTCAACTGCCTAATAGGGAGGGGTACAGAAAAGATGGCAACACACAGTAATGAGCACAAATTGTAGGAAGGAACAATTAAACATTAGGAAGCATTCTTTCACCATGAGGTTAGTCAGACATTGGGAAAGGTTGCACAGAAAGGCTTTGAAACCTCTATCCTTAGAGATACTCAAATCTTGACTGGGCAGAGCCCTGATTAAATTGGCACTACAAGACGATGTCCAGAGGCTCCTTTCAACCTGCATCCTTCTATGACTAACAAATTTGGTCAAAACTTTGATTAAGTTAGTCAGGAAAGTAACATGAAACTCAATGGCCTTGCAGTAAAACTAGCAAATGGTAATAATTTAAAATCTTCTAGTGTTGTTCTCTATTTAAACCTTTATCAAAACGCTGTCATTAGCATCCTCCTAAAATAAAGAAAGGTCAAGATATGGCCTAGATTTCTTTCCAAAAAGCTGCATTCATTCTTCCTCAGTGTAAAAATATGAGTTTCTCCTCTTCCTCTTTTCTTTTCCTTCGTTGTGGCAGATGTTGTACCAAGGGCTAAACTAAAAAAGCAAATTTTGCACCTGTTCTGAAAGCAGCAACATTTGTGGTTATCCTATCCACTCCAGAAAAGTATACATTGTCTTATACCATGCATGAGGAGAGCTATGTTCCTCCCTCTAATAAGCTAGACTTAGCAGTTTCATCCTTCCTGTGACATGTAACTTTCGAGGGAAGTTGTGGTTAGTTTGGAGAATGCATTCTGAGGCAGCCTACTTTAAATATAGAGATGCTGAAAACTGACTATTCTCAACTTACTAGCCTACAAAGCAGCCAGATAGTGTTTTATCAGCAGCTGCTGATACTAAGGGGCTAAGAACTTGATGAAACCTTAATATCACAACTTCTAAGTATGGAAACTTCCAGTAGTTCTGTCTAGAAGTAACAATGACAGATCATTGTCCCCAGTTGGACAGGAAGAGATGAAGCACCCCCACCAGCTGCATGTGTGAGGCAATTTTGACGAAAAGAGACAACCGAAGACTCTTGACAAGTTACCAGACTATAAAGGCAACTCCAGGACAATTCTTTTTTTTTTTTGGCCTTTAAAAAATAAATACGGTGTATCCACAATGCCAGCCTTTCAAAACAGCCAAACACCCCACCCATCAGAATCTTACTCCTTCACTTAGATGAGTGCAAAACATTTCAAATGTATCAGGGCTAGCTATTAGGACAGATACATAATAATGTTATTCATGCTAAAAGAGGGATAGAGGGCAAAGCTTCACATTCATGTCCCCGATACTTAACAACATCTCATGATCTCTTCTAGTGGCTTTGTTCTAGACAAAAAATGACATAAATGATCAGACAGGACATCTAGAAAGAGGCCTGCAAGAAGATAACAATGTATGTCACTATTAAAAATGTGACCTGGAAGAAAGTATCTCAGTTCTGTCGAGAGGAGGAAAAAAAAGGGAAAAATCAAGCCATCCAAATTTACTGGCATAAGAGATTACTGGCAACACAGCTTAATTTCATTAAATGAAGGATCTTTCATCTTTAACTCCTCTTAACCCACAAGCTAGAGCAGAAGTTCTAAAACAAGCATGCTTGGATATCACCACTAGCAAGCAGAACTAGTGACCACAGACACCAGGGATGACTGCAAAACGAGCAGCTTCCAGTTCTGGGCACAGCCAGGCCATCTCTTCACCCCTCCTTGCTTTTCTGCTGCACTGTTGCAGCCATTCAGCTATCACCCACATCCCATGCCCTTGGCCATGAGTCCCTGCACACCCAGAAGTGCAGGGAGAGCTGTCCACAGCTAGGCAAACCTACAGAAGTCAAGCTCATGGCTGAGAGCAACTAGCTGAGGACACCTACATGGAGAGCCTAGGGTCAGGGAAATGCCTCCTGTTCTCTGAACTGATTTTACTGCCTCCATAAAAGGTCTCTTTAGATTTCCTCCACTGCATGTGGAAGCTGAACTTGGAAAAATTAATTCCGCTGGCTAGGGCCTTGCCTTCCCACTGGTGTGGTTGCTGGTGCTGTGGAGGCACTTACTGTACAGCTCAGCAACTGTATGCAAGCAGTCAAGTACCACTGCCATCATATATCCTTTTGCAGTGCTTCCTGTGTTGCAACTTGCAAATTCCTGCTGAAATTAAATAATTAATAATCAGAATTGTAATTAAAAAATGTCCATAAAAAAGAATTTTGGAACAAATATCAATCAAGAGTTGGTATCATAATGTATGTTAACTACAGGTGAAGTCTCATTGTCATATGGTCTAGATAAGGTCTTCACAACCTAAAAAAAAAAAAAGAAAAAAGAAAAAAAAAAGAGTAGTATTTGTCTTTAATGTTTTAATCAGTTTTTCTAAGACTGAGCAATCTACTAGTTAATTTATATCCTCTGTCAAAATAGCTACAATTAGCAAGGCACAAAGATGGAGCTTGAATTCTGAAATTACTTCTCAGATATCTGTTTCTAATACTCTTTCATGAGGTGCCACTTCCTAGTCACAAACAGAAACAGGAAACAAGTGCACCTCACTGGCCACAGACACATTGGTAGAAGAAGTTTGTGCTACTCTCTTTTCACAATTTTATCCAACATTGGCAGCATCTCAAAAAAAAAAAAAAAGGTCTAAGCAAGTAAGAACTATGATTTACACTCCATCTAATCTGACAGTATTACCCAACTGCTCACAACAGGACTCTTCCACACACAGGACGATGACAGCAGTAGCCAAGTGGGAGGGGAAGAATGTCAGGGCGTACCAAGAAGATGCACCAAGAACTGCAGAGAACCTCAGAACTATAAAGGAAACTTTAGTTAAGTGACCTTTGCTTAGAACAGCAATACCTCTACGATCCATAAGAAATCAGAAAATGTTGTGGTTTAACCTGGTAGGCAGCTAAACAACACAAAGCTGTTTGCTCTCCCCCCAGCCCCGTGGGACGGGGGAGAGAATCGGGGGGGGGGGGGGGGGGGGGGGGGAAGTGAAATTTGTGGGTTGAGATAAAGACAGTTTAATATTACAGAAAAGGAAGGGAAAATAATAATTAAAAAAATATACAGAATAAGTGATGCACAATGCAATTCCTCACCACCCACCAAACAATGCCCAGCCAGTTCCTGAGCAGCAGCCACTACCCCCCAGCCAACCCCCCCCCAGTTTCTATACTGAGCATGATGTCGTATGGTATGGAATAGCCCTTTGGTCAGTTTGGGTCAGCTGTCCTGGCTGTGCCCCCTCCCAGCTTCTTGTGCACCTGGCAGAGCATGGGAAGCTGAAAAGTCCTTGACTAGCATAAGCAGTACTTAGCAACAACTAAAACATCAGTGTGTTATCAACATTCTTCTCATCCTAAATCCAAAACGCAGCACTATGCCAGCTACTAGGAAGAAATTTAACTCTATCCCAGCCAAAACCAGGACAGAAAAATCAGCAGTGCTCTGAATCAAAATGTTCGCAAATGCAGAAGTAACCTTACCAACAATGATTTGTTTATCTACTGTAGTAGCCAGCAGTGGATGACTATTCTGTGAAAAGTTAGTGATCCACATAACCACTAATCGAGGTGTATGCCTCTGTATCATGGATACCGTGGGCCCGCTAGTTAATCAAGGTGTATCTAATAAATAGTATAATTAATCAATGTGTACACAGTCAATACATAATTACTCACTGTGTGGTCAATGCACATTTAGTCTTAAGCATGTGTACAGTGTATGGTCTCATTCATGTAAATTATTACATGCAACAGTTCTGGGACTGCAGCTTTATTAATGAGATAAGAGTAAGAGAGTATATTGTCCAAGGGAGTCTTAAAAGCTAAGTCCTCACTCCTGGCTTGATTCTGTCAGTGACTGACGAATCTGTACTGTGAGCAAGACCTTGGAGGAACACTAGTGCACTAGTGACCTCAGAGCTGGTGAACCTCACCACAGATGGGATCTGCACCGTATGGCTGGACCTCTGGTCAGGGACAACAACGCTGTAACATCTCAGGGTTCCCAGCATCAGAAGAGGCGTAAGATTTCATAACTTGCTATCAGCTTTTCTGGGCTATTAATGAATAGTTATCTGCCTTGCAAGTGTTCGTGCCTTTCTTATTGGGATCCAGAAAGAACTGTCCTCTCCTTGGTGCAAAACACTTAGCATTTTATTTATCACTTTTCCAACCACCAGCACCAGTAGGATAAAAGATGAGTCGTAATCCTTTTTCTCCAAAAAGAAAAAGTATTCTTTCAAATCAAAAAGATCAAAGTGACTAAGTCAAAAAACTTAAATTAGTGATTTTTTGTTATGAGCAGAATGAAGTGGACAAACTAATGATAAGGCTTTGTGGAGAATAATAAAGAAAAAAAATGCAAGCAAATTACTAGTCATGGAGAACATAACAGTGAGCTATCCTAAAATCTGCGAGAGAAAATGAACAATAAATAAACAATAAACATCACAATTTGCTCTTCCCATTTGGCTTCAGTTTTAACTTTTTAGTATTTTGCAACAGGCATGAAGCAAAGATTACCAACAGAGTGGTTAAAATTCTATTGAAATGAACAAGTTTTCCACTCTTAGTAACGTATCCCCCTCCTAGAGAAAGTAGCTCTATGGAGAAAAAATTTCTGATTGAAATTTTAAATTATCTTATTTTTTTAAAAGTATATTATTGCAGACAAAAATAGTGTCTGGTTTTATTTTAAAAAGTTTTGTAGAAATATAAAAGATAGTAATCAATTTATCTTTCCTCTTCTTTCAATGTAATGTTTGAAAGTTCACAATGTTGGTACAAAGTAACTCTCAGTAGCATCATTCCCTGCCTCCCCGCCAACTCAACCCAAACTTCATTACCATTTCTGTTTCCTCACACATAATAAGAATAATGGGAATTGGCACATCAAAGCACGTTTCTCTCTAATCTGCTACTCTGATTCTGGTAGACAAATACTAAATCACTCAGAGAGATGCAATGTCTGATAATAATATGCCTATTGTGCAGTATCTTCATAACAATTACTGCTTCTTCTAGTAGCCCTTGTTTAAAATTATCCAGCACAGAAATCCAATTACAGCTTATTTATCTTTAAAAAGGGTTAAGACAGCCGGCAATATTTAGCCAAGTTGGCAAAGACACATGTAATGTTTACCTCCATAAGCTGCTTACAGAATACTGACTGCAGAGATTAATCCTGCTGCAGGGCAGACCAGCTTCTGTCCCCTTAAATAAAAACACATTTCCAATCTGAATAATTACACTTAGTTCACAGATCTCTAATAATGACACGCTTGGTACTTTCCACTTAATAAAAGCAATTAAAAAAGGTAAGTGTGAAAGTGGTGACAGCCTGCAATTACAAATGCCACTTAGTACTTTCTGAATTTGAAAGGGGCAGCTCATCTCAGGGAAGCCCTTTCAAAGGGCTTCCAGGTACTTTCAACCACTGGTAACACTTCTTATCTAATTACTTCCCACTGCTTTCTTCCTGTTAAGTAATGTAACCCAACTCTGTATTTTGTGTGCAGGCATGTGTGCCTATCTGAGAGGTGCGATAGCAAATAGACTTCACATCCCAACTGCAATGCAGAGGTAAGTATCCTAACTATTGTGAAAACGGAGCATTGCCCCCTTTCAAAAAACACCCTCAAAATGCTCAGCAAATCCCGACACCAGTTAAGAAACAGGCGATTATCCATTTGTTATTATAGTCTGATATCTCAGATGGCACACCTTTGTACAGGGCAGAGCTCTTGGCTGATAATGACTTTTTGGTCTCTTCTTACAGTTATTAAAATCAGGGTGTGGTGTGATAAACTGTGGAGAACCCCAGTTCAGAAGTTTTGGTCTTTTGCCCCATCTGCCCGCCCCCCCGCTCTGGCAGAGGTTACTGACTCTAAGCAATGCATGCCTTTAACCTCAAGCACCCAGACCTGGGCTGAAGCAACCAACTGTGAATCTTGTGGTACAGAGTAATGGAAGGAGAAAATCCCTGTTCCGCCTTCCAGCTACACGTTCCCATTGCTTTCCTTGCTCTGGTGCTGGCATTTATCCACCCACAAGTGAGCAGGTTTAGAAACTTAAGCCAGCGGGAAATGATCCCTGCGAAAAAAAAAAAAAAAAAAAAAATCTATGTATACATGTTTTATTCTTAAACATCGTTTTATCTCCCTATAACCACTGCCTGTAGGAAGGCAGATGACTTGCACTGCAAGCGGTAGATACGAAAGTACAGGCTGCGGCCAAGCGCTTGCTTCATAAGCGGCAGCCTACGCTTCAACCAGCTCATCCCTGCTGTAAAACTGCACCTTCAGCAGGTGAAGCAAAGCCACACATTTGTTCTTGCTGCCTCCTTTACAAGGCTCTGGTAGGGGGTGGAGAATACAGCTGGGGAAGCCACATTTGTGTTTTGAACTAGCACAGCTCTTTCCATCAGTTAAACACAAGCCAGAGCCCTCAGTTCAGAGTATGGGCGCCTCATGCTCCCTTACACTGATCAAGTGTCACTTTGCATTTGTTAAGAGTATTTTTTGTCTACCATTATTCTGTCTTTTCTGCCTCACCTATTAAGATCTTCATAGTTCCCTCAAGAGTCTAAATACACTAGGTCTCATTTTCTGATCCTGTCCCCTTTCTCTTTGATCTCTTTTCACAATCACTTCTATATTAAGCAGAAATTACTTTAACGGAGTTTATTGGTGCACATATTTGACCTAAGATTTTTTTGGGATGGGATAAATCATTCATAGTCTGGAAGTCCATAACTTAAGCACTTAAGAGCAAAGACTTTTCACTTAAGAATACCAGTAAGGCGGACTCCTGACTGTCTACTCCCCTTGTTGCTTGAACATAGTGTGGAAGGAGTGAAGCACACCCTGTCTTTCCCGTTTGCCCATCTGACACTTCCAACACAAAGAAGGGGTCCAGAAGTAGACGAGAAGATGGAGGTATGCATACAGATAACACATCCCAGTCTCCAGTTATAAGCAAGTAGTCCTTTTCCTTTGAATGAATATTTGTATGAACATTCACTGGGATTATTGCAAACACTCACACCTCTTAACCACAGCCGAAAGAAGTTACTTGAAGAAGGAACGTAGCACCCTCTGGTAAGAGAGATCAGACTGCGCAACAGCTACTGCAAACGCCCTCTCAGGCCTGTAGCCAAAGCACCACTTTCACTGAGGTGTTAATAAAACTCCAATTTTTATTTCTGGAGTGGAGACATTCCTTAGTGCTTCCACCATGGACATCGGGACTCATGCCTGGTGTTTACCCCTAGCTCCCCTGTCATCTCACAGTCTGCTGTTCACTAGGACAGTCTGTACAGAGGCAGTTATTGCACTGAAGAAGCAAGAAACCCTCCTGAATATAAATGGAATATTTATAAGTATAAAAAAAACAAAGTGTGTTTGATGTCCAGGAGGCACAGAGATGCCCCAGTTCTAGAAATATGAGGGTTTAGATGAAACACCAGCAGGCTGATTTTCTGATGTAGGGATCCGGGATGAATTCTGAAGAGAATCTTAGAAAGAAAAGAGGGAAAGCACAGGATGTTATACTGCTTCAGCCACACGGGCTTGAATCTTCTTTCACACTTTGGGCACAGCACACAGCTACCAAAACACTATTTTCATCAAAAGGTGAAAAGAGCTGATAACCACAGACTAGAGCCGTAATGTGAGGAAAGACAGCACCAAATTAACATCCCATTATGGAAAAGGATCATTAAACAAAGGCAAAACAAACAAACAAAACCACATCTCTCATCAAGCCCTTGATAAAACTCATGGTGACAAGTGACAGAAAAGCTCTCCACAGAAAAACACACAGATTACTGCTGAGAATTCCTTTATGGAACTGACTTTATTTTCTTAATATTCTTTATTTTCTTTCTTCTTTCTACAAGACACATAAGTAAAAACGTAAAAAACTGAACACAACTTTTAAAACACAGAAAGGTATTCTGTCACACACCACAGGGAAGATCAGTCCATTTAAGAACCGCAAGAGAATGAGTACTTCTTGATTGACTGTTTCTTACCAGGGTTTAGTGGACGTGCTTTACCAATCCAAAAGCTATCCCCAGGCTGGAAAGCAATGACAAAAAGCAAAGAAGCACAGTTTGGCTTACTTCACAATACTTGAAAATTAAAATGCTTCCCACCGTTCTGGTTTTTTTTTTTTTTTGTCAAGACACCATTCACACCTTCTTTTGACTTGTGGCTGTAGCTCATCTTTTCTTTTTCCAAAGACTGCTCTGTAAGTATTCTAAGGCTCAAATTGCTGGCAGGAAATTGTTTAGCTTGTTCATGACAAAACAGAAACAAAATAGAAAAGCTGTAGCAGAGAAGTGATTTCTTTGCAAAAAATACTTCCTCATTAAGACCACCATATAACCCTTTTTCACAACTACAGACCAAGGTGTCCGAAGCAAAGTGATGACTAAACAATAGGAGAGTATTCGGTAAGCATGAAATAAAAGCAAACAGGAAATTTTAAAAGAAAGTCATACCAAAAAAATCCTGTTTTTTATACAGAAAGTCTGCAAAGTCCTTCAACTCTGAAAAAGAGACATTCTAATATCCTAATTCTTTAGTGAAGCAACCACATTAGTTCTTTTTACTAACTATACACACTCTCTTCCGTCTCATGCGTTATTTGTTTTTTAAAGTCTCAATCATACAACTGTGCCTTCTCAGAAAACCACTGAACTTATTGAATCAACTTCTGTCTATTACTTGGGTAAATCAAGAGGAGTTTCTTTATAGCATCAGTCACTGCAAGACCTCCTTTGTGAAGCTACTCAGCTCCCCTCCCCCTCTTTGTCCTAAGAGAGCGATCATACACTCTTTATTTTGCAAAAAGACATGACAGACACAGTATCTCCTCATACCAATAACATCTCTAACTACTTTGAAGATTCATCCATTTTTCTTCCTTTTTCCTCCACCTTAATCAAATAATTAGCTGCCCTACAGATATGAGGAGAGGGAAGACACATACATAGACAATCGTTGGAATGGTGGGAGTTCATTCTGTGATGGAGGGGGATATTTTATCCCTTATATGAAAGGATACCACATGCTTAAAACAAAAATGTTGTAGCAATCCATGATCATAGCAGAACTTCTACAGATAGGAGACAACTGATATTTCTGGGATGTAATGACTCCTTCGGGATTGTTTTCCTTCAGATCAAGTAACATGGGGCACCACCGACAGTAAGCCAATTTGCAAACAATAGCCGAAATTATCATTTGTACAGAATTGTTTGGCACAGACATCTACAATTAGATGCAGGATTTCCTTTTAAATTCCAAAGGGACTTCCACATCCCTGTCTTCCTTTACTATGGTTGAACATGAGGAACAAACAAGGTGTTCCTACTTCCCGAAAGAGGAAGAGAAGATGAGAAAAAACCATAAGGTGCCAGTAAAGACAGAAAGAAAAGCTGATTTTCTCAGAGTTGATCATCCCCACGTAGACTGAAAATAACCTTCAAGGGTCAACTATTAAGCTAAAAAGGAGGCCCCCTATTCCCAAATAGGAAAGAAGGCGTTTATTTTCATGACATAATTTAATCATAAAACTTAACACACACTCCTTCCGAAAAATGAAGTCCTGTGGTAAGAAAGTTGTTGCTATTGTGTCTTATTTTGACAGACACATATCAGACAAATAAAACACAACAAAATTGGGACGTGGGTAGCTTTAAAAACACAGGCTTGCTTAATTTTTAATTTTAGTTTTTATCCTTGTGTTATATAATAAAGCCAGAAGAAGAATGGCAAACGTTGCCTCCAGTCTTTCTCCTCCTTCCCCACTAGGTGTCTTCCAATTTTTCACTTTTTCAGGGTACATTCGGACTATACCCAGTAAGGAAGTCTTTGCTTACAACTACTTCTCAGAACTGTATCTTATCATTCAAAAAGAAACACAAGGGGGAGACCTGTGTGAAATGTAACTCTTTGAGTAACAACAGAATTTGCAGTTCTGCAACTGCAAGAACGATCAAAGCATCCACGCCATGTAGTACTTCCCTTCCATGGGGGAGTCAAAGTGGTTTTCACTCTTCATAATCAGTTTTCCTGCACAACTGGCTAAGTAGTGCAGATGTATAAAGGAATGACCTTGTTATATTTGTTTTCTGCTGTTCCGAAGATCTGTTGCTATGCTAGCTACAGATCCGTAGATGGCAGCATTGATGCAATAATTAATCTTCACCACAGCAGAGGTCAAAATCCATTTCACAAAACTGCTTCTTATTGGAGGCTAAGCCCCATTTTCAAATGTCGGAGATCTTAGCACCAGGCAGTATAAGCATCAGGCCAGGAACTGTCTGGCAGTAAAGAGAAGCCGGATCCAGCATCAATACTAAAAGATACTACACCAAGCACCCACCCAGTACCTGTTACACTTTAGACCCCACCATCTTGGAAATAAACTACATCATCTACACAGTAATGAGCACTGTGAGCCATGGGCTGCTGGTATATTTCTTATGGTTACCTCCATATGCTGTCAAATTGGAAAGAAGAAGGAATACAGAGATGTCCCACATCCCTCTACCTTTATGGGCCTTCCTTCCTCCACTGCACCTTATTCAAAACAAGCTGTGCACTCCCTCCCTTTCTGCAGTTTGGGAAAGTGCTATGAATTCGGTGGCGCACATCACCACACAGCACAGAGCTCAGTTACAAGCAAACTAAAGCAATGTCCCAGATGTTCTATGACAAAAATAAAAATGCACTGACAGCCAGTATGATTTGGAGGCAAAGGATGAAAGTGTCAGAGAATGCTAGCTACACAAGTCCCAGTTCAGCTTCACTGGCTCATTGTCTCTTAAAGCCATCTTTACCAGGACAGTGTCTACATAAGGAAACTTGCTGCTTAAATTATTGAAATTTGGATCTATGTCCTGCCTTATTCTGCTAGGCTTCTTGTCAAGATAAAGTTCAGGAGTTTCAGCCCCTTCCCTTTGTCCATGTGTGTAAAATATATATATATATATATATATGTAGTTAAATAGCTTGTCAGAAAGTATAGAGTTCTGTGACAGGACCCAGCACTGTACCTACTCAGGATATGATGAAAAAGGTGTTAAGGTCCTTTATTTCTTGCCTTTCCAAGCCTAAAGGATAAGTCCATTTCAACGAGCAGAAAAGAATGACACACTGATAATCAACCTTCATGGAGCAGGTGGGTAGTAAGCCTCCTTTGGAATTTTTCACATATCAGAGAGAGCACACAGGGATATGACAGAATGCCACATCTGTATGTCAGGTGCACAGTGACTTCTCTGAAATCATCTGCTCGCAGCCAGCTCTGCTGTCTTCCTTTGCCAGCTCAAAGCATCAGCTGGCCTTGTCCCACACTCGACTTCTCCTCCCCTCCAAGGACAATGCTGAGCCTACACACCAAGCAATCCTGCCCTGCAGAGATCCTAACTAACCAGATTTACTGCTATGTGGCAGGAATTGAGCTGTTTTGTCCCAGTCTGAATTATGCCAGCCCCTTTACCATCTTGAATGCTCCCTCTCATGTCAGTTCAACTCTACCCACAGCACATCAAGCTTCACAACCTTGACACATTATTGTGTTTGTTAACCTGTGCCAGAGACAGGTGGCATGGGCAGAACGTTAGAATGTCACTTCATCAAAGAAGCTACCTGCCAGGCCTGGGCACCACGCACAGGAATGCAACACACAGCAAGGTGCCCTTGAATTTAAAGGACACTGTTTATTCTAATTCAAATACTTGCACTGCTCACTCTCTCTTCAGGTACTTTTGATTAAACGCTTCACTGGTGAGCTAAAGCATACGTAGCAATTTTTAATTATTTAATTGCCAATTACATATACTCAGGCTAGTAACTGAGCAGAGGTTGTCCAAGCTCCTGAGCTCTGAGGAGTCAAAATAATTTTCCCTACTTCTGCACTAGACTTCATCAAAAGAATCTGAGTATAAGCAGCTCCCAGTAAAGACACTTCTCTTGAAACATTAACTCTATCCCTGGGAGGCATATCAAGTTTCAGAACAGTACTCCTACACACCTGGAACTTTTAAGAGCAGTTTAATAGTAAAAATATCACATATCACATACTTAGTATGGAAAAAGTATTTGAAAAAGCTCTCCTAGACATTTCCAAACTGGAGCAACTAACTCATTGCATAGCTCCTGACAATGCATACAGATTTAAAAAAGAAATTAAAAAAGCCAAGTATTCATGCAGGTTTTAAACAACTAGGAAATATTAGCATGAGTAATCTGTACTTTTTGGGAAAAAAAGCTGCTTCCCAACACAACAGAACACAGGTGGAAAGCAGAACACAGACACAGCATTTTAAGAAACCTGCCAAAGGCCATGTGGGTTCATCAACAAGCATGGAACTGTGTTGGTATTTGCCATGAGTTAATATTAGACTACATACACTCTGAGATTGCTGCTGTGTAACAAACCACTGTCTCTAGTTCACTACCCCACTCTCAGACACCTTAGAGATGCATCTTTCATTTCAATTAATTTTTTAAGTATTGCTTCTTTCAAAGGCTGATGCTGCTGAACAGATGAACTATGCCAGAGGCACTGTGTATTTTTAGGGTATTTAGTGACACAGGGTGTGTGTCCTGGCTGTACAAGAGAAGGAGGCAGGGGGGACAAACCAGGAAAAACATGGAATGTCAATGTCATTACTGATTTTTTTTTTAAAAGGAAAAAAATCAGGAACTCCTTCCACAAACCATACATGGAATTCTAGCAAAACACAGAAGAGAAGGCAAAATGTGCCAGTAATTAGGACGTGTCAGGTACAGCTAACCAGGCTGCAGTCCTCTTAAGCTGCTGTTTCCCATTCCTTCAGCTCTGCTGCACAGAGCATTTATACTCACTTACTGATTGAGGAGTGGCAGAGAAGAGACACCTATGCTGTGATACAGCCTCAGAGTAACATGCATATGGCAAAAATGGAAACAATTGCATTAAGTTTATGCATTCAGTGCCATGACAACTTTTAACCAGTAGTCTATTCTTAAACCTTCGCTATGGTACAACACAATATGGGAATAAAAAATGAAACACAATTTCACCAAGGCTAAGAACAGTAACCCAAACTGCTTGTGAACTCACCCACAACAGCAAGCTGGTAAGTTAACAAACTGACATATGGGAGAGTTGCTTCCTGCACCACTGGTGCACTGGCTGTGCAAGAAGCTCCAGTGCTTTCTTTTCAGTAGGTCCAAATGATGGCAAGTTCGGAAGGAGAAGGAGAACACAAGCTCAAGCCTACCCCTATCAAACTGAAGTGGAGGGTGATCCTTCTGCCCCTCTGCATGCAGAACTTCTCTGTATCAGCTGGACAAAGCTTACATTACACAGTAAGTGGACAGGCAAAACATACTTTTCTGTACCATGACTAAGCCACTGAAAGAGAAAGACCCAGAAGTACATTACTCTTACAAAAGCAACAGCATGAAGACAACCCCTTCACTGCTGCACTTACACATTGTTGCAAGTGATCAAGCTCATTTCTTCAAAGGCTTACTGCCAGTTAGTGCAGGCACCATCATAGACCACATGTGCACTCTGCCTTACCTTCAGACATGAAGTACTTTGGCTTAGCTTTTAACTACTCAAAACCACCTTTAATCCAACATAATGCAACAAAAACGATCTTCTTTACTCCCCGAATTTCAGAACAACAAAAAAAGACCCTGGAGGGAACTAAGCATTTATTTCAGTAAAAGCTGGAGTGGTGGAAGTACTCACCCATCTGAGGGAAACCAATGCAAGGCACTCCTCTCTAGCTGATAAAACAGTACAGAAGGAGAAGAAACCAAAAATAGAGCCAGGTGCTTCCTACAACAGAAACCAAAGCGCCAGGGGAACGTGGCACAGCAGAGCAGCCCACTGCCTCTCACAAACCACAGCTGGTGCAACTTTTCACTGGGGTGTTCACGTCCGAATGTTTATCACCCTGCAGCTGCAGCCAGCCTGAGCACCTAGATGAGAATGAGCACGTGCTCGCTCGTAGTTCAAACATCTCTTTTTCAGCACACCGCTGCCAGACAGAGCTGCCCCTCCATGCTCAGGGGGAAGGCCTTCCAGCCTGTCAGCAGCCGAGTGGCTTGGCTGCCTCTTCACCAGGCAGGCTGTGAAAAGCCTGAGCAAAAGCAGAACACAGACCGACATGTATATGCTACGGCAAACCAGCTGGATGGCTAACGTGCCCACAAACTCAGCTGGGCTGCTGTTATCCACTTGCGTAAACTGCTAAGTTGACTTGATTCCAGCTGCCCCCACAAGGCATGACGTCCCCTGCAGGGTCACGATGTCAGCCACCCTCTTCAGACACGATGAGACACAGCTATGAAATGTCACCCTTCCAACCCTCCCCCAAGAAGACAGCAAGCCAAGAGGCAGTTCATTGCATACAGCTTTTCCAATCTCAGCCTCAGCATCCACCTAGTTTCCATCCAAATTCAGAATTACTGTTGTACTCCCTCTTTAGCTATGCGGGGCACTGTCTATCCACTTGCTTGTTTCGCTACATCCATAGCGCAATTCAGGTTGGAAGGGACCTACGGACTTCTGTACATTATTTTGCTAAAAATGAAGTACTCTTGCCTGGGAGAGTTCAAAAGCCTAGTTATTCTCTTCCAGGAGCCACACATGCTCTTTTTTTAAACCTTTTAAAAATACATATGTCACTGAATTTCAATCAGCTGTCGCTAAACTTTAAAACAGTACAAGTGACTCATCCGGCTGGAGCATGCTACAGAGTTGTTTTGCTAATGATAAAGCCACTGAAGAGTTTTCAACACTGGTTAGTCCTTTTAAGATACTCCTTAATCCTAAAATATTAAGCACTTTTAAATAGATTTATATTTCTGTAGGATGGTCTGGGTAGGATTTGCAACTCATTGCATTTAAGAGGTCTTTGGAATGATCACAAAAATTAAGTTTGGTATTAGTTCACATAAACAGGAAAGATGAAATATTTAAAGATACTATTAATCTACACACTGAAAACCATACCCAGACCCCTCCCTGTGATTAC
Source organism: Pelecanus crispus (assembly GCF_030463565.1). Classification (NCBI taxonomy): domain Eukaryota; kingdom Metazoa; phylum Chordata; class Aves; order Pelecaniformes; family Pelecanidae; genus Pelecanus; species Pelecanus crispus. The sequence continues at coordinate 166,773,880 of NC_134643.1, forward strand.
TTCACCCATCACACTGACCTATGCAAATACCTATGTACTACCACAAACCCATTCAGCTAAGATAAATTACATGACTGCAGCAGAGAGGGTATTTTTCATTGTTATCTTTAGCACTAAGTCAGAATCACCCACCTACATTACTTTTACAGTCAGTGAAGAAAGGTGTCTCCAGAAACAAACCTGATTCTGGCTACATCTGAACTGCAGGACTTTTGCTTCTGGCACCACATGCACATCCTGGCAAATTCTTGACTGCATGCCAGGAGGAGATTGAAATATTACTGTTCCCTTCCTCAACACACATCTCTTTTTGCTTCATTTGGGGAGAAAAAGCAGAGGCCACGAGGTAACAAACTCTCTGTAGTGTCCTTCACTATGTCCCAAAGACTGACAGTCAGAAACCTGGAGCTAGCGAATGCTCTACAGAGAATTTGGAATGAACTCCTTCTCTGAATGGCTCTTTCAAAGGTTGGATCTTTTTTCAAGTTGACAAAGAAAAAACCATAGGAAATGAGTCTTCTTCACCTATTAGCCTTGGTGAATACTCTCATCCCACCAAAGATGTCTGTTGCAGCAACATGGTTCAGAGATTTTAGTCCATTTTAATAAAGGCTAAAACCTCTCTTCATACAGCATCTTTCTGCAAAGTTCTTAAATAGGCATGTTATTATTTTAGACAGCAAATAAAATACAGAAACATTGCTGTTGTGTTAGTAAAATATGGTAAGTACAGGCATAAAGGAAGTTGTGTATTCAAGTGAATCAAACTTCTCATTTCAAATGTTGCAAGTTTCTGCCACTTTCAGACTGACTACTATCCAAGGCAATATAGATAAAATGGGGATTTCCACAAAAAGCAGACTACACTCTACAGAAAATACATTGTGCTTATTAGAAACTTTTGCATAACCAAGTTGCATATTCTTGCAGATACCTTTGCATGTAAACTTCAACCAAAAATATGCTCTCATTATACCACAAGGATTTAAAAATGTATTTGAAAAAGATACATAGTACAACAGCCCAGTTTGACCACACTGGAAATAGTATAAAAGCTTGCCTGTTCAAAGGTACTAGAAATATCAGTTCACAGACACCGCACGAATGTGAAATATTAGCAAGATACTTTTAAGTATGACCAATAAAACGTCAGAACGAGCTAGATTGCGTTGTCGTTTCCTGCCTGTGAAGAGGAGCTATTTTAGCTAAGTGAAGCTGAGCAGAGAAGAGGAAGTCTAAAGCTTCTACAGATTTGGGGCTATGAAAAGAGCATCTCGGAAGAAACCTTGTAGTGCACAAAAGGTGAGTAACAATCCATTATGCTATGCCAACAAAGTAACTTGGATGTTTATGGACGTTGCTACGATAGACTTCTTTCTTCAGAAGCTGAACATGGGCATTTATTCTAGAACTAATGAAAAGTAATTTAATTTCTGAATGCACTTTCAAAGTACCAGCAGCATTCTATAAATAGCATTCAAAGCAAAACGACTGCATTTGTAAAAGTATAGTACCGTAAATACCGTTGTTCAGGATTTTGACAATAAATTTAAAAATATGCAATAACTAAAAGTATTGGTAAGTATGATATCACTAAAGGAAAAATGTTTGTTTTCATTAAACTAAAACCAGGAGAAGATCTTGTTGCTTGGTCTCTCTGTGCTTCAATGAAAGCCATGTCCTCCTCAGGGAAGTGTGAGCAAATGTAAGGGACAGGCAAAGAAAAAAAAGGAATTGGGTAGAGAGATAGACACACACAATCCTTTAAATGGAGTCACTGTTGCCTAACTCATAGTAAAAATCTGGAGGAAAAGATTTAATTCTGGTTTTGTTCTGCAAGTTTGTTCTACACAGCACTTAGATGGGCTTCAGAATTCACACTAGACATTCAGGACCTTAGCTAGCATTAAAAAAATTAAAACAGACTGATAAAACATACTGACCAACATCAGAGTAATCATTCAGAATTAATACAGACAGACATCTGGAAACCAGTGACTCCAGGGGCTCTTCAGCAAGCGCTTTAATCAATACCAGTAAGTAAGTGTTCCCATTATGAAAAATGGCAGCTAGGGCAAAACCATCCACCCAGAGGCACCCAAAGATCTACTTGGGCTGACCTGGGAGATATCAGCCTGAACTCCATGCAGAAATATACTGATGAAAAAGCAGAACATCTGCATTTGTGTATAAATGCAGATAGGTAACTACACACTTTTAAACAACCTTGTTATTTCTTACCTCCATAAATGTTAAATTTTAGATTCTTAAAAATTAAATGTAGGAGAAATACCTAATTATAACACTGACATGCATTTAAACCCACAAAGGTTGGAAACAGTGTCTTCAACAACTAAACAAAAAAAAAACCAAACCCTTTTTGTTACAGTAGGTCCATTCTTTGATATATCTCAAAACTAACACAAACTTGAAATAACCAGCAAACAAGGTGTAGAACCACAGGTTTTCCTGATAGAAGCTCACACCAGATTCAGCTTCTCCTCTTCCCATCAACACCAGCCTGCTGGTTATTTGAGAAACAGGACCTGACCAGAAACAATTACAGTCACTGCAAGTCCAAAGGAGAGAAGAGCAAAACCAAAACCAAAATCCATGCCGTTTCTTAACGTTCATCTACAAAAAGTGAATTGTTCTATCCTATACATTACAAACTCAATTCACCTGCTAAATCAGTCAGGATCTTGAGATAGGTAGTCATGCACTATGTCATACACAACCACTAGCAAGAAAGAAAAAAACCACTTAAAATGTGCGAGGGGCAGGGGATATGTTAAGCAATATTTGGACAATTTTATGCAATGGTAATGAAAGTGGGACAGTATGCCAGATAATATTTCAACTGTGCTACAAGCATATGGTACAAAAGTTTTCTTTTAAGCATGTCACCTACCTTTCACTAAGGTCTGCTATCACTCTTTTTTTTTTCTTTTTACTGTTCTTCTCACAATGAGGTATTTTAGAGACGTTCATACAGATGCCCTCCAAACCTCTTCTTTGTCAGTGTTATAAGTGTTATATGCATATCTTTTCCCATACAAAACAAATTCTGTTACATGTTCTAATGACCTCATCTGAGCAGAAAACACAGCTTTTTGTTTTGTACAGAAAAAAAAAAAATCTTTGAGAGAAAAGTTTAGGGCTAGACATTTGTATGCATTTTTTTTTATATCTATAAACTGGAGAACTGTAAGAAAATCAGAAGTCCAAACTTCATATTTCAAGGTAGAAACTAACCTGAAGAAAGATTTAATCGGTCATACTTAAGTTAGTTACTCCATGGATACTCTTCTCAAAAGCAGCTGATATTTGCCAGTGTTGAACCAGGGTTCTAGATTAATAAACACTGGTTCAATCCACTGTGTATTCCTATACCACTGAAAATAGTACCTGGTAACATTACAGTGAAAGCATAAAACAGTATGAGCAGTAACAATAAACTTTTTTTTAATGCGTCTTCCACTTCTGGAGATAAAACACACAGGAACTATGTCTTGAGAATAGTTTTGGTGCCTGATACTGAAGTAGTTATTTGGCTTCCTGTCATAAGTGGGAAGATCAGACAAACAACTAACTCTTTCCTCCTCTTCCTCTTCACAAAGCTGCCACAGCGTTGGGTAAAAGGCCAAACAAGAGGAACCCTCTCATGCAAAGTCATGAAACTGTGACCACAGCAAGAGCCAGGAGTGTGGGAGTGTGGGTTAACCAAAGCGCCCATGCAAACAGGTAAGGTCTACCACCCTCAGATAGCTCCCAAGTAAACCAGGGGATAACCTCTATCAGCTCTCATCACCTGAGTCTGCGTAATGACATTTCAGATGTCCAACTCCTATGACCAAGAAGCTGGGAGAAGCTCTGGAACATAACCGTGCTCTGAAACAGCTAGCTACCAGCCAGCAACTTTTCCCCCCCAAAATACCATTCACACAGGCCCCAGTCGGAGACTGTGCTGCTTCCCATCTTTTTACTTTCTTTAAATAGGAAGTCTATCAACCTATTCACCTCATTCATATATCAGGTGGTTGGTTCTGACACCCTGAGATTAAATAGTGTCTTAAAAGCTACATAGCTATTAAGATAGCTTTTTAATGTCTTTTATGAGCAACAGCATGCACCTATTCTTTTGGGAGCTAAGTAGTTCCTACACAGATAAAATACAAAGTCAATACATGACTTTGCATATCCAAATGCCAATACATGCCACGTTCACTTACTTCTTTTCATAACTAGTTTTAGTCATTAATTTTTCAACAGGGACAACTTGAAGAAATATTTCCTTCAGAAAATAGCTCTCTTGCCTCAATTACAGCTGTTTCAATCTAATTATCAGCTACTGAAGCACACTCCAAATAGGTGGTCAATCTTGACTTTGATTCCTTATATAAGAAACTCTTTAGTAATTAAAAATATTGAATTAAAACTAGCTTATAAATACTATTTGTCACAAATCTGACAGTACAAGTACTTCCTTCAGAGCACAATAATGTATTTGTAGTCAGGAAAAAGCAACAAAGCTAGCACATTTTTACAGCTGAACAACACAATCTCATCACTAAACACCATCCTACAACAATCACCTTGATTGTTTTTAAATAAAGTTTTTATTTTTCAAAATAACTTTTCATACTTTATCTATCTTTTAGGGTATTTATGGAGTGCAACAACTATTCCTAAATTCAATTAAAATATGATGCCTGGAAATCACCACCCTGAAGAATACAGGATTGCATCACTGGTCTTCTACTGTTTTGTATTCACAGTGGGATTGTTGGTGAATGCCACTGCATTATGGGTCTTCAGCTGCACTACCAAGAAGAGAACAACTATAACCGTATATATGATGAATGTGGCATTACTTGACATAATTTTTATATTTTCCTTGCCTTTTCGGATAATCTACCACGGAAAAGAAATGTGGCCTTTCGGAGATACATTCTGCCGGATTATCAGTGCTTTCACTATATTTTATCCAGCCATTGCTCTCTGGTTGCTCACTTTTATAAGCGTAGACAGATTTATGGCTATTGTCCAGCCCAAACATGTCAAAGAACTAAAAAATACAAAAAAAGCTGTGCTGGCTTGCACTGGAATCTGGGTAATGACCCTCGCAACAACGTCCCCACTGCTGTTTTTACAATCTGATCCAGACAAAGCCTCAAATTTCACCACCTGCATGAAAATGCTTGATATCATCCATTTAAAGGAAATAAATACATTGAACTTTTCTCGCTTGATTTTTTTCTTTTTGATTCCCTTGTTTATCATGATGGGGTGTTACTTAGTCATTATTTACAATTTTATCCACGGCAAGACTTCCAAACTGAAGCCTAAGGCCAAGGAGAGATCCATAAGAATTATAGTTACTCTGATTGCTCAAGTACTCATCTGCTTTGTACCCTTCCACATTTGCTTTGCCTTCCTGATGTTGCAAGATAAAGGTACAACTTACAACCCCTGGGCAGCCTTTACCACCTTTCTCATGAATCTCAGTACATGCTTGGACGTTATACTGTACTATATTGTTTCTAAACAATTTCAGGCGAGAGTCATCAGTGTAATCCTTTATCGTAATTACCTTCGAAGCGTGCGCAGGAAAAGTTTTCGAACTGGAAGTGTGAGATCACTCAGTAATATGAACAGTGAAATGATATAAAAAGAGAAGAAAATGTCAGGGGACTTATAATGTAAACAAGTGATTCTTTTTCCAAGTTCTAGCATTTTGACCGCACTGAAGAATGTTCTATAGCCAGAAGTAACAGACATATTTGTTGCACTGTAAATATGAGAGAAGCAGAATAATAGTCGCACCTCTTCATATTTGCTCAACAGCTTTTGTAAATCTGAAATTAACTAAAACCTAGTATCGGTGTTAAACTTTCCAATGCTTTTGTCATCTCAAAAGATTGTGAATATTGTCAGACATGAAAAAGTGACTATTAGTATAATAAAGCAGACAACACTGAAAAATTATGACGTAACGTATATATTGATTTTTTGTATCTGCACAACCAAATGCTCCTGAAACTACTGTATATCCCACACTTCTAAAATCAGCTTCATTCTCTCAAGATCAATGTCAGCATGACTTAAAGAGAAAGTATATGTAGGATAACATTTATATTTCATTCAACTAAAAACTTCTTTGATGCAGATTTCTTTGTAACTGACAACATTCTGCAGTCATAGATAAAGATACCATCAAAAGGTATAATAGTCAAACTGTTCAAAAGTTCCCTGTGTGTAAGATGTGCACATTTATTACACCTTACTCTTGCACAAAGCACCTTTATACACAGATGAAAATACTGGATTTGTCCAAGCACACTAGCAGCCTATGCCCCAACAACAACCTTCAAGGTAGCAAACATGATGAGCAACTGCAGCACTACTCAAGCTTTCAACTCCTTTTGAATCCTCACACGCTACAAAAAAGTATCTTTATAACATCAAACACATGCTTTTTCTTACCGATTAAATCAGCCTTTAGCTACTTTCAAGAGACACACTAAAAAAGTAGAAATATAAAAAGCCTAATATGGTGTTTAGTATTAAAAATCTCACTCCAAGAACATTTATTATTACCTCAGAATGTGCGACACATGGAAACTCAAGTCTGTATGAGGCTGATCTCACCTGTCATAAGCTTAACCACAAAGGCTCTGCAAGCTCTACAGTTCCAGTTAATATGTACATTACTTACTAAGTGCAGAAATCTCAAATATAGGTTATGCAAAACTGAACCACTAAATACCTTAAGGCTTTAAGAACTGCAGATGCAAGCACTAAATGGAATAACATGCTCTAGCACTCAATTTTTGAAACACAAGCATACAAAATACCAGTATGAAATGCATATAACTGCATACGCATTTAAAAGTGAACACAAAGGTATGAATTACAGTTGTGCTGTCTTTGTGATTTAAGAACGAAATCAGCACCAACCTGATTTCAGTTTTCAGATTTACCGAATTGAACAAAGCCAAATACAGCAATAACTTGTGCACTGCAAGCTGTGTTTCAATCATGCTGACAGTGGAAATGGAACTAACAGAATGGAAAGTAATCATTATATGGATAAATTATAAGTTTATTAACCACAGATCACAACTAGGAAATGAATGTTTGAAGATATAATAGTTGTGCCAAGAACTACACTGTAGTTCAAAAGAGAATTAAATCTAATTTGAAGGGTTACATGAAGAAAGTTTTTTTAAAATTAAAATCTGCACAAAATAATCCCTTGAAACTGTATCTAAAATAACCAACCCATTAGGAGCTACTTACAAACCAGAAGGCAAGCTGTTGATGGTGATGCCAAATATATACTGAGCGATTTCTACAAGGAGAAGATCAAACAAAGCTGAGAGCATCCAAGCACCCAGTAAAAAGGACTGGAAAGAAAAAGTTTAAAAATCAGGTTTAAATGTATGTCTAAATAAAAGAAAAAACAAGAAAACCATTATACTAGTTCAATTAAGACAAATAAAATCTTTAGCACAACATAATTCCAGATCTACATGTCTAGATACTGAAGAAGGAAGAGTTAGATTTGTTACCAAAATTAAATTCTATGGGTCTGATAACTTTCAACTTATACAGCTGCAAACTTTAATTAGAATAATCCACTGACTGCAAGATATTATCAATATAAATTTAGATTTATGGAAACAAAATTCTCTTTAAAACCCTTTAACATATATTTCTATACAAAATGTTAGTAATAAAACTGCAATACTAATCCAAAAATACAAGATTCTAAACAGTGTAGAAAACTGTTTCTGTTAAAAAAAAAAATGTAACTGGAACTTACTGAAAATTTTCTGCTGCCATATCTTCTTTCAAAAATTCTGAAGTTGTAAATGAGCAGACTGCTGCAGAATGTGTCTTTCAAATCAAGACATATTGTTCTCCCGCATACAAGTCTCCAAAGCTAGAAGGTTAAAGATCATCATGTTAAGCCTCTCTTCCTTCAAGGAAATTCTTTACAGAATTTGTGCTCAGAGTGAATATAATACCGAAGTCAGGTAACAGAAATGAAGTACATTCAAGGAGGGAAATAAAGAGACTAGAATGTTACGGAGGGTTTCAAGGAAGAGGTCTACCTGTTAAAATAAATCTACAATTGAAATGAAGTCAAATACATTTTTATGTCCCTAGTTCACATTTTCAAATAAAAATGGAAATCACAACCCTAGTAAATTGTAGAATTACAGGGGAAAAAAAAAAATTGAAGTGACCTCCAGATACCAACTAGTCCAGTGCACTGCTCTAAGCAGGTCTAATCAGATCAGCTTGCTCGGGGCCATCTGAAGTCAAGTCTTGAACACCTCCAAGGATGGGCAACTTCTCTGGGCAACCTGTGCTGGTGTTTGGCCACCCCCATGGTTTAAAAAACTAAATCAAATCCTTACATCTAGGCAGAACTTCCCATGTTCCACCTTGTGTCCACTACTTCTTGCACTACCTCAGTGCACCTCCAAGCAGAGCCCGGCTCCAGCTTCTGATCAGGTACTTGTAGACAGCAATAAGGTGTCTCCTCTTTGCCTTCTCTTCTTGAGGCTGGGCAGACCCTCTGTATGTCACATGCTCCAACCCTCTGACTGCCTTGGTGGACCTGTTCCAGTGTGTTCATATCTTTCTTGTAATAAGGATCCCAGAACTGGGCACTTGTGAGACCACATCTAGAGCACGAGAGGACACTACAGTGTCAACTAGAAGAGTAGGGTCACTTGCCTCGACCTACTGGCCACACTCTCACTAATACAGTCCAGGAGATGGCTGGCTTTCTTGGCTGCAAGAGCGCACTGTTAACTTCTGTTGTCCACCAAGATCCACAGGTCCTTCACTGCAGAGATGCTTCCCAAACACTTGCCCCCTTCAGGTCTGCACTGTTGCAGCCTGGGGTTATTCTATCCCATAAGGAGGACTTTCAACTTCCCAAAGTTCCCATCAGCCTGTTTCTTGGGCTTGCCAAGGCCTCTCTGAATAGCAGCGCCTTCCAACATATTGACCATTCCCAACAATTTCAGATCATCCACAAACATGCTTAGAGTGCACTCCATCCCACCATCCAGGTCACTAAAGAAGACATTAAATAGCACTGGTCCCAGTACTGATCCCTCAGGGGCCCTCTCCTAATTAATACCTGCCAGGTGGACTTTGCACCAATGACCGTAACTCTGTTAAGACTCCAGCCAATTTTCTGCCCATCTTCTTGTCCAGTTATTCAGTACATACTTCACCAATCCGGCTTCAAGGATACAATGGCAGACTGGGTTCAAGGCCCTGCTAAAGTCAAGGTATGCAAAATCCACTGACTCCCCCTTGCCCACAGTACCACTTGCCTCATGGAAGAAAGCAACCAGTTAGTCAGGCATGCTTTCATTGAATCACAGAATGGTTGAGGTAGGAAGGGACCTCTGGAGATCATCTAGTCCGACATCTTCACTCAAAACAAAGTCAACTAGAGCAGGATGTTAAATGACCATGTCCAGCCTGGTTTTCAAAATCTTGAAGCATGGAGACTACACAACTTCTCTGGGGAACCTGTTCCTCTGTTTGATCAGTCTTACAGTAAAAAAGCTTTTTCTTTAAATGGAATTTATTCAATTGCAATTCGTATTTCAATTCGTGCCCAATGCCTTGTTCTTTCACTGGGCCTGGCTCCCTCTTCTTTGCTCCCTTCCATCAGGTACTTACACACACTGCTAAGACCCACCCTGAGTCTTCTCTTGTCCAGGCTGAACAATCCCAGCTCTCTCAGCCTCTCCTCGTATGCCAAATGCTCCAGCCCCTGACCATACTGGTGGCCCTCCACTGGACTCTCTGCAGTATGTCAAGGTCTATCTTGTACTCAGGAGCCCAGCACAAGGGACAGCACTCCAGATGTGGTCTCACCGGGCCTGAGTAGAGAGGAAGGATTGCCCTACCAGGCCTCCTTCTGAGGCTCTTCTTAATGAAGCCCTGAATGCTGTTGGCCTTTTTAGCTACAATGCTGCATTGCTGGCTCATGCTCAACTTGGTCACCACTAGGACCCCCAGGTCCTTTTCTGTAAAGCTGATTTCCAGCTGGTCAGCCCCAAGCTTGTACAGGTGCATAGGGTTACTCCTCTCCAAGGGAAAGACTTTGTATTTGCCCTTGCTGAACTTCATGAGGTTCCTGTTGACACTTTTCTCCCCTCTGAATAGCAGCAGAACTAACTGGTGTATCAACTACTCATCCAAATTTTACATCATCCTCAGGCTTGTTGAGAGCACACCCTCCTGCTGTCCACGTTATGAATGAAGACACTAAACAATATTGGCCCCATATTCATCCCTAGTGTACACCACTAACGACAAGCCTCCAGCTTGACTTTGTGCCACTGATCACAACCCTGTGAGCCTGTCAGTTCAACCAGATTTCAATCCACATCACTGCTCACTTATCTAATCTGTACTTCATCAGTTTGAGGATGTTATGGGAGACAGCGTAAAAAGCTATACTAAGGTCAAAATAAACAACATCCATTTCTCTCCCCCCACCCACCAAGACAGTCATCTACCTCATCACAGAAGGCTATCAGGTTAGTCAAACAAAATTTCCATTTCATAAATCTGTGCTGACTACCCCCAGTCACTTTATTGTTCTTTGTGTGCCTGAAGATGATTTCTAGAACTTGTTTCATCACCTTCCCAGAGATCCAGGTGATGTTGACTGGCCTGTAGTTCCCCAATCTCATTTCTTTCCTTTCCTGAAGATAGGAATGACATCTGCTTTCTTCTTTTTGCTTTCTTTTTTCTTCTTTTTGCTTTCTTCTGCTTTCTTGAAATCGATAGCCCAGCTTAAGTGCATCTACACCAATGCACGTAGCATGGGCAACAAACAGGAGGAGCTGGAGGCCCTTGTGCAGCAGGATGGCTATGACATAGTCGCCATCACGGAAACGTGGTGGGACGACTCTCATGACTGGAGTGCTGCACTGGAGGGCTATAAGCTCTTCAGAAGGGATAGGCACAGAAGGAAAGGCGGTGGGGTGGCTCTGTATGTTAGGGAGTGTTTCAACTGCATAGAGCTTGACAGTGGTGATGACAAGGTGGAATGCTTATGGGTAAGGATGAGGGGGAAGGCCAGAAAGGCGGATGTCCTGTTGGGAGTCTGCTATAGACCACCCAACCAGGATGTAGAGGTAGATGAGGTATTCTATAAACGGCTGGCAGAAGTCCCACAATCGCTAGCCCTTGTTCTTGTGGGGGACTTCAACTTGCCGGACATCTGCTGGAAATACCACACAGAGAGCAGAGAGGCAACAGTCTTGGAAGTTCCTAGAGTATGTGGGGGATAACTTTCTAATGCAGCTGGTAAGCAAGCCTACCAGGGGAGGTGCCCCGCTTGACCTGCTGTTTACCAACAGAGAAGGGCTTGTGGGAAATGTCGAGGTCAGAGGCCGTCTCGGGCTTAGCGACCACGATATGATGAGTTCTCAATTTTGGGTGATGCTAAGTGGAGGGGCAGCAAAACTATTACCATGGACTTCCGGAGGGCAGACTTTGGCCTCTTCAGGACCCTGGTTGGGAAAGTCCCTTGGAAGGCGGTCCTGAAGGGCAAAGGGGTCCAGGAAGGCTGGGCCTTCTTCAAGAAGGAAGTCTTAAGGGCGCAGGAGCGGGCTGTCCCCGTGTGTCGTAAGACCAACCGGCGGGGAAATCGACCGGCCTGGCTGAATAGGGAGCTTTTGCGGGGACTCAGGGAAAAAAGGAGAGTCTACCGCCTTTGGAAGAAGGGGTGGGCAACTCAGGAGGTGTACAGGGATCTTGTTAGGTCCTGCAGGGAGGAAATTAGAAAAGCAAAAGCCCAGCTAGAACTCAATCTGGCCAATGCTGTAAAAGACAAGAAAAAATGCTTTTATAAGTACATCAGCAATAAAAGGAGAGCCAAGGAGGATCTCCATCCTTTGCTGGATGTGGGGGGGAACATTGTCACCGAGGACAAGGAAAAGGCTGAGGTACTTAACACCTTCTTTGCCTCTGTGTTTAACAGCCAGACCGGTCATCCCCAGGGTACTCAGGCCCCTGAGCTAGAGGATAGGGATGGGGACCAGAATGGAGCCCTCATAGTCCAGGAGGAAGCAGTTAATGACCTGCTATGCCACCTGGATGCTCACAAGTCTATGGGGCCAGGTGGGATCCACCCAAAAGTACTGAGGGAGCTGGCAGAGGAGCTCACCAAGCCACTCTCCATCATCTATCAGCAGTCCTGGTTAACAGGGGAGGTCCCTGATGACTGGAGGCTTGCCAACGTGACGCCCATCTACAAGAAGGGCCGGAAGGAGGACCCGGGGAACTACAGGCCTGTCAGCCTGACCTCGGTGCCGGGAAAGATTATGGAGAGGTTCATCTTGAGTGAACTCAACAGGCAAGTGCAGGTCAACCAGGGGATCAGGCCCAGCCAGCATGGGTTCACAAAAGGCAGGTCCTGCTTGACCAACCTGATCTCCTTCTATGACCTGGTGACCCGCCTGGTAGATGATGGAAAGGCTGTGGATGTCATTTACCTGGACTTTAGCAAAGCTTTTGACACCGTCTCGCATAATATCCTCCTCGGGAAGCTGGCAGCTCACGGCTTGGACGGGCATACTCTTCGATGGGTAAAGAACTGGTTGGGTGGCCGAGCCCAGAGAGTAGTGGTAAATGGTGTTAAGTCCAGTTGGCGGCCGGTCACGAGCGGTGTTCCCCAGGGCTCTGTTTTAGGGCCAGCCTTGTTCAATATCTTTATCAATGATCTGGATGAGGGGATCGAGTGTGCCCTCAGTAAGTTTGCAGACGACACCAAACTGGGTGGGAGTGTCGATCTGCTGGAGGGTAGGATGGCCCTGCAGAGGGATCTGGACAGGCTGGACCGATGGGCAGTGTCCAACTGTATGAGGTTCAACAAGGCCAAGTGCCGGGTCCTGCACTTGGGTCACAACAACCCCATGCAACGCTACAGGCTTGGGGAAGAGTGGCTGGAAAGCTGCCTGGCCAAAAAGGATCTGGGGGTGTTGGTAGACAGCCGGCTGAACATGAGCCAGCAGTGTGCCCAGGTGGCCAAGAAGGCCAACAGCATCCTGGCCTGTATCAGGAATGGTGTGGCCAGCAGGAGCAGGGAGGTGATTGTTTCCCTGTACTCGGCGCTGGTGAGGCCGCACCTGGAATACTGTGTCCAGTTTTGGGCCCCTCAATACAAGAAAGACATTGAGGTGCTGGAGCGTGTTCAGAGACGGGCAACAAGGCTGGTGAAGGTCTGGAGAACAAGTCTTACGAGGAGCGGCTGAGGGAACTGGGGTTGTTTAGCCTGGAGAAGAGGAGGCTGAGGGGAGACCTTATCGCTCTCTACCACTACCTGAAAGGAGGTAGTAGTGAGGTGGGTGTTGGTCTCTTCTCCCAAGTAGCTAGCGATAGGACGAGAGGAAATGGGCTCAAGCTGCGCCAGGGGAGGTTTAGGTTGGAAATTAGGAAAAATTTCTTTACAGAAAGGGTGGTCAAGCATTGGAAGAGGCTGCCCAGAGAGGTGGTGGAGTCCCCATCCCTGGAAGTGTTCAAAAAACAGGTAGATGTGGCACTTCGGGATATGGTTTAGTCTAGTCTACCCTTGATTGGTTTAGGTGGGCTTGGTAGTGTAGGTTAATGGTTGGACTGGATGATCTTAAAGGTCTTTTCCAACCTAGACAATTCTATGATTCTATGATTCCAGTCCTCAGGAACCTTCCTTGATGGCAACGAGCTTTCAGAGATAATCCAGAGTGGCCTCACAATGACATGAGCCAACTCCTTCAAAACTTGTGGGTGTATACCATCAGGTCCCATGAACTTGTGTATGTCCAGTTAGTTTAAATGTTCCCTACCCTGACCGTCCTTCACTGAGTTTAAGCCTTTGTTGCTCCAGACTTTCGCACTGATCTCAGGGGCCTGGGACTGCTGAAAACAAGTCTTAATGGTAAAGAATTGAGGCAGTGTAAGCACTGGACACCTCCGCCTTTTCCATTCTGTCTCCAGGTCCCCATTCCCATGCAGCAGCAGGCCCACATTTTCCTTAGTCTTCCTTTTGCTGATATTCCTGTAGAAGCCCTTCTTGTTCCCCTTCACATCCTTTGTCAGATTGAACTCTAGGTGGGCTTGTCTTTCCTAATCCATACCTGCATGCTCAGACAGTGTCTCCATATTCCTCCCAGGTCACCTGATCTGCTTCCACCTCTTGTGTGCTTCATTTTTATGTTTGGGTTTAGACAGGAGCTCCTCGTTCATCCATGCAGGCCTCTTGACACCTTTGCTTAACTTCCTGCACACTGGATGCACCACTCTGCTCTCCTAAAGTCCAGGGTTGTAATCCTGCAATTTGCCTGGTCCCCTCCTCTCAGGACCCTGAACTTCATCATCTCATGGTCACTGCAACCAAGGCTGCCCCTGATCTTCACGTGCCCAACCAGTTCTTCTTCCTTGTTTGTAAGTATGAGGTCCAGACACAACATCTCCCCTCATCAGCTCCTCAATCATCTGTGTTAGGAAGTTACTATCAATGCACTCCAGAAACCTCCTGGACTGTTTGTGCCCTGCTGTGTTGCCTTCCCAGCACATATGAGGATGGTTAAAGCCTTCCATGAGTCCCAGGGCCTGAAATCGTGAGGCTTCTTCCAAGTGTCTGAAGAAGGCCTCATCTACCTCTTCATGATCAGGTGGCCTGTAGCAAACACCACCACCAAAGCTGGCTGTGCTGATCTGCCTTCCAATCCTTACCCATAAACTCTCAACTTCCTCATGTCCTAAGACAAAGCTCTGTGCAGGCCTGCTACTCTTTCACATAAGGAGCAATTCCCCTCCTTGCCTGTCCTTCCCAAAGAGCTTGTATCTGCCTGTTGCAGCACTCCTATCACATGAGCTAACCCACCACATCTCCGTGACCCCAATGAGATCGTAGCCCTCTAATGGCATATGACCTTTAATTCTTCTTATTTGTTCCCCATGTAGCACGCACTAGTGTACAGACACTTCAGAGAGGCACCTAGTCACACTGCTTTCCCAGAAAACATATGAGAGCGTTCCACATAATGCTGTCCCGTAAGCACTTCCTTATTTATCTGCATGCACTTGAAGTAGGTCCTTTACAGTCCTGTTTTGTTGATTACAAGAGCCCTTCTCTTCACATCACCCTGTACCTTTTGCTGGTTAATCCAGTCCACTGACTCGTCACTTGACTGTGGGTTGTCGTCTCCCTCCTGTGTTGTTCCTGTCTTAAAGTTCTCCTCACCAGACTGGCCTACCTGCTAGCAAAGATGCTTTTGTCCCACTTGGTCAGGTGGATCCCATCTCTTCCAAGTAGTCCTCAATCCTCAGAGAAGGTCCCATGGGCACAAAACCCAAAACCCTGTTGCTGACACCAGCTGTGCAATCAATTGTGACCCACAGGATCTGTCCACTTCACCTTGGTTGGGCTGCTCCCAGTCACCTGTGTCATGCATGTGTTGAGAAATGGCTTCTAAAAAGACTTGTTCCATGACCTTCCTAGCGACCAAGGTAAGGCTGAGTGGCCTGATGTTACCTGGATCCTCCTTCCTGAAGATGCGTGTGATGTTTGCCTTTCTCCAGTCATTGGGTACCTCCACCAATTGCCATGACCTTTCAAAGATGCTAGAGAATGGACTCACAATTACACTTCCAGCTCCTTTGGCACCCTCAGAGGCAACCCATCTGGTCCTATTAACTTGTGTGTGTACAGCTGGGTTAAGTGATCCCTAACTCTATTTTTCTCAACGGTGGATACTGCTTCACTCTCACAGACTCTGCTAGGAGGCTTAGGGACCTTGCAGGCCTGAAGGCAAAATGTGCTAGTACAAATTAATAAATATATCTGCCTGAATACCTCAACCTTTTGTATACTCCTTGTCACCTAGGTCCTCTGTCACAATGAAGACTGGGCCCACACTCTTCTTAAGCCTTTCTTTTGCTGCAGATGTACCTACCGAAACCTTTCTTGCTGCCCTTCATCCCCCTCACTAGTTTCCAGCTCAGCTTTAGCTCTCCCAGCTCCCTTTCCTAAGCCACAGCCTGCTAGGCATTCTCCCCTCCATGGAAGTCAAAGTGTCAACACACTCCCTGAGCCTTATGTTTCTCAAGGTCTTTAGGTCTCAACTGATGCTTCTGCCTCTAACTTCCCCAGGATACCAAAGGACTGAACAAGAAGACAGAAGCAGGACCTCACCATTTTAGCTGTCCCATGTCAACATGCCCAATGTTAAAATCTAGCCAGTAGCTTGAGTACCACATCTCCTGAAGTCCAAACTGGCAGGGCTGCAACCCTGCAGCTGAACATTTCGTGATACACATAAACTGAACAGCCCTCGCATAGACTATGGAAGGCTTCCAAGTCTAATTGTGCTTGACTTTAGCCAGCCTAAAAAATATATAGGTCTAATGTAATCAAGATCTTAATTTTACACACAGTTTCTTCACTGCTCTTGAGGGTCCCCTTTATGGAGACAAAGATCTTTTAGTTTTGGACAGTACATATTTTGCCTTCCAAATCAAAAGCACTCTTCTGCAACTGCACATTTTATTTCCTATGCTCTCTACCAGCTTTAACAAGTGCTAATATCCAAAAATGTCTGTTCAGCCCCTAGAAAAAATTCCATTCCATTAAACTCATCCCCCCAGATGAATTAATTCTAAACAAATTTTAAGTGTTCTCATTTGAATATTAGCATCAGACAGGATTTAAATGATCTGCTCTCCCTGATCTCAGAGGTACACAATTATACAACATATAGCTTACTCCAAAGGGTATGACAATAAATGAAAATTTCAGGAAAGAAAAAAAGCCCAAACCCACAAATTCCCTAAGGCACCACAATAAAAGTATCACAGCTTCTATAGATACGTGCAAATGTTTATGCTTAAGATACCGTAAAGATGGTTTCTTTGAATAAAACACAGCTACTACTGTTTTTCAGCAGATCAAACAAATGGAAAGGGAGGACTCCTCTAAAGACAAACTGCAAAACAAAGAAACAAGCAAACAAACCCCAAAGCCACAAAATTTCCATTTAAAACTTGAGTAGTTTCTCAGACTTTCTCCTCCCCCTCCCCAAACACTTGACTAACATTTTTAAAAGGCAGACATTAATTTATGTATTTTTGCTGCACAGCATTAGCAAGACACTTGGAAAATATGAGCAGTGCTCTTGCAGAGTTGTAATCTACACCATTACAATAAAGCTCTTGTTCTTGACAAGAAAGAATGGAGAGTGCAACAGCACAGAGTATCACTAGCAAGGTCTAATAATTTTTTAAGGTTTATAGACTACAGTTGGCATCCTTGAAGACATTAAGTTGACTACACACTTTTTTTTTGATCTAACTGTGTAACATGTGGGGTAAGACAATACAGGTATTTGCTGACCCTCCTCTGTTGAGCAGTAGTTCGCCATTTCCAAAAATGAAAAAGAAAAAACCCAAATCCCCACAAAACTCATTAATCACTTCTAAGTGCATTATTCGACAATTACAGCTGATACTAGAGGATTCTTAACTAAGCTGAGAACAAAACCTTACAAGATACAATACCTAAAAGTATCTCAGTTTGAACTCGGAATAAGCAACAAATGTCTAGTAAGATAATTAACCAATTTAACAGATTACTGAGGAGCATGACAAACTCCCCCATCACTTGGAATCTTCAAATTAGAAGCAGCAGTTCTATTCAACAGGCAAATTTTAGTTTCTGACAACTACAGCAGAAGTTACAGAGTGAAAGTTACGGCCTCTGTTGTTAAAATGTATCATATATAATCAGAGTAGCTGATCACAATAGCTCTCTTCAGCCTCAAAAACTAAGCACAATGAGATATTGACGTTCATATCAAAATACTTAGATTATTACATGGGTTAAATCACACTTCCTTCACAGCAAGCTTCCAAATGCCACTGGATGAAGGAAAAATGATACAAACCAAATAATTTCCCAGACGAAAGAAAGAAGTGAAAAGCTGTGTTGATAGTTTCAGATCAGTTTTTCTCACTTTTACCATAAAGTGGCCTACTGGGATGACATAAAAAAAGGTAAGAGCGAGCTGGTCTACAACAGTGAACAATGGGAAAGTATCAGAGGAGAAACAGACTGGGAAAAATCACACAGAAGAGCATAGTTTGCATTCTCTTTCCACACAAAATAACTGGCTCTTACCTGAAAATCCTCTTTAATAGCTTGGAGGTTATATGCAAAGAACTTCTGATAATGTTGGAAGAGCAGAGTCAACAGAATTGAGATGGCACTTGGGACTAACAACAGACTCTTTGACAAAGGTGCTTTATCTTAAAGACAAAAACCAAACAAACAAAAGGCTATTTTAGACAAAAATCTCTCACATTTAAAAAGTGACATATTTAAACAGGTGATTGGGAAACATAATATCAGTGGCACTACCTTGACTTTTTATCTCAACAACTTCCCAATTTCTCAACAACTTGCAACTAGATAGGAAAAACACATCAACCAAAGGAAGCCTTTGGAGATATTACAGACAGTTAAATATTAATCAAATATTTTGTTTTCAACATTCTGTCATGAAATTGTTTGGCTATAATTAAACCAAAGCACTCTGCACCTATGGCAGTAATGCCCTCCTACACAGCCCTCCTAAGGCTCAACCATGTTTCAGTAAATAAAACATTCACTTCTTTGGTCAGCAAAATAGACATGAAAATCTAGTCAAATACCTTTGTTTCCTTTGCATTAGGGATTAAAATTAGCTTTTATTCTAAAGGCTATGAAGCAGGAACCACCTGAATAAATGTCAAGAATAAATTGACTTTCTCTTCACCACACTTGGATCCTCCATTGAAAGAAATGTATATAAGTTAATTTACATTATTAGTTATTCATCTTCCTTCCACTCAGTCATTACAATTATTAATAAAGAAATTAATAAAATCAGGACTTTTGTGAAATCAGAACTTCTTTCCCCCTAGTAGCATGACTTTCAGAAAGGATGCTCAGAGGAAAGCAAGCAGAGAATATCTGCAATATACATTTACTAAAAACCATCAAGTGGAACATCCAGCAGGAGTATACCCAGCAGTTCATCCTAAGCTGTTAGTGTAGTTGATGCAACAAAACACAAACCCTTGCCCAACAATTCAAGCTAATGCAGAAACTCTGAAATATTATTTCTTCTATGATTTTTCCCCTTTTCACACATGCAACTTTAATTTAACATCTACTTCCTTACCAAACATCCCAGTTATAGCACAGAATCTACTGATTTTCAGACAACTGCTTTTTTGCAGGGTATCACAAAATCCTCTGTTGTCATTGTTCTTAGGTAACAAAAGGAACAATAAGACTACTTTAAAAGTACTAATGGGAAGTAAAGAGCAGGAGCACAGGAAGAACAAAACTGCATTAAAAAAGCATAATGCAGGAAACATTTAGTACATATCCAGATAAACTGAATACCATGAACGATTCCATCAGCATCTGCTGCACACTAGGAGAGTGAACTGCTAGAAGAAGATGGTAATAGGCACTAAAGCCAAGATTTTAATCATGGCACAATCCCAATGCCATTGAAAATACGGTTCTTCCTACAGAATTTAAGCATGATCCTCATCCAAGTACTAACTGATGACATCAAGAACAACTTTGATGCACACTGCTAGCTGTTCTCAGCTCACACCACCTTTTAGTCTGCAGTCTTCTGATGTTCACCATGTGAAGAAAGCATCTCTTCCTATGTGTACCATAATGTAAACTTGTACTGAAAACTCTTCTTTCAGTCCATAACCATGCCTTTGAGTTCATTATTTACAGACTCTCTTTCCTTACTCCATTTAAGCTATTAATGCCTTTAAGAACTATTCCTTTTACAGAAACTAGGCAGCGACTTGGACTGACACAGGTTGACGTTACTCTGCTAACCATAAGCTCTACTTTTATGATTAGATTTTTTTGTGTGAGACACATCAGACGGGCAGAAAGCCTGGTTGAATTTTTTTTTTAAATGCAAGAGAACGATCCACCTTTGAATTTAATATCTTTCTTTGGATTTTTTTGCTCTCCAAAAATAAAGTCTATAATCTTTAGACATCCATTTTTTAAATTATTCATTCCTCTGATCTAGTTGGATGCTTCAAAAAAGTTTGAAGCCATCAGAGCACTGTAGAACACTGAGGGAAAAAAGAAGCTGGAGCTGCCTGAAAGTTACTGTGCACACAATGCACACACATATTCACTTGAAACCTCAGGCAATGCTCCCTTAGTTAACAACTTAGTTAAATTAACATTTCTTAATGTGAAAAGGTCAGTTTTATAACCAGGATACAACAGATATTTGAAAGTACAGCCTAAATCGGAACAATAGTAGTATAGTCACAACAGTAGACATTTCTGAACAAAAGTTTGATAAGACTTGTTATTTTACTATCAAACACATTTACGTTATTTTATGAGTTTAAATAAAGTTTTACAAGAACTCATTAATCCTCTAATACTTTTCATGTAAGGATCACATTACCACAAAAAAACATGACAAGCAAATCTCTACATTTCCCACTGTGACTATATATTTCTATACAGGTTTAAGATTTATATTTATATTTTACTGTGATTTTCATATCATTAGATCATTTTTACATTACAGGTAATACACACTTCAAATACTTTGTCCTATCAAGTTCATTCCTAATCCGAATGCATTCAAAAATAACCAACCAACAGAACCTTATCTGTTTTCTCCAAAAGTGTGAACACACATTTTTATTATGAGCCTCCTTTTAGCTTTCAGCTTAGACACTTTAAACCTTGTTATAGAGGAAAAGTACTTATTTTTAAGCACCTCACCAAGTGAAAAACCACAGAAGTAACTAACCCGTTAATGTGACAGTCACCCACAGGGAACATCACATGAGTAACGGAAACTTCTCTCAAAATGTCATCATGGTTGATAAGTTTATTCTTGTCCAGCAAACTTCAGAAACATAAACTCTTCCAGATAAATAACTCATCTCCTGAAATGTTTTTTCCAAGTGCTTCAGTTTGCTTTACCCCTCAACAGCATATAGATCCTTATCAAGGACTGCTATGAGGTCACCAGTGAAGGAGCAACCCTCCCACTGCTGCGGAATGTCTCAACCAGTAAGACCAAAAATGACTAGCAATACCAGATACTGCACAACTGGGCATTCCAACATCCAAGTCAAATTCCTTACTTAGAACGTAAAGGTAAACTTTAGAAAGCAAAGTTCTAGTCCGATGGATTTACAACCGCGTACAGGATGGAAACATGTAACTACAAACCTACTGGGGTACCAGTGCCTACTGTCAGCACCATTGTAAATGTGCACAGGGAAGAGAAAGACACAGTGCCTCCATACCACATAAAGAAAGTAGAACGAAAGGATAAACTCTCATCTTGACCCTGAAGATTTAAAATACATCAAATACTATCTTCAAAGACCTCAGAATAAATTTCCAACCCCAAAGTACTCCGTAAGTGGCACTTCTTTCAAACAACAGGCAGTAATAGCATTGGTGCTGCAACATGCATACTTAGCTTCCAGCGAAGTGAACAGAGAAATTTTGTAATAACCAGCAGAACATGCTCATGCTATGATAAAGAGCAAAGAACTAGCTTTCACTACAGATCTTTTCTTCCTCCTGCTGCAATGGAGAAGTTCTCCCCCAAATTGCCCTCAAAATCTCACAGGCAAGTGTCCCAACCTTTGTGCTACCACTGTGCAATGTGAAGCTGATCCTAAAATGCGACATGAATGAGAAAACCACCTCTAAGTCTCCACATTCCACCCCTGCACTCATTACAAAGCCAACAAATCCTCCTCTTCCACAACCTACTGCTTTTCTGGCTGCCAGTAACACTTTCAAAGTACAGAGAGTTAAGGAATAGATGTGTCCGTCTGTCACAAACAGAGGGGGAGGTTTATAGCACAACTGCTCAGGTAGTTGCAGCTGAAGAAAAAGCCACCATCACACTAATGAGAAGAACACGAAAGTTGTGGTAGCAGCAACAGCTACAGTTTTTTAAATGATTTCCTGTTCCCTGCCTGTTCTCCACTCACAGGTGAAGGGAGGTAGCAGATGAGCATGTCAAAACAGGCAGCCAGACCAAGCTACTGTTTCAGAAGGGCTTTTTGGGGAACAACTTCACCCCCCTGGACTGCTATTCTGGGCCCGAGACTCAAGGACTGATTTTGGGGAGGACCTCATTGCTGACTCCAGCTGATGAGCAGTGGCTGCAGAAGCTCAAATTAGCTGAGGACATTTTTGTGGGGATCCCTACCGAGTTTACACCACAGCTGCAGACAAAACATGCTGTGTAACAGCTTTTTTTTCCACTATCGCCTGCAAACTTCCCAAACCCAGCTGCTATGAGGCAGACACACTGCTTTCACACAGACAATTAACTGCTGGGGGCTACTATAAAGGCACGAAATACGCACAAACCATTTTTTAATGCTGATACACAAGATCTGCGAGTCCTCTAACCGTAACTGATGCAGATCTGAATGCACAGTACCTCCCAAATGCACTGATGGAATCTGTATTTTGGGTGGTTGTTTTTCCTGCATTAAGCCACCATGCAGATATTCACCTATTGTATTCCAAAACCTGTCCAAGAACCTGCAGCAGGTTCACCAGCCTATAGCGACGTTTCAAAATGGTCAGTTTTCAAGGACTCTTGCCTACTATTTTCGCTTCAGATGCAAGTTTGATACGCGTCAAACAGCAGCATGAATACCTCCTCCTGAATGCTTGGACACCGCGCTTATCCTTTATTGTAATGGTTGATGAAACTCACTGTCAGATATTCAAATCTGAAAAGCAATTTTTAAGTGCTTCCTAGACACCAATGTGTGCTTTTGGAAGACTGAAGCAATGTTACTAGATCTGAGGAGTAAAACCTTGTCTTTATTATAACCACACACTGAGTCCTGAACAGTAGCCAAGAGCAAATGAGAGTGTGCCATGGAGGGAGAATGACAAGAGATACAGACACGTGTAATACTGCTTGAGGAATCTGGAAGACACCAGGACACTGCATGCTGGCTGGTAGGATGGAATTTAACTACATGATTATTTTTTAGAGTTGGCTAAATCCAGTGTAAGTATTTTTCTAATATGTCATCCTTTGAGAAAAAAACATGCAATACCAGAGGACCCTTCAAAAGCAGTGAAGCTACTGCTACCTGAAAGTATTACATGACTGAATGAAGTATTCTGGGTCAGGAAAGCAGCTCTTGCCCCTGGTCTATGCACAGAGCAGAGACACAGGAAGGGGATTCTGCATTCAGGCTGTTACTTCACAGCGTACTCTGGTGGTTAATCATCGTGATGCCTGTAAGTGAACACAGTAACAAGAGTATCACTGCAGGAACAGTTTTTCATCAAATGCTTATAAACTTAATGTGGCAGCTGAGAGGTGAATAACGTTAGTATATACATTAAGAAAGTCAATAAAGAAACCAACTGTGATCATGTTTTAAACCTATTTTTAAAAGGCACTGGTAAGACTGTAATCAAAACAGTTACCTACACATTTACTGTTTAGAAAACTGCTGGTTTTAGCCTAGGTCACAAACTATAAAAGAATTAGGAGCTACAAATGGGGGGGGGGGGGGGGGGGGGGCGGAAAGAGGGAAACCTTTGTTTCTAAAAGGAACATATGAAAAGAAATAGAAAATTAAACAGGTTGAAGTTAACAAAAACGCTCACCTTATTGAGCAGCCTCTTCTTCCTCCCAACCACAGAACTTATTACCATACTACTGTTAGTATACACTGTCAGAAATAACAGGTAGGGCTACACCACAACACCACGCGGAGATCCCCCCGCTGGCTTGAAATGAGCTAGCTCTGCAGCAGCAGCAGCAGCAGCAGCATAGCCACATTTTTGTGGTGTTCAATGCATGGCTAATTGAACTGATATGGCTATGCTGCTCCCAGGACTCAAGCTATTATTTTGAACCAGGCTGCGCTGTGGCATGCTGATGTACAAGCTAATTTTTTTTCCCATATAGTACTGTACTGCACAATAGTGTTATGCACAGAAGTCTCATATATTCAATACAGACTTCATTGTTCCTTCAGTCATACCAGAAAGCATCAACTTACGTACCCTTATGATTTTTCTGACGCCGCACACAACACAGTTCAATCTTGCAGGTCATGTAAGCGTTCCCTTCTTGCCGTGGGAACATTTAACAATTGCTAGCACTGCACTACAAGGTTCACAGAGAGGTAAAAGCCTAAGTTGCATTAGCAGAAATGCTTGCACGCAAGTTCAAAGAAGGACTCTACTCCCTAACACTACATGAAGTAGCTTGTGTGTAGTAAACAAAGCAGTCAAATATTATGGGTAACTGGGTAGGCTTTAAAACATGGACTCAGATTTTACCTTAATAAAGACTAGCTCTAACAGGTTTTCCTACTATACTTGTGCAGTATTGCACATAGCATGAGGAATATTGGGAGGGGATATTACAATGTCTGCAGACAAGTTTGGTGTTGGTCTTAGAGGTTCAAGTTGTTGGAAAGGCCTTGATGTCTTATAATGAAAAGCCTCCTGCCTATCATACTTTGCTCTTGGGACGCAGTGTGCTGGAGAACAACCAGCAAATGAAGCTAAGCAGCAGTACAGTAAATCAAACAGCCAGCCCAGTGTCAGTCTTCATGCACTCATGCTAGCCTTTGCAGAGCTGCTAGCCTTTGCAGAGCCACTGAAGTGTTCAGCAGCATCCGTCATGGGACTGGAGTTGCTGGCAGACTGCAACATGAGAAACCAGTCTGGGTGAAGCACCACAGCCCACCTCTCAAGCTTCTCCTGAAAGCCAGGTGGTGCAGTGTGTTTCCTGAACACACTGCAATGTTGTTTTACAAGTCAACTCAAGTGGGTCAGCATTTTGCTACGTCATTTGAGTAAGCCCATGCTGTGCTTCCTACTATCTAGAGTAATTTTTTTTTTTTTCCCCAGGGCATACCAGCTCCTCCAATATTCCAGATAACAGAATCACTTTCCCTTAACAAGGGTAAACTGTCTGTCCTTTTAAATGGTGTTCTTCCTTATTTCCTGACCTCCATATCTCATAGTTGTAACCTGTACCAGGTATGTTGATTTTACATGTCCTCATCCAAAATTGTGTGTGTCATGCACTGAGTAGGTGCGTTACCAGCTCCCAACACAGTCATCGTCTGCTACACCCGATACTGCCTGTTAGGAATTCAGCATATCACTGCGAGCAAAGGACCTACTTGTCTGAACTGGCTCATGTGCACCTGGCTTTGGACCGTCTGTTTGTTGGAGGGGTTTGCTTTTATATATCTGTCTCATAATGTCACTTTTCAAGAACCTCCCTGCCTGTGCATATGATTTTAAAGAGTATTGAACAGGAGAAGTGGGAGGGAGGATTTATACCAGGAACCCCTTAAACTAGGGTACGAAATACTAGAGAAACACTTTACATAAGAACTCAACTGCAGTGCTCAAAGTCATGAGACAACACCTTAAAAGGCACACAGACAAGGTCAAGGACTTCACTACACAGGCCCAGCTATTTAAGCACTATTTACGAGAAAGCCTAACTTCAACAGAGGTGGTCAAACTTATGTGGAATACCTGAAGCTGAATCTGTGGTAAAGAGCTTAGAAATTTTGAACACCCCTTGAATGAAGACAATATCATTCACCTCACTGAACTACAGACTCAGGACTTGGAACTTTTCTGTGTAGCCACATATTATAGTGTAGCATCTGGTGGCACCCATAGTACAGAGATGATCCATAAAGTTAACTCCAGGCAAGTAATACAAAAATAGTTTGTACTTGCTACTACTTTTGAAAAATATTATTTTTTGTTCAGCATAGTAGTGGAATATTAGCAGAAATAAAATTTGGCCATCAACCAAGTGAAGATCCATGTAAGAAACAGAGCCAAAGGCTCCATCTATGGCCAGATCTAGATGATGTATTTTAGGACCATTTTATCAACTGACTGCAAGCAATGCAACAACAACCTTGCCCTGTATGAAGACCAGTAACAATCAGGACACCTACAGTACATAAGTGGACTTCAGAAAAGCTTAGCTGAACTAAACTTACTCTGTTAAGTCAGTAGTAGTATGTCAGGGCCGCCTTATAATACAAAACCAGAATGCATTCAGATTAAACAAACCCGACAGTATTGTTGGTCTAGAAATTTGGAAATGCAGCTACTCAGTAATCTGTACAAACAGATACATAGCTGAAATCCTTTTATTGATGAAATTAAAATACTCAAGTTTTTCATTGACTCACTAGTACTCAAGATTTTGTTCATGCATGCAGAGATTTTCCCAAATAAATGTTATAAATTGTGCTAAAAGGCAGCTACAGTGTCTTCCTCCCACATTTCCTAGAAACAGTACATTAGTATACTGCTAAGTGGCATCAGTCTACCAAAATTCAGCCATCTCTTCTGCCATGTGTTATCATATTAAATATTTGTAATATTAAACAATAACTTAATTTTAACAAGCACACAGGCTTTTTAGTTGAATTAGAAGCTACCTTCTCTTAAGCACACACAGTTACCATGTCTGAGACATAATGAAAGACAGAGTTGACTACAGGGTCAGTAGAAGTTCCATAGATTTTTACAGCAAGAGGAATAATGTATGACGAAAACCACCCAAAACTTAATATTCTAATTAAATTATTCTGCATGACGAGGTCAAAGACCAGTTTAAAACCTCATCTTTAGCAAGCAACTTTAAAATGCCCTAATCATGTCAATCTCCCTATAGTTTAAAAGCAGAGTTTTGTTTTGATCAAAACTTCAAGAGATGAGAGAGGCAGCCTAGAAACACCGAGAAGACAGGATGCAAGAAGGGGAAGACTAATGGAGTGTCAGACAAAAGGAGATAGGCTTCCTAGGACATTGATTACGAACTTGATCTATGTACGGCATCAAGTAAAACATTATGATTCTTGAGTTATTGCTCTCATTCAGACCTCTAATGACAACACAGACTATTAAATTCATCTTTATATTGTTCCCACAATCTGCTGGAATTACACGATATAGTCCACCACTATTTATTTTGGTTTATTCTAAAATTAGCAGAAGAAATAATAAACAAAGAATTCAAAGAACGTGGACAATAATATCCTCGTCCAAGATTCTATCAATCTTCACTAGACTAGTATCAGATGGAGCAAAAAATTTATAACCAGCTGCAACTGCTGCCCCTATGAGCCACTGGTTACTCTCCCGTCTCTTTCAGAAAAGTATTAAATGCAATGTCAAGAATTAACTAACTAGAAGAATTTACAAGGACCAAAATACTTCAAATGAGTTAAATAATTATTTAGGTTCTGATAAGAGGTTTCAAAATCAAAAAGAAGTTTTGAGAAAGGTGAGAAGACCAAGCCCAGACTTGCTTCCAGAAAAATAGGCACAAGGGTGTCTCTGGCACCCTTGTTAAAACACTTTGCTTAAGCAGCCCAGTAAGAATCACATTACCAAAATGTAGTAGACCTCTTGGGTCATTTGTTGTTGGTTTGTTTTCCTATTGTTAAAGAAGGGAATTCTGCAGACAGGAGGGAAAACAAGGCAATCGTGAAAACAAGGCAAAAAAAATACAGTAACCTCTGATATTTTTACCACCGCATCTATGTCTGAAGACACTAAAGTCCTTAATCTACTAGAAATATAATCAACAACTAGGTCACTTTTTAAAATGACCTAAGATACACATGGCTAAAACCAGCTTAGTATTACCAAGTTTTGCCAAATGGTATTGTGATATGGCTTTAACCAAACGTTACAGATGTTAGGAAGTCTGTCAGAGATGGCCCACCAGGCTACAGGAGCCTTCAGTCTGACCTGGAACGATCGTCTTATCGCTGTTGAACCAGGTGTCTGCTTATTTTATCTAGGGTCTCTGATACAGGTCCATTTATCCACGAAATGTGCCCCAACAATTGTTTGTCACTGCCCTTCCGCCACAGATTACTTGTCCCAAGACCCAGTGGCAGAACAGAACATGGACACACATGTGCGCTTCCCTGATGCGACATCAGGCACTGATTCATTAACTGCCTAAACCATCAGGTTCTGCACATCAGCGACTGAATCCTACGTACGCGCCACTACTGCAGCAGACACTTCTGCTACAAAGGCAGAAACAAAAAGTCTGAGGGCACAGGGACATCTTGAACTGTCACAGTTGTGCCCCAGGTGAGCATATGTCACTGCCACCTAAATCCATGCCTCTACTAGAGTTTGTCAGTGCACCTGTACCAGCCAAGTCTTACTGTGAAAAATCACTTTAGGTCAACAGGTGAGTTCAGTAAATGCATACATTGTACCAGTCTTCCAGAAGAAAAAAATTTTAAAAAAAAGGTAAAAAATTTACTTTTTGCAGAATGGCATCTTGTCTAGGTTTTTCTCCTAGCACAAATATGTTTCTTATGACTATGATTCTCCACTCATCCTTCTGATGGACCTATCTTGGAGAAACTTTTAAATACTGATCATGACTTTCCACCCATTCAGCCAAGCAAGGATACTTTTCACCCCAGCTTCTTTCTCATAGAATTATACGCAGACACGTGCCACCAAAAGGTTGTTCTTCTACAGTATCTATTACCGGGGGGGAAAAAAGTCAGGAGCTGCGAATCAAGTACAGCGTTACCAGATCCATCTGCAAAAATACTCCCCCTTCCTTTAGATGCCTCAAACAGAATACAGCTACAACTAATACCCTTTCTTAAATGCCAGAATTATTCCTCCCCAGTTGGAGGGTGCTTTCACACTCAGATTTGGATTGTGAAGCACGAGTTAGCAAAGTTTTGACTTTGTCCCAGCCTGCTCTGAGGACCGTAGTGCCCACAGTCCACACCGCAGCCAGTTCTTCGCCGCCGTTTCTAAACGCAGCAGATTCTTTGTCCGGTAAACAAGCTCAGAAGCAACCCTCAACGCCTGTGAAGTCTGTCCAGGTAGCACTGGGATGTGAAATGGTTGACAAATGCTGTACGTGAAAATAAACAGAGCTGGAAACGTATTTGTCCTCAAACCTGTCTTACCAGTGAAGGGGTTTAAACAGTAACCTTCTTTTCACGTTAAAAAAAAAGGAGTTCTTTCAGTTCGCTGATAGATAGCTATCTAGTTAGAAACATATATACACACATAGATGGGGAGACGGCCCCGGGACAGCCGTGCCGGGAGTGGACCGCTCCGCCCTGCCACAACCCCTCGCCGCCGGCCGGACCAAGGCAGGAAAGCCCGTGAAACCCGGCACCGCCGCCACGGCTCCTCCCGCTCCGGTACCGCCGGGCACGGCTCCTCGCCCGCAATCACGCAGAGGGAGACGCGATAAAGCCCGAGTTTAAAAGTCCAGCCGAGGCCGGGCTGGATCCGCGGGGAAGGGGGAGCGAGGCCAGCGGCTCCCCCCGGGGAGGCGGCGGCGCGCCCAGGCCGGGCGGCGGCAGCGGCCCCGTCCCCGCCTTCCCCCCCCCCCCACCCCCGCCGCCTCAGCGGCGCTCTCAGAGGTCACGCCGGCCCCCCCCGGCCCCGGCAGCGCGGCCCCGGCCCCCGTCGGAGGGGGCCGGGCCACCGGCGGCGGCGGGGGGAGACGCCGACACACCCCTCTCCGCCGCCCTCCCCGCGGGCTCCTTCCTCCCCGGGCTGTGGCGGAGCCGGTACTCACAGAGCCCGTTGGAACCGGTGCTGGTAAACATGGCGCCGGCCCGGCCTAAGGGCGGCGGGCGCCGCTGGCGGAACCCCCAGAGGCCGGGTAGACCCTGAGGAACCGCGGCGGGCCGGGGACGGCGGGGCTAAGGCGGCCGCGATGGGCCAAACGCCGCCGTCAGGCGAGAGGCGGGCGCCCCCTGCTGGGCCCGGCGGGCGAGCGGGGGGGGGGGTGGGCGGGGGGGGGGCGGCGGGGCCTGGGCCCCGCCGCCCCCCCTCGCCCACCCCCCCCGCCCCGCTCGCCCGCCGGGGTCGCTGCCAGAGATCGGGCTCGCCACCATCTGACCCCCAGCCCTACACGGCGAAGCCTCTAGGAGCCCGGATAGGCGGAATCCGTTCTCGTAATTTAACCCGCCGCAAGGTGGCTTGTTGCTGTCAGAGGGCGTTCGCCAGGCCCTGAGGCAGAGGGAAGGGCGCTTCAAAGCTCGGGCGTAGCCGGGCAGGGGTGAAACCTAAGTTAGCCTACAGATATTATACATAATTACCTCTGCCTCTATAAAGGTGATTTAAATTTGAAAGCTGTAGCTGGCTTGGGGGGAAGCCTGACTCCTCGCGCTTCGGAAAACCGCGAGGCCTGAGGCTCGCCCTGACTTTGGGCGTCCACAAGGTAAGCGCCTACATAGGAGCCGTGGGTAAGCCCTCATTACAGCTAACGGGGACGTAGTCAACACGTTCAGTGGAGCCTGGAGAGCTTTTCAGATGATCATATGAAGCCGTCGACTTCAGGGTGTAATTAATTGCTCCCTGGGCTCCACCAGCTGTGTTGAACTGATCACCGCTAGCTCTAATGGTACATTAGACACCAACATGGTAGACACCTAATACAAGGTGAGCCAAATTCCCGATTTCATACCGATGTGGCATAATAAAGCTGAAATTATTCGGGCACCAGATATCAGTGACGTTTTCAAGTCCATGTAGAAATCCGAGTTTACTGAAATAAGTCGTGCCAAGCATTTAAAAGGTGACGATGCCCTGCTCTGCCTCACAGATGCGAATGTCAGGAAGAAACCGGCGAGGTTTGTGCGCCGTTGTGTTTGTGCACTTGACAGAACTCAGGGCCTCGAAGTCACATTTAGCTTACCGCAGTACAATGCGGAGAGCAAATGTCACTCTGGAACTGGAAAATGTGACTTGTCAGCTAGGTAACAATTTTTAAACAGGCAACCAATAGTGAAAATAAGTTTGTTATATTCCATAAAATAGTCATAAATTTGTTATATTCCGTAACTTTTTATATACCACAAAAAACTAAAATGCCTTTTAAGGTTTACATTCAAATGCCTTTTAATGTTTACGTTCAAATGCAAGTATTAAATAGCACCTGTAAACGTGAAGATCCTGAATCTTTGTAAATAACATCTCTTAACACTGCCAAGGGGACATAAAACGACCTTATGCTTGGGTCCACAAAGACTTAAGAAAAGTTCAGCATATCAGTATGTAATTCTAAAATGTCCAGCTCCCAGCACTAATTTCAGATTTCTGCCACTCACTTGTCTCCTCTGTACAGGGCCCGCAGTCAGGCAGGTAGGAATGGGATTGACAGTCAGCTCACAGAGCAGGAGGTATCTCTAAACCAGCCAGAAGGAAGAACCAAAGAGAGCATTGGAAATCCAGACTCTCTCCCAGGCTGAGGTTCTTTCCTCAGCAAAGAACCTAAATTGGATTCACAGCACGAAAACCATCATGTACGCTGTGTCTTTGGCTACATACAACTGCCTTACTCTTTGCTGTTAAAGCGTAGCTGGAAGAAGTGATTTGCTACAGAAATTCTCCTTCTTTCTTTCAAATGCAAATGGCTCTGGCTGCTGTACGTTACATATGCAAACTCTGTCTTGCCAGTATGCTGCTGGATGCGCATAACCCTAGGTAAGTCACGGGCAACCCTCATTTCTAAGGAGGAGGAAGGTAAATAATGACGTGCAAAGCCTGCAAAGCTTGTAATAGTTCCAGTGTGAAACCTTATTGGGAAAAGCTTGGGTGCCTCCTGAAGCTTTAGGGATATAATGAGGTACTCATGGATTAATTAATCACCGTTTTGGACTTTTTTGACTAACCTCCACTTAAAGCAGTTAAGCCTTTTTGTGGATCTGGCTTTCATATGGGTGAGGATAAAACCTGCAAACTTTTCCAGCATTGCCTGTGTAATAGGCTTAGGATTGCTGTTTTAGTGCTGAAGATAAAGCTTGCTTTTATTTCTTTTCACAGTCACACAGAATGGAGTGACAAAACAATCATTAATTTAGAGGTTTACAGTCGTGATAGCCATGAACTAGTGTTCTTCTGTTTTATAAGCTCAGTTTTGAAGATTTGCCTAGATTGATGTCCTACAAGGTAGTCATATTAGAGGGATTCTTCTCTGTAACATTGAGCACTGGAATTGGACTTGAGTCAGAATCATTGAACATACTAGAGACTTATGCATGTATTTTGCTGAATAAAGATGCATTTGGGCAAATATTTCAGAACTATTTTGAAAGCAGTTCTGTGGACTTATCATTGACAGATACAGCAAAACCGGATGAGTTGCAATAGTTGGCAATACTTGCAGATTTATCAATACTGCTGGGATACAGGGAGCTGGCTCTGAATTTATTTGCCACTGTCTTATTTAAGTCTACAAATATATTACAGTGTCTGTGAAACATCCCTTCCTTCAAAAAGGATTTATGAAGTCTGTTTTTCTGGGATTAGATCAGATGAGATCCACTATGCGTTTTTGAGAAAACTACGTACCCCATGGTAATAATTATAGTTTCACACACTGATTGAACGGTAGAGGAAATGTAGTTTTTGCCCTTAGGTACAGTGCTATGCAGAGAGGTTTTTTTTATCCCAACACCGTCAGTGTCAACTGGTAGCTTGTCATAAGAATTATGCAAATTATTTGCATTATTTAAATATACAGTGTTGTCCACTTTAGAGTTAAATGAAATCATCAGTCCTCATGCTTGCCTTGGAACATATCCCAGAATAGGAAGGCTAGCACTTATCTACTAATCTACTCAGAACAAGCTTAGAAGGCTTTGACACTGCTCAAATGCCAGCTTAAATGTCTCCATTTGTTTATTACATCTAGTTAGTGGGGTCAATTGGCTATGTTCAAAATAAGATAGTTAAATTTCCTGCTCAAAAGAAAATCCCAGGAGACTGCAATTTGTATTTCTAACTATTTTCTAACATGATTAGGTTGCTTTCTTCTCCGAACTTGTGATGGTTTTGAACTAACTTTTAATTACTAATTAATCTCGTAACAGTCAGATGCTTCCCTGCCATATAGAATGAAGGACAGCAGCAGAGTAAAACAGGCTGGAAACGTAACGCCTCGCTCAGGAATTTGCTGTCTTAAGTCAGTGCAGGTTAATGTCTGCAGGTCAATGGCAGGTGGTCTACGTCTCTTTGACGTCTGGGGTTTCCATGGCATTCGTAGTAGCACCTGCAGTTATTACAATTACCTGAAATATTAGCAGATACCTGAAAAGAGGTTAAACTTAATGATGTCAATAACTTCTCCCTACTGTTTCCAACCCTTG
Source organism: Pelecanus crispus (assembly GCF_030463565.1). Classification (NCBI taxonomy): domain Eukaryota; kingdom Metazoa; phylum Chordata; class Aves; order Pelecaniformes; family Pelecanidae; genus Pelecanus; species Pelecanus crispus. The sequence goes on from NC_134643.1 coordinate 166,807,180, forward strand.
TCTTCAGTTAGAAAGGACTGTAAAGAAGAGAGCTGTGCACCATACATATCCTACAGAGGAGACTTCTGTGGCAGCGCAGCTTCCTGATAGCAGCTTGCATGGGAACAGGAGGAAGGGCAGAAGGCAGAGATTCACCGGGCTGAAATCAGACTGATTCGTCCTATGCCTTTCCAAAATTAGAGAATTTCTCTCACTCCCTCGGAAGTGAATAAAGCCTTGTACTGCAGCAGACCTGCTGTCCTCTTAAACTGTAGTGGGTTCACTTTATTACACAATTTTTTTTTCTTTTTTTTTGCTATAGCTAGAAGATACAGAACATTTTCTAGATTAATTCTTTCCATGTAGAGCTGGTAGGCTTACAGTTAATGTGAGGAGCAACGGAGTGGCTAAAGGAGGAACCTTGCGGTGTTTCTTAAGTAGGTTCTAAAAAAGTGTGCAAAGGAAGGCAATCTAATGGAAAAAATGGCAAGAGTGTTGGGTTTTCTCTGGGGTTTTTTTGATTGATTTTGCATCACACTATTATAAAAAAATGTAAAGGGTGCTCAAAAGTTTTCCATTTGTTATGGTTCTAGCCATTTCAATGTGATGTTTTGCAAAACTTTAAACTCCATGTTAAACCTGAGCTCCACATCAATGTCTAGTAATACGAATATATGGGTTGATGCACATACTCTCATCGACAATACTATTGCTTCCGTAACTCAAACACAACTCAAACAGCACTATCTTGTTTTTCAGCTAAAGCCCCAGAGTGGGGGGCAATCACAGCACAGTGTTAAGGGATGGGCTCAGCTGGAGCTGAGCCAAGCCACCAGCTGGTGGCCACCAGCAGCCGCAAGCTCCCGCTCTTTGCACTGCTTACCTCCATCCCCAGCCAGGGCCTTTTCATGCCTACTTCATCACCGGGTCCCTCTCGGCCTTAACCACCTTCCAACAACAGCCTCTGTGTTGTCCCAGCAAGTCACGAGAAATGCGCTGCATCTGCCACCTCCTGGATTCATGCCACGTCGCTCAAATGTGGCTGAGAGGAGAGCAACGGTGCCGTACGTCTTGCAGAGAATGCATGGAGGAGGCACAAGAAGAAAAGCGCTTGCCTGGACCTGTGGAGGCAACCTTGCTTTCTTCTTCATGTTGCATCTTTGTGGGCTGAATATGCACACTGACCATTTTATGCTGAAAGTCTTAAGCATCGCTTCCCTTTTAATGGTCAGCTACGTGATCTTAAGCACTGACACCACATGCACCCAGGTGTGGGCATCTCTGCGTTCAGGGGCAGCACCAAGCACCTGATCAGCAGCTTTGTCTCTAAATACTTGTAAAACGCTCCCTTCAAGTTGTTGTCCTTAAATCCTCTGTCACAGGAGCCAGGCTATTTGTTTCAGTGAATCCTGGGATCCTGTGAAAAACAAGAACATATGGTAGCATAACCAGGAACTAGATCCTAATGCAAACATATTAGGAAAACAAGTTTAAGATAGGCAAATTGATTCTCATGTTTCTTAATTGTTGATTTTATCTCAGTTTTTATGTTTAATGTTCTGTGTTCATGTTCCATTTGACTTAGGTGAGACCTCATTCTTGTGAGAATTAAAAATACACTGGTTCAGCTGTCCTTGGCTGAGCAGCTGTCACTGGATTTTAGATTGCTCATCTGAAGGGCATGAATTTACTACAAGGTAAATTGTGAAACATCAGTAAAATGATGAGATTTAAGCATAGTGCTCAGAAGACCCAATTAAGCAATCCGTTAGGAGGGCAAAATATTATGTATAGCATTGCATCATGCAAATTACTTGCATATCTCTACTCTTTTATGCATACTAGAGATCAAACACTGGCCATCTATTTCAGATTGAATTTATGTCAAAGAGTGCCTCTGTGATCTGGAGCATATGCTAAATTACCCAAGATAACTATTGGCGACAGCAAAAGATTTAAGCCTTTAAGATGCAGAAAATGAGTTGCATTGTTCCATACAGGTATGGCTGTGCTGAAATTGCCTATTCTGAAAATTAGATTTTAGATTATAGGGGTATTCAAAGGACTTTATTTCTCCCTAATACCTATCCATATTTCTCAGATATCCTCCTCCTCTTGCTTCACATCTGTATTGTAGTCCTATCTGTGTATCTCCACATAGTGCAAAGGTTATTAAACGCCCGTATTTACACTCAGAGGCAAATCTGTGTTTAAGGGAATACGGGGCCACCCACATCATGATGTTATGATGTTATCAGGCCTGTAGCATAACACTGCTAAGAGATTAAAAAGATGATAAAGTTTCAAGCAGTTCTTCTCCCTGAATGTCATTATCTTACTTGCATTTGATTTATTTAAATTTGAGCATGAAGGAATAGTCTCATCTTTTTTCCCCCTAACTCTAATTAGCCATACTGGAAGATGCTTGTGTTCATATGATTTTATTGAAATACAATGATCCCTTGGAATAACTTGCAAAATGTTGAAGGATGTTCACCCCAGAAATGTACTTGTGTGATATTTGCAATAAAAGTGTGTACACCTCCAGGAAATAAGCATACCCGGGCTTTCTTATTTCCTCTAAAAATGTTAGTAATGGTAAAGTTAGGTGCCAAAAATCTATATCATACAAAAGTGTAAAATTTTTCCCATCTGTGGCCTTTAAATTGCCATCAGAAAACTGAAATGGTCTTCATAGTCAGAAAGAGGAACTATTGTAAAAAAAAAAAATCCGTGTATTGCTAAATGACATTTAAATACAGTGGAGGTTTTAGAAACACAAAAAATAATGGCTTATTATAATTACTCTTGAGCTTATGCTATACTTTTTCCAGCGTGGGCCATTTTCTGTTTGCTGCTACAAGCACCGTTATGCTAGGGAGATTTCTAAAACGGAGGATTAGGTCTAATCTAAAATGGAAATATAAAACTAATTAAATGCAAAAGCCAGCATTCTTACTGTTTCTTTGTCGGCCTTCTCTGCACATAGGAAGTATTTCTTGTCTTTCTCGTGAATGCAATTTAATATACTTAAATATTTTTTTTAAATACCTGGAGTGGTCTATAAATTGGGGTTGGGGGCACTACAAAGATCTGTGTTTGCTGAGCCAGTTGTAGCAGAAAGCAGCACCTGTGGCAAAGAAATCTTTCCTGGCACGAAGATGATATTCTAGACCTGCACTCAGCTGCCATTTTGGGCTCTTCCTCCCCTCACCCAGGAGGTGGGACAGTGCCATTTTCTGGTCAGCCGGCACAACGGCAAAGGCAGTTTTCCACTGAGCTCCCAGGACAGACTTGACTTGGGTGTTAAACCAGAGAAACAAGCACCGACATTGCGTGCCATCATAATTTTCGAAGTAAACCCCAAAATGCCTGGAATGTGAAGCTTCCAGGGGCTCTTCGTGCACTGCCTTCAGCCTGCCTGACCACCCTGAGCTCCATGCTCACAAGCAACTTGGCGGCTCCTCTCCAGCAAATGCACGTGCGCCCGGGGGAAATGAGACAGCAAGCAGGAATTCTTCAGGAGAGGCGGAACTGGAAGGCCTTATTTGAGGGGGTGTGTAAAACCACAACATTAATCTTTTCTATTATTACACACACATGCTGGAACTCTTGCCACAGACACCGCTGGGGGCATGGGCAACTGGCCGCGCCGGGCGGCTGGAGTCCAGCAATGTCTTACCTGCTCATATACTCATCTGGCAGTTGCACTAAAGGTTGCGTTAAGGCCATTTTGGGGACTTAAGTCAAGAAATAATGATGGAATGCTAAATAAGCTGGCACTACAACTCAAGTTTATTGTTTTGTCCCTACTGTAACCTAACTTAGCAAGCTTTTCAAGTAGGAGAAAAATAAATGGGCAAAGTAAGCTCCTTTGCACATACAAGACATGCATTTGCTGCAGCATTTGTTCCTTAAGTAGATATTTTGTCTCTGAGTAAATATACTAGTAAGTATATATTTACAACACAAATCATGTTAGGTGACAAAAAAGTATTAGGACAAATATTGGTTTAATTCACGAATACTGGACAGGACACTACTGTTGAATAATTTTATATGTGAATGTATATTGAGAAGAAAGTATTTTCAGCCATTTTCCTGTGGCTTTGATTCTGGATATCAGTGCCGTTAGTCCTTCCACAATAGTATGGTTGGGGTCTCAATAACAAATGATTTGAATATATTATGCAGTCAATATGAGTGAGAGCTGATATGTTTGTATATACAGGAGAAGCAGCTTGCAAGCCGAATTCAACATCAGTGACCTTGCTGGCAACATGTACATTTGGGGGCAAAAATTAAGCCTTTGTATCCTAGGCTGCATTTCAATGTCATACAAACCCCAGAAATTTTGCTTACTTGTAGGTAAACTGTTTTCATCTGAAGGTCACTGTCCTGAATCCAACAGCGAGAGTCCTGTTGTGTTTTCAGCGGGGTTTGGCTCAGATGGGTGCACTTTAAACTTCCAAACCGCAATCGGTACAGCAGTGAACTAGGGCAGATGGAAAGTGCCCGTCACAGCCGGGATGATTCAGGGAACAGATGGGCTCTGCTGTGCTCCCGCTTTGTTTTTGAGAGGGGAGAGGGAGGATGCATAGCTAACATCGGGTGGGAGGCCGCCTTTGCTCTGCGTGGATGGCGATGGCATGAAAGAAGATACTAAGGCGAGAACAAAACGAGAGAGGAAGGGAGCGGTCGGAGGGGAAGGCTGGGTGGAATGTGCGGAATTAGCATGGGGTGGAGCAAGAGACGGGGAAAAAACAGAGGCACGCTTGGGGTTATGCAACTTGGCAGGTCTTAAACCTGCTACTGGCGGAGGAGGAATCCATAAAAAGCTCTGAGGAGGAGAGGTGGCAAGGGGGATTGACGAGAAAGGTAACACCAATGGGATGGAGCCCAGGTGGTCTGTTCACGGTGGAACGTTGACTTAAAAAGGGGGGAAGAAAAAATGAAAGAGAAAATGAGAGAGAGAAAAATAGTAAAAGAAGCATTGCTGAATTATCTTGAAGAATTCTGGTTGCCTTGTATGTTGTATCCGTAGAGTCTCTTTTTCTGTAAGTTTATGCTGCTAAAGGGTTTTCTGAGCTGCACTGTCTAGCTTGGATGTCCTGTATCCTGAGTACCCTCATGTTCCACACAAGGTACAACAGAGGTGCAAAAAGCGTCTTCCGTTTGCAAGATCCAAATGTTATAGGACCTTCTGAGTGTGTGTGTGTAGGCAACACACAGCAAGACCCTCCAAATCATGTGCAGGTAAGTAGCTTTTCTTGGGGATTGCTCGCCAATAAATATTCTGCCTACGTGCACATACTCAACCACAGTACACACAACCATTATCTGTGAGCTAAAGTAAGGAGGTGCTGGGAGGCCAGCTAAAGAGGTCAGGGTACTGCTCCAGCAAAAAACCCCACAGTTTAAAAGTCATTTTGTCTAATGTCTTCTGTCACGGAAAGTGCTTAATGGAAACCTGGACTGATCATCAGGTGGCTATTTCATAGTGATCAAAAGTAACGACACATGTAAAAAAGCCCCATCAGCAGTTTCAGCCTAAGAGAATAAACCCTTGCCTGATACGAGCAGAAGATGGGATCTAATTGTGCTATGTTGGAACAAATCCTAATATAATTTAAAATGTGATTATATAGACTTCGAACTGAAATTTGATGACTCACCGGTGTTTTGGTGATTACTACAAGCACTCTTAAGGAAGTTTCAAAGTTCTTTGCAAGTAAAAGGCTAATACTTTCTAAATCCAGGGAGTATGCAACCTGGCTTCTCTCTTCTCTGAAATAAGCTCAAGGGAGAAAATCAGTAAGTGGATCACTTCATTCAAATGACATTGTGTAACCACCTATGGTAAGAATTTAGGGTGAGGCCTGAGAAACACTTCATTGAGATGGAAAATTATAAAGGGTGTGTGTCTTTCATCACGTATTGTATTTCTTCATTTTGTCTTGCTGATACAGTAACAGCCAAGATGATCTTCTCAGACATAGCCATAATTAACAAGGCATTGGCCTGGATTCAATAAAAGCATTTTAGACCTTTAAGAACCGAACTGAGATCCAAATGGGTAGTAGATTACTCACTGCTGAATGAAGACCTTCAAGGATTTAATTAGAGTGTGGAAAAAAATTGGGTAGACTTTCATAGTGGGCAGAGGTAAAGGTGGAGATGCAGTATTCTTTTTTCGTGGGCTGTCAAATCCAGAAGGAAAGCCACTATTCATGAGGCACCAACAGACAATATTGTCAAAACCCAGGTGCCGATCTTGTCTTGGCTAGACTGCAGCAATTATGATCCCTCTGTCAGCACCTTGTCTGACTTTCCCACGCATCTGAGGAACGAAGGAGATTTTAATATATTTACAAATAACGATTTAGTCAAGCAAAAAAATGTAAGTAGGTTTGGAAGGAACTCTAGATTTTGGCCTGTCTGTTTGAGGAGATGATTACACAACAGCTGTTCCTGCCCCCTACAAAGGTTTATTGACCGATAACCCTACTCCCTTAAATCACAGCGTACAAATGAGTGTCTGGTCTTTTATTCACGGTATGATAAAAGAATGGGGTAGTCTGCCTGCTAAATCACTTTTACGCCTAGGAATATTTGCTGACAGATGTACTGCTTTCATAACCAAACTGTCTGCTGACCCAGCAGGGATTATTTTGTCTCTTCCTTGCTGTGAGAGTGCTCATAATTTGATGGATGGATTCCGCATATTCCCACTGCCCAAGCATGAGGGAGCTGGCTGCTATTATGGCTCTCCCACAATTACTTTGCGCAGACACCTAGTCTTTCAGTCAGCCATGCTGCTCTATGGCAAGAGAGGAGGTTAATTAAATTATGTGGGCTCACAAGACTGTAAATGGAGGTGTGGCCTCATATGCTGTGTGACAGAAGTGCCAGGGGCCAAATGCCTCATCCACCCTCCTGTGACCTTTTCTTCAAGCTTGTCTCCATGCGGAAAGTCTTGTGCAGTAGGTATGAGACACAATTAGAGTTTAACAACTATTTAATACCTGCCCTCTGCATGGACTTTCCTATTTTGCAAGAAAAGCTGTCTCGAGGTTTGGCATAACTCAACACAGAATAACTTTTGCACACGAAACTCCAGCAAGACACTCGATGCTGTCACTTGGTACACAGCACCTTTCTGGCACTCGTTGTTTCGGGCTTTTCCTTCATGTAAACATGTTTGGTGGAATTTTTCATAACTCGTGCTCACCAACCAGCAATATTTCTCTCAGACACTTGTCATCAATCCTAACTAGAATGTATGCTGGAGGAGTGGATGAGCAGTCTCTAACAAAAGTTTTATAATCACTGGGCCACTTGTAAACAGAGAAGGACTTATAGAGGGATTCAGAAACAATAAACTCAAGACTGACTGAATCAAGATCATGATGTCCATTTTAAGAAGGATTTTGAGGTGTTACATTAACCAAGGATTTGGTATTCACCCAGATAAAAAAAGGGATCCAGAATGCTCACTGTTTTAAAGGACTCTTCCTTAGAAAAGAAAGAGTGCACAAACCCCAGACAGCGGAGTTTTTAAGTCTCAAAGCTCAGATACCAGGAAAAAATGCTCCGTATGAAGGGGGAATGGAAGCCTAACAAGGAGATATGCCAGGTGTTATGCTAGCTGACACATCAGCTCCTAGACAATGCTGTTGGTATTTACAGGAATTATGGAGAGAAGGAAAGTTGTGGTGTGTGAAGACACGGATGCTGGCCAGTGCCATTTTGCAGCCACAAGTGGCGAAAAGAAACCAAGGGGCATCCAGGCATCTCCGCTCTGATCACAAGAACACGCTGGGAACAAGGCAATGATGATAAAAAGGCTGCTCTCCAGTGCAGGTTTACAAGCAGGAACCAAATGTCTCTTTCTCTCTAGCTGGGGCTTTACCCAGGTGATTCAGGGGGTAAATTAGGTTATGTGCTGACTCTACTTATTTCCTCTTCTGTTTTGACCATTCCTTGTGTAGACAAGTACTCAAAAGGTTTGATTCTCCTTTCACATTCACATGAATTCAGATTCAAATTTTATATTTATAAGTATGCACACACACACACACACACATATTTTGCTCATCATGACTGACAGCCCTGGAGCATGGAATTATTTGTCTGGCATACACATATGAACAGGCTGGTAGCAGTGTGTGTGTTTCAGTACCCGCCTTTGACATTCTGCCTCAGCACTGGAGAGGCTGCAAGATGGAAAAGTAGCCCAGATGTATTACAGCATCCTGTAATTTTATTATGAGACTTACTATATATTGTGGTCTTCTTTTAACCTCAGAGACTGAAATCCAGGGATTTCCTGAGAATCTCTGCTTTGATTTTTTCCAAAGGAAAAGCTTTGAGGTCTTGACATTGTAAAGAAAGATTTGAAAATGGTGATGCACCTTTGCCACAGATTCAGAAGGAAAACACCAAAAAATCATAAAAGGCACTTTATTATCCAGGGAGGCTGACTCGTGTTTTGGGAAATGCAATTTGCAGTATTGTATAGGGTCACCTCTGCCCTACTTCACCTATGCAATCACTCGTACCAAAACCCCAATTATAAAGCATTACTACTCTTATTTTGCAATATGGTCTGCTCCCTGGGCCAGACCAGCTATGCAAAGGATAGAGCAATGGTTCTGTTGTGTTTTCTTGAACTTCTTGGGCAAGCCTACTGGTGATCTTAAAACACAGCTAGCCAACACAGCTCTTCTTTGGGGAGATCAGAAGGGGTCAGAGGCAGCAGGTCAGAGAATGATTAATTTTAAGAAATGGATTGTGCCTGTATACATTCAAAATAGTTGAAAGCATACAGAAACTCTGTGCTCAGACTTTATGTTCACATCTCTAGGTATTCTGGGGGGTATCATCTAGCCATTGTTTTGGTGTGCACAGCTGATATCCCTCGTGCTATTTGCCCCTTCTTCAACAAAGACAGAGAGGCAAGAATTCTTCAGAAACAATAAAGCAATTTGGGTTGGATAAACCGTCAAAAGGATGAAGTATTTTTAAACAAACCCACCAACCCCAAATGATAAAATACTGCATGACAGGAATGGAGAGCAGAATTGTTCAATGACATGGAAAATGAAACAATACAACAAATCTAACAAAATTGGCCAGTTTCTTCAATGTGTAAGCAAGATTGCTTTCACACAGCCATTCTCTTTCCCCCTGTCAAAATGAGTTGAAAGTCTCATAAGTTTCGTGTTTATAAGACAATTTGATGCAGAACCTTAGATGGATTAAGTAAATCTAGCCCCATCCATTCATTTCCTTGAACCAAAATCAGTTTGTTGCAGGGGAGGATCTGGCTTCTTCCTCCTCCATAACTGAGCACAGATACAGCTTCCTCTTACCACTTTATATAGCAGCATCTCACTTACAAAATGTATGAGTTTCTTTTAAAGGTGTTAAAGTTCATTTTGTTTAAGCATGTGGTTCTCTTGCCTGAACACAATATATGCAGCTATATTTTTTTTTGTGACTAATTTGCCCTCATAGTTGTGGGCAATTAAATGGCTTTGCCATATTTGGTTGGCAGAGAGGTAAGCACCTTTAAATATTTTGTAATTGGGCTTTGGGGTTTTTTTTGTCTAGCCTTGTTACAAGCTCAGTTAACACCTTTCTTGGAGCTGACTTCGTGAACACGCAAATGAAAAACTTCTCTGAGTTGTTTTGTAAAGCACAGCTAATGAATACAGTGAAGTACAACTGAGTTAAGTAGGAGAATCACAGCTCATAAATAAAGATAAGAAAATTATAAGAGGTGTGACAGTTATGTATATAATTACCTGCTTGGGAGGCAGCCTGGTCTGGAAGAACCAGAAGAGATTTGGGAGGCAGGAAATCCTGTGTCGTAATCCTCATTCCACCTGTGACTCGTGCTGCCGTAGGCAGGTTGCCCTGCCTCTCCTTCCCCAAACGGTAGTCACTCAATGAGAGTCACGTAAGGATTTATTAATAGCGTAGACAAAGCACCTGAAACACTTAAAGTGTGATTTAGGTACTTATGAATATTACATGGCACAGATATTGTCCCAAATTAAAATTTTCTTGCACCTTTCTCCATATCCTGTGTAGAAAAGAGGAAACAGGGACTCATCACTTCTCAGTGGTTGCTCTGTGGAAGTTAAACAAATCTGATTTTTGTTACTTTAAAGTAATGGATTACAAAGCAGATTGCTAGAAGGGAATTATCACAGTAAGGTGCATGATCCTGAAGAGTGTGCTGCCGAAGGGCTGCCGATAGCACAGAATCAAGGTTTTGTGTCTCCTTCAGCCAGGACAAAAAATCAGTGTCAATCCTCAAAAAAAAAACCCAAAACAAACCCCCAAAACCCCCCAACCTGCAAAAGCAATGTTTATAAAAGGATCTCAACTCCTGTTTTGTAACATCTCACTCCTACAATAGACATAGGAAAAAAAGTCTGAAGATGGGGAAATCCGAGAGGAAGTAAACTGGAGGTTGAGTCAACACTGTAACCTTGAGTCAGAGGGTAGATGTAAAATCCTGAAATGCACGCATCTGCTTCAGTGAGCTTTGCTGATCCAGCTCCAGATGTGTTTAGACAGATGGGGAAGGTTCCAGTCATCTCCATGGTGTTCCTCGATATTCAGACCCCGCTGTGTGTGAGGTGTCTTACAAACACAGCTGGAACATCTGTGTTTTCCCATGTTGCACGATGACTGCCGATTTGTAATACCGGCTTGTTTATATTGGTTCATTTGGTGACATATAAGCTGTACAGTTAAAGTTATTTACCCACCCTGAGCCTGAACAAATCACCTTTCTAACTTTTTTGGGGTTAGCATGGGTCTGGTGAAAGGATTCCTGCATGAGTTCCTTCCAGGCTATTGCCACCGATGCACGGGCTTTTAGGGCACAGGAAGGGAGCAAACCCTTTTCAGGTTCCTCCTAGGACAGTCTGTAAATCCTTTCTCTGTTCAGTATATTTAATTCAAAGAAGATTCTTACCTCCACTAAATTAATGTAATTAATTTAGGCCAAGTCACCTCACACACATGCTACATAGACCACGGCACCGTGACTTCTCTAGCCTCTATACCTCTGTAACATCCATTCACAAAGAAGCCTTGTAGTTCCTGTTGGGGTGGATGACTGCACCCTTACAAGGAGGACAAACTGAAATAGGTTGACCTCTTTCGTACTTTTCTGTTCTGAGTCATTGCTGAGCAAACAAACACTATTGTGTAGAAAAGAAACTAAGAAAATGTCTGAGTAGGACAGTGGAGCTGCATGTTGGTCCACTAGTGCTAAAACCATCTGGCAGCATAGAGGGTAAGTGGGGACGTTTTTGACCTTCATCTGAGAGGAGAAATCAGAGAGGTGCTAGTAAAAAGTCAGGCTAATGAAAGGTATTTTGCCTTTTTTGTTACAAAATTTATTTTGCCTGGGTACTTGGAGGCTAATGACTATAACAATACTGAATATAACAATGGCAGCAAAATGGAAACCAGACAGGTCATAGTTTCATTTCTAGCAAGGAGCTGAAGCTCTTAATACTTTTGATAGTGTTTCATGAAACCAGGCAGATGAATTACAAAAGAGTATTACAGAATGTGAAAATGTAAAAGTGAATTGAAGCATATAAGAAAGCTGTTTTCATCAGAAGGTAGATAAAGAGGGTGAAATGCTGGAGAAGGTTGCCTGATCTGGGGCTGACCATTTTGAATAGTTGACTTGGATGAGGCAAGACTATTTGAATCTGGAACATAAGATTCCACATAAGAATTGGAAAGCTGGAAGACTTTATAGAATCATAGAATCATAGAATCGTTTAGGTTGGAAAATACCTTTAAGATCATCCAGTCCAACCATTAACCTACACTACCACGTCCACACTAAACCAATCAAGGGTAGACTAGACTAAACCATGTCCCGAAATGCCACATCTGCCCGTTTCTTGAACACTTCCAGGGATGGGGACTCCACCACCTCTCTGGGCAGCCTGTTCCAATGCTTGACTACCCTTTCCGTGAAGAAATTTTTCCTAATATCCAATCTATGTTAAGTCTCTGTTAACAAAACAACTAGAATTTGTGAAACAGAGGAAGTTACCTAGCCCAGCTGGAACATACAAGAGGAAGGACAATAGCCTTGCACAGCTGCCAACACAGAGATTTCAGTGCTCTCCAACAGAAAATCCCAGAAGCAGAAAGACAAGCATGGATGAAATTTCAAATCCATTGGGGGGAAAAAAAAAAAAATAAATTAAGGAGCTATACACATTGTAACAAACAACATGAGCCAACACAATGTCTGGCATGGGGACGGTGGTGTAAGATCTGCGCAGGATTACATCACTCTGCAAGAGCTTGCCAGCAGTAGCAGGTTGCTCGCAGCAGGCTCGGAGGGATGACAGCAGCCCCACCAGCTCAGAGGAATGCTTTGTACAAGTGTTGACTGTACAGCGCACCAGGGGAACGAATGAGCGAGCGAAGCAAGGAAGGAAAGAAGGAAGCATTGTTTGGAGAACAAATGGGATATTTGCACTCAGGTGTGCAAGCCAGCATGATGCCAAAGGCCACTGGTAACTCGGGAAAATCTACAGCACTGGAAGGCTGGCAAGGGAAAAATATCTCTTCTCACTCTGGCTGGCTGATCATTAGGAAGTACCTTAAGGAGAGTGATCTCACAGAGACTGAGGCAGGACTATGGGGTGGTTGTGGGGAATCTGAAGTTCCTCTCTGTGCAGCAAGGACTGCAAACACTGAAAGGCTTTAGGCAGGAGACGAACAGCGTATCTTTTGATTTTTGCTGTTCGCTTTATCTCTAGGTGAATTGGGAGCCGTTTGGGAAATGTTCAGAGTCACCTTCATAAGACTCTGGTCACACATTCCTGGAAAGAAGTATTTAACACTACTGGCTTAACACTACCTTGCAAGCATCTGCAAAGCCGGGGGTGGGCAAGAGGGTTGGCATCCAGGGACTGAATTAAAAAATGGTAAAACTACAGGATTACCTCTAGCAAGAGGGGAATGCAGAAACACCTGCCGTGAGAAAGGTGCCTTTGTCAAGGATTGTGAGGCTACAGAAACAGTGGTGGGCTCCTGGGGACTGTCAGTAAGCAGCTTCTGCACTTAAATGGATAAAGTGTACACAAGCCATATCTCCAATACTGCGTTCAGCCGACCCCGTGTGTGTGCGCTGCGTATCTGACCCGTCCAGGCGCTGCGGTTAGATGCACTGTGGCCACCCAGAATGGCTTTCCATCCCACGGCACTGAGCTGGCCAGACTTGATCTTCTCACATGCTGTGTAGACAACCCACATACACTACAAGGCAGAGTAGAGGCCTTCACTGCACCGCCTTGAGCCTCCAAAACCTTTGTGACGTCCTTGAGTACAAAGCTCAGGTCACACCGTGTTCACGGTGGTGAAAAATAAGAGGTTTTCATCCAGTTCTGGAACTTGCACTTTCTAGTGAAAGCCAAGGCTTGTCCCTTGGGAAGTGTAGTACTGTGAGGGGCTGTGAAAACATAACAGATGCCACTCAGCCCACATCACATCTCCTTTTACTAGTTCTGGACTTTTCTTTTTGGGCCCGGAGTACGTTACTAGAAGAGTCAGCTCTTAATTTCAATGAAGGCTGCCTTTCTGGTAACCAATACATCGTCTCAGAGGATAGAGAAGTGCCAGGGTCTCATGACAGCATTCAAGTACGCAATGTTTGCAATATTTCAGTCAATCCTGCTTATCCCCATTTCCAGCTGTCTTGAAGTTCCATGAAAATCGCTCCCACATCTTGACTTGTTTTCCTAAACTTGGCCTCACCCCAGAAAAATATGACTTCAAATAAATGCTGTATGGGTTTTCAGTTGAGACTGAAGAAAAATAATTCAAGGATATGCCAGTGCTATTCCCAGAAGGAGAGAAGGGGAAATTTTAAGAGGTTATCCACAATAACCTGGTGCCAAGCTGAGGCATTTTATGGCTAAGCCTCGGCTGAGCCTCAGCTCATCCTCCCGGAGCGCAGGCAGAGCTCCGTGTGCCCATCCAAGCTCTGCCCACCAGCCCACATTTGCAGAGCAGGTAGGAGAACTTTCGAGACCCACTTGCCAGACATTACTCCTTAGCAAAGCCTCCGTGTCGGAAGCCAGTGCTGCTTTGGGAACATCATGCAGTCACTACGTAGGCTATCTGTTACTCAGCGACAAGCCATTAGATAACTGTGCTACCACCAGGAACAGAGCATTTCTGTTAATGTTTCTTCCTAATGGAGAAAAAAAGTAGCTGTAACATTTTGAGAAGTGACACCCACGCAAAATTGAAAATCCACATTTTTTCCCTAGTGCCACAGATTCCTGCAGCTATGGGATCCTTTACTGTAGGGGAAGCCAAATGATGATTCAGTCTGCTCTGTGTACTCATATTGTTCAGGGTGGGAGCTCACACCACCGGTGAGTTCACGTGCACCGGAATCTGTGGAGAGAGTTTTTCAAAGAAAGACCCACAGTTACTGCAAGAAAAACAAAATAACGTTTTTTTTCCTGACCACATCTGGAAGTGGATGTGGTCAGCCCCAGGTTCTGTCCTAGTGTTGCCTGAAATAAAAGTATTTGTCCCATGAAGTCCTGTCTAATCTCACGCTATCGCAAGTATGATAGCAAACATTTTAAAACACAGTTATTTTAATTTCTGTGACATGCCCTTGGACTGTTGGATTAACCGCTGACAGAGTCAAGGACTTGACACCAGCTTGGAGGTGGGCTTTCTAGCTTTTTTTCCCCCTCTCTTTTTACTATTTTAGTCACCTAATAGTATCTGAGCTGCACACCAAAGCAGATGTGATTATCTCAGCTGTCACTGGGACGGAAGTGGCATTGTAAATAGATGGGATCCAGACCACATAGCACTTTAAAGATCCAATTGCAGCACGCCGATATACAAATAGTGACAAATAGGAAAGCACTGCAGCTTTTCAAGCATCAATGCAAAGCCTTCACAAAGGACTATCACCATTGTCAGCTATTTCATTCATACCTCTGAGTACCATCTTATGTGGAGTGTGCTGCAAAAGCTCCTTCTCAAAGCTGCATGTTCAGCTTTAATGAGAAAGGGAAATGGTAGGCAGAAATAAAGTAATTGAACTGCCAGTTATGGCAACACTAACAGCGGCTGAATCAATGAGAAGTGAAGAGTATATTATGGATGATGTAGACTTTCGAAAGGAAGAATGTTATTGAGAAGGGCAAGGTTAGAAAATCATCATTAAAACTGGATTTAAAGGTGTAAGGAAAGACTCAGTCAGCCTGAAAGACATTATCTTCACACAATTAAGCATATACTTAACCGGACTCCTCATACAACTTGGCTTACACTTAAACAGTTTTCCAGTACAAGTAGTAGTTGTTCTTATCACAGCAGATGTCCTCTGAAATTTTCTGTCAACATCAGTTGTAGGTAAATCAACCTGTCTACAGAAAACAGTTCCTTTTACAAAATCATAGGGCTTTTGATATCTAGAACAATTAAATAAAACACATGTTTTTGCCTATTGTTGTGTATAAGTGGCTGATACCCACAGCACATCAGCTGTAGGTAAAATACTGCCTGAATGGTTAATTCATTTTATATTTGCAGATATACTGTTGTTAAATCGAGTTTGATTCTACTAGCAATTCTAATACCCTAACTTTACATCTTTTTAGGATTATTACTGTATTTTCCAACAAATATTTTTATTTCAAGGGGACTTTTCATGGAGAAAGATGCTTCTTGGTGTGACAACTGGCAACACTTTTGTGGTAGACTTTAATAGTAAACAAATCACTGCATTTGCTAGATTTCTCTGAATATTATATGATGTTTGATTTATATATGTAATAACTTATAGGAGTTTATTTTTACATGTTATGTTCAAAACGGTAAGTTTAAATTCTGCTAAGTCTTTGATATATTTATTAGAACCAGAACTAGTTATGAATAGGGATAAGTCATTCTTTGACGCTTCCACTGAAAGATTATCTGCAACAAACTCTATTATATAAACACCCAAGTTTCATTTTACCAGTCAAATAATTGAAGTATGTGTAACATACTTCAGAGCCTAATGTTACTAAGCTGTGAAAAATCTGTTAACAATCCACAAAATTCTATTAATGCAAATACTACCATGGGTAATTTCTCTTCCTTCTTTTTTTTTTTTTCTTCTTCTTTTTAAAAGTAAATGAAAGATAGGCACCTGATCTAAGGAAGCCCAAACAAAGACTACACGGCGAGGGTGTTTTGCTCATGTGTGTTTCTGAGTATAAAACAGAAGAAGGTTTATTCCATTCTGCACCTCCGAATGAAAAGAACAATCAAATACATTTTGAAGTGCCAAAGGAAATTACTACTCAGGAAAAGTTCAGATTGCAATCCTGTGTTTGTCTTGTAAGGGGCAGAGGTTACGTGCACTGTGCTGACCTCTTCGACACGACTGTATCAACTAGAGGAGCTAGGCTGTGATTTTACAATTAATTTTGATTAAACATATCCCATCAGTATCCTTGTCAAAGTTCCAGTTTTACACTTTCATTCTCCCTCAGGCTGCAACTCGAGAGAGAATCTCACACAGGACAGCCGTGGGGAGGAAAGTTAGGTATCTAAAAGATGGATATCCATATCTATATATTGGTTGGACTGGATGATCTTAAAGGTCTTTTCCAACCTAAACGATTCTAAACGATTCTATGATCTCTACCAGTTGCATTATACTGGTGGAAAAAAGACACCTCCAGAGAGCAATTTGTCTCACTCTAAGGTAAATGGCTGAACTAGATCAAATGAACTGCCCTCTGGAGATACTTGTTGCTGTCCTTGATCTATATAGTGGGCTTTAGGCAACTATTTAGGTGGTGAGATGTACCCCAACTTGAACGTCTACATTGTTTTGAAAACAGAACTGAGCCATTTAAGCCATTTAGGCCTCCACCACGCGGGAGTTGCATGCAAAGCCTTTGGTGGGATGCCAAGGTTAGTGGAAATTTGCAGCTTCCCCAAGACTGCAGCGGTACATCTCCAGGACTCAGTGCAAACCCAACCAACCTGACACCCCCTCTGGCGTACACCACCGGGCTATTGCTGTACCCAAAATGGTCTCTGTGCTGCTGTCTTCAGGTATTCTGAAAGGGCATGATGGGGCCATTCTGCCAACTCTATGTCACCCCAAAAATATTCTTAGGATAATAAAAATCACCGGTGCAAGGGGCTTTGTTGCCCATTTGTATGAAGGCAGCTCCCATAGGCTGTGGTAGAAGCCAGTATCTGCAGTTCAGATTTTGCTGTATCCAGCCATTACAGTAGGCTTTTCCTCAACATTTTCCACCGATATACTGCATCTGGCACAGCCCAGTTCCTTTTCCATGGGGTGCTCCAGACCTCATCAACTTTTCCACACAATGGCAACACCGCTGTCGCCACACCTGGAGCTGATACGAGGTACAGCTTAAGAGAAGCTCAGCCTATGGGAAGGCTACAGGGGCTGGAGATCTGGCTGGAAATGACATGCTGTGATAGCAGCTGTGGCCAAGGAGAGCTGGTAGGAATGACGCTGTTGCAGGGCAGCCCCGCATCGGTGCTCCCACCCGTGCTCAGGGAGCGGACCATTAGGTTTCATTAGCTCCTCTGGCTGCTGGAACAAAATACTCTTTTGAAAGGAAAGGCACAGTCTCAGTTTTCTAGGAGACCTGCTTACACTGCTCTTTAAATCAGAGTTATTCACTCTTTTCAGTCTAAACTGATACAGACTTGTGGACAAGGGAACAGATAACTTTTGAAGGAGAAGGGGCCATAGGACAGTAGTTTTTCACTGATCTCAAACAAAACTATATTTTTTTTCTGTCTGATGAATTTGCTCTTTTTTAAGCTCACAGTTACAGGTGTTGTAACCATTTACCTTGGTTCAGCTAGCTTTATAAAACTAGGTTTACCTAGCTTTATAAAACCTAGTGTGATACACTTAAAAAAATGGACTAAATTCAGATTTCAAGTTCATTTTAGCATCGAGTAAAATGTTTGGCTTGCAAAGTATGCCTTTCAGTAGGCTGAATGTGTTTCCGTGCTAGGAGTTTCCAGGAAACTCTTAGGTTACAATTACAATTGTTAACTGGAAGTCAGAATTTCCTTTACACTGTTCCTCTTATGCTTAGTTCTAACTGGACATCACTTAATGAGCTGGCTTAAATGCTTTGTTTCTTTTCTTTTTCTGTTACATTGTTTTGGTATTTGTGTGATTTCTTTTTTTGGATCCTAACCTCTAACTATTTGCTCTTTGGTCTGGTTCTTTTACCTTATACTGGATTATCTACTTAAACCAGCATTTTCTAACAGCCCTTCCAGGTTACAGGACTCACTCCTTTCAATTTATTAGGGAAATGCCCAATTTTTTAAAACAGGTTAAAGACATTTTTTGTACTCCTTTCCAGGCTTCCTAATTACATGGTCAGTAATCCCAAGAAGAATGTAAGCAGGAAAGCCTGTGATAACAACAATAAAACCAGTGGTTGCTCTAAGGAACAAAACTGAAGGAGACGTCACAAACTAAAGGAAGAGAAGGAAAGAAAGTAATGGGTGGATTCAGTTGGAAGAAAGACACGGGGATTTTTCCTTAAAAATAATTTAGACAATGAGAAACTATGAGTGAAGATAACTAGAGGATAATATAAAACCTGAGGGAAGAAATGGAAACATGATTTAATAAGGCTCAGCAAACGACAAATCTAGGGATGATACTGCAAGACGGGTGGTATCCCAAACAGATCCCTGCTCTGTAAACTCGAATGACCCCTTTTCTTAAAATTAAGATGCGAAGAGATGACCCTGAGAAAGTGAGGAAGGACAGGGCTGGAATGCTGGCTGAGCGAGCCACAGGGACAGAGGACAGTTCGTTTGATCCTATCCGTCTGTTACTCGAACATAGATCTGAAAGACGGTAAGGCCTGAAGACCTATTTTTCGCTGCCCAACATATTATTGAGTTCTTTGCAAAATAATTGCAAAGCTTGTTGAAAGAAGTAGCATTTGTATTTAGTCGGATTTTACTCACTGTTATCATGGCATTGAGCAACTGTGCTGAGAAATGGAAACAAAATTTGCGTCAGAAGAAATGACACGCATAGATTTATGTTTGCTTACTTACTCTGCATATAAAATACAGAAATAATAGATATGTTTATATGGTTGGTTGTACAGCAAATGTGAGGTTTACAGACAATTTGTCACTGCTGCAGCCACTGGAACGCGCCAGTAAATCTGTGGCCCCGCGTCTCCTTACAGCTGCTTTTATATTTGGAGTATAAGCCATGTTAGCTTCTGAAGGATTTATCAGTTTAGAGGACAGCTGTGGTGTGTTTAGGAGAGAACCTAAGGACAGCATGGCTCCAAAATAAAACTGTTTGGCTACTCAATCTTCTGACACGGGAGACTTTTCTACAGAGAAAAGACTTCCAGTGGAGGAGACAGACCCTTCCAGGGATGTCCTGCAATTACTTCCCCACTCTACACCAGGGGCTTTGAAGGTTTCTTTCTGTGAATTTTTCTTGTCTAACAGAAAAAAAAAAAAAATGTGGATGGATGAATGGATGGAATATTAGAAAAAAATCAAAAAATTCCAGGAAACATGCTTTTTTCCATGAGAAAAACCCCACATTAGTCACATTGCTTAATAAGCTTCTGGAAGGCTCTTAGATGTTATGGTTGCTACAGATAATACTACACAGAACAGGGTAACTGTAGCTTGCAAATAGCCAATAACCTGATCATTTTGTTGACAACTTATTTTGTTCACACATGCAATTAAAATTAAATGTAAAGACTGTTTGGTAGTTTTGGTAAGACAGAAGAGTAAAATCTAAGTGACGTAAATCCTCTGCAGCAAGCAAGACCAGTTCTCAATGTAAATTTATTTTCCTTTTGTGTGTGGGGTTTTTTTTCCTTTTGAAACAACAAATACATAGTAAACAGCACATCAGGAAAACCTAGGAAACCAAGTCTAAAATGACCATTGTCCTTTGTCCTTGCAAAGGAAAGCTGACAAATGCTCATGAGCTTCCATTCATCATGTTTCATAGGAAAACAGGAGACAGTAGGCATCTTGAGCCGGTCTGTATTGATTCATGCGCAGGGATCCTCCTCCATGACCGTTGTGCTTAATAGTGAAGCACATTTCAATTGCCCTTCTAAGAAATTTGAGTTTTATGCTAAGTCGTGCTGGCCATTGGTCACATCTGAAAGGTTTCAAATATTCATTTGAATTATTATTTTGATTAGGAGATACTGCTTTTAGGTAGTATTGCACCAGGTTATAAATTCTGAAGTCTGTTGTATAGTCCAGGATTGATTATGAAGTATTTATCTATTTCTTGGAAAGATGTCTGACTTTTGCCCTTTCATTCTGTACTAGCCATGATAATTTCAACATTCTGTTTTACGATTTTCTTATTTACACCACACCCACAAATTCACTCTTGCAGCTGTTCCTCATGTGATTATTTCTAGCAGTTTCATTGTGGTTACCCGTATGAATGACACTTATTGTTGTGGTATACCATCATAGGCTACAAATATGCAAAAATTATAAAGGGATAGGAAACTTTCAAACCCTTTAAATAATTTCTTTTGGGTTTGGATATGTATTCTTTTTTTTGGTTTTGCTTGGGTTTTTTGTTTTGTTTTGTTTTAAGATTGCCCTGCAGCTATTTAAAAATAGCTTTAAAAAGTTTAAAAACTGCTTCCACTGATTTACTTTAAGTAAACCAGAGGATAGCAAGCAGTTTTAAAATCTGCCAAAACTTTAGCCAGTAGAAATTAGAAATTATGCAGCTATTTTTATTACCTGCATATTGTATAAAAATATAAATATCTATACAATAAAATATTGCATAGATTATTTTATTTTATGACAGTATATGACATTTATTTGTGATAGTATTACTGCTATGATTATTATAAATGACAGTCAGATGAACTGGCAAGGAAGAAAGCATAGGAGCCAAAGCCTAGCATTTCAGAGTATGTATTTATACTGGAGAAACAAGCTCCTAAATACACTACTGTAATGGATACTGGACAAGCAGGCACTATACAAAAAAATTCTGTTTTCCTTTTCTTGTGAACAGCATATGGCGAAAACTGTTCCCTGGTGCCAGCAGAGATCTCTGCTGCATCAGTTACTCTGCCATGGAGATAAGAACTATGAGCTTTTGGACTCACATACAGTGTAAACAATCACCGCTTGATCGCTTTGCTGAATACAGCTCACATCCTATTACTTATTTCTCAGCTCGTGTCTTGGAACTGTATCTAAACTGACCTCAAAACAAGGAACACTTATCCAAATTGTCCGTGTATGAAGAAGTTACCTACTCAGAATGAAAGAAGTGTGAGCTATGCCAAATTAAGGGAACGAGCAGCCAAGTCAATAACGGAGGATTTGTAGTCGTAAAGACTACTCTGAATTACAGTGTCTGCAGGAGACCTAGCCAGTATGTGTTAAGAGGTTATCAGCCATCTTCTCCATGCTGTTCTTAGTTTAAAGTGGGTGGGGAGTCACAAACACTAGCACTGCAAGAAATATATGACTGGTTTGTGTAGTAAGGGATGTAGTCTCACAGTAATAAATACTGTAGCTGAACACTGAAGAACTGAAGTCCCAGAATCATTCAGCAGTTTTAATGCAAACATCGTTGACAACATCAAGAAAGACTGATTACAGATAAGAAATCCGGGAATCAGCATATGGTTTGGCTTAGCTGGAAATCTCCATCACCACTGAGCAGAAAAATCCTCTTCTAAAGGCTACAACAACCCTTATGCTGATAATAGAAGAAAGATGTATCCCATGGTATGCACTTAAGCTGCTGCTGCTGGTCATGACATGACACGAGGCCTCTCTTAAAAGTGCATGGAAACCCCAGACAGCAGTCCAATGAAAGCTGTGAAAATAAATAAACAATTTAACTTGTAGAAGTTAAACTCTAAATAATTTAGAAATCTGATTTAATTGGTATGAAACCTTATGCATCCGTTTTTACTTTTGTTAAATGTTCATTACCTCCGTTTAACACAAACTATCTAAACTGAGTTTATACAAACCTAGATAATCTAAACCAAATTCAGAGTAGCTACTCGGAACTTCTGCATCGATTTCCTATCAGGTTTAAAATCACACATTTGTTGTACTCCATTGAAAACATAAGAAAATTATGTGGAATTCTGCTCACATTACATGACTAACTCCCCAGAAGATGTTACTAATACTTATGGGTAAGCTCTTACAACTAACACTGGAGAAGGCATATTATCCCTGAAGCCTCAATTAAACTGATTACTTGACTGATAAACTGAAAGAAGTGTCATAATTGACTTATGAATCAGTGGAAAAGACAGGAAGCAAATTATTCTGTATTCTCCTGAACTTGCACAGGAATTTACTTATGTAGAACTACAGTTGCTCTAGTGGGAGTTTAGCCAGAGCATGAGAGGTAACACCACCTCTGCTTTTAAGAAAAAAGAAGCTATACTTATGCTGTGCATCAATGCAGAGAAAGATTTAGTTGCTTATATTAATCCTGCAATACCTCTGCTGAACATGGGTAATATAATTGGAAAAATGAGCTTTTAGAATTGCACCTGAATGGGTAGAAAGATTACAGATCAGGTACTTGGTCCTTCCTCAAGTTTCTGTTGGCAGGGTTACAATAATTAAGCCTAAAACACAGAGTTCCACTGAAACTGATGACATCATTCTGCAAAGCAGGTAATGCATGTAGTTGTATGAACAGTAACATGCTGGAAGTTACTGAGAGACTTCCACTAAATCTTCCTGCCCTTCACCACATGATATACCCAGATTTCCAGGTAAGGCATAAACCAGAAGTTTTTTTGCATTTCTTTTTATGAGCAATAGAGACACACATATACATACGTGCTCTTTCTTACTAATATAACCAAAGGAAACAACATCAAAGTAATTTATGGTGTATCCACTCAGTGGAAATTCACATTTCCTCTACCTTACTAAACAGCTCATTTCAGGTATTTGAATTTAAGATGAATAAAAGACTTTGTAGACCTGGAGACACTGTCTAATAAAAAACCATGTTATCTTAAGAATGCGTATTATGGATTTCATGGGGTATGTTAGTGTTGTATAATCAAAGTAATTTGTAAATGTCTGTACAGTTCTGTACATAAACTTTGGCATGCTCTTCTATTCTACTGGGGAAAAAAAAACAAACCAAACCCCCCCTAAAAGCTGGTATTCAGAAATATCTGTGTGCGCTGCTTGCATAATATTTGGAAGGCTAGATCAGCTGTATCTGGGAAAAAGTCAGTCTTAGCCAGATGCAGAAAAAACACTTCATTATTCCTTTTGGGCATTGGGAGAATTTTAAGAAGGAGCTCAAACGAACCTGCTTCAGCACATCATTGAATGGGTTAGTATGTTTGAAGATGCTAAGAAAGCCATCCATCAGTGGTATTGTTTTACTTTAATTTTTACAAGTGTACAGAACTAGCAGGTCATTTTAAATTAAAATACTGACAAAATGCTAACAAAATGCAGCTTTCTATGCTTCTGCCTTTTAGAACACAAAAGGAACACATCTTCTCTGGATTTTAAGATCCAGTTCCAAGTTGTTTATTATCTGTACAACCTCCAGACTGTCTGCAATATCTAATGTCTAATGAGTACTCCCTTGCTTCCTCTATTTTAGCACTTACTCCGACCACATAATTTGTTATGATTTGGTGGCCATTAGCTTGTCAGCTCTTTTCCTAACTGAATGGATTTTCAGACTAGAAAGGTTATTATGATCATCTAGCTTGACCTCCATAGCAATATAAGCCAAGAAATTTTATATCGTGAATTTTGCTTTGAGGGATGAATTAGAGCCCAGGATTTAGAAAAGATACTGAATCTTAATTTACAATTTGGGAGATAGAGTTTAGTGGGTCCTTAGGGATATTGTACCAAACAACCCTGCTTATGGCTAAAAGAAAAGGATCTTATGCTTATTCTGAATAAGTCAGCATAATTTCACCTGCCAGTTACTGGTTCTCACTGTCATCTTACCTGACAGATTAAAGAGCCTTTTAATATCTGAAATGTTCTTCTCTTGCAAATCCTAGCACGTTATGATCAAGCTTTTCTATAAGCTAAACAGATGCTTCTTCAGTCTCTCGCTGCCAAGGCGGATTCTCTTGGCTTTTCCAGTTTGCCAGTTACTTGTATTAAAATGCAATACCACTACTTCAGTAATAGTTTGATGAATGCCATATATAACAACATTATTACTACTTCTTAATATTCCTCTGCTTTTACATCCAAGACTTGTACCATAAGCATGAATCCTTTTGAGTTGTTCATAACCACATTATAACACCTCTGTAATTTGACTTAATGTTCTTTGTACTTAGATGTCTTTCCACTCATCTGTATTCAAATAAACAGTTGGGTAAGTCTCATTCCACGCCCCAACCCTGCAAAAAAAAGCAGGCTCTGCTTCAGAAGTAACAGCTCCCTATAAATATTTATGGCTGCATCTATGTTATTAGTGATTATTTTGTGTTTTCTGTACATAAGTTAATAAAGATGATTGGAATAAAATCAAATCGTCATTGTACTTTGCTAAACAGGTCTCCATTTGATGATGATTTTCAAGATATAATTACTTTTCAGATCTGCTGGGTAATTTTTTTTGTTCAGATAAATGTATGTTGCAAGTTTTGTATAAAAATATTTTAAAATAGAACATTGGCACTAAATAGAATATTGCATAGCTGTCTTCATGGAAGCTCAAAATTATACGGTTACCTTTGCCAGATAGGATACTAATACCATTAAACAGGCCTAAATTCCAGCCAATCCTCCTGATATTAGAAACTCAGTAATTCTTTAATTCCCACATGTGATTGTTATGTTTGATTTCCATGATTTTGCCAAAGGTTCTCGTCATGTTATTTTAGCTCAAATAACCTTTTGCTTTACATTTCTAATGGGCACCAAATCAGTTTCTCTCTTTCATTTCTGGAACGAACATAGACAGGTGGATTATCACCATGAATGATTCAGAATCCCATAAAATTCCGCGACATGACTTAGTTGGTCCTGAAAGTTTAAATGTTTTTACCTTTACCTGTTGCTATTTAGCATCCTTACTAAGTAATGATAGAATAAAACATGTGCAATTATATCCATAAAGTATTATTGTATTATGCAGGTTTCTATCAAATGAAGAAAAGAAACGCTTTTGCACATCGGCATTGTTACCGAAAATTGAAATATTTCAAAGTAGCAGGGAAACCATGCCACTGCCAAGATTTTTTCTTTCCTGATCCTGACATTTTAAAAAAGGTATTCCCCTTGTCCTTTAGGCAACGAGCCAAGACTTTTCATTCATATATTTAGCTACTATTACTCATTCTCATTGTTTCACAGCTGCTAACTTATCATTTCTGCTTATCAGCTTCCATATTTTTCCTTTTGTTTCACACACATTTTAATTGTCGCTTTCATTTTCTTTCCTTAACTGAATACATTCAGCTGAAAAGAAACTTTAGTGATTGTGGTAACATCATCTTTTGGGTATCCTGTACAGTCTTCCTAAATAAACTACCATCTACCTATTTGATGTATTTTTCCTATGTATCTCTACCTATACAAGTACCATTCAGAGTTTTCTTCAGACTTGGAACACTGTCTCTTTTCCAGCAAAGCTGCATAATATATATGGGAAATATTTATATATAGCAAATATAGTTAAATTATGCCATTTTACACTTGAGCAAACATAAATTCAGTAGATTAGGGTTTGGGGTTTTTTTGGTCAGAATTGTCAGAATTCAAAACAGCTGAGTGCTTTGAAAATAATATATGATTTTATTTTAGAAAATGGTCATCTATTATTTATACAAAATCTAGGGCATGTTTACTTGTGGAGGTCTGAGATCTAGACATACCCTACAGATTGAGATGAAAAAACCAAAAAAGATGATCCTAAGATAGCTCATTCTAGTTATTCTAGCTAAATGTTTACATAGCTGCTCATCCAGTTCTGTATTCAGATAAATCTGTCTCACCAGTATCCAATTTTCTGATTTATCTTCGTAAACATTGACTCATAAACCAGGTCTTGGATTTGTGACATCAGGAACTCTAGGTATCTTTAATGAGCCTGATGAGCCTATCTCTCCGTGCATTCCGTCTTTCTTAAAGAAGGTATAAAGTAATAGGAACACTCAAGTTGTGACAGACATCCTACTAAAAAAAAAAAAAAAATAGGCCACGCATTTGAATAAATGAGCCTTAGATACAGGTCTGCAAAGTATCAGCGGAAAGATCCTTCACTGATAAAAACTCAGTCGGTGTAATCTACACATTTGTGTATTTGGACTTTTTATCCTCCATCTTTCTGAAAGAATTGCTTCAATTATTTGGAATCTTATTAGTTGCAGATGTATTTAGGAAGCATCCAAAGAAGTAGGCCCTTTCTCTGGCAGGCATTTCTTGAGTACGTAGCCTCAAATGCAAGCACTTTGTGATCTTCCCCCCCCCCCCCCCCCCCCCAAAAAAGCCCCCCGCCTTGGCCACAGCACTCCCTCACTCCCTCCACCAGTGGTAAGCCGTACACAGTTCAGGGTAGGAAAGTGGTTTTAGTTCACATGAAAAAGATAAAGGCGTGCGTGCCCTAACGCTCTGCAATGCTCCGAGCATTTAAGTGCAGTCATGAGGCGGCTGGCGCCTGCCTGCCCTCCGAGTATGAGGGCACTCCTAACCCGGCTCTCGGAAGGAGCTCACGGCCACTCAAAAAGCAAGAGCCGGGCACGCTTTCATGCAACTGGGCACATGCGCGCAGCTTTACTTACGAATGGAAACTATTTGGGAGAAGAAAACCGTACAGAGGAAAAACCTCAAAGACGAGGCTTCCTGAGGACGCAGGAGCAGCCCCGCTGACAGCGGACACGCTCGTTCCGAACCGCGGCTATTGTAGCGTCAGCCACAACCTCGCTACTTTTTGACTTTCTGGCTACATCACGCGCTTGCGTAGACCCACGTACGCGCGTGTATGCAGAGGCACGGGTACAAACACGAGCAGAAGCCGCCGCCGCAGAGCCCAGGCCCTTCATCCCCGGGACGCGGCGGCTGCACTCGCCGCTCCGGCGTCCTCCGGCCGCGCTTTGCCCCCGGCTCTGTCGCTCGGGGCCGAACGGAGCCGCGCTCAGCGCCACACCCCGGGGGACCCCCCACCCCGGAGCCCGGCACCGGGGCAGGGCCCGGGATCGGGACGCGGCCGGCGCCGCTCCCCACAGCCCGCCCCGCTGAGGGCGGGGCCTGCCCGGCAAGGGCGGGAACTTCCGGCTCCAGCCGACCCCGCCCCTCACCTTGGCCTCGGGTCCGCGCTAAGCCAATGAGGGTGGGGAGCCGCAGCCGGGCAGGTAACCAGGCGCCCAATCAGAAAGGCGCCGCCGGGAACAGGTGGGGGCGGGGCCTAGGCGTGCCGCGCGCGCGGCCCCGCCCCTTTGCCCCGCCGCGCCAATCGGCCTCCGCGGCGGCGGCGGCAGCGGCGCCCCCCTCGCTCTCGCCCCCCCCCCCCCCCCACCGCCCGGCGGCGCGCGGGCCCTGTCTGGAGGTGGGGGCGCGGCGCGGCGCGCGCCGGCTCCGCGGGGGAGGGGCTACCTGCCGGGCTGCGCCTCGCGCCCTGCCCGCCTCCCGCCGCCGCGTGAGGCACCGGCCGGCCGGCGGGCCCTGAGGGCAGCGGCGGCCCCTGAGGGCAGCGGCGGGCCGGGCCGGGCCGGGGCGGAGGAGCGCGGAGGGCAGCCATGGCACTGGTGGCCCCGGAGACTCGGAAGTTTACGCGGGCGCTGAGCAAGCCCGGCACGGCGGCCGAGCTGCGGCAGAGCGTCTCCGAGGTGGTGCGCGGCTCCGTCCTCCTGGTGAGTGCGGGGGGGGGCGGCTCGGCAGCGGCCCGGGCGAGGCTGCGGGGGGGGAGCCTCCGCCGGGGCCTCCCGGGGCTGCGGGGGGGGGCAGGCGGTGTCCCCGGAGGAGGAGACGGGCCCTTTGATCCTACCCGGGCTGTCACGGCGGCGGGGGGGGGGGGTGCGGGCACGGCCCCGTGGCGGGCGGGCGGCTCCTCGCCTGCCGGCGGGCTGAGGTGCGGGTGCCGCCGCAGGCGGGGCGGGGACGCTCCCAGCGGCAGCTGCGCGGCGGGCGCCATGGGACGCGGCGCCCGGCGGGCACTGCCGGCCGCTCCCGCCCGCCCCGCTGCAGACCTCGCCTCGGCGTGAGGCGGTGCGGGGCGGCCAGGGCGAGCGGAGCTCCCCGGGGAGCAGCGGCACCCTCCCCGCCGTAACCCGCCGGGGGCCGGGCGGAGGGGCCCGCCTGCCTCCCTTCCCCTCCACCTGTAGAGCGGGCGCCTGCCCGCCTCTGACCGAAGTGCTTTCGCGTGTGTGAAACTAGTGGTGCAAAAGTGATTTTTTTTTTTTTTTTTCATTTCGCTGCTGTCTGCACGCTTTACGACTGAAGCCCGTTGTTTTGTTGCGCGGATCGTGCAGCATGGAAGATGAGCGCTGGCGAGTCTAGCAGGAATGTTTTAATACGCTATTTGTCCCTGCTGCCTGCGCTGTGCTAGCACGTGGTAGTTGTTCTCACCAGTTCACAACTGGGCGCATCAATTTAATTTAAACTGCTGAAAGTAAATTTGGGTGAAGGTGGTAGATGGTGAACTGAGGCACCTGGGACCGAGAGAAAGAGAAGTATGGTTTTTTGGCCTGGCTGCACCTAGGTGACGACATCTTAAACAGCCTCAGCAAGATTTTTCAGCGCTTCTCTCTTGAGGCTCTTATTCATGGTATGCATTTGTTTTCCATGTGGTTTTGTTATCTCCAAGGGGAATGTTTTAGTAAGCGCTTCACCCTGTGTAAGTAGAGAGGTTTTGGTGCTGGGGTTCCTGACACTGGAAGCTGATCTGTCATTTGTTTTTCCCTCTTGCTAATGCCAAGTATGGTCTTGCCTAACTTTTTTAAACTGCTTGTCAGAACACTGTCTTGTCATAGCTATGTGTTGTGAGAGTAACAAATGCTTTAGCTGCAATTCAAAGACAAATACCCTTCCTTCGTAAAACGAGGGCTCTAAAAATAAATTACTCTTTATTTAACTGTGGGCCACGGAATATATAATATTCCTAAGACCTAATATGCATACTTCAAGGTCCACCTGAATACTGACAGCTTTCCACAAAACGCTAGCACATATACGTGTAATCAACATCCAGTATATGTTAACACTTCTGCAGGGATCAAGTCTTTCCTGGGAAGAGCAGAAGAAGGATATGTGTATTTAAAAGTATTTTTCATATTGAGGGAGCGTGAAAGGGATTTAGGTATTTTCATGACACAAATAAATGTTTCTTTTGCAGTAATTCGCAACCCTGCCCTCCACCCCTTCCCCTTTAGAAGTTTTTTTCTTAATTCACTTATGACTAGTGTCATTGAGGTGAGTTGGAAAATATTTATCTGATCCTTTAATTCATTCAGGTTGCCCAAATGCATAATAGGATGGTATTGACTAACATTCCAGGTATTTTTGCCACAACAGCATATTCTGCAGAATTTTAAGGAGGTGAAAGAATTGATGGTGTGAAGTGGCATACTGGCTCAATCTTATTCTGGATAAGATCTTCCATCACTGTTTTAGAAAGCAAAAATAGTGACTTACCATTTATGGTGACTTAAATATCATGTCAGGTTTGTGATCCTTTTCTCTTAGCTTGACACATGGAGCAAAATCCCAAGCTCTCTCCCATACAGTCTTATGCTGAAGTTCACCTTCCTGTTTCAGCCATATGTCTGTTATGTCTTTCTACTGTCATAAATGCTGTTCATTTTGTCACTGAACTCCTATGTTCCTGCTCACACACTGTTTAAATCATGAAATAAAAGGCTACTGATTGCAGTTTACCTTTACCTTTTTACCTTTTCTTCCTCCTTTGAATGTACTGTAACTCTTTTTGTTGAGCATTATGATGTTTGGAATGAAATTTTACCTTTTTTTTTTTTTTTTTTTTTTTTTAAAGAAATGGAGTTTAGGTGGGATAGGTTGGGTGTTTTTTCTCCTTCCCCCCCCCCCCCCCAAAAAAAAAAAAAAAAAAAGACTTTAAAAAAATATTTACTTCTGTAAGTTTGACAGGTTGCCCTGTTTCTTAGTTGTTGGAGCTTCTGGGCTTTATTATCTGAAAAATCTCTTAGGCTGACCTGGTGAACATAGGATTCTTACCAGTATTATAGTAGTTGTGGAATACTCTATTCAGATGTGTGGCTTTAAAGAACGGAAGACCCACTTTCTTTCCTAAGCTGCCTCTCAAAGCTCTTCGATAGAGTACCCCACCAGGATTTTTTGAACTGGGTTGTCAACAAAATGTCTTTCTTAAAACATCGTTCAGCATTGGTAAACTAATGTGATCTTACTGTCATCACTTGCTCATGAACAAATACTGACATTTTCCAATACTGAAAAAATACTGAAGCTGCTTTCCATTGGCTAGGCTTGCAGTGTAGAACCTGGAGACAGCAAAGAATGAATTCAAACTAGCAGTTCTTGGTGGGTGATCTGTCCAGATATGTACAACCAAATATTGCTTCTGGCTGTACATCTCTGCAGCAGAATGTACTGAGCAGTGATGCAAATCATCCAGTCGTTACTTGCAGCAGCAGATAAAAGTGAACTGCTAATACCTCTGAGGTTGCATAGATTCTCTAACTTCTTATTGTGGCTACCATTTAACAGTTCCATCCATTTCTACCATCAAGAATGTATTGCTAGACTTAAAAAAAAAAACAACCCACCCCCCCCCAACAAAAATAACCCCAAAACCCAAAAACAAAACACCCCCCCCCCCCAAAACCAACCCCCCAGAAAAGTCATTTCCCATCTTTAAAGGAGGTTTATTAGATCATATTTCTAAAATATGCTTGTCTTTTCTGCTTTGTAAGTGTTCTTAGGATCATACTGATGAAAGGTGACGGAGAACAGCATGTCAGTAGGATTGCATAGAGTATCTTAAATTTGCAGATTGCTCTTCACTGGAACTAAAAGTCAAGAGATTTTCATCCAACTGACAGACTAAATAGCTTGGCTGAATAGTAAAAAAAACATTAAGCAGATGTGGTTAACCAAGCTAGTTTTCATTACAGAATGAAGCAAGTTATCTTGTCAGCATTTGACATCTCATACATTCTTTCTGTTAGATTCAGTTTGCTGAACCAACAAGTACAGTTTGGTTGGCTGAACTGCAAACTACTTATTTGGCAATCAGCTTTTCACTGTGGTATAAAGCATGTAATATATATCTTGATTATTTGGGTTCAGCTTTTGCCATTTTCTGCTTGAGAGTAGCATCCTTGCTGAATATGGTCTTGTGCATTGTTGATGGTGTTTTTGACTAGCCACGTGACTTAATGTGATGCCTCTGACCACCCAGATACATTTATCTCTGGAGAGGAAGACTATGGGGACAACAAGTCTGTCTCTTAAACCAGCAATCTTACCAAAAGCAGTTTTCAATGCAATTTTAGTATTACACATAATTGGAAGCAGTCTTTTTAAGTGGTGATGAGTTACCCAAAACATGTTGTATTACAAATCAGTAGCACTGCTGGAGGGATATGTGGCATCTTGTTCAATGATATGTTAATGATAACTTATCTCAGTGACAATGCTTTCTACCCTATATTAAATTAAGCTGATGCTTAAGGATAGTAAGCAATTAAGAGAATGTTTGGCATATCAGATTTGGTCTGCTTTTGCCGAGCTGTCAATAAAATGCCCTTATCAAATATGCAGATAATGAAAATGTTTAAATATACCAAATAATGCAATGTCAAAATTAGCATTGTACAGAAAAAAATGGAGATATGGGAAAACGGGATGAAATCTGAGTGATTCCCAGATTGTTCTGTGAAGTTCTCCTTTTTGATTTGGGTGTATAAAGTAGGTTTGAGTATTTGAAGGCTGAAATCATCATGTCTTAATATGGTCTTGGGCTTTATATGTTAACTTCAGGTACCTGGTAGACCTCTTGAGTTCTAAAACTCTTGCAGAAATTGAGCTTTTCAGATGTGGAGGAAAACCAGTGTATCAAAGACATTGCTTGGATCTCCTAATGAGTCTTTGATCTCAGACTCGCTTATGTTCTTTCTTTTTTTAAAGAAGACTTATTCTTGGTTTTAACATGATGTCAACTTTGTTTTTCCAATCCTAATCTCTGCTTTCTGTGAATGTCAACTCCATTAAAAAGATGGATAGGTGCACTCTATGCTATATTGTTACAATGTTTTAACATTGTATTTTTACAAGAATACAGTTACTGGGAGGATTACATAGTATTAATTTTGGTTTGGTATTTTCCTTTCTGATATGTATCCTTTCGTATGCCCCGTGCACAGAGGGCTTGTGTGCGTTTTTGCAAAGCGGCTTCTCTGTATACAATGATTCGAGTATTTGGAACCTCATCAGCTGCGAGATTTCAGTTGCAGTGTTTGTGTAGAAAGAGAGAGTTGATGGCTTGCTTTAGAAAAGTAGGAATTAAAAAGTGATATGTAATGCTGAGGGGATGAGTGAGGACTGGGATCTTTTAGAGCTGATGGGTACAGAAAAGCTGGAAACATGGATAAGGCTCGAGCTTTCCATTAAGGAATGTGAAATTGTATATGTAAGGAATTTGGAAGAAGCAAATTGTTATGAATGGATGAGTGAAAGCAGGGAGATGAGAACTGACACTCAAGATTTTAAAGGAAAAATCGTTGCTGACAATGAACATCATCCTAACACATCTCATCTTGGAGGAACTCGATGTGAACGGTACTGCTTATTTAGTCAGTCTGTGAACTGTTGAACTTTACTTGGGGGGAAAAACCTGATACTCAGCCCTGAAGAAGTTACTTTAGTTTATGGGATGTGCCACTTTCCTTTCCTAAAGGAAATAGAAATTGGCCGAGAATAAGATCTTTTTGATAAAGGTGCTAATTTTATTTCAGCGAAGTGCATGTAAAAACCTTTTTGATTGCATGCAAAACACTAGTAAGAAAACTATGTGTTGTTTCTGGCAAGTCTGATGACTGCTAAGAAGACTTACTGGGTATAATAGGCATTTCTGTGGCTGTGAAGATTCAGAGACTATAGTACTAAAGTTTCTATTAATAAATACCATTAAACTTACTTGAATTTTAAATGTCAGTAAGCTTCTTGTTCACAAAAGAAATGTGAGGGGAAAAATACAGGACAGCTGAATTTCTGTGTGAACAAAAGTACATTTAACCATTCAACAACATTAGATCATTCTTGTTAGCTGCACCTTATTTCTTTATTATTTTCTGTAACTTTTTCTAGCCCACTAGATAAGGATAATTATGTTTAAAATAGAAGAGTAAATACTTTAAAAATAATTGTTTCTAATACAGCAAATATCAGTCATAGGGTGATGCTGGATTGGGTTTTCAGTCTATGGTGGCAGCAGCTCTCATGAAGCATGGAGTACCACAGCATACCTCCTCTCTCCTCTCTTCCTCCTACTCATGCCCTTGAATACTCAATCAGGATCACGTATTTGTAACTCAATGGAAGTAGAACTCATTACACCTGAATTTAAACTTGGGAATTTCACAACTCCATAATTTCTTCTCTCCCCCCCCCCCCCCCCCCCCCATATTGAAGGTCTTGTGCAATAAACTTAAACCCATGTATCCCACTTGAAGTCATTTGGTTACACTGCATTGTGCTTCTACGCAAATGTTTCAAGAAGGTCTGTAATTACTTGTTTTGACAACTAGACCTTTAATGTCAACTGTTTTTTCTATTGCATAAGTATAGATGTTCAAGTTACTTGTAAGCATATATGGTTATTGGACTGAGTGGTCACTTGTATGTACATAGTGTGTGCCTGAGATTAAATAACCATCAGATATATGCGTGTATATGCAAGCTCAACAATTTGTGAATTTGGTAGTTTAACCAGATATTTGTATTTTTGAGGTGGCTTTAAGATTCTGCCAAATTCATGTGTGTTTGCTTTGAAAATAGTAAGGAAAAATTACTGGTAAGTCATTGAAGCAAGTAGGGAGAGTTCAGTTTTCCAGATAGCAAGAAGCTTGATTGTGTCCTTCTGAGAAATGTATTGGCTATATTGCTTTTATTTAAGTATTTCTGTAATTGTTAGAGGTGATTTGATGCCAGTGGCTCTTTATGGAGATAAAGAAAAGCTGTAAGATCTTCAGTGCTGGTGTCCAGGAAGCTCTTATTTAGACCTGAAATTTCTGATGGCGGTTGAAGAACTTACCTAGTGCAGTGATCTTAAAAAAATACTGTATATTAAAAATGTACATAAAACTTCCTTCCTTAGCTAGTGGTTTTTTTTGATTTTGCAGTTGAATAATCTCAAGTACTTCACTTGACTTAGATACTGAAGGCAAAAACTCCTTCATTTGGAAGAGGGTAAAGACAAATTTGTTCTCCCTTGCCCCCCTTAGGTTGTCTGTGTCCATGAAAAGCATTAATTATACAAGCCAGAAAAGGCATAAAGTTGCACAAGTAGTCAATATATTACATAATACCTTTCTCATTGAAATATTTTTGAAATAACTTATATCTATAGATGAGAAGATACTCCAATAATTCTGACCATGTACCTTATTGTAGACCTTAATTTAGAGGATAGATAGGTTTGTGAAGGGAGACTTACATTCTGTTTTAGTCCAAAGGCACTGATGTGCTTAGTATCTTAAATTTAATAATCTGTGAAATAGCAGTAGGTATCGCATCGTGAGAAAGCTATGGGATTTTTTTATTTTATTTTATTTTTCTGTAAGGGTCCTTAAAGTTCTTTTCATGTGAATGAACGTATTATCTCAAAATAGAGACTTCCTGTAATATTAAAAACCCAATAAATTAACAGTCTTAGAAGCCTTAAAAACCAACCTGGTTAATATTATGAACAGGATTTCTTGTACTAAGCAAGGGCCAGAGTTTCATTGGTACAATGGACTCTGCTTTGGAAAAAAGTTTACTAGACATCTAAAGGTCTTCAGAAAGTTGAGCGGAAGGTCTGAAGGGGTTTTCATGAAGAAGGCTGTTCTGGAGCACAAAGGTTTGGTCGGAGAAACCCAACATCTTATATTCCCATTGTGAATGTGTTGAGAGAAATAGCAGCTTTGCTGCAGAAACATTAAGAAATTAAAAATCTTAATCTGACTGCAGGGGTGGGGCATTTTTTGTTGGCGTAAGGATGAATTAGTGCGTCTGTTAGAACAGTTTGTCATCTCCTCATCTATGCCCAGTGAATCAGATATGAGAGGAGGAATGGGGAATCCAGATGCTGTCTTCTGCATTCTCCTGCTGTGTCCAGAGATTGCTGACTGGTGTGGAGACTCAGGCAGTTCAAGTGAGGGAAAAATGAGAAAGAATAAATCGAGAGCCTTTGTTGAAAACTCTGTCTGGATCCAGCACCTGAGACTGGTGAAACTAACCACTCCATTCTGTGAGTAGCGCTCTATTTAAGGTAGTGGCGTTGCCTTGGGGCTGCTGGTGATTATCCAGAGTAGAAAAAAAAGTAGCAGGAAAGATCTTTCCGGGACATGTGATGTGAAGGGGTGCTATGATTCTCTCACAGAGTCGCAGGATGGCTGAGGCTGGAAGGGACCTCTGGAAGTCATCTGGTCCAACCCTCTGCTCAAGCAGAGCCACCCAGAGCTGTTTGCCCAAGGACCATGTCCAGATGGCTTTTGAGTTTCGCCAAGGATGGAGACTCCACGCCCTCCCTGGGCAACCTGTGCCAGTGCTTGGTCACCCTCATGGTGAAAAAGTGTTTCCTGATGTTCAGGGGGAACCTCCTGTGTTTCAGGTTGTGCTCACTGCCTCTGCTCCTGTCACTGGGCACCACTGAGAAGAGCCTGGCTCTGTCCTCTTTGCACCCCTCGCTTCAGGTATTTGTATACGTTGATGAGATCCCCCTGAGCCTTCTCTTCTCCAGGCTGAACAGTCCCAGCCCTCTCAGCCCTTCCTCATAGGAGGGATGCTCCAGTCCCTTCATCATCTTTGCAGCCTTTCCCTGGACACTCTCCACTATGTCCATGTCTCTCTTGTACTGGGGAGCCTAGAACTGGACTCTTCTGTGTACTTGTTCTCTAAGGTGTCAGTTTGCTTTTTAAGAACAAAGCAATCTTTGCTCTGTGTTCTGAGGAAGCAAGCAGATCACAGGCTGATTCAGACTGGAGTACTTGTTGGTGTCAGTGTAAATTGAGGCCTTATCTGGAATTCTAGTTTTAAGCCTCTGGGTCCAGGCCAAGCTTTGATTTGGGGGCCTCTCTGAATAAAAAGGCCCATTCCCATTAGAGGACCAGCTAGAATTTCTTTCTGCTTACCAGTTGAAGGAGAAGGAAAGGATGTCAGGTAGTTTAAGAAGGAAATTTGTTATTCAGCCCTTGGAATTGTTGTGTCAAAAAAGAACATGAAAGTTCTGGATCATTTTTCTATCTTGAGACAATGAGGAGGAAGAAATAAGTCAGTTGAGACTGAACATTGTCTGAAAAATCTGATTCACAGGATTTCTGTGCAAAGGTGAAATGTCAAGTAGACCTCATTATGTACAATATAGTCAATGCTGGTAGTTCTGGAAGAAATATCAACTTTGCAATTCTGAGCAAATCAAGGAAACATCGTTTAGGCTGGCTTTTTTTCTCCTAACTGCTTTTGTAGTACTCCTGAAAAGTTTCTTCTAGTGATGATTCTAGGAAAGAATACTAGAGATTAAAAATTATGGGGCACTAAATCAACAAAACTGTTCACTTTTCAAAATTATAGCTCACTCTTCTATAACTTGTTTGAAATTTTCAGTGATGAATGAATTTATGCATAAACAATGTTACAGTCCCTAGAAGTTGAAATCAAATAGTCCCTTTTGAAGTTTCTTCTACATACATAGTTGTTCATGCAGTGGGAGTATCAAGTGACCTCACATAAAATTAACTAAGCAACCAAAATAGTCTTTAAAACACAACCCTCCCCCAAACCCAAAAAACCCAAGAAAAACACCCCACCCCCAACTATTGAAGAAAAAAAGTAAAGATTTATGTTTAGTCACAACAAAGCTGAGACGGACTAATGCTGATCCAGAGCTGCTAGAATACAGGGAAGCTTGTAATATAGATCCATCAGTGCAGTGTAAATAAATAATCCTTAGCTGCTGCTTTGTGTACTTGTGGGTGCTTTTTGATACTCATATGTAGCTATTGACTTAAAAAGAGATAGCATGTTGGCAGATACTGGTGTAGGTTTGGAAATTTGAGGCACAGACTAAACTGCTTTTGGTACTACCAGGCATGCTGTGGATGGGAAGGAGTTATTTGGTGAATAAGGGGTGTGTGTGTGTGTTATGTTTTTACTACTATAAAATTAATCCCCCAGCAAAGGGTGACTACATGTTATACTCAGAATCGATAATGCTTGCATAATTTTAAGTTGAGAAAGCAT
This sequence comes from Pelecanus crispus, assembly GCF_030463565.1. Lineage (NCBI taxonomy): Eukaryota > Metazoa > Chordata > Aves > Pelecaniformes > Pelecanidae > Pelecanus > Pelecanus crispus. Next base: position 166,844,695 of record NC_134643.1, read on the forward strand.
TTAAATATCTGGTTACATCAGTGCAGGATGTAATACATTGCAATTTTTGTGTTGTCATAAGTGAAGTGTAGTTGATTTCAGGAGCCTGGACTTCAATGTACATGAGTTTGTAGACATTTAATTTGGTTTCAGATTGCAAGTCTAGAGCCTACGCTGCCTTTGGATGCTTGTGTCTTGACATTAAGAGATATGAGCTTGCTACCTTATTGGTTACCCAAGGTACAGCTGCCCTTCATATGCTGAAGGGAGTACTGAAACGCACATGAATAAGAAAAACAGAAACTCCACAGGAAGAGCTGGATGTTTTCAGTGGGAGAGGCAAAGGCTGGTAAGATAGCTCTCAGTCTCATTTTAACAGGTTTGTGAAAGTCAAATGGAAATGCTAGCTAGCATTGTGGATACTAACATACAGAAAAGAGGCTTTGGTTTTAAAGTGATGGGAAGGTAGTCATCCGCTTTCCGGTTTGATGGCATTGCCAATGCTATTTTGTAGTCTTTGTTTTTTTAATGTTGTATAAATGTCTTTATATCCTTTGGTTTCAGAAGTACTGTTCTTCACCAGGGCACTGATACTGGCAGAGAATCTGCTTGCACTTCACTTGATGCCTTTCTGGGCTCATTTGTAGACATGGTTCTAAGTGACTACAGCCAGGCAACAGAATAATACAGAACCAAAGCTTTGTGAAAATAAGACTGAAAGTCACCTCATGTAGCCTGTTCCTCACTTGCACCATTACAGTGATGACGACAAGTGGTATTTCAGACCTCTTTCTGCCAGGCATATTTGCACTCACTTGCACTGGCACTAATACCTGTGTAGTGTAATGTGATCTGATTTAATAGGTGGTTTAGCTGAAGATCATAGTAGTATGTTTGCCTTTAAGAATGTTCAAGGAGGCTTTACTCCTACTGTTTGCTAGTCCAAGAGGGATTTTAAATTCATGTTGAACCTCAAACGTCAGTGAGTTTAAAAAGAGCATTGAGGTTAATGAAGAGATGACACACATCATAACTATTTGAAGCATGCTATTCTAGTTTCCTTCAGAAATCGTCTTGGGATTCTTGCTTGCCAGGCTTGTTATCACCTTGGAGTTATTTGCCTGGTATTGTATATGGCCTTAGATGGGCCAGTAATTGTTATATGTTAATTTCTTCCCAGCCAGAATGCACAGCGTGACCCAGTAAGTTTTTCCTCATATGAAATATGACGTTTCTAACAGGAAAAAAAAAAAATCCTGCTGTATCCAGTCTTGCTGGTAAAGTTCAAGCGACAATGCTTCCAGCGTAATATTCTGGCAGCTAATGGTCTGCTGGAGGGGAAGTTGAAACTTGTTCCTGACTGAACTAGGAACAAAGGGAATGAGAAAGACCTGAATCTGAATAACCTCCATAGAGGGATTAAAAGTATAAAAGGATGTATGAGCCCTGAAGTTCCTGCTGGTCTTTGCTGAACACAGTAAGGTTGTTCAAAAACTGGGTTTTAACTCTTCCCTCCCCGCCCCCCCCAAGTCTACTTTCCTGTTGACCATTATTTATTCTGGCATGGTTTCATTAGTGTTTCTGTAAATAATATCCTATAATTAGTGACTTGTTCTGTAGCTCTCTAATAATAATAAATTTCTGTTGTAGTTACATTTAAGAGCCCAGAATAATCACTTCAGCTGCAGAAAGCTGAAAGTTATGTGACCACTAGATGGAGTCCAGTGAGCATATTTTCAATACTAGAAATCCTATATTATGGCTTGAAATATAAAACAGTTAAAAGGGCTAGGTGTTTTGTGTCTCACACTCAACAATAAATGTTCATTTGTTCAGTTTAGATTTACTTAGACAACTTCCTGGAGTTCTTTGGGTTATTCTTGGTATGTCTGTCCTCAAGGTATACTTGAGTTAACTTTGAACTCGAGGCACATGCTTTACTGGCAGCTCCCATTGCTCATCTGTGGATGAAAATGTATTGCTATTCATGTAAGAACGGACTTGTGAGAAGACTGATCTTTCTGCAGCTCTCAACTATGTGATCTAAAACTATTAGCTAAGATATTTAGCATTTTGTAACTAGCAGGGTTTTAAATTTGTGTGCATCTCTCCATCAGCACATACATAATACTGTGTATACAAGATTTGGAATAGCATTTCTTGGGTTGTATCATTTATGCCTCCTTCCCACTTCTCTAAATGTATAGAAGGCGTAACAGACACAAACATTCCCTTGTTTGTCTATTAAAAGAAACTTGTGATATTAGCCAGCTATGACAGCTTCCCTGACTAGATAGGACAGAACTAATCTTCCTCCAATTTTCATAAGCATTACTTTTGACTTTTGATATGATCTTTGACATTAGGGACCTCTCATATGAATTATAAACTGCCTCTGGTCTTCAGCCTGGTGGTATATTTAGTATTTCTAATGCCACAGTAGTTTTTTGTTTCTGTTCAATGCAAATCTCTTCTTAAGGCCTTGCTGAGTGTGCAGATTCTCAGTCAAAATTACATGGGAATCCAAGCATGCTATTCTGAAGACTACCTCCTGGACTAATCATACTGGCTTTCTTCTGAAGGACGGAATTCTCTTCGATCTTTTCTCTTTCTCTTTCTTTGTGGTTAGTGTGTGGCTACCCAATGTAATGTCACAGCATCATGGATACTTACAGGTTGAAAGGAAAATCTCTGGAAGTTGCCTAGTGCAATCCCTTGCTCAAAGCAGGTCTGGTTAGAGCAGGTTGCTCAGAGACCATGCCAATCTCTTTTTAATATCCACAAAGGTGGAAATACTTTAACTCCAATAGTTGACAACCCTCACGGTTAAAAAAAAAAAAAATCTTTTTATGCAGATGGAATATTCTTTGTCTGTTGCCTCTTGTCCTCTGACGGTACCTTCAAGAAAAGTCTGGCTCTATCCTCTCTCTACCTTCCCATTAGGTAGTTGCAGACAGCAATAAGATCTCCCTTTAGCCTTCACTTAAGGCTGAACTATCCAAGGTCTCTTAGATTTTTGTCATACATCGTATGTTGCAGCCTCTAAACCATCATGATGGCCCTCCACTGGATTCAGTCCAGTGTTTAAATATCTTTCTTGTACTGAGAAGCCTGCTCAGTGCGTTCAACTTGCTGTCCGCCAGGGTGTCATCCTTATCATCTACTCATTCAGACCACATCTGTCTAATTTGGCCACAAGGATGCTATGGGAGACTGTGTCAGAAGCCTTGTTTTGCTAACATTATTCAGTGTCCACAGAGCTATCTCCATGTCCACAGGGCCAGCCATTTCATCACAGAAAACAAACAGGTTGGTCAGGTGTAATTTATCCTTGGTAAATCCATGTTGTCTGCTTGGAACTACCTTCTTATTCTTTATATTCTATATGTCTGGAAATGGCTTCTGGGAAGGTTTGTGTCATAATTTTCCCAGAGACTGGAGTGAATCTGACCAGCCTGTAGTTCCCCATATCCTCCTCCTTGCCGTTCTAGATAGTGCATATGAGGGTTACTAAGAATAATCCGTCCCCAAGCAGACACTCTGCGCTAGTTTTGGCAAGTCAGGTGCTTAAGAGTTTTACTCTAAAGACAGGGTAAAACTCACTGTTGTGGCCACAAAGCAGCTTTCAGCACAGTTCCTTCCTTCTGAAGAAATGTGAGTTTTTGAAGAAAATTACCTGAAAAAGCTCTTCTATGAAATTTGCATGAAGCAGTCATTGCAGAAACAGTCCTTGCAACAGGAACCAGCACCTGAATTTCCTTCTTCCTCTCCTCTAGGAACATTCCTAGTAAGTATGAACTGTTGTATATACGCTTCTTTTCCCTCTTACAGCACTACTGGATCTTTGGTTCTTTCCTGCAGTATAGCTTTCTCAAGCACAAGCAAGTATGTTGGCTTTGGTATACTATCATCTGGTTGTTATGTCACTCCAAAGAGTGATAAGTGATGTTGATTTTAATCTCTTTGGGCTGAGGAGGCTTTAGGCCCACATCTCTAGCATTCTGAGCTGATACACAGGCCCCTGCCAGATGGAAGGTAGTGCTCCACCTACAGATACTGTCATGTTTTGTGAAAAGCTGAATTCAGTCAGGATGTGTTAAGATCTCTAAGGAACCAGATGTTCACTCCTGTCAAGATGGCATCAGTTTGGGCATGTTAAATACCAAGGACAACTTTGTAGGTAAAAATGTAAGTACCTACTTGTAATTTTAAGAGAGTAAGCATATTATGCTAGGACCTAGATGCTTGAATCCTGCCTGCATTATGTTCTCTTGCAGATACGGGCCTGCGTCTTTATGAAATGCTTTGCTATAGTGATGGCATGTCTGAAGACAGAATGTCCATGTTGTTTTTAGTAACACATTTGATTGGAAGGTCTCCCTAGTTTGATCTGTACTCTCACAGCTGTTCAATTTCTGTCTAGGTGCCTGTAATAAATTCTCATTTTGTTAATAAGAATTTTATAGGATCCCCTGGAGATTTTAAATCAACCCAGATAGTTATTCCCTAAAGACTTCTACCTTCATCAGTGTTAACTGATGTCAAACTGCAACTTGTTAACATTTGTTAGAACTGTCTGATGTCTAGCACTCATGATTACTTTGTACCTGTATGACTATGCTTGCTGGAACTCATTTGGTTGTCAAAGGGTTGCTTAACATGTTGATTTGAAGTTCTCCAGTTCAAGTGAGAAGTGATTGTTAGGCATTTACTGTAATTAGAAGAGGACTGGTGGTTAGACCCTTAAAGCAATTGTCTAACTGTACTGTTAAACCCTTCCCAACAATTTTTTGGAGCGGAACTAGAGTTCTTCTTTATTGTATGTTCAAGAGAGCACATCTCAAAAACATACAATTTTGGACAACTTGGAGCTACCACAACTAATTAATCTTTTTGTCTTTGGGAATCTCATAGTGCAGTCAGTACAGATTCAATATAGTATACAGCAAGGAGGAGCTTGTTGTTCCCCATATAAACAGGTTTGGCTAAGGGATGGAGTATTTGCAATATATACGAACTCAAATAGCTCTTCATAAGTCTGCATGCCTTCTGGTGCAGACCCTTTTTCACAAACCAAGAGAAGACAGACATTAGTGATCTCTCCTCTTTACAACCTTCCTTTCCTCCCCTCTATTATTCCATATGAAAAAAGACCTTTTCATAACCCAGGCTCAGCTAAAGGCAGTTTGCAACATCTAGCTTGCTGCTCAGGTGATGTACAGTCTGGGCTTGTTCATATGTTGATTTTTTTTAATTCTGTTTTTTACCATTGGATTAAGACTTTTACCTACCATAGGCTGTCCTCTAGCTCTCTTCAGTTGGTAGAGAAAGTTCTGTCAGACCTTTACAAGAATTTTTCCAGCCTTCTGTTTCACTTTGAGATGTAATACTGTAATGGATAATATTGCATTGTAATATTAAGTTTATATATATAATATATAGTGTATATATAAAACATATATATTTATATATGTATTTTATATATCTAAAAATATAAAATACACAATGTAATATTATTTCTGTCTGGATGTTCACTGCTTGTGCAGTGTGGTTGCTCATTACAATTGCAGGAATCTCCTTAGTGAAACTGGAAACTTCCACTTTGCACCAAGCTAATGTCTTAGGAAAAAGTCTCCTTGTTGGCAGATTGCTTTGCATAGCATACTATTCAGATTTCTCGTAATATTAATATTTAAGCATCTGGTCAAACTCCTCCTCCCTGTGGTTTCTTCCCACCCCTCATGTCCACATACTTATCTCCCTTTCAAGCTCTATTTGGAATGCTTTTTATGTCATTGTTGTTACCACTGTGTTGATCCAAGTCAGTTTCAGTTCCTTGTCTAAAATACTGTAGAAACATGATGCTAAATTTATTCAAGGTATAGTCAGAATTAAATTTGCTCTTAATTGGTTTTGAATTGGAACACCTCCCAGGGTCACTTCCAAACTGAATTAGTCTACGATTCTGTCATCTGTTTGTCTTTCTGAATGAAATCTTTTGTCTTCCTGTTTCCCCACATCCTACCTAGTGCTTTAAAAGTGAGGTCATTTTCTAGGCATTTGAAGGAACTGTGTAGTGCATGATAATTTGTTGTAAGCTGACTTATTTTTCTCACACTCTCTTAAGGCATGAGCTACTTTTTCTACTTTTGCTAGAGACATTTCCAGTTATGAAGTTTCTGAAATTGCATGGAACAACCCTCTAAACAGTGCTTTTTTTAAATGATCTCTTGACTTTTGGTACCACGCTTGGAACCTGAACTTTGTCAGGTCTCTGTAGTCCTGTATTCCAGATGGGAATGAAGTGGGCTTCTGCACTAGAAACAGTTAATTTGAATGTATTTTTGGGGGGTGCCTTCCATGGTAATTCTGATTACTGTTTTCCCTCACATGTTTGCAAGGATGTCTTTATCCAACCTTAGTGAATGGAGTAAAACATTTCCCTCACTGTCCTGCTTCTTGTTTTTGAAGAGGGTAGGGTAGGTAGGTAGATAGAAGAAGGTTCAGAGACATTGCTGTGCAAGGTTCAAGGTTATGTATGAATTATCTTTGCCCTTCAGAGTAGAATTTATGCCAAATTCTTCACCATCTTTACCTTCTTTATTCTCCCCCCACAAAAAGCTATTCCTTGTTAACAGAACTGCATTAACAAAATTTGTATTTCTTACAATATGGAGAATGCGCTAACCGCTGCCTTTGAGAATATGGGACTGGCAGGAACTACTTGGATCACTGTCAAATATTGATTTTATTTACTTTTAAAAAAAAAAAAATCAATGTGTCTGCATGTTATTATGGTGTATTTAGGTTAGAAATGTAATGAGAAGCATACTGGGATGTATTAACTAGCCAGATGTTAGGGAAAAATGCTAATAAATCTTAAATTTTCTTCTAAATGTCTCCTTATAGCATGCATGTATTTCCTTGAGGTAAGTTAATTTGAATGGGGGCAAATCTTTAGCTGACATCATTAATCTGTTTATTCCCTCCCTTCATGCTTCACTTAAGTCCTTTTAATTTAGCTTGTTTTAACTCCATTGCAACAATTTGAGTTTGTAAGTTCACTCTTGCATCCAGTTTTACAATTTGGTAAGTACGTAAATACATCTCAGTGCTTTCAGTTTAGCAGAAATATAAAACTAATCAGGGTGATTGATACTGTTGCAGTGTGGATTGGGACAGTTATTTTTTACAAATTCCTTGCCTTTAAAAATAGTTTAAAAATTTAACACTCCTTCTCAGTGTCAGTTAAAGATGTTTACATACTTGTGTGACAGATACCAGTGCGGTATGTGGAACAGAATCCTGTAGTGATAAATGCAATCGATACAGGTGTGATTCACTATAAAACCAATAAATTTATGTGTTTTAAATTTCATAGTGTATTTTTGGTTTAGATGTGGATGTTGATCTGAACTAGATAGTCAGCTGTGTTCTTTTTTTCCTTTTTTTATGACTATTGGCTATTTGCAATCAAGGACTAGATAAAGTCAGTTTCTGGCAGGTGGGAATTGACTGATCACTTTGCATGTGAGGAAGAAAGGAAAAAGTAAAGACAGCCTTCAGCTCCCTCGTGGTTTGCCTGAACTGATAATAGCATGCTGGTAACATATAGATTTGATTGAAATAGGTTTATATAACACGCTGCTTTTTTTCCCATAGCAGCAGTGACTTAAGAATTTTCACCTCATATGTGAGTGTTTTATTCTGAAGTTTTTTTCGTTTAAACACTAAAAAGCACATATAGGTCAAGCAAAGAAATGTTTGCCAGTACGAACTGTGTGCTAAGCATTCTGGGAGAGTGCTTTCTTGCAGCAGATGAGGATTCTTTGTGGCTGGCAGCAGAAACTGCAGCAGTATCTTTGCAGTTTCCTTTCATCTTTGATTATGTTCTAAGGATCTCTGAAATATAGGAGCTCTTTCCCTGACCCTCCGGAATATCTTTTCATCTCTGTTGCGGAGCATAGCGCATGCTGAAAGCCTCCTATCTTCTACAGTTGAAGTATCCTTTGCTTTTCATCACCCTCTGATTTTTGTCTTCTGCGGCTGGAAATTTGGCAGTGTTTGGCTTAAGCAAATAGGATTACATTTCAGTAGCTGATGGTTTCTAGTCGAGGAACATACTAAATGTCGGACGTAATGAAGATTGTACGAAGAAGTATTTCTGTGAAGCACAGGAAAATTATTCGAGTCGAGCAAAGGAAGAAGACATTCTGCAAATGCAATCAGGGCTGCTAGAAATGCAAAATTCAACAGATTTGGAATGGGTTGCACTACAAGTGTGGTTCTGTTTAAAGGCATTCGCACAGTTTTTGAGAGAAACTGTGGTTATATTTGCAAACAGCAAGGGGAAAACAATGCCCTTGAATACACAGCGTTCAGCTTGCCAAATGAAGATTCAGGAATATTGATTCATTCATCCCTGGTAAATACAAACTTGTTTCATTAATAATTTTATCTGCTAATTGAAAGCTAAACTAAAACCAGGATACCATGTTTATTTAACATCTGCTGTGTACAGACATGAATATATCTTGTCCTGATACTGTAGGATGTTAGTGCATGTATGTGACATATAATACATGTGTGCATGCAGCTGTAATGTTAAAGCTTAGGATTAATATTCATTATATCATTTAGATTTGTATTGATAGCTCTGAAGAATTTGCAATCCATAAACAGGATTGTTATAGAAGATCGTCTGCTGTTAGATCTTTCTAAACATACTCTTGGAATGCATTTGGCACTTCAATTGGAGAACAACAGATGATTGCGTTATTTGGAAAAACTAAGGAATGCATTGCTGGGAAAACAGTAACCCAGGATTTAAGGTTTATTTTTTTCAGATGGTTTTGAGTACATTTTTTTTCTCTGTTTTTTCTCTGAAACGGTTCTATTTCTGTTTAACTTACTGAAAGGGATACAGGAGCATTCTAGAAGAAAAAAAAATGGTTAAAGTTAATAACTGTTTTCTGAACCTGCTTTGCTCTCAAAGGCTTTTTTAGGTGTTGCCTGATGCAAAGAAAACAGGCTTTAAAGTGAGACTGTCTTCTTTGTACCCCCCAGGTTAATGACGCATTTGTGCGTCAGATGTATTGCATTTAGGCTTGAGGGGGTGGAATTGCAATAGCTAATGTGTACTGCTTGCTTCAGAATTGGGCTATTTAAGGATTTAAATATTTATTTTAAATAATATGGGGTTACTTGTTAATTGCTTTGTCACTGACTAGATAGTTGGAATAAGAGGGGTGTGGTACACTGAAATAACTGGACAGATTTTGACAAGCTTGTTATGCCTGCTGGCGTACCCATGCTGTGCAATTGCACTTATGGAAAGCCTTTAGAAATTTCACAAAGCTTTGTTGTCATTATGATATTCAGATCCTTTCTTGCTGAACTCAAATATAAGAAAAAAAAAAAAGGTGTGTGTATGTATGTATCTGTGTGTTGATATATATGTGTGTATGTGTATATTTATATGCAGACACACGCACACACATATGTATGTTTATATACATGGATACACACACATAAGCTTCCAGGAAAGAATACAGAATAATCTGAACTGTCTTCAGATGCTTAAAATAACTTACAGTGTGTGTATTAGCCTTCATGATAGTATTGCATTTTATAAATTCTTAGTATGGTTTGATATTAGAAATAAAATGGCTTCCTCTAGGTATTAGAAGCCTTTTTACACTGTTAGCCATTTTTAAATTAGCCTCATACAGATGGTTATTAGATATATGTTAAACTCTGGACAATGAAGACTTCTAATAACTTTTGTACTCCATTGAATTTAAGACTTAATTCCTTTACTGGCCTTAAATTCTATGTATAGTTAGATGAGTGAATGAAGAAATAATTTTTTTTCTTTAAATGTAGTATGATTTATTGTAACTTGGAGGGTGCAGTGACAATTTTTTGTATTGTATGACTGGTTTTTTTCCTTCTTAGTTTCATGTGGTACTGTTCCAGCAATAATTTCTTTCTAATTTAGCCCTACAGAATTGGTTTGCAAACTGGCAAGATTAAGCATGTGGTACACTTGGTCTGCCATTCACAACTGAAGTTCCACATTTGTCACTTACGGGGTTTTTTTTTTTCAACTCCAAAATTTCTAGTTGCTTCTAAATACTGATACTGGGTTTTTTTTATTTTCCTGTATGGCTTTGTCAGCTTGGTTTAACTGGAATTAGTGGATAGAGATAAGTTTCTTCCTGGGATAAATACTTGAAAGTTAGTATGGAAGAGTGTGCGGAATTGAGGGGTCAGAATGACTTCCTGCTGTTTGTACTGGACTAGTGCAGTCCCTAAGAACATAAGTCAGAATTTACAAGAAAAGAAATGGACTTCATTAAAAGGTCATGCTCTTGATAGTCACAGCTGGCACTGGCTATCGCTCTCTGAGATGTCTGAGGCTGGGGAGCAGTTGCTACTGACTTAGCCCTGAAGGGTGGAAAGCAGGATTCTCTGAAGAGTGGGAAGAGGGGGAAAGGTGCTGCAGTCCTGGCAACAGCAACAAGTTATTTTATGAAACTTGTCTAAGTATATACATGGAACTCTTAAATGGCATCATTTTTGTATTCTTTGCTATAAAAGCTTATTTGGCCAGTTCTTCCTCCTCTGAAAGGTGGCTTTCAGGAGGAGAAATTACCTTGCCTCTCGCTGAGAAGCCGTGCAGGCAGGTGAAGACTACAGGAATCCTCTTCCTCTGAAGAGAAGGTGTATGGCCAAGACCAAAAGAGAGCCGGCAGTGTGTCACTTCAGTGTTTTCTTTTATTTTGGTGGCTGTTGCAACAGATGCAAGCGTAGGTGTATGGCTTTACCTGTTTGTCTGTGCTGTAACACATACTCGAGCTGCAATTTTGTACCTCTGACTTTTTGGCTGTACCTGCTGTCTGGTCTATTTAGGTATTTTGGATCAAATATCTCCTGATACAGAGCTGTTGTCACAACACCAGTTAATTTCAGGGAGTCCTTTAATTTAAGAACACATCGATTGTCTTGCAAAGCCACTGTTGGATATCTGTGAAAATTTCTGTGAACAGAAAGCTCCCGGGAAGCAGTTCTCCGTGAAGGAAAAATCTCCTGTGAAGAAATAAGGAAGCAGAAGTAGTTGATTTAGCATAGATTTTTCTTATTTAACCTGTAATCCAGAGGTCAGGAGGTTATAGCTGAAGTCTTATTAAATCTAATGAAAGTTTTGTCTTAAGCAGGTCTGCTCTTTTGCATGAAGGAAATCAAAGATAAAATGAAGCCTGGGTGAGAATGTCTTCTCAGGAGTACAGTTTATTTCTATCCATCTGATGTCACTCAAGCTTGCAGTGAAAATGCTATTTCTTATCTTGGGGATACGAACATTTCTAGCCTGTCACATACACTTTGTCTTGCTAGAACACAGGGTCTCTTAGGGTTTTTAGGTCCACATGGGTAAAAAATCAGTATTTTAGTAAAAGATTATAAATTTAGTTTGAGACACTATTAAAAGTTGCATCAAAATTAATGAAAATTTATTTTCCACAAATGTCCACCTAGGGCATATTTATTTTCTGCAGATACTGAGAAAACGTTCGCATTTGCTAAGTTTTGTCGGAAGCTGAAGAATACACTTTCATAATATTAGCTTGTATGCTTGAACTACATTACTTTGTTTTGATTTTCCTATGGTTTTTTTTAAAACCCATTCACAGCATGATTCACAGCCAGCTGAACATGAGCCAGCAGTGTGCCCAGGTGGCCAAGAAGGCCAACAGCATCCTGGCTTGTATCAGGAATAATGTGGCCAGCAGGAGCAGGGAGGTGATTGTCCCCCTGTACTCGGCGCTGGTGAGGCCGCACCTGGAATACTGTGTCCAGTTTTGGGCCCCTCAGTACAAGAAAGACATTGAGGTGCTGGAGCGTGTTCAGAGAAGGGCAATGAAGCTGGAGAAGGGTCTGGAGCACAGGCCTTATGAGGAGCGGCTGAGGGAACTGGGGTTGTTTAGCCTGGAGAAAAGGAGGCTGAGGGGAGGCCCTATCGCTCTCTACAACTACCTGAAAGGAGGTTGTAGTGAGGTGGGTGTTGGTCTCTTCTCCCCAGTAGTTAGTGATAGGATGAGAGGAAATGGGCTCAAGCTGCGCCAGGGGAGGTTTAGGTTGGAAATTAGGAAAAATTTCTTTACAGAAAGGGTGGTCAAGCATTGGAAGAGGCTGCCCAGAGAGGTGGTGGAGTCACCATCCCTGGAAGTGTTCAAAAAACGGGTAGACGTGGCACTTTGGGACATGGTTTAGTCCACTCTGCCCTGGATTGGTTTAGTGTGGACTTGGTAATGTAGTTTAATGGTTGGACTGGATGATCTTAAAGGTCTTTTCCAACCTAAACGCTTCTATGTTTCTATGATGTTACATGTTATTTTGTTATTTCTGCTGTGCTGCAGTACCTTAGAGTTAGGAGACTGTTTTGTTTTTTGTTTGGTTTTTTTTTTTTCCTCATGGCCTTTATTTTTATATTCAAATTCCATTTCATTGGTAATCATTGTATAACCAATGACTATCTAAGAGTGAAGTATTACTCCACAGTTTAGGGCCTAAACAGCTGTTTCAAATGATAGACAAAAATGAAAAATGAACAAAGGAGAATGATGTGACAATAAAACTAAGGAGATTTTAAAAGTCTGGGTTTTGCTAATAAGCCTGTTGAAATATTCCCTGAAGGAAGAGGCTAGCTGAGTGTACTAGCAAGGCCAATGGAGGAGCTAGAAACTTCTAAAGTGAGACAGACTGGGCTGAAGGACATTAATTTTTTTTTTTCCCTTTCTCTATATTTGTCTGAAAATTCCAGAAAGCAACATGCTTTTTTCCCATGCTTGAATTTTTTTTTTCCCCTGCTCAGTTTGCTTCTTATGACCTATTCAACACTGCTGTTTCTCTCATTAAACTTTATAACCTTGTAGTTTAGTAAAACTACTTCATGTAGTTTAGTAGCTGTAGCATGTGCGAGATGTGGCCTAATAATTTTAAGTATTAAGTCTGATGTGGAAAATATCCTTAATTTGAATAACTGTTACTTCATTTGTGCTTATACAATTTCCAAGAAGAAATGCAGGGCATTTTGAAATAGTGTATGTCCAGCTTTTAATAGGATAGATTTAGGTATTTACTGGAAACAGAACCACCAACCTTGTATTTTAGTAACTGCAGTTTCTTAGTCCATGTAACCTGTTGACTTGACACCAATACCATCAGTAGGTGTTACAGAGTTTTTGTGTGACTGCTCTTTCTGTGCTGCTTCTGAGTCATTTGGTTTATTAATAAAGTGTGATATCTTCAAGATATACCAGAGTCTGTTCATGCAGGAAGATTGATAAATGACAGCAGTGAGCTATGTCATACTGGAAATAACTCCACAGTAGACATTCACTTGCAAATATTTTGATTTCAGAATAATTTTAAATTATATGTGTGTGACTTTCAAAAAAGACTGTTTTCTTGATTTAACATGTGATGTGTTTAATGTAAACCTTAAAACATTCATTTATTAAAAGGCCTTATATTAAGGGCTGTCCTTGCTGTCTGAATTAAAAAATTGATATCAACTTGCTTATTCAAAGTAGAAAAGTTTAGTAGAAATAAAGTAGATTATATATAAAGGAGAAAGTTCTAAGGAAGTCATTCTGCTGAGTAAGTGGGGGTTGGTTTTTTTTTTTTTTAATGGGCTTAAACAGCTTATGCAGCAATTCTCTAATGGTGTGCAGATAATTTGTATGGCTTAGGCTGTTATTTCACTCTTATAACTTGCTTTAACTTGTAACTGTATTACAAGTGGCTTTTATTCATCAGCAACTGGAGCATTAGACCTCATTAGGCTTCTTAATGAGGAAGAAATAGGCATGTTTGAGTACAGCATCTAACTGTTGCATAGCTTTTCACGGGTCATTTGCCTGAGAGCACTTCTTTTATTTCCTTTCATCTTTGGGTGAATAAAAATCTGGTGTCTTGTGTGCTGGCTTGTAGTTTTGGCTAAATCTCCGGATGGTTTCTGTAGAATTTTTTTGTTTTGACCTTTCATTAGACCCCTAGGGAAGAATGCTCGAATGTCCATCTCTGGTGTCCCTCTGCCCTCTCAGCAGGGGAAACTGCAGCACAGATCCGCCAAACATGTAGTTCCTGCAGCAAATAAACTTCTTTGAAAGATGCATGTGAGCGGATCATCAGACATAGGTTGTGTGCAAAAGATAAGATTAAACATTGTATCTTCAGTAAAAATTATTTAAGACTGAGGATGAAATCTGAGGAAAGTTGGTCAAGCCAATATGCGTAAGCCATTGTTCATCCGTGACAAGATAGGTTGGGCTAGCACAGAAAGATATGTGGGCCAAAGAATATGTCATTAGGTTGCATCCAGGTAGACAACATGTTCCCTTTGAATGTAGCAGCAGGGACTCTTGAGGGAGCTTGATATCCTGCTTTGAAAGCAAGCAAGATGACTGGGGTTTAAAAAAAACCCCAAAAAACAAACCACCAAACAAGCAACTTCAAAGCCTTATATGATCTTGAGGAATGGGAAGAAGACTTCTATGGTGGAGAAGCTGCGTGGGTGGTGCTTTCAAAACTAGAGTTTAGACTGAGTGAACACACAGGAAGGAGTTGACCTCTCTGCTCTTTCTTCCTGATTAATACTTCCTTCCACCTGCTTTAGGAACAGCCTGGAATGCTCATTTGAATCATCTACAGATGCAGGTATCCTATTCTGGCATGAAATTAAATGCAATTAAGGTAAAGCTGGGAGCCAACTGCTAACTCTTGCAATGTTCTTGTTTCTTAGAACTCTACATTGTGAAGTCTGAGACAGGTTTGTATTTCAGTTTAGAGGCAAACCAAGATGCACTCTTCAGCCCGAGGACAGAGGTGAATTAACAATCTCCTCAAGGAGCAAATTGCTCCTGGAAAAAGACTTGTACGATTGGTGTTACACAGTGGGAAGAATCCTACCTCAGGCTTCCTTGGCACAGAGCCGCTTCCGTTTGAGAGATCTTCAGAATTGGGGTTTTGACTCACTTTTTGTCTTCGGTTTGGTGTCTGTGCTGTCCTGTTAGTTTCTGGTACTTGTAAGGTACTGTCCAGGTAGGAAAAAAAACATCTTTAGTCCAATACTGTTCTCACAGTCAGTCTGCTTGTACATTCTTTGCCTCTGTGTTCAACAGCCAGACCAGTCATCCCCAGGGTACTCAGGCCCTTGAGCAAGAGGATAGGGATAGGGACCAGAATGGAGCCCTCATAGTCCAGGAGGAAGCAGTTAATGACCTGCTATGCCACCTGGACGCTCACAAGTCTATGGGGCCGGATGGGATCCACCCGAGAGTACTGAGGGAGCTGGCGGAGGAGCTTGCCAAGCCACTTTCCATCATCTATCAACAGTCCTGATTAACAGGGGAGGTCCCTGATGACTGGAGGCTTGCCAACGTGACGCCCATCTACAAGAAGGGCCGGAAGGAGGACCCGGGGAACTACAGGCCTGTCAGCCTGACCTCGGTGCCGGGGAAGATTATGGAGAGGTTCATCTTGAGCGAACTCCACAGGCAAGTACAGGTCAACCAGGGGATCAGACCCAGCCAGCATGGGTTCACGAAAGGCAAGTCCTGCTTGACCAACCTGATCTCCTTCTATGACCTGGTGACCCGCCTGGTAGATGATGGAAAGGCTGTGGATGTCATCTACCTCGACTTTAGCAAAGCTTTTGACACCGTCTCGCATAATATCCTCCTCGGGAAGCTGGCAGCTCACGGCTTAGACAGGCATACTCTTCGCTGGGTAAAGAACTGGTTGGGTGGCCGAGCCCAGAGAGTAGTGATAAATGGTGTTAAGTCCAGTTGGCGGCCGGTCACGAGCGGTGTTCCCCAGGGCTCTATTTTAGGGCCAGCCTTGTTCAATATCTTTATCAATGATCTGGATGAGGGGATCGAGTGCACCCTCAGTAAGTTTGCAGACGACACCAAATTGGGTGGGAGTGTCGATCTGCTGGAGGGTAGGATGGCCCTGCAGAGGGACCTGGACAGGCTGGATCGATGGGCTGTGGCCAACTGTATGAGGTTCAACAAGGCCAAGTGCCGGGTCCTGCACTTCGGTCACAACAACCCCATGCAACGCTACAGGCTTGGGGAGGAGTGGCTGGAAAGCTGCCTGGCCGAAAAGGACCTGGGGGTGTTAGTAGATAGCCGGCTGAACATGAGCCAGCAGTGTGCCCAGGTGGCCAAGAAGGCCAACAGCATCCTGGCCTGTATCAGGAATGGTGTGGCCAGCAGGAGCAGGGAGGTGATTGTCCCCCTGTACTCGGCGCTGGTGAGGCCGCACCTGGAATACTGTGTCCAGTTTTGGGCCCCTCAATACAAGAAAGACATTGAGGTGCTGTAGCGTGTTCAGAGGCGGGCAACGAAGCTGGTGAAGGGTCTGGAGAACAAGTCTTATGAGGAGCGGCTGAGGGAACTGGGGTTGTTTAGCCTGGAAAAGAGGAGGCTGAGGGGAGACCTTATCGCTCTCTACAACTACCTGAAAGGAGGTTGTAGTGAGGTGGGTGTTGGTCTCTTCTCCCAAGTAGCTAGCGATAGGACAAGAGGAAATGGGCTTAAGCTGCGCCAGGGGAGGTTTAGACTGGAAATTAGGAAAAATTTCTTTACGGAAAGGGTGGTCAGGCATTGGAACAGGCTGCCCAGAGAGGTGGTGGAGTCATCATCCCTGGAGGCGTTTAAAAAACGGGTAGATGTGGCACTTCGGGATATGGTTTAGTCTGGTCTACCCTTGATTAGTCTAGAGTGGGCTTGGTAGTGTAGTTTAATGGTTGGACTGGATGATCTTAAAGGTCTTTTCCAACCTAGATGATTCTATGATTCTATGATTCTATGTCCTGACTATAAGGAGGCGTGTCAGAATGACAGTTAAATCCTTTAGCAGAAGTGCGGTTTTAATCTTGAAGTCTCCTATCCTGACTAACTTCTACTGATAATTTTTCTTTTCCCCTCCCCCCCTCTTTTTTTCTTTCCCCTGGGACCATAAGGAAGTCAGGTTTTCCCTGAAAACAGAAAGATATCTACTAAGATGGTGTATGAAATGAATCAGTCACCAGTGAGTCAAGGAAGTGCACCTTAAGTTGGTACTTCATAGATAACAGTATGCAAAAGTGTGGCATGGACAAGACTTAAGTTAATCTATATTTTGCTTAGCTCCGCTGTGATTTTAAACTCATTTTAGTTTGTATTTGTCACAGAGTAAGTGTGTCCAGACCAAGGTACTGTATCTTATCTGACAGATAGTAATGTCTAGCTGAGGGATATTAATGAGATATGCTATGTTGGTATTAACAACTTTAGCCAAACTCTTATTCCATGAAATAAAGAGCTTTTAAAAAATGCATTGTACAGAAACATTACGGACCTAATAAAGGCACTGACTGCAAGAATCCTTTAACTTCATGCTGCCACGAAAACAGGCAGATAAATTTTTTATTCCAGCTTCTTGAGTAGTAATACAGACCTCTATGGTGCTGTTATCTTTTTTTTCATTAATGCAAGCTACTTATGATAGAGATCTCTTCTATGTGGTGTCTCAGCATCTTTGTCCTGTCCAGGCTACTTGAATCTCTCCCTAAAAATAATGTTTTGAGAGTAATTTTAACTGTAATCCAAAATTTGAGATTTATATAATTCATTTTAATATAAAGAGTTGCCCCTCCAAAGAGGGATTGTGACTCTAGCTATTCCAGAATGGCTGTAATTCTTACTTTACCAAGGCAAGTCAGTGAAATGGGAATATTTTAGGTATAATGTTGACAACATGAAAAGATACGTAATACATAGCACACTCATATCTGTGTCTTTTCTTTTTTTTTTTTTTCTTTTTCTTTTTTTCTTTTGGTTTTTTTTTGGATGGTTTTCTTGCTAGAGAATGTACTCCCTATTGGTGGGACTGCAAGTTACACATTTGCAGTATTTGCCATAGGAGGAATGAGTCTTCCTAACTCTCTGTCTTGTGACTTTTTGTATTTCATCTGAATGTAATGCATATGGCAGGGAATTGCCAGGTAAATTGCATGCTGTATTCTACCTGCTATCAACTGGCTGAGCCTTCCTCTTGAACTTGTGAATATATTCTTCCAGGGCAAGCCCGTATCTGTTGGTCACTTACGAAACTTGGCAGTATTAAGATATGTAGAGCTGCAACACTGAATCTTCCACTGACATGTGAAATGTTATGCCTTTAATACAGCTGCAAGGCAGGCTGCCAAGTGTGGGAAGGCAGTGCTAGAATGTCTCTTACTAATACAATGAGAGCAAGAAGTACTGGCTTTTAATGGTGCTTGTCATTCTGCTAAAGTGGGTCCATATTTTCATATGAGCTACCCTGTAAAAACCCAACCCAACCCACCAACCAACCAAAAAAGAAAAAACCCCACCAAAACCCCAACAAAACAAAGCATCAAAATCCTTCCAGTCATCTATCCCTCTCAGTTTTGAAAGTTATTTAAGAGATGCTCTGAGTTGCCAGGGAATTTAGAACCACAAAGGAGCAGAGAACAGGGTTTTGTTGTCAAATCCTTCTGTTTTCGCGTATACAGGACATGCAAGCCTGCCACAGTATTACCCCTTCCTCCCCTCCTCCCCACAGTTGCTACAGGTTAAGCAACAGTTCTTTGCCTAGAACAACTAACAGAGACAAGTTTGATAGCTGTAATTACAGCTCATAGATTTAGTGAATGCTGATATTGGACACTCAACAGGGTTTAGTGATCTTGGCGCAGATTTTAAGTGGGACTTGGAGCAAAAGAAATGCTATTAAACCAAACTACTCTGGTTTTAGCCTGTTCGTACAGTGAGACTGGGTATTCATCCTTTCTTCCATCGAAGCTCAGAGGAAGTTCTCATGTGCTGCCTGTTCCCTTGCTGTCACTTACTCTTCATTATACGGTATTGCGCATTAGAAAAGCAAGCTCTTGGAGTGAAAAGTGATTTGAAGGAATAATAGGGTGTACATGGGGAACTTGTCTTTTGGGCAGCAAATTTGCTGGATGAATCACTGAGGTGTGCTGGGAATACTGAGAACATTTTTACCTATGTAATTTTGTAATTACATAGGTGATCCCTTAAGGGTATATGATGCAAGAAGAGTGCCAACTATTTGGCTATTGGAAGTAATACAAAAAGTACTGTTGTTAAAAGCACCATGAGCAGTCCTTCAAGCCCCTGTGTTTGTAAAAAGATGAAATGCATTGTTTCCATAATAATCTGAGTTATTTTGCAGATAGGTCTCTATTTAGCTAGTAATTTTCTGCAATTTTGGGAGCCATGTTGGAAATGCATTTGTACAGTGACGTTCTTTTTATACATGCATTGATTTCCTGGATTCTGTGTTGATCCTTATTCAGGTAACTGCCTGATACAACAAATTGAGTAGGGTTTTTTTTGTTGTTTGTTTTTAAACCATTTAACTGCAAATAAAAAAAAACTACAGGTCATGTAACAAGCTGATAAATTTTCAGCACGTTTTAGTCCTGTTTTTCATCTTTCTCTTTTTGAATCATAATTTGTTATTGGTAATTTTTTTTTAATATGCCTCTTCATTAAAGTAACTTACCTCTTTTGACTATGTGGTGCCTGGGTAAGCAGTATCTCATGGTTTTGGGTTTGGGTTTTTTGTTTGTTTGTTTCTGTTTTGTTTTTTTTTTTTCTTATGTATTTTTTTGTGAATTAAATTATTGAGATAATCACCAAGTCCTCAGCAGAAAATAAATTTTGGAAATGCACATCAATTTAGCAATTAAGGTCTATTTCATGCAGGATATAGCTCTGGAGGTACTCCTTCATGCTTTTGTTGCTGTTAAATAAAAGAACCTCCTCTAATGGTATATGTATGTTAATGAAATGCAAGCTAGAATTTACATTAACCATTCAGTGGGGGAAATAACTTTTGTATCTTTAAACTGATGTTATAAAAATGTTGGCTTGTTGGCTTTCTTTTTGTCCTTCATCATGTTTTGAGAAGAATAGGGAGAATGATGGGGAAAGAAAATCACATTTATACTGAATTAAAGTAATCCAGATGCATTCAAGAGAAGTACCTGACCAGGATAAAACAGTGTTGCAGTTTGAAAGTAGAATGCTTTGTTAAATTAACCAGGAGGAATACTATTTAAAGTGCATAACATTTTTAAGTCTTTATTAGCATGAGTGTTTGCAAAGTGCCTTGTGCATAATAAGGTTGTGCATTCTGGTTGCAGTTAAGTATAATTGCAGTCCATCTCAATGAAACAAATTCCTGTTTGGCAGCTGCATCCTCAAGTAATGGTATAATTTAGTCTAAGCTGTTCTGTACTTCCGTTTTCTGAAAACAAAAGGAGCTGGTGCAAAATAAAAGTGAAGTGTAACTAAATGTTCTTGAACTATTGTCTACCTTGATTTACACAGGAAGAGCTGTTTTTGTAAATTTGACTAAACTGCTAGTTTCTTTCTTAACTCTTGAAGAAGCTTTATAGAGTGTTGTTTTCTAGAGTTTGGTGTCTATATATTAGAGAGACTGCTTAAAAAGTAAACGCATTGAACTTGTTTTTCCCAGAGAAAAAGACAGAAGCATAGTAAATCATTGTTGTGTTGACTAATAGTTAGTTTTATTATTTCTTTCAGTCCACTCATTGGAAATGTGCTTGCATTGTGGATGGGGTGGGCAAGCTCTTGGTCAGACTCAATTTCACAATTGCAGTAAGCTGAAATAATAATATCTTATGCAGGTGTGAGATCAGAGAGAAGGGGAAGAGAAAGGGTTATTAATATCTTATGTTAGGTCTGAAGGGTAAGAAATGTGTGCCTGAAGTTGTACCTTCTTAAAAATACTAGCAATAAAAGAGGATATATGTGCTTCTCCACAACTTGATCTGCTTTCTACAGATTAAGGTGACTTTCTCTTCTATTAGAGAATAGATAAAAATTAATGTCAAGTTAAATTTAGGATGTCAGTTATATTGAAGTGAGATAATTAACTGTCCAAAGAAGTGGAGCAGAGTTGAGAATTGAATGAAGGTGGTGGCTTAGTTTCCACAGCTGTCTGTTTGCTCTAGTGGACAAGGAGTCTAAAATAGGGATGTGCTTCTCTGGGGAGTTGAATTTTCTTTCAGATGTATTTTTGTTTGGTAAGTACAGCCACTGGGGTTTGTGCACTTGGAGGTTGCAATTCGTTAGTGTTAAAAAGAAACAAAGGGAAAACCAAAATACCCCTCTCAAAACCTGGAGAAAACTGCTTATCACAGTTCACTTTTTCCAGGAGGAATTTAGCATACAATCATATGCTACAACTACTGCATGGAGGAGCTAGGTTAGTCAAACCTTCAAAAGGACCAAAAATGTCAGCTAGGTTGCATATGAAATTGCTTTGCACTACCCTAAGGAATTGTACAGAAATGCTCCCAATAAAAATTGCTGCGCTTTTTTCTTTTTTTTTTCCCCCGGTGTGTGTATGCTGAACAGTGTCTGTAAGTAACGATATAGTAGGAGAGTAGATTGGATTACAAAAACAAAGTTTGACTTTGTCAAAGCATGACTTGAGTTTATGTTGCAGTTAAGGACAGGAATGGAAGATACTAGCCACTGAGCACTGTGTAGCCTTGAATCATGAGGCCAAGAGACACTTCTGAAAACAAGACAGGGAAGACACCCGCCAGTGTTTTGTACTGTCAGCAGACAGAAAATCCTATGGAAGCCAGAGGCAGTGAATGATGGCTGGCTGGTCTTCATGGCTGGAGAACTGAGGTTCTGTCAAGTGACTTCACTCAAGACATGTTGTTGTTTGTTGTTGCATTGTCGTCTTGTTTTTTTGGAGGGTGATTGGTGATGGACATCTGCAATGCTGGAGGGTTCTGAGGAGAAAGGAATGAGCTGAGAGCACTAATGTGCAGGACAGAAGTGAGCTAATGGGCTCAAGCAAGGAAAGAGGCTGAGGGAGACTGGTAGTTTACTTGAATAGTTAGGTGTTTAAAAGTTGAAGGTGTAAAGAGGTGTTAAAATTTATTTTATTTTTGAGTTAGTATATTTGTAGAGTGTATAAGATTTTTACTGTGGAGATGATTTGATGTTCAGGTAGGTTTTTAATACGGATTTAGCACTAAGGTTAAAAAGAGCATCCCTACCCTGCTGCCAAAAAAGAGCAACATATCTGTTCGGGGCATTGGTCCTGGAGAATGTACTTGGTTAGTGGCTGGTTGTTGATAGTACCCAAGTAAGTGATATTAATGTGATTTTTTTTTTTTTTTTTTTTTTAAAAAAAAAAAAGGTAACACTTAGGGTTTTATACTTCTAAAGAGGCCCAGCTGTCAGTAAGTGGCTAATTTTTACAATAAAAATATCGAAGCCTTGATTTTATAAGTGCTGTGAAAGACTTGGTCTATTTTACGTGGTCATTTTAGGAATGCACGTTCTCTTTTGTGTTTGACTCATAACCTTAAGACATTAAAATGGATCCACCTTTTTTTTTTCCTTCTTCCCCTTCCAGAGGACTACAACATGCTTAGGGGCTGGCCTTTGTCTGTCATGCATTCCCACCATGACAGATTTAGCAAACTGCAGCTGAGAAGTTAGACTAGTTTGTACTTTCTGCTGCTTGTGCAGAGGAAAAAGCTGCTGTTTTCACTGGATCACTGGCATGTTGATTACTTTGATGCCAAAAAGCATACGGTTTTGCTGCTGGTTTGTGTTTTCAAGCGAAGAATGCAGGCAAGAACAAACAGAAATCCTAAGAAAGAGCTTATTATAGAGTCTCCGCAGCAGTGCAGGGATGCAGGTCCTTGTGAAGTAGAAGTGGAGAGTCCTGTGGTAGTGCTGGTAAGAATTGTTAAAATATATTTGAACTCTCTAAAGACTGTGCGTGTAATGGTTAAATTTTAGTTAAATGTTCTAAGAACTTTCTAAACAATTCAGGTGTATTTCTGTTAAAGGATCTATTTTTCAATTCTTTCAATGCGCATTATTTAGGAATTTAAAGTTCAGAGTAGCTTCCAGTGAGGGAAGAGGGAATGTTTCTGTAAGTGGGGGAAGTAATCAAATAAGAACTTTTTTTTTTTAATATTGCTACACGCTTAGTTCTGTTGGCATTTTAATAGTACAGCAAGAGAACATAATAAGCAAGCTGTAATGAATCCACCAACTCTCTCTAGCTAGGACAATAAACCTTTTCAAATAACAGAGGCAGATTGTTAAACTAATAACTTACATATCAGTAGAAAGAAGTACTTTGATAGTTCTTACTAAAATTCCAATTTTACTTAGTAATATCTCATATTTAATTGCTAAATTAAAGGATGATGGTCTCCTCTTTATTTGTCTGGCTGTGGTGGAAGTTAGTGGGAGCTGTGACCCTCAAATTATGGTGTTCCCCCCTTATTTGAGCTTCACACTACGCATTTAGGAACTGAACTAAAACATTTTGGCTGTGTATATTTTGTAATATACATCTGTAACTTTATGGGAATTGTTACTGTATATAACTGAAAGCGTACATGTGTGTTAGACACATTTTCTTTTCTTTTACACTGTTTTCTTTAGTTTCATTCTATTCAGAGCCGTTGTTAGTAAAAAGTGGTTTTTTTTTTTGTATGGGTGTGTTCTGATTTCTGGTCCAGATTTTCATCAGTACAATATGAGCTAATCTTGTGTGTGCTTTCCTGCCTTTGGAATGTTTAACTTTATTTAGAACTGTTTTTATTCCCCCATGAATACTCAGAGAGGATATTAGTGTTTCTGCAGATACTTAGAGTACTGCAGTTGATCAGCAAGCGTATGTACTTACTTTAAAAAGTATAAAATATTACTGTGTTTACTTATAACCATTTATGAAGTACATCCTTATAACTTGCAAGGCACTACTTAGTTTAATGTTCATGGATTAATACACCTCCAGTGTTTGCCCTCCCTTTTTTCATTTTCAGATGAAGTGAGCGCATTCAAAACAAAGGTCAATATTTCAAGGGAAGAACATTTAGGTTCCACATAGGTCACATAAAAAATGTCTTTGCTGTCCTTCTAGTTGCTATTTTGGTCTTAATCCGTTACATATATACGCTTCTCTATGTATGGCATATAATTATAGATGGTGTAATATCCCTTTTTCCTCCTGCTTTTGTCTAGTTTATTGAGGAAAACTAGATGCAGTGGTGCAAGGACACTTTGCATTAAGTGTACTGCTGGTCACAAAGCAAAAAGTAGGGTGCTATGTTTCATTTAATACCGACATCTGGGTCCGTTTTTATTTCGTTGGTTTGTAATGTTGTAGTAGATTTTTACTGCCACAGTGAAAGTAGGTATTTTCTCACTGGTATAGGGTGCAGTAAGACAGTAAGAAAGACTGATAACATTGCCAGTTGGCGTAACAAAATGTAAACAGCAGAACTTCTTGTTTTCTGGATTAGAAACCTTAGAATTGTATTAGATAGCAATCCTCAAAAGCATTTGGAACAGGAGGCTTCTGGTTTGCTCTAGTAATACTTCTCATTGACTTGCCTAAAACATTCTTTCAAGTGTGGATGTGTTCCTTTTGTATGGGTAATTATGATGTGATTTACCTAGCACTTGAGTTTTTTGGGGTATTCTTTATAAAGATGAGACGGAATCAGCTGTCAGGGACTTCAAGGAACAACAAGTTTTCTTGTGATATTCATTTAATTCTTTTAAATGTAGTTCACAGAAAGTTTGCTAGAGTATTGAGGGAACCGAGCATTTTTAACTGTAAGCATCACATCTACTATTGAAACAATGTTATTTGAGCACTGTGCCTGAATTAACTTTTTCTGGGTAAGTTCACAAAAGCAGTCATCTGCTGTTTTCAGTGCCAGTACATTAGTACATGTGGTCTCTTGTTTTCCTGTGATTTGAATTAGATTGTGTCATAACTTTGCTTTTGAGGTTAACAAGCAAGAAGAGCCCATGGAAAAAGCATTTAGATTTTCTGGGTGGTGCCTCAAAACCTTGCTTGGGATGAACTGCTGTGGTACTAGCTATTGTAGAAGTTACCAGATGAGTACACGTGGTGTCCAGTTGCATTTTGATAGTCAGAAGTAGTAACTGCTTATCAAATCAGATGATGTTTCTGGGAAGTTGGAACTTCTGGAGGCCATCCTTCAGCTTGGAAACACACAGGCAATGTAAAATGTAAGACACCTGAGCTCCTCTGTCCAACAGAGCCCTGACCAAGTCTGATTCTAAGTGTTAGAAGTTTTTGTGCTGATAAGAGAACTCGATAGGACACAGCATGCTTACTTTGCATCTGAAGGTAAAGTAAATCACAGAGGAGACTAGAAATTAAACAACTGGAATTGCATCCACATTAACAACCTGAGGTAAATACTGACAATACAGAAGGTCTTATCAAAACGTTTGAGCTCTGAAAAGTGGTTTTGTGTTTAAATGGACCTTGACCATCAATGAAATACTTCTTATAAATAAAAGCACAACGCTTTGTAATTTAGACTGTGTTCATTGAGTTTTGGAAACTCCCATTTCTCTTCTGTTTCAGCCTTCTGAAGACTTGGGTGAATAATAGAACAAGAGTTTTCAGGCTTTCAGGTTAAACTGAAAAAAAAAGGAAAACTTAATTATTGTTTTTTAAAGAAACACTATGCAAAAAAGCCTGTATAACTCTACTCTTTGTATGCCTCGCTCCATGTCTGTAGCCCCGGTAAGTGCTTATGGTCTTTATGTAAGCATGAGAACAGGTGACTTAATGCATTTCATTCTTTTAAGTCCTAGAGACTTAAAAGTTTTGAATTTGTCAATGAAAACATATTGTTGCTTAAATATATGTATAGTGGTAGGTTTTTACATAAACCTATAGCAGCTTATTCCCTCCCACTGCCCCAAAGTTTACATCACAAAGTTAACCATACCTAAGAAAGGGGATAATGAGTAATGTAATATTTAAGAATAAGCTCTAGGATACATATAATTTTCTGAATGGATTTTTAAGTTGACTAAAAACTAACACTATGTGGGCAATTTGTTTTGAGTTTATTGTGTTCGTGGGACAATAAGATACAGGGACCTGTTACCCATGTTTAGTATTAAATAGTCGTCTTTTTTGTCCAAAGTGGCTCGCCTCAGGCTAATGTCGAGTAATATGTAACACTATATATTCATCAGTTCATATGCTGTGTTGCCTGCTGGTGGTTGTAGCTCCATTCTAGTCTTTCTGGGGACTTGTTAATTTGCAGGTGTATGTGCTAAATATGTTTTTATAAGGTAAATGATATTTTGTAGTATGAGGCTAATAATAACCAGTGTGCTTAACCTGACCATCCTTTGTTTTGTGAGAAGACAAGAGGAAGATAACATTTGTCTCAATTTAAACATATAAGAAAAAATATACTGTATTATTTTTTCTGTAATATATAATGTAGGCAATCATTGAACTCCTAACTTAAAATTCCTTTTATCTGATGGCTTTTGACACTGTTTGTCCAAATATATAAAACATAATCTGACAGATTAAAATGGTTACTGTGTGGGTGTCATGACTGCAGTTTTGAAATGCTGCTTGCTTCTGGTAAGTTTCCATGCCTATAAGCACTGGCAAAACCCAAAGTGGTATGGCAGATACTTTGCTGTTTTATCTTCCTACAAATATGGCATTGGCTAGCTCAAGTGCTGGACCCCATGAAGCCCTATGCTCTTAGCATTTTCTTAGATTATGGAAATAAAAATGTTGCTTGTTGCAGATTAATAGGAAAAGTTAAGCCTTGTTTGAAAGACTGACTTTTAGTGCCTGTAAGCTTGATTTTGCAGTTTTGACTGAGCTGAGTTTTATCTGTGTCAGCTGGTCCATAAATCATATTCAACAGTGCTGTACCTACCAAGCGTCTTTTCTTTTATATTACAGGAAATAATAGACCGGAAAATCTTTTTTTTTTTTTTTTTTTGAAGAAGAAGAGCTTGAGAGAGAATCTGCTTCCGTGTGGTGTTGAAGGTTTGGCTAAATGCCAACGTCAGTGTGCTGTTTATTGTTTTCTTTTTTCATGTCTGGTTCAAACTGATAAAACATCCTCTTCCTTTTGAATCTGAGAAATTACTAAGAAAGAAATGAGTAACACTTTGGACAAACCCGGGGAAGCAAATTCTTCATGAATTTTTACAGAAATGATATTTCTGCAAATCAAGTACTATACTGATTGAATAGGAAGATGGTGTGGTTTTCTGGTACCACTAACTACCTCTGTGTTCCATTAACTTAGAGGAGAGATGTATATTCAGGGCCTCAGCTCCAGAGAGCTTTAGATTCTTTAAAAGCTTCTAATGAGGGAGGATTCTTTTTTTAATCTTGTGTTTACAGCAAGTCAGCAAAATGTTAGCCAAGCTCATTGTCTTTTTAAGATTCTTTTTTATCAATTTTATGGTCGTAGCAGACCCATTTTGTGATTATAGGTCGAGACGTGTTTGCAATGAATTGGATGCTTTCTGAAGCTGCAGTATATGCATCTTTGGTTTTTGAATTAGCTGTGATAGAGAAGTGATTTTTGTGTGTGTGTGTGCCCATGAACTAATTTTAGTTACACTGTTTTTAAAAGTAACTCTTTTCCTCTATTTTTGCTGGTAAAATGGGAGAAGCCAGAGCTAGCTTTCTTCCAGTCTTCACCTGTTGCCTTCCCAAGAGAATTAACAGGAGGATGGATGTAGCTTTTCAGCAGCAGGGAGAAAAGGATGAAAATGCTGGTTATGTGCAGCACCGCATAAAAATCCATTACCCATTTGAGGTGACGGCTTTCGCTTGCTACCAGTTAGTGGAATTGGTGCTATGATCTATCTGCTTGCTAGTTCAGACAGTAGATGTCCTGATATGTGAATCTTCTGACTGTATTGGCTGTGTATATGTTTGTTCTTTCCTTTAAAAGGCTTCCCAAATTGTATTTTAAGTATATTAAAATATGTGGCCTGGGTTAATTTTTTTAAGGACATTTTAAAAATTGAGCTGCACTGAAGCTGAGTAACAGAATTAAAAAACGCTTTGGCAATAGCTTTTCATAAGGACAGAGTTTCATGTTCTGTTTAGTAATCTGAATCTCTTCTGCTTCTGAAAGGGTCCCATCAGCTCCCATCTATTGGCACAGGTGGTCATGCAGCCATCTGATCAGGATTTCAGAGAGCCAATCTGGCTGAAAGCTCGCTGTTTGGGAGGAACCCTCTAAAGCCAGATTACTCCTAATCTGTCTCAAAATACAAGTGTTCAGTTGCTGGTACTAGTGTGAGAAGGCTCAGGAACATGCTGTGAGAGAGAGAGGGTGCTTCTAGTGTCAGCCCTCCTTTCAGTTAATTTAAGCCAATTGTGAAGCCAAATCTTTATCGAACATAAGAGACTGACTGTATACACAACTCAAATGGTCTTTCTCCCCTACGCATTTCTTAGACCTGGTTTAGTTTGGTGTATTTATTTTGTTTGTCTGAAAGGTCCATCATCCTGTACCACACTCAAATCAACCTGTCACTGTAGCACATTGCATATCATTTCTCATGACAAACTCTTCAGAAGGAATGGCCACGTGGTAAAGGCCAGCTTGACCAAACAGACTGACTTGGCCATAGCACTGTAGTAGTCTCTAAACCTTTTTTTAACATAAGAATATACTGCACAAGAGCTCAAGCTCAGTGATTAACAGGTGAGCATCTTGCTTGCCTGGGTAGGTAGGTAGAGACCTGTTACTTACACTGAAAGTGGGAGAAAGATGAGCAAAGGGTGTCTTGCTTTCTGAATGATAAGTGTTGTCTTGTTGTCATTTAAAGAGCAGTAATGTCTGAGGGGCTCTTCATGCTCTGTGTTATCCTTATCTTGTGCACTTAAGGAAGCAAATTTATACTGGCAGTTATTGCCTTGGTAAAGAGTTGGAGATGGTAGGTGAAGTTGCTGGAATTTCTTTGGAATCACAACTTGTTATGACAATCTGACACAGTGGGGCTGTTCAACCTGAAATTTTGTGAAGGGGTAATTTGGTAGAGCCTGCATCTAGGAAATACGTCAAATAGTTGAGTGAAGAAGGTTCATCTGGCCACCTGAGTACTAAGGAAGCTTGGAACATACCATTTCAGTAGTTTGGGATTCATTGCAGCAGTCTGAATATTCAAAGGCAGACTTAAAGTTTTCTTGCAACCAAAATATTTTGTGTAATTAGTACATTAGAGAAAATGTAACCTTTTCTTATGCTGTGTTTACATGCTTCTTTTATACTTCTCTGAGCTAAGTCAAAATGGCGCAACCACTGCAGCTACAGATGCGTGCATGAACATAAGCTTAAGCCTTTTCTCATGGACACTGGTGTTCGTTCTTGGCTTTGTGATAAGCCATGCTTGTGAATGAGAGAAGATGTAGCAGCAGCTGTGGTTCAGGTGCTGAGCTCTCAAAATATGTTGGGGTACAATATACAGCGAACTGAACAGCTGTTTGCCATCTCCTCTGAGGGGAAAGATGGCAAGTTCAGCACGTATTGGCCTGTGCTGAGCACGTTGTTAGATAGCTGATGATGTACTTTTAGTAAATCCTTCCAGTGTGATTGTAAATGGTAGCTATTTTTGTTGACAAAGCTACATTTTGTTCATCATTTTTGGGTAGATTTGGTAGCTTTTGCTTTTTTGCCCTTTTCAGCTGTTATGCACTGTTATGTTCTTGCATTTTTCCTAACATTAAAACTACCATATGGTAGATATGAGGGAATCCTAAGTAACTTTTGAGTAGCCTGTGAACTAAGCCTGAAAACTTTGGTAACCTTCTCTGACTGAAGCTTTCCTAGTTCCTTCAGAGATGAATTTATTTGATTCATTTTTAGATGAAGGAAAGACCTGTATGGTTTCTCAGGAATATTATTGATATACTAATGAGTAGAATAGAATATAGACTAGACCATTTCAGTTGGACGGGACCTACAATGATGACCTAGTCCAACTGCCTGACCAATTCAGGGCTGACCAAAAGTTAAAGCACGTTGTTAAGGGCATTGTCCAAATGCCTCCTAAACACTGACAGGCTTGGGGCACTGACCACCTCTAGGAAGCCTGTTCCAGTGTTTGACCACCCTCTCGGTGAAGAAGTGCTTCCTAATGTCCAGTCTAAACCTCCCCGGCGCAGCTTTGAACCATTCCCACATGCCCTGTCACTGGATCCCAGGGAGAAGAGCTCAGCACCTCCCTCTCCACTTCCCCTCCTCAGGGAGCTGTAGAGAGCAATGAGGTTGCCCCTCAGCCTCCTTCTCTCCAAACTAGACAAGCCTATGAGGTCCTCATCTGCTCCTCACAGGACATGCCTTCCACCCCTTCACCAGCTTTGGTGCCCTCTTCTGGACACATTCAAGGCCCTTCACATTCTTCTTAAATTGTGGGGCCCAGAACTGCACGCAGTGCTCCAGGTGAGGCTGCACCAATGCTGAATATGGCGGGATAATCGCCTCTTTTGACCGGCTGCTTATGCTGTGTTTGTAGCGCCCCAGATGTGGTTTGCCCTGTCAGCCAGGGCACACTGCTGACTCATTGAGCCTGCAGTTGACCAGCACCCCCAGATCCCTTTCTGCGGGGCTGCTCTCCAGCCACTCCTCTGCCGATTTATACTTGTGCCTGGTGTTCGTCTGTCCCAGGTGCAGAATCCGGCATTTGGACTTGTTAAATTTCATCCCATAAATCATAGCCCAATGCTCCAACCTACCTAGATGCCTCTGCAAGGGCTCCGGTCACTCAAGAGTCAACAGCACCTTCCCAGTTTGGTACCATCAGCAAACTTGCTAATGGTGCATTCAACTCCTGCATCCAGATCACTGATAAATGTATTGAACAGAACTGGCCCCAGAATTGAGCCCTGAGGAACACCACTGGTGACTGGTTGCCAGCCAGATGTAGCCCCATTCACTACAACCCTTGGAGTTCTGTTAGACATAAAGATATTTATTCTGGAATTTGAAAGGTTATTAACATAAGTTATGCAAATGTATGTATAAATATCATCTTGTCTGATCAGCTATAATGATGGCATAAACTAGCCTTGCTGCTATTCTTATGTTTAATGTACCTTACTTTGAAACTAGTACCACTGATCTTAATAAAGTATCAATTGGAAAGTCTCTTGTAATTGCCACTTGTTAAAAAAAAAAAAAGTGATTTTATGTCTGATACTGTGATAGACAATTTTAGTCGCAGAAATTGCAAGCTAGATTATAATTCCAGCTTTACTAGTTTGCATGCTCTGAGGCACTGCTGCCACACTGAGAGCTCTCTAAACCTGCTTTTCCATCTGACCACGTAACAGAATGCTTGGCAGGGTGAAGGTTTTTCTATGATTGTGCACAGCCAGCTGTAATGCCTTGACAGCAGTGTAGGGTTTAAATGTTGAATCAATGCATAGTAATTGATGAAAGCTACTCATGCAATTAAGAGGAAGCAAATGACCTATGGGAATTTTGAAAAAAACTATGGAGAAGGAGGAATGTCAGTTAGCCTACCCCTACTGTGGTTTACTACTGAATAAAAACAAAGTTCAATCTTAGCTTTGAATTAAGATTGTTTTAATCCCTGCTAAACCCAGACCAGAGCTTTCCGGGTAGTATCAAGCAAAGGTAACCGCTGATATAACAGACTAGTAATTTCTTTATAATTTTTTTTGCAGTGAAAACACATACCTGATTATTCTGATAAGCTCTGACTTAGTGTGTTTTGTGAAACAGTTCTGTTTCTTCCTTGTGAGGCGAATAGCATGCTTGTCTCTAATCATCAGTTGCACTTATGGTATACTGTGACATAAAGTCTGCATTTTGAATACTGTAAGTTTTCGATGTAGATGAAATCTTATTCTGCCAACTTTTTAAAGAGTAACTTCTTAAAATGAGTCAACAATTGTAATTTTTCCTCAATATATCTGAATTTATTTTCCTTTTATTTCCCCCCCCTCCCCAGGCAAAACCGAAACTCATAGAACCAATAGAGTATGAAAATGTCATCGTTCAGAGGAAAACGCAGATTTTGAATGATGCTTTACGTGAGATGCTGCTGTTCCCTTATGATGACTTTCAGGTAATTTAATCCTTCCCCCATTTGGTTTTTTTGGGCTTTTTTTGTTTGGGTTTTTATTTTTTTTAAAAAGACAGATTTTTAGCAGTGGTAGTCATGAGATGATAACTTCCCATTTCTTTGTTTTTTAACTCTAGCTACCAAAAAAAAAAAATCTGCCATGAGTCCCTTTACACTGCTCGACTTATTCTGTCAGGTTACAGGAGAAGAAATAGCACAATTTCTTCATCTGTTCAGATTATAAGGTCTACTTCTGCAACTCAGCAACTTTACTGCCTTTTGAAGTAGGTGATCAGTCATTTTTAGATATTCCCCCCCCTTTCTGAGGTAGGAAACCATGTGATGTTCAAAAAAAAGCATCTGCTTTTTGTCATGCTTTAATTCTTAAATTGATTGGGTTTTGGGTTTGTTTTTTTTTCCCCCCTCCTTAACTGTGAAGGGCATGAAGCTGTTCAAATGAAAGCTGTTACTCTCAGCTGTGTGTTACCAGCCAA
Source organism: Pelecanus crispus (assembly GCF_030463565.1). Taxonomy (NCBI): domain Eukaryota; kingdom Metazoa; phylum Chordata; class Aves; order Pelecaniformes; family Pelecanidae; genus Pelecanus; species Pelecanus crispus. The sequence goes on from NC_134643.1 coordinate 166,877,207, forward strand.
AATTGGGTTTTGGCAAAATATTCCCTGCATAACAGGGCTCTGACTTGATTAAGCCAGACTTTACCAAGATTTGTGATCATCTTTATATATTTCTATAAAATAACAATATTTATTAAATAAATAATTTATTTAAATACACTTTTTTGAATCTTGTTTTAGATCCAGTTAGGATAACCACCAAACATCTGAGGGACTGGAGTTGGTGTAAATAGTGAGGAAGGTCTCTTTCACACATGCCCATACCTGCAGTCAAAATGTCTGCCTATATTTGAAAAGTATGCAGGCATCTGAACTGTCTGTAGATTAACTACTTCTGGGGATTGTATCATAGTTGAATACCTTAGAATTGTTCTGCAAAAACCTACCTGAAAAGTTGAGCACTTCATTCAGCCAAGCAGTTGAAGCTAAGTTTATGTTTATCATGGGGAAAGTTGGTGATGAGTTGGTGTATTTCTACAGAAGGGGATATAAAGTCCCATAAATTACACGTTAAGTTTTTTACAAGTTCTCTCTTGTGTATTATTTACCTGAGTGCACCTGGACTCTGCTTTTAACATAGTCTGTGTGCTTCATTATTACTGATTCTTACACGAATAACTCTACTTGTAGCCTTCCCACTCTGAGCTAAAAGTTTTGGTTTTAGCAAGCTGCAGGTATTTAGAGAGTAGTTTAGGCTTCATGTGTTCTAAGCCACACGTGAAAGTTTTGAAGGACTGCAAGTAAGACTTCTTACAAAATGAAGTTTTACTGCCTATGAACATTATGTAACGATACTAGTGCTGAAATGCTAGACTACTCATGATGATGCCCTACACCAGGTATTGGCTTTGGGACTGAAAAGCATGTGTGGGCTATATCAGCCGGATCCCCTTCCTACAGTGTGGCTCTTCAGTATTGCAGGTCAAGAGGAATCAAGGATACTTCTGCTAAGTGTACTCTTATCTAATTGACTAGTTCAATTACCAGGGCTTGTTCTGGTGAACAGCTCTGAATTATCAATGGAGAAGAAACAAACCTGTCAAGAATATTCTCAGGCATTTTGTTTGAGCAGTCTGGGGGATGTCTGAAGCGTTTAACTGCTGTTTCAAGTGGCCTCTTCTGCAATTCTTAACCTCAGGCCTATATGACTGAAGCTGGTCCATAGTTCTCAGTCTGATCCTTTAAAAAGAATGACTGAATTTTGTTCACAAACTGTAATGTCTTTTGTCATCCTTTGTTTGGATTCTATGGTCAGATTTTCATCAAGGCAGTCATTAAAGTCTGTAACATCAGAGGATTTCCTTCAGGTAGTCACAAGTTTGGAATATAGTCAGATTTCCTGTTTCTTTATCCCTCAGCAGTGTAATATCTGAATACATTTTCTGGGTTTCCCCTATGTGGTCTTTGTCAGAGTCTCATTTTGACTCGATTTATAGGAAGACTGGTTTGTACTATCAAACTTTATTATTATGCTATCAAACTTCTATTTCCTTATAGATTTGCTGGCACGAGCTTACTCCAAATATTTTTATTGTACACATGACTCTCCAGTACTACTTTGATTTATCTAGCTTGTTGTCAACAACACAATGCATTTAAATCTGTCACTCAATGTATTAAGAAAATATTACCCAGTCAGATAACAAAAATATCTTACGTGCTTCTTTATTTTTTTTGCAAATTAAACGTTTTAACCCTGTGCAGTTTTCCATAACCATATTTATGGTTTTGAAACCGTTAGTCTTGACATGGTTGCCAATATCATTTGAAGCTTTTCAATAATGGCATATTTTATGTATTTGCCATTCTGCTTCACATATTTTTTTTTTCATTTCCGTTTTCCTAACCTCTTGCTGTCACACGATACGTGGGCAGCCTTTGGGTAAGTAAGCCTCAGCTCAAATGTTTGGTACTGCCCTCATCCCCCACAAGATTAATTTAAATAGTGAGCTACAGTATTTAAAACTACCTGTATACACACATAAAAGAGTTGATACGTGGAAACTCCTACCATTGTCTAAAAACCTGTTCAAGCCATTTCCTCTTAGAGGATTTAGTTTTTATTTTTACAAAGTTTTTCCACGTGCTTAGGTTAAACTGATTACAATCTAAAAAACACTTGCCTAAAAAGGAAGCCAAGCCCTGATAATTTATAAAGCCTTTAAGAGTAAGGTTATTTTGTTACCAGCATGGCCTTAAAACTAGCACTTAAAACAGCACAGAAAATACCTACTTTTCAGGACTAGATACCACTTCTACAATTTTCGGTAGATTACAGAAGTTACGTAGTGTCAAAAAGGCAGATTGATAACACTATTGAATTTGTACTAAAGTTGAAATTATTTTGGGAGAAATTGGAGACAAATGTTTGTGCATAATTTGGATAACTTTTTTTCAGGTAATGCAGATAGATAACTGAAATGTAATTTAATAAGTGTATTTTTCATATATCTAGTAACAATACTTGCAGGAATTCAAAGGCAAGATTTTTGTAACAAATGTTTTAATGTCTTGTTCTGTAGTCATGGTCAGTGCCACATTCAGTTTGTAACTCTTACCACCTCAGAGAAGCTAAATATTTAAGAACTGATATGAATTGTTAGTCCGTATCAGAAAAGAAAGCTTGCACAGCAGCTCACTTCTTTGGAGCACATGTAGCTTGCTTTTCTTTCTTTTTCCTGATGAAAGTTATTTGCCTACTGAGGGAAAGGAAAAAAACCAGTAAGTCACCTTTTTCTGTTCAGCTGCGACTGTTCTCCAAACATGCTGTCAGAAGCAGCTCTAAGCTCAAACTGCTACCAAAAAAGTATTTGAGCAAGGATGGAACAGAAAATGCTCTGCTCTGGGAAAACTCGTAAAGATTGAAGGATTATTATTCAGCCAACTGATCTAGTTTCCAGATTTCCACTCAAATGCATTTGCCATCATCCTAAACTTGGTTAGCTGAGGTTATGAGTCCTGTTTTCTCTCCTTTTACGTATGTTTGGTAGCAGCTCATTTACTTTTCAGAAAAGCATGATTTTTATCCTGCTTTGTGCTGATCTTCAAATCCAGATAAGTAGGCTTGTAATTTTTTTCTTCCTTTTGAGTTTCTGCATTTTCCTTGATGCCATCATATCCAAACAATAGCAAGATTTGCTTTTCTCTAGTTTCCAGAAGAGCTCTTTATCAGCAACTTTCTCTTCACATATTGGGTCATTTTTTAATTTACCATTTCAAGATTGTTTCTTGATTGTTGCTTTTCACAAGCTCAAGTTCTGACTTTTCTGCACTGAATTCACTAATCAGGTTATTCCCTAACTTGTTCTCATCACATTTATAGGGGCAGTCGTGTTTGAAGATCCTTTTTACTGTTAACATCACTGAATTGGCTTTCATTCTTAGTAACTGGGCTGTCTAAACTTTCAGTACTTCGTGCTTTGTAGTCTGTTCATTTCTAGCTGCTTTTTTTGTCATTATTTTGTTTTCATTATGGTCCCCATATAATGTGTTTGTTTAAGAAGATAGAACCACTTTCCCACCACCCACTGGAGCATGTCCATCTCCTATGAATATTCTTGCTACTCTCAGTTACAATGCTGTCAGTCTTTCAAGGCTGTACCTCTTCTGGATTCTTGCTGAGAAGAGTGAGTCTTGTCTTTCATACCCTTGAATTACTATATCCATTGGGTACTCTGGTATCCAATTTTGTGCCTCTTCATGGCGGCTTATAATTATTCCAAGTCATCTGAATTTCAGTAATTTATTCAGTAATGAAATGGCCTCATAACTAAACAGCATTATTCTAAAACAGACTACCTTCATGGATCATGTTAAAATCATATGCTCAATGACTGCAAAATTGGTGGTGTTTACATTAACTGCATAGCAGGTAAATTATTAAAAGAAACCTTAACCCAAAACTGTGCTAGCTTATTGCTACTTTGCAATAAGATGCCTTGCATATAAATGCTTTTGTTTCAAAATACCTAAGTACTACCTCCATTCATATAGGAAGTATTTTTCCAAATACAGGATAAGTTTACTTGTAGCAAATACAATGTGGGTACATTCCTACCCAAATTAAATGTCATTACAAAGTTATCCTGCTGTTATTTTGAAGTCATTTTGGTGCCTAGCTTAGACATTGTTTCACCTTTGTTACTTTTGGGTTTGAGCCATATGGATTTAGCACGCTTTCACTTAAAGCTCTTGGCTTTTAGTTAATGCGAGTCAAGTACCTCTGCAAAGTTGGCATAATAGCTATTTTCAGAAATAAAAGTTAACCCAGGTTATTCTACAAGAAGGCACATCTTAAGTAGACGGTACAAGCAACTATTCTAAATCAAGGCTTCAATTTAGTCTGGAAATTACATTATAATACAGGTTCTGATGCTTCCCATACAACTGATAAGTCTCTTCTGGCACGTAGTAGCTTTAAGGGCATGATCTAACATACAGCATCCCATCTTTTCCATCGACTCTTTTAAAACAATTTCTGTCACTACTTCTTGAGCATTTGCCTCTGTAACATCATCTAAAGTAAGGATGGCCTGGGTATGTCACTGTTGAATTGAAACCCTGTACTTTTCTTCCCATTTTTCCTGCATTTTGCATAGTCCCTATTTTACCAGTAAGATACAGGACTTTATTAATAATCTCCATTGGTTATATATATATACACACACACACACTTGTACACTCTTGTGGCTTTTTTTTTTTATTCCTTTCCCAATATTTTAAATAACCAACTGTTAATAACCATAATTTCAAGCATCCTAAAGGGATGTGGAGGGGGAAGTGGTCTTGGGGGAAAATTTTACTAGCTCATATTCAACAGCCAACACTGGAAAGAGTGTGTGAAGAGGAAAAAATAATTTTAAAACAGGTATTGGCAGTGAGTGTGTGGTGTCAGCAGCAATATTTTGTACTTTCTCTGTTCACTGTAGCTGCTGAGACTTGCACAGAATAAGAGTACTGTCACTAGGTAGACATTGTCAGATTTACAGAGCAGGAAGAGCAGAACCTTGTTAGATGACAGAAACTGCTTGAACACCTCCACAGTGGAGAGAAAAATATAAACCACCTGTGTTAAAAACACAGGAGGGAGAAAGGCAAAAGCTAATGAATAACAAACCAAAATGGACATGTCTGAAGACAGGTCAAATAGACTTGAGGAATGTTGTGTGTTGGCTGGCTTCTGTCTCTCACCTACATCTACTATAGTCCTTTCCTCTAAAATAACTGCATGTGGACCTGTTGTTCAGTGTAGAATTGCTGCGGAAGATACCTTCCTACACTAGATAAAACACTGGAAATTTAAGATCTGCCATTATTTTTTGCTGTAGAAATGTAGGCATTGGCACCTTATTTCCCAAAATGAAGAGAATAATTTTGAGAACTACTTCTTTGTATGTGATTTGATTTTGGACTTTTTAAAAATTTTATTAAATGTTTTGTATATGAAAAATTTACACATGCTTATTTTTCATCTTGATAGAACTAAAGACTGATTTTGTTGATTCATACTTTGCAGCATTGACTTTTGTATAAACTGTGACCTGAAAAAAGGCCCACCACAGCTACGCATTTATACATTCATTTTAAATACTTAAGTATGCATTGTGCTAAGACACCTCACTATAAAATCCTTAGCTGTCTTTTGGCAGTTCTTTAGTGCCACGTACAAGCATGTTTGTCTTAAGAAGAACCCTGTCCGTCTTGCTATTACTTTGCCCTAAAGCATGGGGAAGGGGGACTAGGATGACTTAAAATTGCATGCCAGATTTTAACATCAGTAAAATATTTTATTTTTTTTAACCTCAGAAACAGAGCTATTTGCTAAAACTGTCAAGAACATGAAAACACCTTCTAGCCCAAGTGTATACTTCAGTGATCCAGGCCTTCTTTCTAAACCTTCAGTTCAACAATGCAAGTCTCATTTTTTGCCACCTGAGATCTGCAGTTGAACTGCTCTTCTTATTTTGGTGTGGGTTTGTTACTTTTCTTGAGTAATAGTTTTTATATGTAGTAATAACACTACCTTAAGGACTGTATTCAAAATAATTGGAGTTATGTCATCATGGTAGAATTATTTTTGCTAGTATTTTCTTGCCTATGTTAACAAAATAGAGAAAAACACTTTTCTATGGCATCTATTTCTTACTGATTCCAATCTTGCCCTTGCTGTGAAAGAAGGAACACATTGCTAATCTTTGAATGAAAGCAAATTCTCATTAATTGGCTATTCTGAAACAGCGTATTCACAGGATGTTTTCTGCTGAGCTTCTGCTTTATAGTGATATAACTGAGTGTTGCTATAATGTGTCATCTTTGCTTTAACTGGAAGTTTCAATAATTGTTTTTGTTGTTTATCAGACAGCATTATTGAAGCGGCAGAGTCGATACATTTGTTCAACAGTTCCTGAAAATGCGGAGAAGGAAGCTCAAAGCTTGTTTGTAACTGAGGTAATATTGGAATTGGATGTGGCTGTGTGTATTATACCTGAATTGTTTTTCTTCTGCTTCATCTGCCATTTAAAAAACAGGGAAAAAAGCTTTGAAAAAATATTAAGTATTTATTGCTATTTACCTGTCAATTATTTCAAGGCACAATTTCCAGGAAAGCCGAGTATTTTTTCCACTGGTAGCTGGAAGAGAATTACAGGATAGCTTTGAGTTATTTTGTTTGTGTAATTGGCTTTTGCAGAAGCTTCTCCCCCACCTTCTTTATGCTTTTGGCTTCCCCAGATGAACATGGGTGACTTCCATATATAATATTGGGAGCAATAGTAAATCTGGAATGAACCATTGTGACTTGTTTTTCCTGATAAAGTGTTTCATACCAGTCGTTCTTAGTTTATGCATAATACTCTTGTATAGTTTGCTGGAACAGAGGTATTCATAACTGTAACAGTTGTAGGGGCCAGAATTCATTATGACTACTCAATTTGTACGCTATATGTAGAAGAAACAGCCCCAAACCTAAAGTTTCTCATAACTGCTTGCTTATGTTGGCATTCCCTTGGTTCTGACTGTGGTGTTGTGTTTGATTTAGTGTCTCGTCGAAGCCTTTCAGGAATGAAAAGTTTAAAATTTTTGTCTTTTTTATGTTATCTACTGGTTTGCTACTGATATACTTTAAGCTGATATTTTAGCATCTGAAACGAGTAAATGTCTTGTAATTCCAAGAAAACTGAAGGAGCTCCAAATAGCTACCTCAAACCTCAAAGTGATTTATCCACCGTGATACATACCCTTAATACCTAACCTAAACAGTCCTAAGATAAATTTGAAGAAGGTAGACAAGGAGGGAGGAGTGTTATAGGTAATTCATAAAGTTTAATGAGTTTCTGCAGAAACAATTGCTTGGCAAGTATTAACCCTGTATTTTGAAATATAAAGAAAATACTTCTGAATTATTAGATGCTATGTTTGTGTACATGTAAGTCTATTTGTGTAACATATAAAATTTTGTACCGTATGGTTTCTGGCAGCAGATTTTGTCAGTTTTATGTTACTTTAGTCAAAGCCAAGATAAATCAGTACTTCTATGTTGTAGCAATATGGGTGGAGGAAAACGGTATTTCCTGTGATCTAGACCAGAGCTTAATGACATAATTGCTTTTCAACAGCTGCAAGCATCCAGTTTAAATTTAAATATTAATTTAATTGCACTAGAAGTATAAATTTAAAGGAAAACATGTTTTTAGTTTCTCTGTATCAGTATGTGTGAAATCGAATATTCGATTTTAATAATGTATCTGTATTTTAATGCTGAGGCTCAGTCATGTTTTAAAGCAGCATTTTGCTGCAGCTGAACTTTTCAGGCAACTGAAGATAGTTAATCCAGATGCTGAGTGTATTCACCATTTTCTGGTTTTATAAAATAGACATCTAGCAGATGATAACGTCATATTGAAACATATCACTTGTTGCAAAAAGCTGTATAGCACTAGACTGTATTGCAAAAGAAGGGAAGTGTGTAGAATTTTCAGAGATCGACATGTAACCATAGTAGTTCATGAACAGTCATATCTTAAGAGGTTTTTTGTGTATGTGTCTAGGGAATGCTACTAATCCTTTTCCAATTAAAACTGATATTTGGTTTTCATTAAAACAGTGCATCAAAACCTACAATTCAGACTGGCATGTTGTTAACTATAGATACGAAGATTACTCAGGAGAGTTTCGACAGCTTCCAAAGTATGTATGTTATCTAGTGGTATAATAAAGATTTTGAATTTGTGAAGGGACTTCAACTGTATTTAATATAAATGTATTTATTACAGAAATGTATTAATACATGTAATATGTAACATGAAACATGCTCTATCAGTGTTTAATAGTCAGTAGAGGTGATAAAGATGTGTTGGGATGGAATTTATATTGATGAACATGAAGGTGTAAAATCTTGTTAAACCATTTTCTGGAAAGATACTGAAATAATACTGCCTTATTAATAGGCAGGTCAAACCAAGGAATTATATCATTGACAATGTGAATGTAAGTATGATAACTAAAACAGGCTAATGTTTAGATGAAACTAAAATGGTGATACCCTGGTTTTGTAGCTTCAGAGGCAGCTTTTGGAGTTCTCTTTAGGAGCTTAGGGAATAGAACCTAACCCAGATGGTTAGAGCAAGTGTTTGAACTAGTGCAGATTTTCACAGGATGATTCAAAGCAAAAGCCTAATCTACATCTATCACAGACTTTCTAAACCATCTGCTAGAGAAATCTTCTCCAACTTTTTCAAAATTTTGTAAGGAGAGTGTACAGATTAGAACCTTAAAATATCTGAGGGTGGGTGAAAATTCTGAATCCCACAATGCTGGAGATCTATGTCTTCCCTACCTACTCTCCTGCATCTATCAGTTAAGAAATAGCTTGCTTTCCCTGTAAAAAGTTCTGATCTACTCACAGGTTTTGTAAAAGTCAGTACCTGGTTTTTACTTGCCCTGAACAGAAACCACAACAGTCAATAGGAATTTAAATAAATGCATTGTCCTAAAAGGAGCCAATGGTTGCAGGTATGAATTCTTGCTCCTAAGATATTAGAAGTGCAGTGAATGAGAAGGAATTTGATTCTCTTCAATTACACATAGGGACAGTGACAAGCAGAACAAAAGAAAGACTGTGGGCAGATGTGCAAATTAGGAAAATTGCTGCCTAAGAAATATATTTCATGAAAAATACATGCTTTTACACAGTTATTTTTGTGCTTTTTCTCTTCAGTTTGGAAAATAATGTCTTTATTTTTGCAGCTATAAAATATGTAACTAATCATGAAATTTCTAGTATTTTAGAAGCTTTTTCTTTTCTAGTAAAGGGACAAAACCAGAGAAGCTTCCCGTTCATTTATATGAAGTGGATGAAGAAGCAGATAAAGATGAGGTGATATAATAGTAATTCCTTACTTTCTTTTGCTTTCAGTAAAGAATTGTTGGGTGAGCAGAGGTTACAAGTTGCATTAAATGTTGATGTCAGTAAATGAAAACAGAGATTAGGTTGAACAGCTTGATTGGGAAACAAATGCAGGTATTTTACCTATCTCATTTCAAATAGCCTTGTACTCCTGAGATCCGTCATGTGAGTAGGACAAGTTTTGACAGATGGTGAAATTGAAGTTTTAATATTTGATGATGTATCATACTTCAGCTTTCATAAAACATACTGTTTCTATGTAAATGGTAGAGAGAAATGTTTCATGCAGTTTAATCGCCAAGTCAAGTACAATCATAGGTGAATCTATTCCAACATGACAGTACACACACACAAGAATGCATGACAGTATAGCGTACAGTGTGAGTTAAAATTAGTTTGTCACAAATTTGAGTATAGGATAAGACCTGGAGATCCATCATGGAAACAAAAGCTAAAAAAATTGACTAAAACTCTAAGGTATTTTCTTTTTTTGTCATTGGCTTAGGGAAACCAGAGATTTATAGCTTCAAGCCATTTTCAAGTATGTTTCAGATGTCAAAGACTTTTCTCAATAACTCTTTCTGTTATTTGTGTGACTTATTTAATTTTTACCACGCCTTGTTTGAAAACACAGTTTTTAAATGCCACTGTTGTCTTTTTGTGCAAGTACTTGAACTCTTGCATCACAGAAAAGAATTAAAATAATATGAAATTATTTTTTGTGGTTTTTATACTTTGACAGTTACTTTGCTTCTAAATTCCTTGTATTCAGAACTGCTGCACATGAAATAAAAGTAGTTCCTTACAAGTTTTCCTGGATTAAACGTGAAAAATTAGTTCAGGGAGTGCACCTGAATGGGTAGATTCCTGAACAGATAGTCTCAGGTTGCCATTTCTCCAGTGCTGCTGTTGATCTGCACTGTGATATTTGGACAAATAATTTCATGCATCTGTATCCAAATCTTTCTATTTATAAGATGGGAATAATTACGATTTCTATTATACTGACATTAAAAAGTCTTGGCATTATTTACTGTGATAATGTTTCTGTCAACAGAAGTGTTTAAGAAAACAGTGAGTGAAATATGAAGAAAATTACATGGAGATATAATTGACTGTGATTGTTATTGGGAACAATACTTATGGCTCGAGTTTGCTAAACACTGAAAAACTATAGCTTGGCTGTTATCAGGTGGTATGTGTTTTACTAGGAAGTATAAATGGAGAGGACTTCCTGTTTCCTTCTGCCCAGTTTCCTGTTAGAGCAAGCAGGAACATCGTATCACTTTCAGAGGTACAGTCACTGGAGAAGAGGTCTGCTACTCTTTGAGGAACTTAAAATATAAACACAAGAAAAAAGGATGCTAGGAAGAAAAGGGAGCTTAGTGGGAATAGGGTGGGGAGACCATAAATTCTTTCCTCAAGGGAAGAATTAATGCAAGGGGTTTTTCTTTCAAACATGAACATCTTTGTATGCCAAAAAGTATAAATGCAAATCTTAGATTAAAAGTTGTTTGGTGGTCTTTTTGTTTCACTTTTGTTTGTGGGTTTCTTTTCAGAAAACTGATTTATTAAGAGAATGGTAGAAAACAAAAAGCTGCAAGTGATTAACAATTGGAGGAAAACCAGATAAGGATTAGTTTAATCTGGCATCATTAAAAAGGAGAGAATTACCTTCCAAAACTAATTTGGGCTATCAGGCCATCAGGTTGATATTTGTAAATGGAATTTTTAAATCAGCCTGGGGTATGGGATCAAGATAAGGAGTTGGTTTTGTTGAAACAGTTGCTGTTGAAGTAAATTTCAGAGCTGAGTTTGTGGGAAAGCTCATTTAAAAAAAGTGAAGCACGGTGTGCAGCAGTAATAATAAAAGTGAGGAAATTAACTTACTAGTTGGAAACAGGAAGTATGTTTCAGTGTAAAAGTCATGTGTTAACTGGGTTCTGGGTTCCTTTGTATTAACAGATGGTCAGCTGGAAAGATTCAATAGCTTTTTGGCTCTGTAGGCAGGAATTCTGCCTGACAGAAAGAAGTGGTGTAACTAGAGAGGACCAAATGACAGTCAGTTTTCTTGTTAGAAAAGAGCATGCAGCTCAACAGAGTTGGGCAACAGTGCACCTCGGAGACTTGGAATTGGAAAAAGAGTCTTTATAGAGCTAAATCTTAATTTTTGTTAACACAGGTAATGAAGGAATTCTTGTCGTGTCAGGTGATCCTATGTATGGTTTGTGAAATTACAGAAAAGCATTGGTTGTTTTGTGCCAAGTTTTGACGGTAACTCATCATCTACTCATCATCTTACACTTGTAGAGGTGGTTTTAAACCATCCTTTCCTTGGGGATAACGCCCACCAGTGGAGGTGGAGAATCATAGTTGGAAACCCAGTGTTTTAAGTTGTTGTCTCTGTATCTTGATTGTTGTACAAGAAAAATAGTTATCTAGGTAATAGAATAGGGGTGGGAGCTAATGACTTGAAAATGTGACACAAGTAGACTGTATTGCTTGGACAATGAGATTCACTGGGGCATATGAACATTTACTGAGTAGTTTGGATCTATGCTTCTGGAGCAGTATATCGTATCCTCTGATAGTTGGTGACCATGTCATCCCTACTGGGCCTAATTTCCTTCCATATCAAGTTGACCAGAATTTTTGAAGAAAGAGATTGATGCATCTTTTGCCTTCTGTTTGCAGTTTTTTGAAGTTCGCATGTGCATATGAATATGCACAGACTAAATAAGCTGTAAATAAATTTACTAGTAACTTTTTACAGAATGTTCCTTCATTTAATTCCAGAAACTAATTTGTATTATTAAAAAAATTTGTGTTTAATGTTCAGTTGTTGAACTAATGACTCTGTTCACCATATGCAATCACTTTTTATTGTATGTTCTCTTAATAGCTGAGAAAAGGAACTAGAAAAAGTAGTTGAGGCACTTGAAGTTTTGTGGGTTTCTTTTCAACTGGATACTCAGCTAATTTTGAATGCTTGGATAATAAATTATCAGTAGTATTTCTCCTCTAGATGGTTTAAAATCTTCCTGCATGTCTAATTCATTACTGGTTTTGTTGTGTCAAAATGGGTTACATCACCTGGAAACCATGGTAAAGTCAGATTGGTACTGCTCTAAAAGATTACTTGAACTGGTGATTTAATATTTGTTCTGTGGCAATTATAAATGTGTAATTTTGATTGGTTCTGATAGTAGAGTACTGCTTTTTGGTAGCTGTTAACATCCTATGGGTTTTGATGTAGTTATTAAGTTCCATCAACTGGCAGATGGAAGTGGTATACAGGCAGTGGGTGTGATGTGTGATGCATGAATTGGATCTGCTGTTTGTGAACTTGCTGTTACTGCCAAGTTTGGTCTTGTTCTCTTTAGAAAGCTTTGATTCTGATCTGTAAAAGGGCAGATCCAATTCAAAAATTCAAGACTTAGTTCTTTGTAAATTCTTAAGTAATGTCTTTGAAGTAATACATATAAAGCAAACGAGATTTCTCAAACCATATTGAAGTTTTGGATAAGCATAAATTCACATTGTTCTTTTTGGTAATAGAAATTGGTAAAAATTCTTGCACAGGAAGATTAGAATAAAAAATTAATTAGACTAAAAAGCTTACAAAGTAAATGTAAGTAAAAGTTTTGAGTTTTCCTTCTTTCCCCTATTTTGGTGGGATTTACCTTGACTAATATTTAGCTATCTCAAAGTTGAATCATCCTGCTGGCCATAGAGAAAGCCTATATAAGTAGCCAGGTTACCTATCAGAAATTAGATGAGGCCAATCTCATCCCTGGTCTTTAAATAAAATAATTGGAATTAGGAAGCTATAGAATTTCGCAGGGGCTCACAGTACCTTATTATCATTACATTATAAGCATAGCTGTTCCATCTTTTAAAAATGACTTCTGAAATTTTCAATAAATACAGCAGTTTCAGACTGTGATGCAAAACGTTTCTTCTGCGCCCCCCCCCATCTCCCTTTCTTCATCTCCAGGATGCAGCATCTCTTGGGTCTCAGAAGGGTGGAATAACAAAACAAGGATGGCTGTACAAAGGCAACATGAATAGTGCAATCAGTGTGACAATGAGAGTAAGTTTAAGAATGTCTTATGTGTGGTAAAAACTGAACAGCAATATTAAATATCACTGTGCCTTTGAGAAGTTTATTTGTATGTGGTTTACTTCTAAAAAAAATAGTGTGGGATGACAGAGGGAAGCTTGTATGTAATTTATATCTGTGAAATCTTACTTTCCTTTTATTCTGCTTGAATTAGAAAAAAATGCATTAAAAATCCAGTATGTGGGAGAAGTCCAGTGTTTTACATAATTTTCCAAACTGGACCCTGGTGTATTATTAGTAGAAAAGGGACTATGTAATGTGAGGTTTTATTGGTATTGCCTCTTTATTTAGAAACAAACAAGTTATTTTTACAGTTATCACAATAAATATCTATTGTGTATAATATTGTAGAGTCAGTTTTAAATACCTTTCCATGGGTCAAAAGTACTTTCAAATAATATAGTACAATCTTGCTGCAGGTTTTTAAGTTAATTTTTCTTAAAATTATTTTTGGTTTATTTTCTGAGGATACTGATTAGATTGTGTGTAAATAAAACTTTTTTTTTTTCTATAACCTACTCTGTAAATAGCACTTACGGGTTCTGTAAGCTGATTAATACTAATGTTGTAATTGTTTTTCTTTCTTCCTTTTCACTAGTCATTTAAAAGAAGATTTTTCCACTTAATCCAACTTGGTGATGGATCCTATAATCTCAATTTCTACAAAGATGAAAAAATATCAAAAGAACCTAAAGGATCAATATTTCTAGATTCATGCATGGGAGTGGTTCAGGTAATTATAATTGTTCTTCCTGTTCTCCAGTTAATTCTGTATTTGATAGCAAATGGATTTTTTAAAAATACAGATAACTTTTGTCAGAGGTAGATAAGTACCTATCATGCAGAAGAACAATTGGACATGCTGCATCTTGCAAAAACAGTGAACAAGATTTTAAAGGGCAGGAGGCTGAATTTTAAAAATCTTTCTGAAAAGAGCATAAATTACTAGTTGATGTCAAGTGTTTATCAAAAATATCAAACAAAATTTTAAGGCAAACTCACAAAAACCCCCAACCTTAAATCACAGCAAAGTAATGACAGCATAAAATTAAAGTTCATTTCAGTTACATTTTGTGCTTACATGAGCTGTAAAATGTTTTGCATAGCTTCTTGTGTGGGATTTTTGTTGTGGGAATTGTATTAAATTCAGTCACCCTTCCAGATGCTTTCATTTGACCTTTATAACATTACTTTTATGTGCTTTTCTTTATTTTAAAAAGTTAAGGGCTTTGGTAAAATGTTTGTCAGTAGCAAGTGCCAAAGAAAAGATTATTTTTTTCCTTGTGATTCTGTTATGTATTTACAGTACATCATGTAACTGTTTTGTTAGGCACAGCATACCTGGAAAAAGCTCTTGGGTTTAAGGTTTTGTTAACTTGGATAGAAATAGGCAAAGTTTAATAAAAATGTATTTCTTAAATAATATTTTTTTGAGTATAAAGTTATTTGAAGATTTATGCAGAGAGATACAACAGCTTTACAGAAGATTATTTTTTTCCAAATATTGTAATAATGTTTTTTGGATACGCATTTAATAGATAGTTTGCATGGAAAGTCTTATAACTGTAATAAATGTAATCATATTGCAAGATCTAGATACGGATTTACACAAATTGTTTTGCCTTAGGGGTACAATCCTGGACAACTCCACTGAAATGGGTTTGATTTGTCTTTTTAAGACAGACCAACAAACAAAAAAACCAGTTCCTAAATGCAGTTGTAGTCTTTGTCTTGTGTTTAAAATATGTCTTTCCTTCTGCTCTTCAGCTTCCTCTGCTTTGGTGTCACTCTCTCTGATAATATCTATTCTCCATCTTCTGGGCTGTTTCTGGCCCCTTTTGTTTCCCACTTAGGCAATGGCTTGTTTCTCATTCTCGGCATGTGGCTCTAGTAGACTATTATGGGCACTACAATATTAGTTTACATCATCAGAAAACATTGAGTTTTTCAGAAGTTACAAATGAAAGGAAGGCACTGCAGCAAAGGGAAATGCTAAGTCCTGCAGCTGGGGAGAACAACCCCAGGCACCAGTACGTGCTGGGGGCCACCCAGCTGGAAAGCAGCTTGGCAGGAAAGGACCTGGGGGTCCTGGTGGACACCAAGTTGAACATGAGCCAGCAATGTGCCCTTGCAGCAAAGGTGGCTAACGGTGTCCTGGGCTGCATTAGGCAAAGTATTGCCAGCAGGTCGAGGGAGGTGGTCCTTCTCTTCTATTCAGCACTGGTGAGGCCACACCTGGAGTCTTGTGTCCAGTTCTGGGCTCCCCAGTACAAAAGACATGGACATAGTGGAGAAGGACCAGTGAAAGGCCGCAAAGATGATGAAGGGACTGGAGCATCCCTCCTATGAGGAAAGGCTGAGAGAGCTGGGACTGTTCAGCCTGGAGAAGAGAAGGATCAAGGGGCGGATCTCATCAGTGTATATAAATACCTGAAGGGAGGGTGCAAAGAGGACAGAGCCAGGCTCTGCTCAGTGGTGCCCAGTGACAGGAGCAGAGGCAGTGGGCACAACCTGGAACACAGGAGGTTCCCTCTGAACATCAGGAGAGACTTTGTCGCTGTGAGGGTGACCGAGGCAGGTTACTCAGGGAGGTTGTGGAGTCTCCATCCTTGGAGATACTCAAAAGCTGCCTGGACATGGTCCTTGGGCAACTGGCTCTGGGTGTCCCTGCTTAAGGAGGGAGATTGGACCAGATGACCTCCAGAGGCCCCTTCCAACCTCTAACCATTCTGTGATTCTACGTTTTTGGGTTTTTAATCTTGAAAATCCCCCTTTTTTTTATATCATCTCTTCATGAAATACTTCTCCATACTTTCTGTTCCATCAGTTCAATTCAAGTAACCCGAAATTTCCAATTTCCTCGGACTCTATCAGAAGTACTTTTTGGTTTTTTTTGCTTTTTTTAAATTTTTTTTTTAAATTACTGTTCCTTTGTTCTACTGCAAGTAAGGTTCTGGGCTGATACAGCAGTCTTTAAGTGAAACTGTACTTTGGACTCTTAAAGTTTGTAGTTGGCTTGCGTCTTGAATGCTATGCTGTATTCTACAGTACCATCAGCATTCATCTTGGCATCTGGATGTTCAGAACTTCATGTAGAAATTTGAGACTAGATATGGGTCAACATCAGGTGCATAATCAAAATCCAGTAATGCTCACCTGTGAAGCCAAGAAGTCATTCAATGACTAGAATAAAAGGGTTTGAAAATAGCTATTTTCTTCACTTGAATTGTTGGTGAGGGGCAAGTAAATGAGATTTTGAACTGTCAAATATTATACATAATGGCCCTATTCCAGATGTGTGATTTTATTATTTTATGTTATGTACTGTATCCTCTCTGGCTGATCTTACTTTATTAATTGTTTTACTCTTACTTATTATTGGTGTTGTATTATCACCTAGAAACTCATATGGGAAAAAAGCAGTGTCTACACAGTAGAAATTGCATTTCCAATTAATAGAAGAGGAAAATAAAATAAAAAATTGTAAGGACCCCAGTCACTGTACTTTGCAGTAGTCTAACTATGATTACACACTTGTTCAAAATATCAAACTGCATATTTGTGTTAAAAGATCTGAAATATATATAACTTCCTTTGATTGTGAGTAGACATTATGAGAAGATATTATAAAGATCTTTTATTTTCTTATAGAACAATAAAGTCAGACGTTTTGCATTTGAGCTCAAGATGCAAGACAAGAGTAGTTACCTTTTAGCTGCAGATAGTGAGCTTGAAATGGAAGAATGGATAAACACTCTGAACAAAATCCTTCAGCTTAACTTTGAGGCTGCAATGCAAGAAAAAAGAAATGGAGAGTCTCATGAAGGTAAGCAGGGTTTCAGCAATGCTAATACAGTTATGTGACAATGTCTGCGTACATGCATTTGGAAAGAAAGGCTTTATTGTGGCTAAATTTTTTTGTTTTCTTTGGTCATAAAAATTATAGGCCTTTTCACTGTTGGTTTGAACTGATGAGAGTTTTGACCTTTTGGCATTAAAATAGCACTATTCTGTATTGATTCCAATTGAGTTAAGTTCAGAAGAGAATAACGAGACTGATCATAAGTCTAGAAAAATAGAACCCACAATGAAATATCAGGACTGAGGCAGTTTAAGGAAAAGAGAAAACTTAGGGGGGACTTGTTTTGAAATGTGTACAGTGCTGCTGAAAATGGAATAATCTGTTCTGTGGTCACTGTAGGTAGAAGAATAAGAAATTGTAGTTGCACTGAGCAACTTAAATTTAGATGTAATTTCCTTGACCATAAACATTTCCCTGAAGTACTGGAATAGATTGCTTGGGTGTAGCATCTTTTCTGTTGGAGCCCTTTAAGAATAGGTAAGGCAGATATCTGTAAGGAATGTGATGTAGGTGTAGTTGGTAGTTTGGTGACAAAAGGACAGTCTAGATGTCCTCTTGTGCTTTTTTCCTCTTGAGAGTGGATGGGGAGGGCAACTGGTATGAGACCAAAGTGTATGCATATCCAGAAGGACCTGGAAGAGGTTGTAGAAAGTTGTTCTGCTTATGAATAGCACAGTATGCCAAAAGGGATCATTAGAGTTTAAAACGAGATTTCACAGGCTTTGGTGAAGATTGCTGGAATTTAACATGATGTTTGCAACCAAAGCAAATCGGAAAAAGAGAAGCCTGTAGCTCTCTTTTTAGAGAGAAATTTTTAGAATGTCTTTTAGAGAGACATTTTAGTCAGTGGTCCCCAATTGACCTTAGAACTGCAAGAGGCTTATAGCTAACTGAATGGTTGCTTTGTAAATCCAGTAACCATTGGAGAGTAGAGCTGGGAACCTAATGAACAGAGGGAACTTGTTTTGAAATCGAGTTACAACGTATAGTGGAAAGAGTAATGTAAATTTGTGCATTGAGTATCCCCTTTCCCCATGCAGATATCAAAATTAATATTAAAGCTATGTTCTAGGTAAGCTTAGAAATAACTGCTACTTTACCATTTTATGTAACTGGTTACATCCTTCAAGAAGTCACTGCATCAAAATGAAATGATGGAGTCTCCCACAACCTGTTTATGTTAATAATTGTCTGTTTTGAGGTGGTAGGAGTTAAAAAAAAAATCAGAAATATTTTTGCTACAGAATTTTGTGAGTAGTTTGGGGTTTTTTTAGGGTTGATTTGTTTGTTTGGGTTTTTAGGGGTTTTTTTAATGTGGTTTTATAATTTCAGATGATGAACAAAGCAAAATGGAAAGCTCATCAAGTAGTTTTGATAACTACTATCCTGAAATTGCCAAGGTAATATATATTGTAAATACTAACTTGGGATAGAAATACTAAACATTAGCCATATGAACTTTCAGTAACGGTAAGGTATTGGCTTCTAGCTTCCAGTGAGTTTGTGATGCTTTGAAAGCTTAGAAGCTCTTTCATGAATCAATGTGGTTTATTGAGCTGCTTCATTTTCTGCTTTTGGAAGCAAACTACTGTCTTAAAGTTGCTTATATAAATCTTGACATGCTACTTAAAAGCAGCATGTTTTATTATTTTTTTAGTTTGTTGTATTTTGCATCTTTTGTATTATTGCATGCAGGTAAGTGCTAAAGTATTTCTATAGAAATCTAGTTATACTAACGTCAAGTTTTATTTTTATAGTTAGAAGTCCAGAGGAGTTTAATAGCAGTGATGATGTGAATGTATTCTAAGATGCTTGTGTTTGTAACAAGCTGGCAAGTTCATGGATACTTCCTGTGTTGCCATAGTTCTTGCTTTTCAATTTTGTTCTTACAGAGGTTTGGTGAAAATAGAAACAAGAATAAAATAAATAGAAAATAACAGTAAGTCTTCCTCAGCCCATTTACAGACTATTTCAGTTAAATCAGTGACTGGTGTGTTGCAATAAGTTTTGCAAGTTCTCTAAGGGAGAAATTTTTGTTAAATCATCTACGGACTGGAGCTGGTGACCTTTTTCTATTGAAGTTGCAGAATCCAAACTCCTTCCTGTGACTTCCTTACTCTTCTGTGTGGCAGAAGTCTGCAGTCTTGAAATTTTTCTGCTTGACCATGCTCTGGAATCCTCTCCCCTTCTTTTCTGAGGATCTGTCTGACCTAGTAACTACTCCTGAAGGGATTGCAGCTTGTAAAATGAGAATAAGCAGTAAAACAAATTCTGTCTGTTACAATAGCTAACCTATCAAATGATCCAGTCAGAATACATTAACAGGCTTTTAGCACCCAAATTGGTTGGCTGACTTAATTCTTTCTGCTACTGCTTTGTAATCAACTTAGCACATGTACGCAAAAAGCTATTATGCGATAACCTAACTCCAGCAATGGCTGTATTCGGAAATTAAGTGTGATTGTGGTGCATACAATCAAGTTTTCCTTGGAAGAGCTGTAAGCAATAAACAGCATACTTACATGAGGCTATGAAAATTTATTTCAGAAACAGCTATAAAATTAGGTGTTCTTATTGTATGGAAGATTTTTCTTTCTTTATAGTCAGAGTTGTTGGAATGCTTAGGTTCCATATGACTTCCAGAGGGGACTTTTATGCAGCACCTGCATGTAGTTTTAGTACTACAAATGCTGCTTCCTGTTGCCATAGCCATGTGATTGGAAGCGTGCAGCTCTTTAATCTAGGTATTTTTCTAGCGTGTTATTTTTCTCAGCTCTTTAAGCACTGGCTTTTTTTATCCCATGGTTATAACCCATTTAATTTTCTGTTCCCTTCAAAATAATTTTTTTGGTTTTCCCATTCTAGTTCATCTTTACTAAACACTATCTTTCAAAATAATTTGCTCTAATGTATTTTTCTAGCCTTTTTTCCCTGCGGAGAAGTACAGGGGAAAATCTGCCCATTTCAATTAGTACATTGTTTGTGCCTTAACTTGATTACTTTATATAAATGCTGTTTCTTTTGAGGATTTTTTTTGTCCTCTATTCTATCTTGCGTTGTCTTTTCAGCTGTTGTTTGGGTTTGGGTTTGGTTCTTTGTTCCCCAGTGGAAGACATACAAGGCATTGAGCCTTCTTTTAGAAAAGTTTATAGCTGCTCTATTATTTTTGTTGGTTCTAGGAGGAGATTTTCACAATAGCTGACCTCATATCCTTATGAGGAAAGAGAAATTCCTTCAGGGGTGATTGCAGAGCACCTGACAATAGGGGAAAAAACAGTCTTCCTAGGAAAGGTTTAACCCTTGTGAGTACATCTCCAAGACTTCATTTTTTCTATCAACAGCTGTTAGTTTATAACATAAACTAAATAAGATCCTATTGTGCGCTGTAGTGCACAGATGTGCACGCCTGTATCTCAGTCTGTCTGTCTGTCCTGCCTATTTCACGTTCCTTTTATCTGTAACTTAAGTACCAAGAGTGAATGTAGGGTTTTTGTTGGGGCTTTTTGTTTGTTTTTTAATCTTCAGAGAAAACAAATTAGACCTCTATCTTTGATCATGACAGTCACATAGTTATTAATGTGCCCAAGTACCTCCTTAACCGTTACAGGTCCCCAGTATTCCTTGAGGTAGGAAAAAAATGTCCCAAAACAGAGACTGTAAAACAACGGATGAGGAAATGGAATTACAGAGTCACTGCCGTGCTGTAGCCAGGGTCAATGACTATGTACATTTTCACTTCCTGACTTCTGTCCAACTGCCCCTGATCTGTCAGTCAAAAAAGCATATTTTTGTCATCTCGTCTTTAGTGCGCAAAACACCAAAGAATCTAAAAGTATTCAAGATGCTTTAGCTGAAACAGTTTCTGTCTTGCTCCTACGACTAGATCATCTTCGTCTTCAGTACTTGCCACTGACTATTCCCCTTTCCAAAACGTACATGCAACCTTCTTGCCATCTTTAAACTTCTTCACAGTTTAGTCCTGTATTTCTCAATCATGCCAGCTGTTGAACAAGCAAAGTCTGCTAATACTCTGCAGGTATTGAGTGTCTGGGTCATGTCTTTCACAGCAACTCTTGTCCTTTTCTCCTGTGTGTGTTAAAGATAACAAGGTAAAGTAAATGAAATCCATTAGAGCATCTATACTCAAAATCACACCTCAGAAGTTCCTCTTCTGTAATGCATCCTTTAAGTAAACTTCTTTTTTTTTTTTTTAATTGTTATTAACCTAAAATAGGGTTTTGAGCTCTTAGATCTGATGGGGTTTTGTTTGGTGGTGGGTTGATTTTTTTTTCTTTTTCTTGAGACATAGTAGGAGTTTCTTTAACCTCCAGCAAAGCAGATGTAGCCAGTAGATCACTTTCAGCTGATGGGCTGTGATGAGCATTTTGGGTTGGTAACTTCTTTTAATCCATACAGGCTGATCCAAAAATAGACACCTTTCTGTAATGTAATACTTTGTATCCCTGTTTAGCCATCTACTACTTTGAGAATGGCAACTCTCATACATGGGTAATTTGTAATTTTGGTGCATGCATATGTCCATTTGTCATGTCCTGTGACTTTAAAAATCATAGAATACTCTTTAACTAATACGTTTTTTTGAAGAAGTAACCTATGTATACCATCAGTTTTCACATTCTATTTTGTTCCGCTTTACTTTTGTTTTACTGTGAATAGGTAGGTATCCACAGATCCCAGGCAGGATGTGCAGTGTACTCTGTAAAGTAACTTCTGAGTGTGAGGGTTTTATCTTTTGGAAGTTTTAGGTTTTTCCATCTACCCACAGGAAAACCACTTTTTTGGCAGTAAAGCTCAAGAAAAGGAAAAAAAAAAAAACCAAACCCAAACAAGAAAAAGAAAAAAAAGAAAGAGAGCTATGATGGTGTTTCTTAATTTAGGTAACCTGTTGTTTCCTGAGCAATCTTATGGTCTCAGGATAGCTCTGAGCTTTAACCTACATTCGTACGCTTTTTTTTTTTTTTTTTTTTTAAAAATAAAACAGTGTTATGAAAGTTATTGTTTAAGGAGGCAAAGCGCTATATGAGCTACACTGGAGTATATTTCTCATGAGCTTGGAAGGTTACATGTTGCTGATGTAAGTTTTTGTGTTTCTAGGCCTGGAAAAGCCTTTGGAGGAGAGGAGTCTTCTCGACACGATGGAGCAATTTAAACTAGGGCAGTACAAAGCTCAGTTAGGGAGAGAAGAGTGCATGAATTAAAAACGTGTAAAGCTTTGAACATCACAGAAAAAGGAATAAAATTGAAACCCACTTTAATTTATCATGTGATACTAAGACTTCTTTTCTTGTTTTGTCCAGAGTACCAGAGAAGCAGAAATCAAGTTGAAAAGTGAAAGCAGAGTTAAACTTTTTGCCTTGGATCCAGATGCACAGGTTAGACTTTCTACAAGGAAGCATGTTAATTCCTTTTATGTTGATCCTTTTGAGATGAAAAAGAACTTACGTTGATTTTTCTTTTCTCTTTTTAAAGAAACTTGACTTTTCTGGTATTGAACCAGAAGTGAAACCATTTGAAGAGAAATTTGGCAAAAAAATTCTTGTGAAGTGTAATGATTTATCTTTTAATTTGCAAAGCTGCGTTGCAGAAAATGAAGAAGGACCAACGACAAATGTAAATAATCTAATTATTTTCTGTTAATATGGTAATGTATGTCTTAAAATTTTGTTGGCACTATTCTTAATGGCAGGAATTCCTTGCTGTGATTGAGAAACTTACATTGTGTGGTTTTTTCTGCTCCTTTAAATGAAAATGAGAGCCTAAAGCCTATGAAAAGTAACTTTGCTACTAATCTTTTTGTTGTATTGCAGAAAGTGGAATTTTTATTTTACTGTCTTTTACATCTTGTCAGTATTATCTAGAGTGATGACTGTGTAACTGTTTATAAAATGTTGCTCATCTTCCTTTAATACACATTTTTACAGTAATATAGATGTCAGTAATGACACTTGATTCTTTTTTTTAAATGTTTAGGTAGAACCTTTCTTTGTCACATTATCATTATTTGATATTAAAAACAATCGGAAGATTTCAGCAGATTTCCATGTTGATTTGAACCACGCCTCAGTAAGGCACATGATACCCAATGCATCTCAACAAATGATGAATGGCAGTGGTGATAGCTTACACA
The DNA here is from genome assembly GCF_030463565.1 of Pelecanus crispus. Taxonomy (NCBI): domain Eukaryota; kingdom Metazoa; phylum Chordata; class Aves; order Pelecaniformes; family Pelecanidae; genus Pelecanus; species Pelecanus crispus. The sequence continues at coordinate 166,900,722 of NC_134643.1, forward strand.
GAATTCAAGACATTCATGAAACTGTGTTACAATATCCAAAGCAGGTAAGAGCTAGTAACCTAAAGAATTAGTAGGATTTTGGATACAAGTAGAGAGTTTTCCTACATGCTTTGGATGGCTTTCTGTTATGTGATGTAAAATGTGTGTCTTCCTTTTATATTTATCTCTTGTTTTATTTCTAGGGAATATTCTCAGTTACATGTCCTCATGCTGACATTTTCCTTGTGGCTAGAATAGAAAAAGTATTACAGGGAAGTATTACACATTGTGCTGAACCATATATGAAAAGTTCAGATTCTTCAAAGGTATGTTATCTTCTTCTGTGGTATGGAAAAAATGCTGAGGGAAGGCAGGTTGATTTCAAATTAATAAATATCAATCAAAAGCTTAGTTCTTTTACAGGAAATTCAGATAACTAGATGATTTGATTTAGTAAGTTGTAGTTATTACTAGTAACTTATTAATTGAAACATTATAGATAAAGTAACATATTATTGGGAAACGTAGCTTTTTATAATCGTGACATAGTTTATAATTTTTATAATGGCTTTAAATTGATTTGACAAAAGAATATTAGACTTCCATGTGAAAGTTGAGTTGAAAATTGTTGAACAATGAAATACTAAATATAGGTCAGAAATTAACTATGTCTCTCTTAGTTAATGCATCTTACTGTATTATTCTTGTTGACTTTTCCTTTGTCTCATTTTTTGGTGACCATAGTTTACTGTAACTTTATAGGCACTCTTGCTGTTTTTTCCTTCAGAACCACTGAGATCGTTAAGCCTCTGTGTTTATCTATAAAATGTTTTGCAGATTTGATAGAACTCCAAATCACTTTTGGAAATAAACCACTGAAACATCTTAAGTTTGCAGGAGTCTAGGATGACATAACATTTTAATGTTTTCTGAAACATCTACAAGAAGCTTTGTCAGTTGCTGCTTCTTGTTTGTCACTGAAGAAATAGTTTTGTTGATTTACAATTGTGTTTAAATAGTTGGACCAGGATACTAGGAGAAAAGGTTTTTTTGTAAGCAATGCCAACTACAGTTGACATTCTTGCTGTTTTCAGCTAGTGAAAGGGAAGAAGGAAGGGTTAACTTTCAGTCTCTGCAGGGGAACAGTGTTCTTTCCTACTGATTTAATGCTGGCTAGGCTACACGTAAAAAAAAAAAAGTATTTTTCACTTGGTCTTAATATAGATCAGACTACTGATTTGCTTTTCCAGGAATACTTGAGATTTTTTTTCAGCTATTGTTGGAAAACAGCAGCTTTGTATTTTAGAAGTCTGGTTTTGAAGTGTATGCTGACTGTTACTGAGTTAAAACAAACCTGAACTGAGTAACTTCTTCTGGTGGTCTTGGGCCTGAGCCACCTGGGAAGGTTAAGTAAGCCCAAGTGTTCCCAAATTTCATGCTGAGTGCTGGACTTGCATTGCCCTGTACTGTAGGAGTAGCCAATAGGAACATTCATGGTTATATTAACTTATGCCGTGCATTTCTGGTATTCATTTGCTTATAATTTTAAACAATTGAACTTAGTTTGAGGTTTTTTTCTGTTCTTGTTCTCTGGGATTACACCATAATAATTTGAAACAAAACAGAACAGTACCAGCTATATAAGCCTCCATATGTGTCAGTGGAATGAGCAAGTTCCGGTTCCCTGCAGAGTTACTACTCTGGACAAGAAAAAAGGAAAATGGAAGCAGCAAATTCTATAGCCGTGAGATCACTTCTCCACTTAAACATTGAATACAGTGAATTAATGATGACCACTTATCAAGGTTCTGTGCTTCTGAGTGCAATTTCCCCCTTTTTACAGGAAAGGATAATGGAGAGTTGGCTCAACACACTAATAGAAACAGCTCTTCATAATGTCAACAGCATAAATCAGGGATAATATTCAGGCAGGTTTACTCTGCATTTTTTTGCCTCTGGCAAATAATTTTGCTCTGTGTAGGCACATAGGAGAAGCTGGTTTCTGGAAAAGAGAAGCCCACTGCTCTGTCAGGAGCTTCTGCTTTAGCTCAGGTGGTTCAGCTCAGTGTTGAACATCTCAGACTAGTGGGTTTCTAGCTCTGATTATTATGCATGTTGGTTCTATATAATTGAATTGCTTGTCCACTTAGAAGTTAAAAAACCAAAAAATTTAAAGCTTTAATGAAAACAATATTGCAATGTCCATACATAGGATTATCCATGTGACTGTCATACAACTCCTCCCCATAGTCTGTATGTACCTGTAATACAAGTATTGCAGAGTATTTTACTATTTACTCTGCAGGAATGTGTTCTGGTATGTAGAGTGGATGGTTGAACAGGGGAGCAAGTAGTGGTGGGGGAAATGTTTTTATCTGGAGTCATAATTTTGTCTTAAAAACCAGTTGGATGTTGCTCTAGCTTTCATATGAGTTTTGTATATAATAATTTTCTTCTTGGTTAATTAAATCTGTATTATTGGGAGTGTAGATGGGTCTGTTTTCACCTATGAAATGCTGTGAAATCAGCAGGCCCTGCTTAACCTGAAATGAATTGTTAAGAGGTATTTTTATTTGTCTTTCACGTGCCTACTTAGGATTAACCTTCTAAACAAGTTTTTCCAATTCATATCAGTGTCAATATCTGTTTTTTTTTTTTTTCCTTGTGTACTAACAGTACAAAAAAATGTAGCTTTTAAAATGTGGCTATTTCTTATGTCCCTTGCAGGTTGCACAGAAAGTTTTGAAGAACGCTAAGCAGGCATGCCAGAGATTAGGTCAATATAGAATGCCTTTTGCCTGGGCAGCTAGGTAAGGACAGATCTTGTCAATCTGTATTTTTTCTGAACTTTTTTTTATTTTCTGCATCTCACTTCTTGTAAAACTTAATGCGCTATTTAAATTATTTCTTGTTTTACTTTCAATTAACCAAAGATTTCTGACAAACAAACTTACACTTCAGCTCTGTAGTAGGGAAAAAAGTTATCAGCATTCATTATATTATTATTCAAACCATTGAATATTGCCAACTGTTTTCTATTGTCAATATTTTTTTATTTTAGTAAGAATGAAATGGTTCACACTTGATTTGTTAGACTGAGCTATTTGTTTGTTAAAACTCACCTACAATGACAAGAGTATTAAATGCTTAATATGAAGGATGGTGCAGTATGTTCTAATTCGTAGTAAAGAAATTTCTTACACTGAATTTCAATACTTTCATAAACTCAGCTGAAAGCAAGATTTTTGACTTCCAGGACGCTGTTTAAAGATGCCTCAGGAACCCTTGACAAAAATGCAAGATTTTCTCCTCTTTTCAGACAAGACAGTAATAAACTTTCAAATGAAGACATGCTGAAATTATTAGCAGATTTCAGGAAGTAAGTCTAATTTCCCCACTTTAAAAACCAAAGCAACCACACCCTAACACCCCCACCATCCCAAGCCCCACCATTTTTTGTTATGGTTTTGAACTGGAGTATCTAATCTTTCGATGTATGTATTTATATGGTTTTCACTTCAAATATAGAAGTTGTATAAATGTAATCAACGCGTTCATACAAGCTACAGATTTTTCCTTTGCAGTGTTTGGGGGCTACAAGCAGGACTGAAGTATTATGCCATGTCTAACGTGTAGTAAGCATCATATCCTGAAGTAGCTCTGTGTTAGGAGTTACACTTGCACAATCTGCTTTTCTGGTTCTCAAAGGAAAACAAATATGAGCATAAATCCGTATGTTCACTGACCTTGGGCCAAGAATGCTAGCTCTTAGGGGACAGGATTCAAGCCAGTATCCAGCCCACCTTCCTTGGGAGTGTATGTGACTCAGGATGCCTAAATAACAGAACTTTACAAGGTATTCCTAACGACTGCATCAGTTTGTGTGCAAGGCTTACAGATGACCCTATTAATAAATGAGTTCTAATCCCCTTCCGTATTAAATAGGATGTAAAATAATAGAGCAATCTTTGCTGCTTCACAAAGTTGTTTCCACTTCTGTTATGGTACAGTTAGCTGGAGTTGTATTAATTTCAACAATCACTGATCACAAAAGGCTTGGGCTATAGTTTCTTTATTTTATTCTTGCTTACCAAATCTGATAAGGAGATGAGGTTTGTAATAGATATTTTAATTCCATTTTAGCAAGCTGCTTAAAGTTTCATTGAAGTTTACATAGCATTGAAATTGCTGTGTACTGATACTCCTTGCCATAAACAATATTATTGAAACTGAAACTAATATAGTGAATTAGCCTGACACATCACTTTACTTTCTGAATTAAGGAAATGCTTTTGGTTATTTCAGCATCCTATCTGAGTAATTGTGTACAGTATTTCACAGGAATTTTAGTAAGAAGGAGATTGTAATGTCTAAGGCTTGGCTATTGGAATTAGAATCCAGACTCCAACCAGAAAAAGTTGTTTGCTTCACAGCACGGGATTGGACTTTGGAAAATTTTGCATCCACTTCCTCTGCAATAATTTAAAAAAATCATGCTGCTGACTATCTTTACTAATAAAGGGTTCTGCACTGTTTTTTTTAACATAGAAAATACTCCTACTTCAAATCATGTTTCTGAATTAGCTACATGATAGCATCTAAGAAATTTCGTAGTAAGCTAGTTAATAGTAAATATTTTGCAGGGTGAATTATTACTCTAGAAAAAGGAAGAGGTAGGAAAAAAAATTGCTGAGTAGAAGATACATTCTGTGAACTTGCTGATTTCTCTTCCCCTTTGCTCTTCCCCCAAGTTTACCCCATTACCATAAATGCTTATCACTGGCCATTGAGATTTAAAAAGCTTACTTACAGGTCCCCTCTTTGCTGCAAATGATAGTGAGTTATTACATGGCAAACAAAACCTATCTTTAACAAAGTTTTTCATTTTGATTTAAAGAAAGAAAATCATGCTTTTTCTTAACCTTTTCCACACTTGTGGATAACGCCTTTTTTTTTTTTTTTTTTTTTTTTAATTTAAAGGAGAACACCACTGTGAATCTAGGCAAAAAAGCAAGACCAGATCAGTCATCCGCCCCCAGACTACCTTTCCTCTCATACCCCTATGTCAGGATATTACTTTTGCCTCTGTTTCCTATTATCTCTTTTCTCTGGCATCTGATAGTTTTGCATTAGCCTGACTTTGAGGTTTTTTTCCTTCCTATAGACCTGAAAAGATGGCCAAACTTCCTGTTATTTTAGGAAACCTGGATGTTACAATTGATAATGTGTCACCAGATTTTCCAAGTAAGTATTAATAAACACTGTTAAATGGACATTCAGGCTTTTTCTCTTCAGTTTTTTATTTGTTTTTTTATGTGTTTTCAGATTATGTTAACTCATCATACATTCCCATGAAACAGTTTGAAAACAGTACCAAGACACTAATAACGTTTGAAATAGAGGAATTTGTTCCTTGTATACCAAAACACACTCAGCCTTTCACTATCTACAACAATCATCTTTATGTTTATCCAAAGCACTTGAAATATGATAGTCAAAAGTCTTTTGCAAAGGTGAGTACAGGAAAACTGTACATTCTTCTTTCTCAGGTTTGGTTAAGATTGTTTACATATTATGTTTCTGTGACGATCCTTATGATTAAGTGTTTGGTTTTTTTTTTTAAACACTGCTTTAGGCTAGAAATATTGCAGTATGCATTGAGTTCAAGGATTCTGATGAAGAGGATTCTTTGCCTTTAAAGGTTAGTCTTTTGATTTTGGTGACTGATAGAAGAAAATAGCACAGTAACACAGTTGTACAGGATTAATTTATCTAGTTTGGGATGGCAGCTTTCTGTCCTCCTTTTGCATTTGGCATAAGAGTAACTTCTAGATGAGTTGCTTGTTTTTGATATTAAAGATTACTACAGAACCCTCAGAGCATTTAATTTCTTTACATCAACAAAAATTCCAAGAATAAAATTGTTGCAAACAAGGGTGGCTTATGCTTACTCCGCAGGAGCAATTCTTTAAGTTAAAACAGTAAAGCTTTAGATCAACTGCAGAGCCAAGCTCCGTGTTTTGTTTATGAGCTACCACAGTGTATAAGAGGTGCCTGGAAGAAAAGGGGTAGAAAAACGTATAGGAATCCTGAGGTGAAATCACAGTGTCAGCTCTACTGCACAGCAGGCAGACTACAGATCATGTAATCCCCTGTCTGTGCAACGGAACCAAGTTAAACACAAATTAAAATATTTCAAATTCTAGGTGAAACAGATTCTAAGCAGAGAATGAAAAAGGATCACAGGGGGTGTTTTTTGTTCTTTTTTCCTTTTTTTTCTATTATTAGTGTATCTATGGTAGGCCAGGTGGACCAGTATTTACTAGAAGTGCGTTTGCTGCTGTTCTGCATCACCATCAAAATCCAGAGTTTTATGATGAGGTAAGCTACCTTTCTGAGGTAACTTTTACTGGTTTAAGCATTATGTAAGTTTCAAAAATACAAGAAAGGATTTGAAGATTGCAAAGTTCTTGATAATGATTTTAGTTAAATCAGACCCTCCCTTTTCACTGTAAGTAAATTTTTGTACATTTTGTGTGTGTGATTCTTGATCTTGCTTCAAATAACATACAACCTGGAATTACTTTTTAAGTGTTCATCCAGTAAGACATGTCACTGCTCTAGCTGAAGACTTCTACAAAGGTCGTGATTCTTTGCCTTTCAGATTAAAATAGAATTGCCCACTCAGTTACATGAAAAGCACCATTTGTTGTTCACCTTCTACCATGTCAGCTGTGATAATTCAAGCAAAGGGAGTACCAAGAAGAAAGATGTTGTTGAAACACAAGGTTTGTATGCTAATGCTTTACTTTCAGTAACTACTGGTGAGATTTTGATGAAGTATGCTTATCTGGTAACCTGTGATTTTTGTGATTGATATAATGCTTTCTAATTACATTATACTGACTGAAAGATTTCATTAAGTATTCCTTTTAATTTAAATGTTTCAAATGTTGTTTAAGAATGTCTATCAAATGTATGTTTTTTTTCAAACTCTGTGACAATTTGCCTTTTTAATTACTTGTAATCATTTGAGTTCAAATTATTTGGCCCTTACAGTAACATTTTCTCGTTTATGAATTGCATATCAGAAGTGTACAGTAAGACTTTTGTAAGGGTTCATGTAAAGATTCATAAGATATTTTAAATTACTTGCCTTTTGTGTTCTGTAGTTGGGTATTCTTGGCTTCCTCTAATAAAAGATGGAAGAGTGGTGACCAATGAGCAACACATCCCAGTGTCAGCAAATCTTCCGTCAGGCTATCTTAGTTATCAAGAAGTGGGGGTTGGAAAGGTATGTTATGTAAAATTGCTCTAATCTTTCAAAAAAAGATGTAGAGAGAAGGTTTGGTTGTAATTCCCCAGTCTGATAAGATTTAAGTAATTTTCTAGTAGAAATTTTTTTCTTTGATAGTTGAAATGGAGTGCTTTGCAAATGTTAGACATCTGACTACAGGAAACAAACCAACCCAAACACAAATGGGAGACAAAACTTACGAATAAATTCTGACTTTTATGAGAATTTGAATCAACCTGCCCTAATACAGTTTTTTGTTTAAATTGTTAAGTACTTATTTCTGTTATTATTTAGCTGATGTACTTAGGAAATGTTTAAGTTTCATTTTTTGTAGTAATGATTAACTAGAAGCTACAGTAATTTTTAAATATATTAAACTATTTTGAGTTTATGAAGATATGCAAATAATCTGAAGTCCTTTACTAAATTTTTTTTAGCATTTCATGCTGTCTCCTTTCAGTAAGTCCTTTATTCCTGAAAAAGTCTTATTCTCACATCTTGATTTTTGTGATCTTTATACTTCACTAGTAAAATTTATGGTTGTATTTTTCAAAGCAGAAAGCTTGCAAAATTGTAGTAATAAAAATGATACTGAGGAGGATACAAAATGTAAAATGTGATAGGGGATTTGACTAAGAGAATGAAATGCAGAGACAAAATTGACTCCGTTTGGAAGAGACCTAAAATCAACAGCAAGAGGTGCTGCTCTCCTCCTATTCTACCACCTTTTCTTTTTTAAACTCTGCTGTAAGCTTTCCAACCATTGTCTCCTTCACATCTTTCATCTTTTCACATTGTAGGTGTATTCTTTATGCCTCTGCTGTTTGTCTCTGCTCATGCCTATGGGTAGAAGGTTAGGACCAATATGACTAGTTGTAGATCTAGCAGTAAAATCTCTCCCTAACTGGTTGTCAGGGTAGACAGGTGAGCATTCCCATTCTCAGCTCTTTGGAAATGGGATGGGAAGGAATCACTGGCTGCTGCCTGTCAGTGACCTATGTTAAGGCTTAAACTGTGTCAGTATCTGTGGAAATTCTTGTGTTATTTTTCTCAGAAAACTAGTAGATATTTCTCTCTAGTCAGAAGTTTCTTTGCAGATTTGTAGGGGAAACATGAAATCTGTGACGTATAGAAAAACAATTTTGTTAGCCAGTGAGGAAACTACTGTGGGAATTTTAAAAAATATTTTAAGCTTCATAAATGCTTTTGGTAATATTGCCTGCATAATTTTCCTTTTTTTATGACTTTATTCATTGCACACATTTCTTCAACCTGTTTGGGGGGGAAAAAAAAGTGTTGTTTGTGGTGGCTATTAAAAAATTGTTTTACTCTAGCATACCACTACATTATTTTACTTTTCCTCCACATGTGTGTGTGCAGCATTCTGGTCCTGAAATTAAATGGGTAGATGGAGGCAAACAGCTGTTAAAAATATCCACTCATCTGGTGTCAACTGTGTATACGCAGGTGAGTTATAAAACAAATTAAATTAGAGAAAGTTTTAGGAATAATGTTTGTTTATTATATGTGTATCCAGTATCTGGGAAGATTCTTAAACTCAATATGCTGATCTCTTACTTTTTTGTCTCTTGTACACTCTGCATGGTCTCTCTCACATCAGCTGTGAAAAACAGCAGATCTTAAATGGAAACTATTCAAAATGTGAGCCTTTTGTCTAAAATTGTCATCCATTCCAATCTGAATTTTCCTGTTAGATGAGAGGTCATAGCTGTCTGAAAGCCATTTACTGGCATGTCTACAAAGTGATGCGTCCTGTTATAGCTGCTCATAAAATACGTATTATGATTGGTTGGGATAACTAACATTAAGTGTGCTATTTTCTGCATGTTGGTTGATGTGAAGCAAATATAGGTGGTATTTTATATAATGGGTATTAAAAAAGTCACTAGAAATTTCTTATATGGGTTAAAAAAAATCAATGTTACATGCAGACTAAATTAGTCTTCAGAGTAGTGCACTTCAATTATTTTTGAATGGACACGTATATGGATTTCTGTATTTAAGTATTTTTAATGTGTTCTGGTTTGGATTATGGATAGTAATGTTAGATATTGTTTAACTTGTTCTTTTTGTCTTTGACAGGACCAGCACTTGCATAATTTTTTTCAGTACTGTCAGAAAACAGAATCTGGAGCTCGTGCTCTAGGAACTGATCTTGTAAAATATCTTAAGGTACAGAATGGCAGTGGATAACAGATTATATTATTCATTTATACTTTTGCAAAACCTAGGAACTTCAGACATTTTCTAGGTCTCATTAATGGAATACGCAGTATAAAAAGAACAAAAAGATATTTCTTGCCCTAGATAAATTTACAATTGCAATATAAGAGGAAACAACGAGGAAATAATGAGACAGTATTGCTCAGCCTTATGAGTGATAATTTTGAAACACTAATGGCTTAGTTTGTCGAAATAATCAAATTGAACTGCGCATGAGAATGGTAAGGAATGATGACTCTTGATTTTTCTAAAATTTTGCTTAGGAGCTCATCATTGTTATGTCTACTGTTGTCTTTCAGGATTAGATCAATAGAGTGGATGGTTTGCACAGCAATTGTGTCTTAACCAAGTAGGCCAGATTTTTAACACAAAGCCCAAAATTTAATCACCTTAAAATCTATGCAGGATATCACAAGTAACTCCTGATTTTCTTAAGTGCAACAGAGTTTATTGTTGCAATTGAATACCATCAATTAATAAAACTGGACTGTCTGCTCAGGACAATTAAGTAAGAACTTAACTATTGATTGTGGCACACTACTGAACAGGACTTGCTTTGTGACCTTCGTTATGTCAAAACCATGGCTCTGAGTCATATTTCTTGCCCCAAGACTTCTGTGATCAACTTTGGTACAAACCAGATCACAGTACATTCACAGCAGGAAGATGGAATAAGTCTATTTGGAAATAGTTTTTTTTTATTATTATTACCATTTTTTACTGACAGACCTGTTTCTCAGTCTTTTATTTGTCTTACTATTCTGAAATTTTGCAATCCCAAAATGTGCTGGCAAAGCTTACTTCAATAATATAACCCCTTAAAAGGGATTCTGGCCATGGTAGCTTCACATCAAAAGGGTAAGGCAAAGAACAAATAGTCTTGTATCTGAACTTCATCATCCCCCATGGTTACTTAGAATGACTCACTAGAGATGCCTCTCACTTGGGTTTCTTCTACTGACATTCTTGCTTTGATATAAGATGTCATTTCTCTGTGTTTCTCACTTAAAGTATCTGTTTTGAGTTCCTTGATAATTTTAGATCTGGAGCCATCCTTATTTCCACTGCTTTCTGCAGCAGTAATTGTACCAAATAGTCCCCAGTTACATGGCACTAGCACTAAGCCTGGTAGTGTTTTGGCTTTAAAAGTCAGCACTCTGTAGTATCAAGAGGGCCTCCTGGAGTTAGAGGCAGCTGATGTGCAGAATCCCTCCCTGATACCACACTTGCAAATCCTCTGTCATCATGACGCTTTTCAAAATACAGTCTTTCTAACTGTGTACATGTGGTTTGTGCCCTGAAGAAATCTTTCCAACGGAGATAGGAGAACCACCGCTGCTTCAGACTGTTTCATCTTGCCTTGAGGCCAAGTGGAATATTCCATCTTTCCCCAAGTAATCTTTCTGGGAGATGGTGGTCCTGCTGTCTGAGATTTCTGTTTGAAGAAGGGAACCTCTTTACCTCTCACTTCCTACCATTTGTACTTTTCTGGCAAGGGATTTAAAGTTGCTGGTATTCAATTTCCTCCCCATGTTCTATCAAAATACAAACAAAGGAGTCATGCAGGTTTTTAGAAGTCCTAGTCATAAAAGGCATTTTTCTCGTTAGTGCAGCTTTGCCTTCTTGTCCTCTGGTTGTGGTTTTGAGATCAGCTGGGACACTGAACCTTTATCGCTGGACTTAACCTCTCCATTTTTCTTTCTGTATAATAAAGATGCTATGTTCTGAGTATCTGTCATCATGAATTAGAGGTCTTGGAGTCTGACCTGTGGCTCATTGAAGCTCTTGAAAATTGTCAGTATCATTTCCATCACGTTTTTTCAAGCAATGTAGCCTTCCTGCTACTTGAGGTGCCAGAGAAAATGGCAGGTGTTTTCTAGTATCCAGAAGAAGGGAAGGATTGTTGCCCATACTGGACCTCACGGAATTGAATGTCTTTACTGCTAAGTTCACGTGAAAACCAGAATTTGGTCTTTCTGGTGCTGTAATATAAAGCAGTTGGTGTGGGAAACAGTGAGATGTTACATGAAAAGAACCATTATTACTACAGTCTCTACCCACATGACAAGTCTGAATCACTACTATCAAAAAATCAGTTTGCACACCATGGAGAGCCTCTTTACCAGGGTCCTGGCAGCAGTGACTGTTCATGTTATGAGGAATGGAACAGCCCTGTACTTTGTGGGCAGTTGGTTGATTCTTACCTCAGAGGTTGAAGTTGTAAACAACCCTCAGTCAGTTTCTGACCTGTTTGATTCATTGGGATTCATAGTACTTCGAGAAAACACTTTGTTTCTTAAGTTTATGAGCACTCTACTTGAATCTGATATAATCAAAATCTCTTCCAGGGACTAGCATGGCATTTTCGGATTTCTCTTGCTACTCGCGGACCGTCAAAAATGACAATTGGTTGGAAGCAAAGGCTTGATTCTCTTCTTGATATTCACAACTCTTGTTAGTCTGGTAGGAGAAAGTGATTATCAGATATTTAAGTATCATTTTAGGGAAAGCTCAAAAGAACAATTCCAGATCACTCCCAAATCACATCATTTATTTCAGTCATATATGATCATATATAGAATAGAATCATAGAATCATTTAGGTTGGAAAAGACCTTTAAGATCATCCAGTCCAACCATTAACCTAACACTACCAAGTCTACTCTAAGCCAAACAAGGGTAGACTGGACTAAACCATGTCCCAAAGTGCCACATCTACCCGTTTTTTGAACACTTCCAGGGATGATGACTCCACCACCTCTCTGGGCAGCCTGTTCCAATTCTTGACCACCCTTTCTGTAAAGAAATTTTTCCTAATTTCCAACCTAAACCTCCCCTGGCGCAGCTTGAGCCCATTTCCTCTCATCCTATCGCTAACTACATGGGAGAAGAGACCAACACAACACCCACCTCGCTACAACCTCCTTTCAGGTAGTTGTAGAGAGCGATAAGGTCTCCCCTCAGCCTCCTCTTCTCCAGGCTAAACAACCCCAGTTCCCTCAGCCGCTCCTCATAAGGCCTGTGCTCCAGACCCTTCACCAGCTTTGTTGCCCTTCTCTGAACACGCTCCAGCACCTCAATGTCTTTCTTGTATTGAGGGGCCCAAAACTGGACACAGTATTCCAGGTGCGGCCTCACCAGCGCCGAGTACAGGGGGACAATCACCTCCCTGCTCCTGCTGGCCACACTATTCCTGATACAGGCCAGGATGCTGTTGGCCTTCTTGGCCACCTGGGCACACTGCTGGCTCATGTTCAGCCGGCTGTCTACCAACACCCCCAGGTCCTTTTCGGCCAGGCAGCTTTCCAGCCACTCTTCCCCAAGCCTGTAGCACTGCATGGGGTTGTTGTGACCGAAGTGTAGGACCCGGCACTTGGCCTTGTTAAACCTCATCCAGTTGGCCTCGGCCCATTGGTCCAGCCTGTCCAGGTCCCTCTGCAGGGCCATCCTACCCTCCAGCAGATTGACACTCCCACCCAGTTTGGTGTCATCTGCAAACTTACTGAGGGTGCGCTCAATCCCCTCATCCAGATCATCGATAAAGATATTAAACAAGGCTGGCCCCAAAACTGAGCCCTGGGGAACACCACTCGTGACCGGCTGCCAACTGGACTTAACTCCATTTACCACTACTCTCTGGGCTCGGCCACCCAACCAGTTTTTAACCCAGCTAAGACTACGCCCGTCCAAGCCATGAGCTGCCAGCTTCCCAAGGAGAATATTGTGGGAGACGGTGTCAAAAGCTTTGCTAAAGTCCAGGTAAATGACATCCACAGCCTTTCCATCATCTACCAGGCGAGTCACCAGGTCATAGAAGGAGATCAGGTTGGTCAAGCAGGACTTGCCTTTCGTGAACCCATGCTGGCCGGGCCTGATCCCCTGGTTTACCTGCACTTGCCTGTTGAGTTCGCTCAAGATGAACCTCTCCATAATCTTTCCCGGCACCGAGGTCAGGCTGACAGGCCTGTAGTTCCCCGGGTCCTCCTTCCGGCCCTTCTTGTAGATGGGCGTCACGTTGGCAAGCCTCCAGTCATCAGGGACCTCCCCTGTTAACCAGGACTGCTGATAGATGATGGAGAGTGGCTTGGTGAGCTCCTCTGCCAGCTCCCTCAGTACTTTCGGGTGGATCCCACCTGGCCCCATAGACTTGTGAGCGTCCAGGTGGCGTAGCAGGTCATTAACTGCTTCCTCCTGGACTATGAGGGCTGCATTCTGGTCCCCATCCCTATCCTCTAGCTCAGGGGCCTGAGTACCCTGGGGATGACCGGTATCATATACTGTAATATATTTGGGTGGCTTGTTCCTTTGCTTAAACACTTAATTTATTTATATTAATTCCACATTAGTAAAATCTTTAGGTTCAGTGACAAGACCATATCTTGCCAAAAGCCCTGGGACAGAGTAATGCAACTGCAGAGCCTCTTTATAACTCTTGTTTGTCATCAAACAACAGAACACTCACCACACAGTATGAACATGTTCCACACCATGAGATTAACACATCATGTTGACTTTGTTGCCTCACTTCAAGGTAACAGGAAACAAATGCTATCTTCTGTGTCAGCTACAAATTATGGCTATTCTCAATTCCATTGGAACAAATTCCTGTCTAGCGAGGCCTCACAGGGACCCAAATATTTTTTACTTCTCCTGTGTATTGAGAGCTTGCCTTCTGGGTGTCAGCCTGTACCTACCTGTGCCAGACTTGGCCAGCCTGAGTGCTAAATGTTTTTTGAAGATCAACATTTCAGTTTGCTGGTGACAGTTTCCTGCAGGTAATATCTGTGCTATAATGGCAATGACACATTTAAATACTTAGGATTTACTTTTCTCCATGAAGTCAGTGTGCTACTGGCAGAGTAGCTTGGGTTACCGAACCTGACAAGTGTTCTCGCGTTCTCTCTTCTTTCTGCTCTTGTCCTCCCCAACAGGATTTTGTGTAAGCACCCTCTGACACTTCTAATTAACAATTCTCTGAGACTCACCGGACTCAAGATGTTTGTATGCTCTCCTTTATGTTTCATGAGCCCAAACATTACTTTAGCACCTCATAAGTTGAGATATCTGCTTGTAGTTACTCCATTGCTGCCTGAGAGATCAAAGGGCACAGCTATTTTTGGCAGTATCAGTGTAATTGAACACTTAAAGGCATCAGAAGCTGGGTTACAAGTCCACTTCAGAGTCCTACTTAAAAGAGCACCTTTACCAAAAAATGTCTGCATCCTGGACAAAAGTGTGAGCTGAAGTTCTGTTTGCATGTTTACCCAATGCTCTGATATTCAAGGCTTATAGAAAAGATGCTGTAGCATATGACTGCTGTTTCCAAGAAGAATCACAGACCACATAGGAAGGAAGAGTGTTTTGAGTCCTGAATAGTGTGAATGTGCATACAGGCAAACATTCAAAGACAAGACAGTTACTTAACACTGAATGGAAATGTTTGAAATGCATTGTCTGTGTGCATGTTCAGCAAATATACTCTTTTTTTTTTTTTTTTTTTGGTCAAACTCCCTTTAACTCCAGGGAATTTTGTGGCATAAAGCGATGTGGGATGAAATGCCATGCACTGCCTTTTATGTCAGGGTGGTTATGTTTATAATATATTTTGCATGTGATGGAATGCAAAGCCATATCATGAAGAAGTTGAGTGGTTAGTAATTCACTGTTTCCAATTTCCAGCATTATGTAGTTAGGGATTTTAGTTCATTCTGGTTTTTAACATATTAGTTCATTGTTTTGCACTAACTAGTATAACTAGTATTGCACTTATCACAGCAATCTGTATGTTTTTGTGGAACTTCTGTTTGCTAAATGGCTGCATTGGTGGATGAAATAGCAAAGTATACCAGAGTGTCAGTTTGCTGTGGTGTACACAGGTAGTCTTTTCATTGAAACCTAGTATGCGTTTCCATGGAAAAGTACAAATAATGTCTTTTAAAATGCTTTCAATAAAACCTATTTTTTTATCCCTAATTTATTTTAATGTAGAAAATATTTACCAAATATTTATGTTGGAGACTATTCTAAATTGCTTTCTGTGCAGTATTTCGTGTAATTAACACCAAATAGTGCAAGCAATTTCCAAATTTTTGGAAAAAGACTTGCAGTAAATTGTATTGTTTCAGAATTTGTGATTTAAATGCCATTGTTTCAAGGGAGTGACAGTACTACTGCTTTCTTTTAGAGCCTTCATGCTATGGAAGGCCATGTGATGATAGCTTTCCTGCCAACTGTTCTGAACCAGTTGTTCAGAGTTCTCACTAGAGCAAGTCAAGAGGAAGTTGCAGTCAATGTGACAAGGTAAAGAATTTTAAGTGCTTCATAGAGTTGTGATGACTGGGTTTGTCACATAAATCTGTAACTGAGTAGCATTTTTGCTATTTCAATCATAGTTTTCTTTGTAGGCTTACTTGTTTTCTGACTTCTGTTTAGGGTTATTATCCATATTGTTGCTCAGTGTCATGAAGAAGGCTTGGATAGCTACCTGAGATCTTATGTCAAGGTAGGTAAAAGTAAATGTTTCCTTTTTTTATTTCTCTAAAAAGAGTATATTTAAATTTTGTTGTATCTGTTTAATTTCAATTGTTTCATATTATGTCATAGTTTCATATTATATTCTGGTTTTCCTCCCCAAGTATGCTTACAAAGCTGAACCCTATGTTGCTTCTGAATATAAGACAGTACATGAAGAATTGACAAAGTCCATGACAACAATTTTAAAGCCATCTGCTGACTTTCTTACAAGCAACAAGCTACTTAAGGTATATATTGAACTATCCTTTTACTGTATGTTCTTATCTGGTCATAACTGAAGAACAGGAACTAATTGTATTGAAATAGTTGTTGAATGCATGTGGCAATTTGACAGAATGTTTTCTTTTCTCTGCAGTATTCATGGTTTTTCTTTGAAGTTCTGATAAAATCAATGGCTCAGCATTTGATAGAAAACTCTAAAGTGAAGGTATGTCAACTTTTAAAAAAAAAGTTATTCTAAAGAGAATTTGTATAGTCTCTTCTTTCTCCAATCACATATTTTTATTGCATATTAGAAGAAAAATTTTTACATATATGTGGTTATGATTTATATATATAATAACTTTCTTGCAAGAAAGGGAGGGAAGGAGCAAAGCAGCAGGAGAAATCAGTTGAAATATTAGATAGAAAAAAAATACAGGGCTAGATTCAACATTACTGTAAAAGGATAGAAACCCCTTAAAATCCATACAATAGAGCAGTCTGTGTAAATAATCAGACTCTCTAGGAAGATTTCTTAATACTTATGGTACGATGAAGCTGGAAACAATAGATAAAACTGTGGACTTTGATGTAAGTACTACCCAAAAATATGTGGGCTTTTTCCTGAGCAGTACAGTAGCTGTGATATAAAATGACTCTGAGAACAGTGAATGATGCCGTTTACAGTCCTTCTGTATGTGATAAGAAGTATCAACATTTAATTCTGTGTTATTTCCTATGCTGGAAGGAGAATCCTAAAATTTTAGAAACAGGCATTTTTCTACCAGCTTGGCGTATAAGCAGAATTTTTCTTACATTGGTGACAGCTTTTTAGTTTACTTACTTCTGTATTAAAACAAGTCTCGAAAGTAAAGTTTCAAGTATACAAAATAGTCCTAGCTGAGTAACATACCCAGTTGTTCTGAAATCTTTATCAGTATTTTCACTGTGTATTTAGAACATAACTGGCAGTCTGAAGTTTTTGAAGCCTTTAGTTTTTGTGGGTGGGGGGAAGTTGAGTATTTACATGGTGCTAGTACTACAGATTTAAGAATCTTCTGAAGTGTGGAAGAAGGCAAGCTTTTATCACTAACTTAAACTGTCTAGGGAAGTGTGACAGCTACCATTTGTTTAGGAGTT
The DNA here is from genome assembly GCF_030463565.1 of Pelecanus crispus. Classification (NCBI taxonomy): domain Eukaryota; kingdom Metazoa; phylum Chordata; class Aves; order Pelecaniformes; family Pelecanidae; genus Pelecanus; species Pelecanus crispus. The sequence continues at coordinate 166,918,116 of NC_134643.1, forward strand.
TTTAGAATGCAAATATATGCACAAAGGGTTTGCTGTGCATGTAGTGCGGTGCATCCTTTTGCATTTAAGATGTCAAACTTGTTGCTCATTTTAACTGATAAGCTGTTTGGGAATTCCTCAAAAATTTATAGCAAAAAGAAAAGACTTACAACTTTCTACCGCTAATCAATAGAAATACTGTTAATTCAAACCAAAGAAAAATATTCAGATGGACATTTTCCTGTTCTTCACTTTTTTCTGTTTCATAGTATCTGTTCAGATAATTCAGGATCTTTAAACTTAAATTTCCATTATTGATTTGATCTTCCTTGAGAAGGAGTTTTGTGCTTCTTTTCACACCACTATTTTGGGTTTATTATAATCAGTTAAATTAATTGTATTAATTCAATTAATCAATTCAACTGAAATGAAAGTATGATCTTATAAAGCAGAAAACACTGCTTCTTACTTAAAGCTGAAATTTTCTAGACACTTCTGGAATTGAATTAAAATTTTATAATTTAAAAATTATATTGAAAAAAACTGAAAGAATTCTTGTTGGTCTCAATGCTGACCTGACGTTATTGGCAGTACTTTTTATTTTACAATATTCAGCTCTGTGAGAAGGATACAGTTTTGCTAATTACAGAACGTAGTGCATCTGGGCAAGGTTTTCAAAACATGGCATGTGTGAAACTTGCATAGCTTGAGGAAGTTTTCTATTAGATTTTGTAGGTGATACTCTAAAAAACAACAACATGCTGTTTTTGCTTGGCTAAACAAAGTTTATGTAATTTTTCCTGATTTTAACAAACCTACAGAAGTCCTCACAAGTTTGGAAACAGCATATTGATTTTAAAAAAAGCTTCAAAGAAACCACTAACTTGCTGTCATGCAAACCCATTTCCTTAATTTAATTATAACTTCCTTACAATAGGGATTGCATTTTTAAATTGAGATCAGATGGTGGATAAAATAAGTACAGTAGAATATCATCTTTTTTGAAGCAGGAATCTGTGTAAACAAACAAAAACCAAATGCAATTTACTTTTCAGAATGACTTTGCCAGTGTCCATGTTTTTAGTATCCTCTCCCATATAATCTGCATCTCTTATACAGTATGGTATATTACCATTGATGAGCGTTCACATTACTAGTACTTCTTGATATTTTTTAAAAATTTTTATTATTATTTCTTTCCTCCACAAGTGCTATACTGACTCATTTGCTCAAAGTTAATGTGTCTTTACTGACCCATGTAATCCTGATGATAAATTATATGGAGAGCACCAGCACGTATATGTCTGAGGAACAAATTCAATTTAAGATGACTTTCATTTTAGGGAAAACAAAGTTGGTAAAGGAACAGTGTGTCAGTTACACTGATTTGATTACCTGGTGTTATGGAAATATGGTGTGAATTGGGATAGGCAAAACCATAGATATTACTCGGAAAGACCTCCATGTCTTTGGTGTCTAAGTGACCTCAGTAACTATAAGAGAAGTCACAGGTTATTTTCTTTTTTTAGTAGTAACAATCAGTAGGTGAGGCCTAATGGCCTCAGGTTTGCTGTACTTGAAAGACTGAGCAGTTCATTTTGTGATTTACTGTATGCTATAAATTACATGCTGTACAAACTATGGTCTTCTGAGATTGATTTCTAAGGGTGGTTATGAGTAAGCTTAGGATTTTCATTAAAATGCACCAAAAGATGTAGAAAAGAGACAATTCAGTGTATGTTAATATTTCTGAAAACTGGTCTAGGAATTATGACCTTTTTTTTAAGTGATATTTTACATCAACTTGTTGCATCAAATTTTGTCTATCACATGGGGTTATATGATCATATAAATTCTGAAAAAGTCTTGTTCATTTTACATAATCTTTCTGCCCTACAAAATTCTTCAGGTAGGCTAAAAACTTATGTAATTTCATTTTAATGAATGTTTGCTCTACCTCTTAACAGCATAATTGTAAACACGTATTTTGTAGAAGGTGGGCTGAGAAAATACTGAGCATGGAAAGAGCATAACTCTCTTCAAAGAAAGTACTAATTGCTAGTTACATTTTATTTATGATTCTAAAGTAGTAGATAAACCACAAAAATGTGATTTAAATGTTGATGGCACTTTTAACTCTCTGAGACCTCATTTTATTTCAGAAAATAAGGATGCACAGTGAGGTTTTTTATAGATTTAGTAGGTTCTGTAGCCATAAATCTTTCTAAGATGATAACAGTTCATGCAGAGATTTTCTTATGCAGCATTGAAAGTACCAAAATATTGCCATGGTTTTTGTTAGCACTTACAGGTATAGAGACATGCAGTAATTCTACCTGAAGAGGAAAAAAAAACCAAACCAAACAAAAAAACCCACCACCAAAACCCTAAGCTTGATACCTGTCTGGTATCTAGTTTCTGTTGATGTTCCACTCAATAGAGTGTTCTGTATGCTAGGTATACTTCTTGTATAGGAACCCCATTCAGTTCAGGTTAGTATTTTGTTTGTTTTTAATAATATCTTCAGAAGCAACCCCCAAATATGAACTGTTCAATTGTACAAAGGAAACAGATTCTTTTAACATGCACCTTTAGATTCTAGTACTTTGCTGTGTATCACCTTGAACTGCTGTTCTTTCTTACTCTTCCCCTGCAATAACATGAAGTAAGGTTCATAGCTGATAAACTACTGGAATCACTTTTTATGACAGATTTTTGTTGTCTCCACATTTCATGTTAAAAAAGATGTTTCCACTTTTAGAACTAACCTTGTTGTCATCTTCCCTATGACATGAAAGAAAAAGGAGCGGGACTCACCTCTTGTTTGCATGTATCCTCATTCCTGAACACTGCTTCTTGATTTACAAGCCCCTTAAATAAATTATTTTGCTAGCTTTTTTCTGTCTTACTGGGTAAAGTAATAAATGAAGCATGCATTCTGTATTTCCTACTTATGAGATCTGATAAAAAGATGCATTTCTGGGTGCAGCAAAATTATTTCTATAGCAAGTATTTTGTAGTATTTTTTAAAATGTTTAATTACTGTCCAACAAAGACTGACTTACAAGATACTGCAGGATGCTGACTGGCATACCCACCAACAGAATTTTTAATTGTTATTTCATTAATGACTACTGTTGATATTTATATGAGGATCTTTTTCAACCTTAATTGAAATATAATTGAAACAAAAAATATTTTTAAAAAAAATAGAACTAGAGACTTTGGAGCACAGTCAAACACAAAGGGAGAAAATTGTGTAATTATTGATTTATGCAGGACCTTGACAATGACTTGTTCTGCCTAGGAATGTTGCATTCAATATAGTTCAAAAAACTATTTAAACAACAAAGTTTTCAGAGCACTTGGATATTTTGGTTTCAGTTTTCAGAAAGGAAGGACATGATGACTGTACAGTTGAAACAGTTTTTGTCAACGTCAACTTCTTCAGTCTCACACCACTTGTCATTAAGTCCCTTCAGACAAAAGACAGAATTGTTATTTAAGATTGTGAGATGTAGAGAAATAAAAGAGACTGTGCAGTGCCTAAAAGCTGAAGAGAACTTACTGACCAATATTGGTCAGAATGTACAAAATCATTGATGAAGACAATGTAGATGGTGAGTGGAAAGGAGGAAATTGTGAATGTAGAGTAAATCTTTTAAGCCAATTGGCAGACTACCTAAAAGCAAGGGAAAACGGTTCTGATTGTGGAAACTTAAAAACATGGAGAGTAAGATTCTGAAGCCTGAAAGAGCAGAGATTTGAAGTCGCTGACAAGCAAGAGAAAGAAAGAAGCATGGATGAGGATTTCCACAATGGCAAAAGGCAAAGGAGTTATTAAAAAGATAGTTGTGGAACAGCAAAAACTGGTTGGTGGTTTTGGTGGGTTTGTTTTGTTTTGTTTTGTTTTTCTTCAAGACAGAAAAGAGAGTCTAATAATGCCATTACTATATGTGATCCAGCTCATGTCTGCTTTGGAAAGGAAGATAGATAAAGTGAAAGGATTCCCTTTATTCTTAGCTTCTGTCGTCAAGTTTATTGTAGTATAAAAAATATGAAAGCATTACACTTAAACTTTTAAACATGTGTTTGTCATCAAAGACTGCCTTGCTTGAATTTTAATAACAGATATTAGTGCATGTTGTAATATTTTCTTTTGACCAAATGCTCTTTTTTCCTTTTTTCCCCCCTCAGTCTAGAAAGCTCAGGAAAATCTTCAATTAAAAAAAAAAAAAAAAAAGTTACTTTAAATGACAAATGAGAAAATTTGAAAACTTTCTTTGTCTCCCCTCTCCCTGTCAGGTTATCTGTATCTTATCTAAAGTAAATTTTCTGATATAATTTAGTGTTATAAACCATATTAAATATTGTATCTGAATTTGTTTCTAGCTGCTGCGAAACCAGAGATTTTCCGCTTCCTTTCATCATGCGGTTGAAACAGTTGTTAATATGCTAATGCCACACATCACTCAGAAGTACAGAGACAATCCAGAGGCTTCAAAAAATGCAAACCATAGCCTTGCTGCCTTTATAAAAGTAGGTACACAAGTGACTTGGGCTCAGTTGTTACTTTTTCAATAATACTGCTTCCTCATGGATTTTAAAGAATCTTAAAGCCAACTCATATAAAACTGAATATGCATAATGCTTTTTAAATATAATTCCATGTCCAAGTTAAAATGCATTGAAGTGTAATTTGCATCTGTAATCTAGAAGACATCTGTTTGAAAGTTTGCTATTTTTTTAATGAATTCATATTTTATCCAAAATGTATTTTGATTTTTTTTTTTTTTTTTTTACTTTAAAAATATCTAGGTTACCTTCTAATGCTACAAAAGCTTCATACACTGAGTAAAGTTTTATTTGCATGCATTTTATATAGACAGTCTTTCAGTGTCTTTCCTTTTTCAGCCAGTAAGATTCAGCAGGGAGAAAAAAGGATGGGACATAAAAAGGTAGATAAAGGTGCTAGTGGCATGTCATTTTTGTTTCTGTCAAGACAGAGTTCTTCTCTTCAAACTGCTTTTTATTTGCAATTTGTTTACATTGTGTACTCTAAGGTAAGATTTGGTATTCATATATGTATACTTATATTTAGTTTGCTTGTTCTATTGGTTTTTATATTCAAACTGAAATATCAATAATGTGTTTGGAAAATAAACTTATTAAATACAGAAATATAATTACTGAGCACTGAGACAGTATTAAATCAATTCTATCTTGTTTTTTCTTGTTTTCCCCAGAGGTGTTTTACTTTTATGGATAGAGGCTTTGTTTTCAAGCAAATCAATAACTACATCAGCTGCTTTGCCCCAGGAGATCCAAAGGTACTCAGTGTTTTTAAACAAACTGTTTTTAGGAGTTGCTTCTGCTTGATGCATGTGGATAGAGTCCTGCATTAAATCTTCAGACTTCTTTCCAGTTACATTAGAAATCCCTGTGCTGTGCCTAGAGCATTTTTGTCCCCATCAAATAACTTTTTCATATTTTGATTCCTATCTTCAGATGCAACTTTACCACCCTAGAGCATGTGTATTGCGAAAGTGGTGGCGAGTGGGGGTGCAACACTAAGCAGAAATTTTAAGCATGAATGTGAGAAAGGCTAAAGTTGGAAGAGGTGATATCTGATAAGTTTCTGTACATTTACTGTAGTGGTGAATCCATGTACCAGATGCCCAAAAAATTTCTTCTGTGGGTCCAAACTTTTCTTCCATCAGTACATAATATGCTAGTAACCTTAAATAACTTTGGACAATGGGAACAGTAAATAGAACTATATCCAGTTGTCAAGTATGAATTATGCTGGAATTATTTTATACTGACATATGGAACTTTGACAGGTCTATATCCCTCATACTGCAAGACTGTGAGAAATCACCCTTTTGTGTTAGAAAGCTGTTTTTAATGTGTTGTTCAAATCACTGCATCAGTTGTTTATTTATACTTTAAAATTATTTTTGCAGACTCTTTTTGAATTCAAATTTGAATTTCTCCGTGTAGTCTGTAATCATGAGCACTACATACCTTTGAATCTACCAATGCCATTTGGAAAAGGCAGAGTTCAGAGATACCAAGGTAAATTCTTCCAAAGAAGTGTATGCTGTATTTCTTGGATGTCAGCTTTTTATTATTGGACATGTAGACTGTGTAACTTCAGGTCTATGAGATGTTGGAAACCTCAAAATTGTTAAATGGAAACCTAAAGTTGTAATCCTTTCATTTAAACTCAAAGGAATAGTTTAGGTAGCAGAGTAATCTATTCAAAGTATCTAGTCATTGAAAGATATGGTAAACAACATCCTTGGCTCTGCCTCCTTTTCCTGCTATGATTATTAAGTTTGCTTTTTTTTCATGAGTTAGCTTTTCATTCACTAGCTGCGGAAGCCTGCAACACTCCTCCTGTAGGTAGGTGTACAGTGTGAGGCTTGGTGTACTTCTTACTTTTTTTCATATACCCATTCAGGTTAAAAGGGACTTCAGTAGGTCTGTAGTCCAATCTCCTGCTCAGGTCGCCTTTCCTTCTCCAAATGGAACAAGCTCAGTTCCCTCAATTTCTCCTGATAGGGCATGTGTTCCAGCCCTCTAATTACCTTGGTGGTCCTTTGCTGAACTCACTCAAGCTAAGATCCTTCTTGTACTACAAGGCCCAAATACTATACATGATATTACGGATATGTCTAATAAATACCAAGTAAAGGGGAATAAACACTTGCCTTGATATACTGGCTATGATCCTGTTGATACAGGCCAGTATGCTGTTAGCCTTCATTGTTGCCAGGATACCATGCCAACTCCTGTTGAAGCTACTGTCCACCTGGACCCCTAGGTGATTTTCAGCAGAGCTGTTCCCAAGCTAGTCATTCCACAGCTGGTACCATTGCAGGAAGTTTGTCCACCCCAGGGGTGGAATTTTGCATTTGTCCTTGTTGAATTTAATTGATGTTTCTGTTGACCCATTCCTGTAGAATCTTCTGAAATGCAGCCCTGTCCTTGAGCATATGAACTGTACCCTGTCCACAAACTTACTTGATGAGGATGCAGTCTATCTCCTCTTCCAGGTCATTGATGAAGTAGTATTAAGTAGGGTAGACCCTGGGAAACTCCTCTTGTAGTTGGTCTCCAAGTAGAGTACAAACTGTTAACCACCAACCTTTGAGTTCTTTTGCACATTTAAGTGTCTGTTCACCTAGACTGTAATGTCCCGGTTTGGATACAGTGACCATGTGGACATCTGCCATTCTCCCCTTATCCACAGATCTAGTAGAGATCATTGTAGAAGACAGGTTAACCAAGCATGCTTTACCCTGGGTAAATCTATCCTGGCCATTCCTGGTCACACTCTTCTCCTTCACTTGCCAAGAAATGGCTTCCAAGAGGACTTGCTCCATGACTTTTCCAAGGACCAAAGTGAGGCCTGTAGTTCCCTGAATTATTCTTGCCCTTTTTTGAAGATATGTGCAATGTCTACCTGCAGTCATCGCAAGGTCCCAATTATGGGAGACCCCAGATCACCATGGCTTAACAAAGGTGATGGTGAGTGGTTTCCAATGTTATCAGCTAACTCTCTCAGCATCTCATCTGGTGCTCTGGATTTGCATGACTGGAGGTCTCTCAGGAGATCCCTCGCCTGATCCTTAACCACTGCTGTTAATTCTCTTTCTTGAAGCTAGTCTCTAGACTCTTAAGGCCTGGGAACCATGGCAGTGAAGGATAGGGTAACAAAGGTATGGAGCACTTTGGCCCTTACCCAAGTCCACTGTCTCTAAATCACAGTCCCCATTCAGAAAATATCCCGTTTTCCTTTTTCAAGCTTTTAATGTTAATGTAGTGGTAGAAGCTGTTCGTGTTGCCATAGATGTCTGTTACCAGTTTCAGCTGTAGCTGAGCTTTGGCTTTCCTGGCACTATCCCTGCATATTTGATCAATGCTTCTGTATTCCTCTTTTGTAGCTTGTTCTTGCTTCTACCTCATGCTTTCTTTTTGCACTGGAGCTCAGTCATGAATGCCCTGTTTAGCCCAGCTGGGCTCCTGATACATCTAGCCTTGTACCAAAACAAATAGTACGTTAGCTATTGTATTTGTGGCTGTGAAGACATTATTAATTTCTTCCAGGCATTGAACTGTAGCAGGCATCAATAAGCAGAGGTTGAGGAACGTGCTTTTGCAAGTAACAAGTAAACCTGCCTAACATTTGTGTTTTTGTAGATTACGTTATTTTTGTCTGAAATATTTATTCAGTGGACTCTGCTGGCTTAGTAAAGTTGGGTATAACTAATTAACACTCTCATCAAGGTGGTAGAACAAGATTTGGGGCTAAGAGCTGGACAGCTGCATAGAACTTGTTTCTGTCTTTGGCTTTTTCAGCCTTCAGGAATGTATTGGGTAATAACACTGCATAAATATTTCCATAGAAAAGGGCCTATGAGTTGTTGGGTTTGGGATCCTAGGAAAATAGCAAAACTAGAGAAAACAGTGTTTCTGATTACGCAATAAAGAACAGTGTAAAATGTTGCTCTTTGGAGAACCAGGAGTTTGGCCAGGAAAGATGACCTTTATCAGAAGTGTTTCTGGCTGTTTTGCTTTCTCAAACAAAAGAGGTCTTGGTTGATGTGGTTGGCTCTTGAGTGAGTTACAAGAAGGCCCACAGAATGTCTGTGCTGTCTTACATGTGTTTCTGACTTAATGGATTCCCTTACTGGGAGAGTTCTTTGAAAAATGAAAGGTCTTTGAGATTAACATCTGTTTTTTGATTACTGTATTGAACAATGATAGTGAATATGAGAAACTCTTGAACACCTCCTCAGCTGAAATTTTAAACATATGTACATTCTAATAAATAAGATCTTCAAGCTAAAGTTTCTCTTAAGCTGTCATATATTCAGTACAGAGATTAACTGGATTATTTTATTACACAATAGGTACTTCTAAAGGAGAGCAGTTTGACTCTGCTGTGTCAGATGTGCTGGGGTTTTGTGTGTGTGTATGTGTCTGTATAATATCTATATATCTACATGGGGTTTAGTATAGATTTACAGTTAGTTACTACTAGGAATACTTTATGAAATAAAATTGCATTGCAGTGGTTTAAGCACAAATGTTCAAATAAAATATTATTTAATTCCAATTCTGTTGCAGTTAACACTGAATATATAAATTTTTCTGGAAAATACAGTATTGTTTAATTGTAGCAGAAAAATTGTCTACTGTATTACAATGCAGGTCTAATTTCCACAGATTCATTTAAGTTATCTTGTTTAAATATTATTGTGTCCTTTTGTGTTCTGATATATTGAGAATAAATTGCTTAACTTGGATACGTGTATTGCAAATGCAGTCTCTTCATTACACTTCTACTACACACTGCAAATTTTTGGGACCATTTTCTTAGAGAATGTCAATTAACCAAGATCACAGTTGTTAGCAGGCTTTATAGTCTATATTCATAATAGATACATGTGTAAGATAGGAACTTAAAATCGCACTACAGAAATCTAAAACTTCTTAATCCATGTTTTGCTTGCAGTCCTTTGAATTTACTAACATGACACTGAACCACAGACTAAAAATTAAATTCTACTTCTACCATACAACTCAATTCCTGAAAGATAGAATGTGCACAACCTTTGTGTACTGTGTGCGTTTTCAGTGCCTGAATATAGATTTGAAATTTGAATTTGTTGCTATAAGATGCTGATCCAGCTAAATTTAATAGGAATACTTTTGAATATTAGACAGTATTTAAAGTATTTTTTTTAAATAATGTATTTAGAATTCTCCAGCTTCTGTTGATTGAATATGCGTAATCATTGTTTAATAAATGCATCATTATGCAGTGAATTGGGCAAGGGACATATGAATAACTACAGTTATATATTTGCATGTGAAACGTGTATGAATTTGTCAATAATGTTGGAAACATTTTAGTTCAGCCTTAAGTTAATTGATAAATTGATTTAAATAATGCCATTCCTTACATAGAACTTGTACTTTACTTCCAGACCTTCACCTGGACTATTCATTAACTGATGAGTTCTGTAAAAATCACTTCTTAGTGGGACTGCTTCTAAGGGAGGTGGGCAATGCATTACAAGAGTTCAGAGACGTGCGGCAGATTGCTATTAGTGTGCTCAAGAATTTGATGATAAAGCATTCTTTTGATGATAGATATGCTTCCAGGGTAAGTGCATTGCTATGCTAGTAGTACAGAATAAAAGTGATTAAGTGTGCACACATACAGAAAGTTGTTTCTTTCACAGAAAAACTTGTTAATTTGCAGACTGCTTAGACTGATGAAAATATGTACAAAAATTGTATCAAAATCAATCTGCAAATCCCTTATTTTTACCAAATGAAAGCACAAAGCACCTTTTAACATAATTGCATGTGTTTATTACATTGTACCACAGTGTAATTAACTGCTGTTCTCAAAGTAATCAGATTTTTACGAACGTTTTTAAAGCTCTTATTTTCATTTCTTGTTTTCATTAAACATTATCTCTTAATATTTGGCAGCTGTCCTTCCATCATCTGTGATTCATAAAATGAGTATAAGAAAGCTGCAAGTCATGGTAGTAAATTTTGAGTGATTTTTAATTTCCTGACTTTTTTTTAACATCAGCTGTGCTGTGGAGAAGCCATAAGATTTTAATGGAAGATATCATTAATTTATCAAGCTAACATAATATTAATTTACTTGGTTAGTCTTAGCTAAAATCACGTTAATATAGGGTTTTTTTCTGCATTATATTAAAACAGGAATAAAATTTACCCCCCCTCTGTAAAATTAGAATGAAATACAGTGAGGATCGCTGCTTTTGCCATTTATGAACTTATGAATGTGGGCTCTGGGTTGGCAAATATTTATTAAATGCTCTTTTTTTGTAATTTAGGAATCAATAGCTTAAAAATAATTGGTGATTGAAAATTAAATCTGTAATTTGTTAATACACTGTTAAACTCTATTTAGAGCCATCAAGCAAGAATAGCCACTATGTATTTGCCGCTCTTTGGACTACTCATAGAAAATGTTCAGCGAATCAATGTTAAAGATGTGTCTCCATTTCCTGTTAACCCTTCCAGCAATGTGAGTGACTGTTTCTATTTGGTATTCTGAATTATTTTTGTTGTAATTTACTGGTAACATGTATATGAAACCTGCATACTTCTGGCAAACAAAGTTTCATAAGCTTCAGAATTCTGCAAGTTTGTTCTCCTTGCTTTTTCTGAGCTTAAAAGCTTAATTAACCTTTATGGTTTTGGCTGCAGTTTCTCTTGTCCAGCTAAGTTATGCCTAACATGATAATTGGCTAGTTTGGTCCTACACACAGGTTACAGTGCCCTTAGTGATCTCCACCTGAACCTCTGAAGAATTTTGGAGAATGCTAGGCTACACAGATTGCCACAGCATCCTTCTAATGCCATGTGATTATACTGCCATGTAATGACTTGCTTTTTCGATATCTCTGGTGCATGTGCTTATATTTCAATATAAACTGTAGACCACACAGGATTGGACCCGCTGCATCTTTTTGAGTCCTCTAAGAAGAGCAGCCAAAGAAGCTGAAGGAACAGTGTAGCTGAAATAAAAAATATCAGTTGTTTCTGCAATTTAATGGCCTTCTGTTTGTATCTGTTACCCAGTTTTGACACAATTCTGTGAGACGAGTTTTCATTAAATTGTCTCCTTAGTCTGCCTGCCAGTTTGTATAAACAGTTTGCCTCTATTCTTGTAGATCCTGGCATTGGAGGCACTTGCACATACTTCATTTTTATGCAAGAGGTACTCCCCTGACATCTGACACATAGAGAATTAGTTATGTTCGCTAAAATCCCAACAGATACAGTAGTTGCTGATGGTGTTCAGCAGAAAAGATTGTATATTGGTGGTAGATTTTTTTTTTTAAATCTTATTTTTCAATTCAGTCCAACACCGAAATAAATGGACCACAACAAAAAATGGTTAATTTTCTAGAAATTGGAGAAGAATTTTTAACCTTGAAGGAGTGTGCTTTTGAAACAGCTGTAGTGTAAGAGGGCTACAGGAGAAAGAATTCAAATGGAATTTGGGAAGGTGTATATTGATACATTGTAGTTGCATACAATTATTGAATCTAAGACTTAATTATTAATGTATTTTATTTTTTCTGTATCTTGCTGTGTTCCATTTGGTATTAAGAAAGAAATTCACAATACCCTTCCAACAAGAGAAATGATTGGGTGTTTGAAATAAAAGTCATTTGGGTCTTTTGCAAATACCTGTTTTATAGTGTTTAAAATTCAATGGAATATTCATTTCTTCAATGTTTCCTGAGGTATCTTAAGGTCTAGATTATCCCAAGCTTGTGTAAGTACCCAAACATCTCATTCCATGCTTTTGAGTATATTTAATAGAAATTAAAATTTAAGAAAGAACTATATAACAAATACTGCTCTAGAAGTTAAAGTATGTCATGTTCATTAAGTCCATAACGTTGGAAAACAATAATCACATTTTCCGCTCCTTCCAAACAGAGTGCAAAGGATGATGCACTTAATTTGCCAACTGCAAGTCAGCTAGTAACACCACAAAAATCAGGAAACACATTGGATAACAGTCTTCCTAAAGATCTATTTGGTGTTATCTCTGGTATTGGTAAGTGCTTAAAAAAATAAAATAATTTAAAAAAGAACCAGTTTCCTTTTTCATTTGTTACCAGAAATAATTGTTCTGTGGTCCAACTTCGGTTGCTTTCTGCATATATACTTGAATGTTACTGCTACTTTCGTTAACAGAACTCTAATGCAATCAACTGTTCAGCGTGGGTCAGAATTCACAGTCTGTACACGAAATCTTTCTTTTGGGATCTTTTTGGTTTTGCTTTTCTATTTGAAACTAAAGCTATTTCCTGGAGAGAACTGTTTTTTTCCCTGTCAAAGGTGATAGTTCTTGTCTTGTTGCAGAGAAATAGGAGACAAGACTAGGCTTAGTCACTTATGGCAAGAGTGCTATAATCCATGATTTTGTATGTGATGTTAGAGACTACCTCTAAGTGGATTGCTGCTTGTGCACACCTGTGGGCATCCTCCTGTTTGTCATCTTAATGTGTTTTTCTATTTGTTGTTGTCTGCTGTAATTAGTTGTGTCACTTAATAGTCAATTTAAAAAAAAAAAAAGCTCAAAAATGGGGAAGGAGAATTTTTTAAATATACATGCTGCTTTGTGTGTGTATGTATTGCTACATAAGTCTGTGTGTATGTACATACATATATACTTTGCTGAAACTCTAGAATAAGTTTCTCTTCATTAAAAGTAAGTAAATGGAATTAGTTATTTGCCTTCTTAAAAAATACATACATATTTGGTGGTTTTAGAAGTCTGACTAAACTATGGAGTATCTTTTTTCAGTATATGTATTGTTTGAGATATTTATATTGTTTTGGATTTTTTTAGCTTCCCCATACACCACGTCAACTCCAAATATTAATAGCGTGAGGAATGCTGACTCAAGAGGCTCTCTTATAAGTACAGACTCGGGAAACAGTCTCCCAGAAAGACACAGTGACAAGAGTAATTCTCTTGACAAGGTAAAAAAACCAAACCGAAATAAAAAACTCAAAAGTGTATTCCTCAAATTTCATATTAATTCTCATAGGAGTTACCTTCTTTATCTCCATTGGGAATGGGCTTTCTAGAATAACTGTAGAGCAGTATTTTACATAAGTTTTTCTTTTGCAAAATAATTATCATATGAACTCTTTTTGCATTGCATTTATTAAGCTGTTTTGCAGAAAATACAAACAGATTTTCAACGTAGAGACGTAACCAAGCAGTTGTTTCCTTTGCTAGAGAAAGGCACTAGATGAAGTGTATTGAATTTCGCTTGAGAGAACTGAATTCTAGTTAGGACAGCTTCTTTGATTTTGTGAAGACCTTCATCCTTTTCTGTACACAATATCATAGCATTTTTAAAATGTTGAAAAACCAGTTGCTGTGCTTTCTTTAGGTGATTTCTTTTATATTAGTTTGACTTTTCTAAATCATTTCACTTTAAAGCTGTTACAAATTAGGAGCTCTGGCTGCAGTAGCTATGAGGCGTTCAGTCATGTCTTTCTAGAGCTTGTGTTGATACTGATCACATTTCATTTTCTTAGATCTTGTTGTGCAAGTCACAACATGTTAACTTTTTCCCCTTGACTCTATGACATGCCTTCGTGTGGCAGAGAGAGAAGCTTCTCAGAAGGCACTCTGCTCATGCTATGCGCCCTAATGGAGAAGAAGAAGAAAATTCTCACCCTGCAAAGAAAAACCGTGTTACTATGGATTTTTCACTTCTGACAATTCCAGCTTTGCCAGAGAAAATCTTGCATGCTGCTTTCTCTCTTCAGTTGCAAGAAGTATTTGGTTTTTGTGCTTGGTATAGTTAAGCTTCTGAGTGAAGTGTGTGATCAGTGGTTTTGCCACTTCTTTGCAACAGTTGAATCCAAGCCAAATATTTACAATGTAACCATGTAAAATACCTTTAAATGCCAAACCTGGAATAGTTCATGTACATGATTTAATTTAAGCATAAAAATCCAATCAGCTTAAATATCAGCAGAATTTGAGTCTTAGGGTTTTTAATGTAAATAGAACTAAAAAAAAAAATCTTCTTTGACATTGACCAAGTAATAAAGAAATACCTTGTGCATACACTGTTGCTAAATGGCAATGCTGTCATCTATTACTTAGTTGTCATGTTGTTAATTACTAATATGTAGTGTTTTTACCAAGTGAAAGGGTTTTCAAAGGAGTTGTCATCCTTTGAAAATTCTACTCTGGTTTGCCAATTTAGGTAATACAGGATTTATGTTTTGCATGCTGTTAATGTTTTCCCTGAATAATACTTAATACTGGCTTATTATTCGTTGCTTTCCAAACTTTCTTTCTAGTAGATCAGTTGTTCAGTGCACGTTATCTTCGAGTTTTTGCTCATTGCTTGATATTATTACTGAAGAGCCATGTTTTTGTTCTAATTTTCTTTCATAACCTGTAGAACTATACTTGTAGAATCAGAATTGGCTGGAAGTATATCAGTTTCTATTTTAATATGTGCATACTTTATAGGTTATTGACATGATTTTAAATTAAGCTTGTGAGTAGCTATAGTCCTAGATTTATCCATGGATATGTTCAACTATTTTAGAGGGAATATTATCTAGTGCTCTGGACAGTATCCGAAAGTCTAGGAAACTAAAATTCTGCTTCTGCTCTGCCACCCATTAATTGCCTGCTCTATTTCAGTATCCATAAAGCTGTACAGTAGCACCTCCTTGTTCACCAGAGATATTTCAAAGATAAACAGTTTTTGAGGTCTTTAGAATCTGCAATAAGACTTATGTAGGTGTCCATTTCCTCCTAAATTACAGTAACTTCTGGCTAGCATTAATCATAGTTTCACATTCAGTTTCACTGCGCATCCATTCAATGGCTAGTATGTGACAGATTTACACAGATTGTTTTAGGACGGCAATTTGTTCCTTTGACATGGAATATGTTCAAGGGCTCAGCATTCAATTGATGTGTATGCTGTGAAATGTTCCCTCAAGGGTTAGCATGTCTCCTGCTTTCAGTGAGGAGCGTTCCTGGAGGGGTGGTTATACCCTTGAGGTATTGGCACTTCTTGCTTTGTTTGTGAAACCAAGTGCTTTTCTCCCTTAAGTCTATGTTTTTATTTTTTTCTAATCTTGATATGAAGAATTTCTTCCAACACTGGTATGTGTCCTTAATAAGGTCATGGAGCCAAGATGATCCAACTTTCTTGTAGGAACCAAAGAGTTGCACAGATCAATTGTACCAGACTGTTGACTTTACAGAAAACTTACCAAATGTCTGTTTCATTTTTCATTCACATAAGTGGCCTTGTATTGGAAGTGAGAATTAGGCACTAAAAAGGACATAATTTATCCTTTAAACAAACATTTATATAGTATATCTGTAAAAGCCTCAGACTGAGGATTTTGTAACACTCGATTGTGTGGAAATTATTCTTTTACAGATAAGTCTTTGCCTAAAGTTCAGTTTATATATTCTCACAGTTTTACTTTTTCTGTTTTTTTGGTACACATTTTGAAAGATGAGTTACAGGGTTTTTTTCTTTTTGGATAGACTTTAGTATTGAGCATTGCTGATTCACTTCCCCCAAGTGTAGGAACTGTATAAACAAATGAAGCAGGCAGAAAGGTGGTTTGATGTTGGTTTGGGGTTTTTTTTTCAGGCAAGAATGCATACTATTGCCATTCATGTATGTTTTCCTTGGGGTTCTTACATCTTTAAATGGAAGGAATTTTGTAGAGGCAGGTCTGTCTACAGTTCAGCATAAAGTCTTTTCAAAAGCAAAGGAGCATATATGTATCGCCTAACACAGTAGCATTTATTTTTAAAGTACGTCATCTAAGCAGAAGGGGCATGCCTGATTTCTATAATGTGGGTATCTATGTATAATTAACTAGATTAATAATCACTGTTAGGTAACTTTCCCTCTTACTTCTCCCTCTGGGGGGGAAAAAATCATATGGAGAAGGAAATAAAAATAAACAAAGGTAAAGAGGCTTAATTTGGTATACTTCATGTGTGTAATGTGTGTTTTAGTGACCTGTCTCTACATGAAACCTTTTTGTCTCTGTTCTGAGATCCTTTTTCTGTTGCAGGAATTAATAAGGCAATTTAAAAGATTTTAGTTTATTATCAGTTTAAGAACTCTTCAGCCAAAATATGTCTGCTTTCTTTTCAGAATCAACAGAGCAGCGCTTTAGGAAGTTCTGTAGTTCGATATGACAAACTTGACCAAGCAGAGATCAAAAGTCTGCTTATGTGTTTCCTTTATATTTTAAGAAGTATGTCAGAAGGTAGGTAATTCCACCTATTTTTTTCATAAATTCAAAATCATCTGTTGGATTTATGCCTGTGATTTTAATACCTATTCAAAATGAGCAGAATACTTTAGGTGTAGGTACCATGTTGTGCTGTGTTTTACAAATATGTGTGACTGATCAAATTAAACTCTGACTGAAACCTTGTAAGAATTAAATAACCCATTATTCCTTCAAACTGTGAGGCTAACTAAGGGACTTGGTAAGAAAGCGAATATTTTTGTGTGAATGTACAGGCTGGTTTGGAAAATGGAGGAGAAGAGTAGTTCATTGATCAGTAGAAGAGTCTTGAGCTAGTCCATTCCTCCATTCTGCAGAACTTCCTGTATGATAGGGAACCAAATGATTTGATTGCTGTGTGTATTTCCATTTCTGGAATGGGGATATTAGTGCTTCTTCATTCTCCTGGGGTGTTTGTGAGATGATCCATTGAATTTTTGAAAGAGTCATATTATGCTGGAGAAGGTTGCAGAAGTATAGATATACTGCATGAATGGCAAAACTTAATTTTTTACTAGGATCATACAACTCGGAATCATCCCTATCCCTGATCAATATTTTAAAAGGAGGGCAAGTCCCTTTTGGTAAAAACATTGAATTTTTCAGTTTGCACTAAACATATCAAAAGTAGTTAATTTATTTTCTGTGCCTATTTTGATGTTAATTTCTAAGCATCAAGTGTATATAGTACTTGAGCTCTAATTTATTACACCACTTAATCAAGAATGAGAATTGAAAGGTTAACAAGTATTCAATGTCCAGTCACACCATTAGATTTTCATGTAATTACATCAATATTATTTTTATGTATTTTAATTGCAAAGGATAATAAAAGTCCAAAATATCTTTTTCACTATTTTACACTTTGAAATACGTAAAAATTAGTCAGAATTTCTAGGAAATTGAAGTTAAAATTTACATAAGCACAGTGGGGATTTTTTGGTCTCAGTTCTCCAGGAAAAGAACAAGTGTCAAATAAACTTTGCCACACATCTTTAATAATTTTGAACTTGTTAGCTAATTTTGAACATTTTTGGCAAAAGAGACCAGGTCTTGGCTATGTAGCTACAAGCTTTGTAAAAAATATATAGCCATTTTTTAAATCTGTGCAAATAAAGAAAATCTGAAACCTGTGCTGAAAAACTATCTATAGTAAGGCATTGTAAATTAAAAAAGAAGAAATCATAAATTTGAATTTAAAAAATGTTGAGTCCAATCTATAAAGAAGCAGGTTGTAGGACTAACAGTCCAAAGTATTCAGAAGTCTTACATTTTTAGAACACTGTAGTCACTGACTACACAATTATTACTGTTTAAAATATGAAATTGTATGGGGATATTATGGATTAATTAAAAGCATATTGTAGAAAGTAATTTGGAGAATTGATATGCGCATTTGTATAATCAGCTTCAAGGAAAACTTTATATAGTAATAGTTATCTGTACCCCACAAGCCATTTTTAGGTTTCCTGAATCCTCATTATCTGAAAACTAAGTACTGATCTTAACTCTTCTACTTAATATTTTTGTGTGTTTGCTGCCTTTGTCTTGTTTTTAATATTTTTCATTTTCCTAGACGCATTGTTTACATATTGGAACAAGGCTACAAAATCTGAACTCATGGACTTTTTCACGATTACAGAGTAAGATTTTTGTTGAGCTTGTCATAAAATCATATGCTGTTAAAAACATGAGTGTGGATATAAGTGTGTATATATGTTGGGGGTTTTGTTTGTTTGTTTGTTTTAAATAATGCCATCTTGGTCTGTTTAGAAGTCCTTAACTTGATGTGCACAATTGCATGTCTGTCCAATTCCATGATAGTTTCTGGAATTAGGCTATACAGAAGTGATCTCAGGAAGTTCCTAAACAGCAGGTAGTGCTCAGAATATTGCTATGCTCATGGAAGAGGAACCAACTGTCTTGTTACCTGTCTGCATTAAAATGCATCTTGTAACGTTGAACTGCTGAAATTATATGGTTGCATAACAAAATTGATTGAATTGCATAATTTCAGAAACAAAGGGATATGAACTGTCCTCCTAGCATTCCTCTTGTGTCTTCTGCCATTCTGTGAGGGAAAAGATATAGGATGAATCCATTATTTGTTATCAATGGCTACACTCCATCCCTATGCACACTTAGTGTGTTCATGAGAATTGACTGATATGTTAATAAAAAGTGAAGGCGGCACTGTTTGCCTGAAGTGTTGTGCCACAGAAGCATTTCTGCTTGCCTTGCTTGTTTTACTGGACTGCTTTCCTTTGTTTCTGTAGCAGAGGCTCAATCAATATAATATCAGTTGTTAAATGTGTTATGGAATGTGCTACTCAAGGTCTATTTTAGGAATATGTTGTAGACAGTCTACTTAGTAGAGTCTCTGAAGCCTGAGGTGTAAACTGTACATAATCAGTGCTGAACGCTATTTTGCCATTAGATACTTCTTATTAAAGGGCTGGATAGGATTGGTTTGTGATCAAATCAGTAATCTCAAATTACTAATTATCAAAGATTTCCATCACAATAGCAGTATATGGAATACAGAATAAAATTTCCATCTTGTTAGTGCAGTGGATGATATTACAGTTCCTCAGACTAGGAACAAGGCTCATAAAAGTCTTCTACCTCTTCCAATTCTAGGAGTATTTTGCCAATGCAAATACCGTTCATTTTTGCAAATAGCAAAATCGATGATGGTTTTGATTAGCACAGGTCATTACAGTAGTTTCTCATTACCTCAGTAAGACAGTGTTTCTGGTAGGTAGGTACTTGCCATGCAAAGAACTTTTTCTGAAAAACTTAAATTCTAAAAAAGACAAGATGACATCGGAAAGGGGAATTGAGGTTAGTTTTCAAATAGAGTGGCAAGTCTGGGGGAGGGAAACACCATTCTGTCTCCACAGTTTGGAGACAGCTAATCTGCTTAAGGTCTGAGTACACAATGGAGCTGAGTTGAAGAGACTATTTGCCACTCTTCTCCCGTATTCACAACTGGCACATGGAAGTGAAAAGCTGAAAACTGGCTTTCAGTTTGGATTTACACTTTAAAGAAGAACTTTTAGAATATTCTTACCCAAGGGACAAGGGAAGTTGCATTAAGTGTTCTGAATTATCAGGATAATTACTTACAGTGGGAAAAGAGTAAATAAAATAATTATTACAGCCTTCATTCAAACCATTTTTCTTGATTTTTAAAGTGTGACTTCTAGTTTATTAGTCATCAGTGTTGTGTACTTACCAGTTGTGAAGACAAGCAGAGGCACGTGGCAAATTAGGTTACAATTTCAAGTTTCTTGCTGGATCTGAACCAGTAGTATTATGATTCTTTAAAATATAACATCATATTGAAGTATAGATTTTTAACATCTTATTGTAAAAGCAGATTCCCTTTAGAAAATAGTTCTGTCAGAAGCCCTGTTGTTATCCTGGAATCTGGAAATCTTAAAAACAAAACAAAACCCCCAAACAACAACAAAAAACCCAAACCAACCAAACAAAAAGCCCCCCAACAACCACAAACAAAACAACCCAACAAAACAGAAAAACCCCAACCTGGAACTAAGAGAGTTTAGGCCAAGGGGAAAAAAAGCAAAATGTATTGCCCTTATTTTGAACCGTTATACACATTTTGCAAAATATGTGTATATATGTAGTGTCTGGTTATGTCTTTGCTGCAGTCCTTCATGTTAGTTGTCCTGGATTGATGTGCATTTGTAAATAGCTGTGGGCCTCATTTCACATAATGAAATTTTGTCTCTGATAGTTGAGGCTAAATATTTCTTCTTTATAAATAATTAAAATCTATCCAAGATGAAGCACTTGAAAACTGTAAACAGTGAGTTCTAAGGTGTTTTCTTTTTTCGCCATTTGGCCCTTCTCGCTTGTCACTATTAGACTCACACTAGCTGTTTTGATTCAGAGTGTTGAGATAGGTGAGCACTGGAGGCAGCTTTATGTGCCTTTTGCTATTAATCCCAATTTGACCAAAACAACAACCATCTGTGACTGATTTCTGAAGAGCCATGTTTACCTTTTCCTGGCTTGGGGACTGGAAGGGAATTTTAAGGGTGGGAGAAATAAAGAAGTTTTATGATGTAAGAGTTTAAAGTTAAACAAAAATAATAGTTGAATAATTCCCATATACGTAAATCTAGAAGAGATTGGTTTAAGTGTTGTTTCTCTGACTTCTGTGTTCTCTGCAGAGTGTGCTTACATCAGTTCCAGTACATGGGAAAACGATACATAGCCAGGTACTGTGTGGAATTTAAATTTCACTAAGAATAATAATGTGTACAGTATGGCCTCAATGTCTATTACAAATAAAGTGCATGAGTAGAAGAGTTATTGTGAAATGATACATAACAGTTTGAAGTTAAGTAACTGGTTACTATATTAACAAATCTGTGTCCTGTCTGAAAGTCTGGTACCTGTTTAAGAATAATGTGTGTGCTGTGTTTATTACCAATTACTTTAAAATCCGCCCCTGAAATGCTATCTTTTACAGCTTTTTTTTCTTTGAAGTAGTGTCTTTGGGGAAGAAATTTTATGATTTGTTTTGTATTTACTTGGCCATAAAACCATGGCTGTTGAAATGTTTTAGAAATTTTATATGTAGTGTTTTTACTGAAAGGTGAGTAGTCAATATTCAAACACTGCTGTTTTTCATTTTGAAGTCCGAAGTACCATTAGATACCTGTACATTCCCATTGAAGGCTGTTTAGGAGAAAATCTGCAGGAGTCAGAAACATGTACTAAATTATTTGAATATCTTTGTATGAGTGTGTTTTTTAAAGCAAAGTAGTTTTTTACTGGAGTAAAATATAGCAACTTGTTTAGGCCTTAGACTGTGGTTGACATGGTAATACTGTAATAATTACATCTGTGGGGTTGAAATACTGGCCCTCTTGAACTCAGTGAGAAAGTTGTTACTGACTTTGGGTGTTAAAGCATTCTAACTAAAATGTTAGCTTTTTTGTTTTTTAATTTAGATTTAATGGTATGTGAATCTCTTTTTACAAACAACAAACTTGACTATCTCCTTGGAAATTTTTCAGAAAAAAAAAATCTAATCTCTGTTCATATATCCTAAAAAAATCCAAGGCCAAAATAAATCTGGCTTTCTTAAGGTTTTGGTTGTAACCTTTGTGTTTAAATGTACTTCAAAGTCTGGATTTACAGGAGTCTGTACTTTTCAGGCTTTTTGTAAAAATTTTTTAAACTAATCTGTTTGACTAGTTTGTAGAGAAGTCTATCACACTTCCTTTTTGTTTACTGATCACCAAGTCTGTGTACTGCATGTTAACGCTAAAGGTGTTAAGCTATAGAAATCATCTGGTGTTCTGCAGACATACTGAATTTTCCCAGTAAATGTAGCTTTCTAGTCTTTTACATTGTCATTACACTGAAGTATATCACAATCATTGCATGTACTCTTAAAATACACAAATGACAGAATGAAAGGGAACAGGGAATTCTGTAATTCAAGCACTGGTTTTCATTTTTCATCAGCTCTGGTGGTGGTACACGATAGGAAGTTAGCCTGTACTGATTGCTAACACAGATCACTTTTCTGTTTTCTTCACTTGATTGCTGCAAGTTTAACAAAGTATATGGCTCTTCTCCCTTCCTGCTTGGGTAAGATGTACATGATAATACCTCAGTTAATTCCTGCTCTTCTGTTGCATGAATGCTTTCTAATTTTACCACTGTATGTACTTCTAACTTTTTTCTAAAATTTTTACAGTCAAAATAGAGGATTGGGTTTTGGGTTCTGAATATTTTCAGAATATATATATTCTCAAAAATTTATGTTTTCAAAAGCTCTGAAGTAAATTTAGTACTTCAAGAGTGACCGCTTGTGTGCTTTTGCTTTCATTCTTTGAGGTTTTAAGAAAGAGTTTGCTGTGATGCTTTTTTAAAGCTACCTATTTTTGTTTTATAAATAAAACAGTAAATAGGTTGCATTATAATTCTTTCTATAAAACTTCTTGTGCTTAACTAACGCTTCCTGTCTTGCTGCAATTTGACATGTCTAACTTTTGCTTCTATCCCATTTCACCCATCTTGCAGGAACCAGGAGGGGTTGGGATCCATAGTTCATGATCGAAAATCTCAGACATTGCCTGTTTCCCGTAACAGAACAGGAATGATGCATGCCAGATTGCAGCAGCTGAGCAGCCTGGATAACTCTCTCACTTTTAACCACAGTAAGTCTCATGACATGATAACATTCATCATCCTCAACCAGTACCACAACACCAGAGACAGGTCCCAGAGCCACACCAGTGCATTTCAATGACTTTTATTGTTCTAGGTCAAGCAAATAGCTGGAATCGGTCGATGGCCTGTTCCCTGCCTTATGATAGAACAATCAATGCTGGCTGATGCCATAACATGGAGCATGGTTAACTACAGTGTATTTTAAATTTTTTTTTTTTTAATTACATGCACTTCAACTTTGTTCTGCACATAGTTACAAAATGTACTTATTTTTTCTATTTGCCTTATTAAGCTTCATTTTTTCCCCCACTTGGTCTTATAAATGATTAGTCTAAAAGTAAAAATGTGCACACTGACCATATCTCCATGTTTTGACATCCCCTAAGGAAAAATAAGTTTCTTAGAATTTCTATGGAGATTGTGAAGCCCATGATTTGGTTTGTCTAGAAGTGAAAAAGCGTCCAATAATGAAGTGATTTTTCTGTTTTCAGTGTGAGAAAGATATCAAGTATTCTTGGAATTTCTGTAGACAATGGTAAGATTTAATCAGGTTGAAGTCAGCTTGTATAAGACTGCTGTTTGGAAAACTAAATCTGCTTGTGGCCTATCTTTTTAAACATGCTGCTCTTAAATTGCAAAATATGCTGTATGTGAAGTATTCTGAAGCGCCATTTTTCAATTTTCAACTTCAAAAAACAATGAAACTGGTTGACTAATCCAGTAAAATACAACACTGGTACTGAAAAGAATTGTGTGCAGTAAAGCAATTATTTGAGTTAACTCTGTGTTCACTGTGTTCATCCTTTTATTTCCCAAAGCATATCTAACTGTCTCTTAAAATCTTTTAGCTCGTTATCTGTAATATAAAGCAACAGTTAGCCTAACTGCACAAGACTTATCACATAGTCTAGTGGAAAACTGAAAAAAAAAAAAAAAAAAAAATCCCACCAAACCTCTCTGTTTATAAATGCATTCTCATGCCTGTTTTTAAAAATAAGAAATGCAGTTATTTGATTTTAAAAATGTCAGAAAACTATATAGCTGTGCAAATTACTTTTTTTTCTTGTAATCAGTCTGCTACTGCTGTATCATAATAATTTCTAGATTTTCTTGATACACAAAAGAAAGAGCTTTTACACTACATGACTACACATTCAGCAAGGTAAAATACTTTGCAGATAAAAACTGATATTTTTTTTTTTTTTTTTTTTTTTTTTTTTAAATCTCTGGGAAATAACTAACACGGCTGTTTCTGGGCCCTGTGCAAAGAGATTTCATACTTCCAGAACTACTTGGCAAAGTTTACTGATTTTTAGGAAACAGGGAGCTGAAAGATTTTAATAAATGCATGCTTATGTAAAAAGAAACTTTCTGTTCTTTTCCATCTGAAGGATATTATGAAGGAAGGTGTCTCATTCAGATAACTGCATAAAAGTGATAAGGGGGGGGGGTTTATGTTGGACATTTAATGATATCAGGATATTAGACTTGTATTGACTGAGGTTTTACAAAGTGAAAATATGTTGCTGTAAAAGCCATATCAAACATTAAATTGATTTTTATATCTTTGGTCTTGTTGTTGTCTAACTTTTAGTTTTGTTTAGTTGTCAGTCTGCCTGTATCATGTATCCAAAGTAGTTTTCAGAACTTGAATAAATCTTGTAGGTATCCTGTATGGGATACCTACAGGAAAGATGTATCTGGTGGAAATAGTTGCTTTACTTGTTTCTAAAACTGTGATTCTTTGGCAAGATAGTTTTCTATAAATGTAAATTATAAACTTAATTTTTCCCTTTCTAATCATTTAAGCAAGGAATAGAGCTGAAGTAACAGTGTAAGTGATATTTCACAGCTGAGGAATTTCAGTATAGTTCTGTTCTTAAGTATGAAAGAAATGAGGCCCTTTGTTCACATTTCTAAAGCATCTCGATACAAACTACAGGAATGTAGATGTATATGTGTATTGTTCAGGCTGAAGGAGAGGAGGATACTCAGTAGAATAGTGAGATGCAAACGTACTCCGATACAAGAGATATACGCTGATCTGTAATAGCAGAGTATGATCATTGTCAAGTTCATAGTCATTAGAGATTATCCCATTTTCATTATTCTTAGATCATTTTAAATTCAGTTACTCTGCAGTAGTGTGAATGTATGGGTGCATGTTCATGTGCATGTCCAGGCAGTTGTCCATGTTATATATGGTAATTGTAGTTCCATAGTTTTCTTTTTAAGTTACATGTGAAAAATAGAATCCAGTATGTTAGTTAAACATGAAGAATACAATATTAACTTCTCTAAAATAATAGAACATTGAAACAAGGATAGTTTTTAGGATGTATATGGAAAAAACACTGCTAAATCCGTCTTTCAAAGGAACACTCAATTCATTTAAGTTTACATCCTACCCAAAATTTCTGTCTCTAGTAATAATGCGGAGTAATCAATCAATGACCTATTTATTTGTTTGTTCTAAATTATTTATCTGAAGAACAAAATTTGAACTGTTTGGAATCCTGTCCATTGACTACAATTTCTACTTAGTATTTACAATAAACCTTGCACCTTTCTTCTTTCCTGGAAGAGCAAACAAAGTATTTCTTTAAAGAATATTTCCCCTGTCCTCAGTGCGGTTCTCAAAATAGTTGTTATGTCTTGGTATCTTCAACATTACCAAACCCACCATCTCTTGGTATCTTCAACATTACCAAAACCACAGGCTAACTTAAGGATTCCTGGTCAAATGAAGTTGATTGCTATGAAAAAGGATTTTTCTTTGAATTTGGCAAACAGCTGGTGTGTTAAAACTTGCTTCCAAATGCTGGTTGTTCCTTTCCATCATTACAGGGGTGAAGGATGTAGTTGGATTGAAACCACAGAGAAAATACATGGGAGGAGGAAGAGGTGGAGGCAGAGAGAATGCAAAAGATGATAGGAAAGAGATGTATACTTCCTAACAGAAAGAATGTATAAATCCAAAGAAATTGGTGGTTATGAGGATGCATGCGTATTTCAGCCAGGGAAGCAAGAAGGTGCAGAAAGTGGCCAGGTGTCATTATAAAAGAATATGTCATTTCTTCTGTTCTTTTCTTGGTCTTAACAAGTTGATTTAGTGATGCTAAGTTGACTATAAATCTAACATGCAGAAATGATCCAGACCAAATTTTTATAAAGCAACCAGGGCACATTTGTCAATCTGGTTCTTAAAGATCAATGTTAGGGAACATAAACAACATACTATAACCAGTGCTGAAGCAGGATATATTTTTAGAATTATTTAAATACAGTATGGAGCTAGAAGCAAAAAAAAAATTTGATTAAATATGGAGTTATTGCATGGTATTGTTACAGAGCAGAATTAATTACTTGGGTCTTCAGCTGCATATTAAGTGCATGATTGTATTCCTTCAAAACTTAGTGTTTTGTATTTTTATAATGGTTGACTTATGATTGACTTTGAGATCATTATAATATAGTTAAATTACCAATACATATTTTCAGCTGTAACTCCATCCTACTGCAGTACTTATTTTAAGAATATATATGTGTATATATATAACTGTGTACATTTATATATATACATGTGTGTATGCATACATACACATATATATGAAACATCTATTGTTTTAACTGCTGTTTAATGCTTCTGTTGTTGATGTTTGTAGTTAATATGTTTTATGATCTTGTGCAAATTATATTAGAACAATTATATCCACATATTTGAAAAATATTTAAATACATATGAATTATTTTTCTGCATTGAATACTAACTTCTCTCAGGCTTTTTACTTGTTAATCTTTTCATAATTCAGCAAGTCTTTTGGAAATAAGAAACATTTAAATGAGTATACCCAGCACTTACACTTCATTTGGAATTTCTGTAGGCTATGGCCATTCAGATGCAGATGTTCTTCACCAGTCTTTACTTGAAGCAAATATTGCCACTGAAGTTTGCCTTACAATTCTGGATACTCTATCATTATTCACAATGGCTTTTAAGGTTTGTTCTTGACTTGGTGTTAACATCTCCCATAACTATCTTTCAGAAAAAAATATTTTTAAAAAATATTTTAAGATTATATTTGTATCTTATAGCTTAGTAATATAGCATTGTATTTTTAGCATTTCTAGCATTGTATTTCATTATTATGCCATGTAACAGCTGATAACCACGTGCAGCAAAATGCTTTGGCTTCCGTTACACATTGCATGCAGACTCCTTACTGATCGGCAGTAATCTGTGGGAAAAGCTCCTTCCTCATCCTAACTTCCTAAAAATATTTGTAGAAACTTTAGTGTCTACCTAATATTAGTGGTAAAGCTTTCTTTTAAAGGCCATGTGGGGTGAAAGATCTATTGTATGGCAAAACCATAATTCATAAGGGGACACTATCAGACTTTTATATTGAACTTGGCTTCTTCTTATATTAAGTCACTCATTAATTAACAGTAATTTTTGAGTGTTCCTTTTGTGTAACTATTTCAATTTGTCCACTAATAAGACTTCTTTTTAGTTGTATCAGTAACTGTAGCTCTCCTGTGGAATCTTTTTATAGCACGCCCACTTGCATACCCTTTCCTGTCTGGTTTTTTGAGCTTTTCCAAACATTAAAGGTGAAGCTATAAAAAGGAGAGAAGATAGCTCTAGCTGGTTTCTCCCCTAATTAGAGCAGTGTATCCAGATCCTTGCTTGAAGATTCAAATTTACTCTTATCTTTAATCTAGTTATGAAAACATGAGCTTATTTATAATGAGATTCCTTTTATTAGTAATTTAATTAGATAGAGTTAGAATCAGTTCTGTCCACAGACTTCATAACAGAATTGAAAATGAAGATACCTAGTTTTAAAGATTTAAAGAAGCATGAACACTAATCTTTTAGTTATCATCTGCCCATCATGCTTGGAATGAAAGTCTTTTAAGGTTATCTGTATGTAGTATGTTGAGAAAGTAGGTAAGACTATACCAGAATAGTCTACAAGATCCGAACAAAACACATAGGAAAATCAGGAGCTCCTATTCAATCAACTGCACTAAAATACATAAAATCACAGCATCATAGAATAGTTTGGGTTGGAAGGGACCTTCAAAGATCATCTAGTCCAACCCCTGTGGCCATGAGCAGGGCCATCTTTCACTAGATTACGTTGCTCAAAGCCCCATCCAACCTGACCTTGAACACTTCCAGGGATGGAGCATCCCCAGCTTCTCTGGGCAGCCTGTTCCAGTGTCTCATCACCTTCATTGTAAAAAAAATTCCACCTTATGTCCAATCTGAACCCACCCTCTTTCAGTTTAAAACTGTTGCCCTTTGTCCTGTCGCTACAGTCTCTCTCCATCTTTTGTGTAAGCGCTCTTTATATGTTAAAAGCCCTCAGTGAGGTCTCCCCGGAGCTCTCCCTTCTCCAGGCTGAACAGCCCCAACTCTCTCAGCCTTTCTTCATAGGAGAAGTGTTCTAGCCCTCTGACCATTTTTGTAGCTCTCCTGTGGACCCACTCTAACATGTCTGGGTCTTTCATGTACTGGGGGCCACAGAGCTAGATGCAGTATTCCAGGTGGGGTCTCATGAGAGCACAGTAGAGGAGGAGAATCACCTCCCTCGACCTGCTGGCCAGGCTTCTTGTTACGCAGTCCAGGATACAATTTAGTTTTCTGGACTGCAAGCATACATTGCTGGCTCATGTCCAATTTTTTCATCCACCATTATCAGCAAGACCTTCTCCACAGGGCTGCTCTCAATCTTTTCATCCCCCAGTCTATATTGATCCTGGAGATTGCCCCAGCCCAGGTGTACTTGGCCTTGTTGAACTTCATGAGGTTCGCATGGGCCCACTTCTCAAGCCTGTCAAGGTCCTTCTGGATGGCATGCTACAGGGAAGCCTCTAGCACATCAACTGCACCACTCAGCTTGGTATTGTTTGCAAACTTGCTCAGCGTGCACTCGATCCCACTGTCTGTGTCATGGATGAAAATATTAAATAGTACTGGTCTCAATACAGACCCTTGAGGGACACCATTCGTACGTCGTACACCACTCGGACATTGAGCCATTGAGTGTAACTCTTTGGATGCAGGCATCCCGGCAATTCCTTATCCTTCTAACAGTCCATCCATCAAACCCGTATGTTTCTAATTTAGTGGCAAGAATGTGGTGGGGAACCTTATCAAAGGCCTTATGGAAGTCCAGATAGACAACATCCATAGCTCTTCCCTTGTCCACTGATGCAGTCACTCCATCATAGAAGGCCAGTAGATTAGTAATAACCAATCTGCTTCTTTTGGGGAGTAATTAGCGTAATATATAGAACGCCAGACAACTTTTTTTTTTTTCAAGATCATCTTTCACTAGTAGTGATCCAGATCTCTGTTATCTATTGCAGCAGGGAAATCACAAGTTATGTCTACTTCTTGGTAGAATTTTAACTGATACTGTGTGAATTCCTACTATTCTAGGTGGTTTTAGTGAACTACCTACCTCTGATGTTGGGACATCTGAAGAAAAGATATTATATCAATTTCCTCATAATGATAGGGGTTTGTAAGAAGACGTTTCATTATTTTGGTGTAAATCTGGTAGTAGTAAATCTTACCATCTTTTAGAACTTGCAGTTAGGTGTTTAGGTTTGGGTCATCTACAGAGATCTGTATACTGTTCCAAGAGATAAAACTTTTTCCTGTGACCAAATAGGCTGACTGGCTTATATGCAACCATTTGTCTAGCTTCCTCTAAAATGACCTGCCTGGGGCTTCACTGCATAGCATTTGGAGATCTTTGGTCTCCTGCAAGCATTTGTATTCATTCATCCACAAAGCTTGAAACCACACTGAGTTCTTCTGGTCCGCAAGTCACATTATCAGAATGGCTTTTAATGGATGTCGTGGTTTAACCCCAGTTGGCAACTAAGCACCACACAGCTGCTCACTCACACACACCCTCCCTGCCCCCTCCATGGCGGGATGAGGGAGAGAATCAGAAAAAAAAAAAAGTAAAACCCATGGGTTGAGATAAAGGCAGTTTAATAGGACAGTGGAGGAAGATAAAACAATAATAAATAATAGAATATACAAAACAAATGATGCACAATGCAGTTGCTGACTGATGCCCAGCCAGTCCCTGAGCAGCGATCGCTGCCCCCCACAGCCAGCTCCCCCTAGTTTATATACTGAGCATGATGTCATATGGTATGGAATAGCCCTTTGGTCAGTTTGGATCAACTATCCTGGCTGTGCCCCCTCCCAGCTTCTTGTGCACCTGGCAGAGCATGGGAAGCTGAAAAGTCCTTGACTAGTATAAACACTACTTAGCAACAACTAAAACATCAGTGTGTTATCAGCATTATTCTCATCCTAAATCCAAAACACAGCACTATGCCAGCTACTAGGGCGAAAATTAACTTGTCCCAGCTGAAACCAGGACAATGGAGTACTGCCTCCTTCAATTTTTTAATATTGAGGAATGCATGAAATGCCTAGGGCTATGCTGAAATTCTTTAGCCTGAAGAATTTCTTCTGTGTCTCCATGAATAGAAAAGGAGACATCTGCAGGTAGACATCTCTTCCATGTTTGAGAGAGCTTCAGGCATGCTACAAAAGCGCAGGTCTATACTGGGCCTCAAGAATCTTTTTAAAAAATGTGTTAAACTAGATTCTTTGAGTTAAAATTACCTTAAAACTTACTTGAGATAGTAATGGAGCTGCCTTGCAGTGTACTGTTTGGGATGCCTGTATATAGCAACGACAAGGAAGAATGGAGTGTGCAGAGGGGAGTTGCAGAAGGTGCAAGACCTAGTGGGATCATGTTGGAGGGCCAGTGGAGTCAGAGGGAGCAATACTTGACGTGGTCCTCTCAGTTCTGGACTCCCTTGACTGGATTGAGCAGTCCCTGAATTGATTAACCTAGTTTGGTGTTTTGTAAGAGGAGAGACCTTGTCGTTTCGTCCTAGAGTCCCATAGGAATCTAGTGCATATGTTCAGTAATCAAAGGGAGAAAATGGGGTCCCCAGAGCAAAACAGAAGCGATATGAACTGGTAAAAGTAGATGCACAGCCAGTGCCTATGCTAGAGAAATCGGAAGAAACCAGATTTACAAAAAAAGTTTGGATGGAAGGCAGCTATTGGCGATACAGAAATCAAGAGTAACCCTGTGTATTGCATGCTTCAGAATGAGCTGTGGAATATTGATGCAGGTAAAACTCTGAAAAGTAACTAATACCTTCATCCTTAAGAGCCCTTTCAGTTTCAGTTCTAGGACAGTAATGCAAGATAGTGAGTGTGTGGGGGTTTGGTTTGGGGGGGAGGTTTTTTTGAAAGCATTGTAGTAGGAGGTACTGCTGTGAGAAAATTCCACTGTCTGAGCTGCTAAAGCCAGTGTAACCAAAGTGTGTTAATACTTTGAGTGTGCCTCTCAAGGAATGTTAATAGTAATTGATTTCATTAACAGCTGTTAAAAACAGTTGTATTCTGTAAGTCTATTCAGAAGCCAACACTTTCTTTATAAGCAAGATTAATGCAGTGTTAGAAATACCTAATTGAAATTCAGATATATTTGTATTATTGAACATCTTGGTAATACTATGCAGATTGTATTTTTTTAATATCCTGCTTTTGGATGATCTGTGTATGTTTTTAGAGTAGTATAAAAATATCACTGTACAAAACTCCTAAATTCTCACTATCAATTTAAAGAATCAACTACTGGCTGATCACGGGCATAATCCACTGATGAAGAAAGTATTTGATGTATACCTCTGCTTCCTTCAAAAGAATCAGTCTGAAATAGCACTGAAAAATGTCTTCATTGCTTTAAGGGCACTCATTTTTAAGGTAAGAAGTTTAAAAATAATTAATCTTAAAGTACTTATCCGGTTCTCTAGTAAACAATATACTATGTAAAAATGTAAGAATTAAAATCCTAAATTAAAATTGGTGAGTAAGTACTGATCTGATCCCAACAGTGTAGAATACTTGTCCTTTGAATTGCTGTGAAAATCATTTTGTGTCATGAACTACTATAGCTGTATATTTTTTTCCACAGTTTGGGTATATTAATGTATTTGCATATTTCTTGACATGCTTATTTTGTCAAGAACTGAAGCTAGTTTTAATTAATAACTTCTTTCTTTTCTACTTTTTCCTCAGTTTCCCTCTACATTTTATGAAGGTAGAGCTGATATGTGTTCTGCACTGTGCTATGAAATTCTGAAGTATTGTAATTCCAAACTGAGTTCAATTCGTACTGAAGCTTCACAGTTACTGTACTTCTTAATGAGAAATAATTTTGATTACACAGGGAAGAAGTCTTTTGTTAGGACACATCTGCAAGTTAGTATACTTCCTTTATTTTTCGTTTTTTAAATACTGTGTTTGTAGATGCAC
This sequence comes from Pelecanus crispus, assembly GCF_030463565.1. Lineage (NCBI taxonomy): Eukaryota > Metazoa > Chordata > Aves > Pelecaniformes > Pelecanidae > Pelecanus > Pelecanus crispus. Next base: position 166,950,580 of record NC_134643.1, read on the forward strand.
AGTTGCATACCAGTGTGCAAAGCCCCATCATATAAAGACATAAAAGAAATTTTGGGTTCAAGCAAGGCTGATACTATTTTAAGAGTAAGAAGATGGCAAGAAAAGTGTGTTCAGTACAAGGAAATACTTAAAAACAAATGGATGGCCCTGTGTTGTGTAGGAAGTAACTTTTATTTGTCAGTAGCAAATGTTCTGTTTTGTAGATGTTATTTTGATTGTTAAATGGCATACCCTGTTGCGCCTGGAGGAGAGAAGAATGCAGCAACAAGCACGTAGAAGTCTAAACTAAAATGAATACATAGAAAATTGTGTGTTCTGACAAAGCAGGGAACAATAGTTTACTACTATTATGACCTCTCGCTAGTTCACCTAGCAATCAGTCTTTAGAGCAGAGGATGCGTGTGCATTAAATTTACACAATTTTTCTTGCCTATGTTATTGCACAAGTAACTTGGAAAAAAAAATCAAATATAATTTTACTTCAGGGAATAATCTTCTAATTAAAAAGGACAAAAATTCCTTTGTAATTGCTTCATAGGTACATCTCAAGGGTATTTCATGAAATATGCACTAACAAGACATTTGTTTCTGTCAAGGTTATTATTTCAGTAAGCCAGTTAATTGCTGATGTTGTTGGAATTGGAGGAACTAGATTTCAGCAGTCTCTTTCCATCATCAATAATTGTGCCAATAACGACAGAATTATAAAGGTCTGGTTTTATTCTTCTTTCCATACTGTAGAAGGATGCTTGAAAACTCTTTCATAGCATCTTTTGCAGTTATGTTTCAACTTTTTATTATGCAAAGAATAGAAAAAGATAGTAGGTAACCTAACTTTTCCATGTTTTAGCACACTACATTCCCTTCTGATGTTAAGGATTTAACAAAACGGATTCGTACAGTACTGATGGCTACAGCTCAGATGAAGGAGCATGAGAATGATCCAGAAATGCTTGTAGACCTCCAGTACAGTTTGGCAAAGTCTTATGCTAGTACACCTGAGCTGAGGAAGACGTGGTTAGACAGCATGGCAAGGATCCATGTTAAAAATGGAGATCTTTCGGAGGTAAGAGGAAAAAATCAAACTAGTTTTAGCTTCATAATAAGTTTAAGCTTATATCTTTATTGAAATGGAATGTACTATATGTAGTTGCTAGTGTCCAATACAATAAGCATTTTTAATAAATTTTGAATTGTTAGTAGATTAGTTTCTGATAAGTTTTTGTCCTACCCAAGTACATCTGTAAATCAATTCTGATTGCTAATGTAATGTACATGTTTAACTACTGTAGCTGACATGCTACTAAGCCAGGAACGCTCAATGCAAACCATGGAAGACACAGACCTTCTACTTAAAAATATCTTTGTTATCAGTTGCTAAAACACTTAAAGCCACTCCTTGAATTCCTCTCCAGTTGTCTTTACAGAATTAGCTTGATTCTATTCCAGAATGCTTACTAAAAACTCCTAATGTTCTTAAAATTGACAAATTGCAATTTTTTTGTTTGAAAAAAGAAAGCTATCTGATTTAACTGTGCTGTTAAAACACTTAATTCTAGCAAAAAGGAGAGTCGGGAGTGGGATTTCTTTATGTCTTGATGTAATTGTTTTATCATCATACAGAACAAATTTTGTCTCTTTCTGGAAGTTCGTTCTGTCTGAAAGTAAATCATGTTGCATGACATTATTGAATTTCATAAACATGTCTGTTACTTGCTTACATGATGCTAAGTTTAAATGTCTCCAAGAAGTAGTAGCTGCTGTATTACTCATGTCTTAGTACCAGAATTCTGTTCTTCTATATGGTAGCAACACAGAAGGCATATACAATACTCTGTTATTAGCTTGTATTTTGAAGGAAACAACGTCAGCTCTTTCAGAAGACAAGCTCTTTTAGTCCTTTTCAGGTCTGTTTTTTGAATACAAAACTTAAAATCTTTGACTGGTATGACTAGATGAGAGCCTCTGTAAATCACCAAGCCCAACAAACCCATACAAAGTATGAATTGGAGAGAATTTCTGGCAGATACTTACCTTTTTCCTTCACCTCCAGTGTCTGAGACTCTGCAGCCTCCATATGTAAGCTGTTCTGTTGAAAACTACAGTTAGAATAACACTTTGCTGTAAGCCTAAATCTTTTTAGTGAAAGAAGAATCTTAACTTTTTTTTGTCCTGTGAAGAAAAGTGATCAGTGTCAACTTCATAAAACATTTCAAATATTTGAAGACGACTCTGTCCCTCTTCTTTTTCTTCTGTTTGCCAGACTACACCAACCAAATTCCTTCAAATTCCATTCATAGGTCAGATCTGATCTCTTTTTCTTTTGCTGCTTTCAAATGGTCTGTCACCATTTTTTTCTACGTTTTTCTTGGTCTGGAGCCAAAAGGAAGACAAAACAGGTTAGCAGAAGAACCATCAAATGTTGAGCAGAATAATTAATAGCTCTCTTGTTTCACATAACACTTAAAATACATCCCCAAAAGAGATTTGCCTGTTCTTATTATAGCATGGCAGTCCTACCTTCTAATTTGTGATCTGTGGTCACTCTCAGATTGTGTGCTCCTGTCCATGCTACTCAATGCTCTGGTAAAGAAGGAGTGAGCGCTCTTGCATGGTTACTGTTTTACATAAGTGAGGTGGAGAATTCTTACAGCAGTCATAGGACGTCTTCTGCAAAGCAGCAAAAAGGAAAACCAAAGAAATTATCTCAGGCTAGGGCTTTTCTTATATACCTTGTTTTTAGTAGTTCCATTATAATTGTAATTTATAAAATTGTTACTATTTCTGTTTTAGGCGGCAATGTGCTATGTCCATGTAGCAGCACTGGTTGCAGAATATCTCACACGAAAAGGTATGATTTTGAAATCTTACTTTAATGTTTATATTTTTTTCATTATAGTTTAGGAAAAGCAATAGTTTACCCAAGGAAGTTGTAGGCATTTCAGTGTTCACCAAGGAAAAAATTCTGACCTAACCAGATAGCATACGCACATATTTAAGAGTATATTTGCATATCTAAGGGGCAGCATTTCACCTGAAAGTAAAGTAAAATTTTTAGGAAAGTAAAAATTTAAATTTTACACCGGAGCTGCTAATAGCTGAGGTCAGACCCTTTCTAAAGCAAGCTTATCAGTGAATATTCTTGTTCAACAAGTAGTCTCTCACAGCATATATGGAAATCTGGCATTGCCAGAGAAGGCAAAATAAATTCGTACAAATTTTCAAATGCTGAGTCAGTGGTAATAGTGCTCAGAATGCTTCACCTGTCTCGGTGTTCTGTGCTAGCAGCTGTCTGTAAGAGCGGGTTTCTGATGACTCTTGAGGTAGGGTAGTAGAAAATTCTTTCATCTATAGGATCCAATGAGTTCTCAGTCAGGGATTTGAGAAAATAAAAGATTATATGGCTTTTATTAAGAAAAATAGATCTCTAGAAGAAAACTTCAGAAATCTGTTAAGACTGATTATAATGTTGAGCTAGTGTTTTGTTGTTGTTACTATGTCCTCTTGAAAGCCTGATAGCAACTGACTGATAACTAGTGATAATCTGTATTAATTTGTGATTCCTTTGGGTGCTCTGCTATTTTTGTCTACTGTCGTGTGAAAGTTAGTTCCTCTCCGTAATGCAGAGAGTCAAACTTCTACCTCTGGTATTTCCAGGAGCCAAACAAAACCATGCATTTGAGGCAATCATTCAATAAAACCTCTGGTCAGACTCCCACCTGAGCAGAAAGAATCTTTGTAGGACTGAGCTGTGAAATAAATATGTGCAAGTCCTTGTGCTTCTGTGGTATTTACTGATTGCTCTTGGGGCTTTAATTAATACAGTTTTTGGCCAAAAATCCTGATTTCTTAATTAGGCAATTGATGTAATAAAAAAGAGCTAAACAGAATGGGTAAAAGAGGTAGGATTCCTGTTAGAACATTCTAAACCCCATTTTTGCTAAATATTTATTTCAGTAAAGGAAGTTAGATTGCTGGGTGGTTGTTTGGGGTTTTTTTTCTTGCCTGTAGACTTGCTTTCTGTATCTACAGCTGAATAATCTGGTTTGCCATCCTTTGATCATTTTGTATGGTTGATGTCAGTCCATTCATATTGTTCAGACTGGGAAAGCTGATGTGCCAGGGCCCATTTGTGTACACAGTTCCAGCATGACTTCACGTGGGTTTTTAATTAAATACTGTAAAAGTTACCTTGATTACCTTAGGCTTAGGGTGGGGTAGATTAGACATAGGTTTAAGATAAAATAGGAAGATTCAGACACTACTTATTTTGGTAGGTAAGAGTCCAGATATTGTGGTTTTAAAAACTCATTTATATTTACACAGTAATGTGAGCTCTAGTATTTTAATCATGTAGTAGGAGGCTGGATTTATTTATTTTTTTAGTTATTTGATGGTAAGTATATTTAAATATGGCTTGTGCCTTATCCAGCATCACAAAATGATCCTGGTGGAGAAAAGTAAATTTGTCTATTTTTCTTTTTTAATGACAGGGATGTTTAGGCAAGGTTGTACTGCTTTCAGAGTAATCACTCCTAATATAGATGAAGAGGCTTCAATGATGGAGGATGTTGGAATGCAAGATGTTCACTTCAATGAAGTAAGTAAACGTAAGAGTGTTAGAATTGATGCACATTGAAGTGCTGTTTATTTTTCCAAGTTTCGTGTTTCAATCTGGAGGCTGACTAATACGATGGATATTATAATTGTTTTCTTAGCCACTATTCTTATCCTAAAACTGAAATAAAAAATTTCTGTGAGCTGTCCCAGCTTTAGAGAATTTACTATATACATATATCTTAAATAAAGCACTAGCACATCAACTCAACACCACTACTGGAGTAAAAGTAAACAAAACGGGTTTTTAAGCTAGTTGACAGGATGAACACTAATGTGGCTTATTTATGAGAGTTAACAAGATCTGGTTTGTTTTTTTTTTAAAACTGACTTTGATTTAGATTGCTACAACACGAGCAATCATGAAAATGTATCCACTGGTTTTTGCTGGTTTCCCTAAGCAAATATGCTCTAACAATGAAAGTGGTTTTACTGACACTAGACTTGCGTCAATGTTGGGGTGTTTTTTCTGGCTTAAGTTTCACTCCTTGTGTCTTCACTGATCCATCTGTGCTGACTCTACAGTAAATTTTACTATTAAGAAGCCTATATAAAATATTATGAATAATCTTGCTCATGAAGAGCTACATGTAAACTATGTATTTGCCAGTATAGGTGAGGGAGGGAGGGACAGACCACTACTTGCAGTAGCTGTGTTGGAAAAATCACTGGTGTATAAGCATAATTGTACAACAAAAAATATTTTTCTTTTGTGTTTTAGTTTGTATATGGCAAAGGTGTATGACAAAATTATTTGACTGTGCAAATTGTGGCTATACTAACAGATTTAGGAGGAAGAGATTAAAGACTTAGTGGTTTAAGCCTGGGTTTAGGCCTAGGATACCTGTGTTTTACTCCTAAGTTCTGGTACTGCTTTGCTCTATAGTTTTAAGGCAAATATTGTTGACTTGCCTGTTTCTGGGAAGACAGGAGTTGGAATTACTTGAAATGAGAAATACAGTGCTGCTTCTTTCCAAAGACACTCAATAGCAGATTGCTTTTTTGACTTTATGTGCTATATTCTTTAAACCACTGATTCTCCTGATCCAGCGTGGAATTTAGCATGTTACTCAAAGCAAAATGTAAGCTGCTTGAAGTGAGCCAAGAGTTGGGTTTCTAGTGACTACTGCTGATGGGAAACTGTTAGAAATTATTGTCAGTGTCTACCTGACAAACCATTTGTCAGAGCTAAATTCTTTTGTATTTTTTAAATTGGAATGTCTTTATTCTTTTTCTCATTAGTCAGTCCCTGCAAAAAGAATATACTGCTTTTTCTGGGTCATTGAACCCTACGCAAATTTATTTCCATCTCTCAGTATTTCCATGGAACGGACATAAGCCAAGATTGAAATTATAAGCCTGTGGAGCTTGCAAAAGGATCAAACCTTGCCAAATTTCATTTTTCCCTGCATGCAACCCTTTTTAGACTTAACCATGTAGTACTCTAACTGATTAAATATTGAAAAAAGTTACTATTTTTCAGATAACTTCTTATAGTTCACTCCAGGAAGAGTAATAGTAGGGAAGAACTGTTTGGTTTTTAGTAGACTAAAAATCATGGTTAAATTAAGATGACTAGTATCTTACAGAAGTACTTCAAAACAGGTAGTCTAGTTGCTTCATGAATAGGAACATATTCATATATGGAGTGTTTCCTCAGTATGCTCTTACATAAGCAAAACTCTATTAGTCTAAGAAAAAAAAAATCATATGACAGATCAATTGGGTACAGAAATCAGAAAGCAGAAATGTGTCTTTCAAGCTATACGTTACTACTACTGAGCAAAATGATGCTCTGATGGGAATTCTTCCTATACATGGCAACAAGAGTCATGTGGAATTTCTTTCTTTAAACTTAGGATTTCCCTGGATGCTAGTTACTTTAGAGTTAAATATCCAAAAGAGTAATTGCAAGTATGGGGGGTTCAGGGGGGATCCCTCCATGTTTCTAAAAGAGGCAAAATGTCTTTTATCTTCTCCAGTTTATATAAAGTCTTCCCAATTAAGTGAAATTTGTCTTAAAACTTTACATAGTTTTTCATTTAAAAAATTGAAAATTTTAAAATTCTCTATTTAATTCTCATTTTAAAAGAAATCTCTCTCTGGCCAGGGTTATCCTGACTCATTTCTTAAACTAGCCAGTTGTAAAACCAAAATTTTGTTCTTTTTTTTTTTTTTTTAAACATGGTTGCTCTATGTGTTTCATTAAAACAGTTGTACCCAGACAGCCTGTTCAGTGGCACAAGTCAAATTGCCCTTGCAGAACTAAAAAATCTTCTGTGTGTCAGAAATAGGAAGGTAAAAACCTGGAGCCTCATATTGTTTCTGTGCTAGACTTTGCTGTAAGCAGTCCATCTGTAGAGATCTGACTTATGGCTAACAGGCCTGTGGCAGGTGCCAGATTCCATGCAGATTAAGGTTGGAAACAATTTCATTCATATTTGTTTTATTCCAAAATAAACTCTGCTAGAATACAGCTCTACCACAGATAGTAATTCAATCTCTACCTTCCTATTTGTTTTTTCTGGTCTCTCATTAGCTATGACTTTCCATTAGAGGAATCATTCTAAAATGCAGATTGGTAAATGAAAGAGCTTCACAGCTCAGATGGGATTATAACTCTTGTAAGTGATGAACATGCAGAGTAATTCAATATATTAAAGCACTTTATGAAAAACAGAAATAGGTACTTACCCAAACACACAAGATAGTTTAAGGATGGTGGTGAAGGCTGGTATTCTTCAGGGATACTCAGGCTAATATTGTTTAACATATTCATTAGCAATCTAGGTTACAGCATATCATCAAGTTTGTGGATGAAACTAAATGGAGGGGGACTGATATGCTGGGGGGCAGGGCTACCATTTAGAGGGACCTCAAACTGAAGGTACACAGAAGCCTCTCCAAGTTCTACAGAGACAAGTGCAAAGCCTTGCATCTGCAAAAAAATCACCCAGTGTCTCAGTACAGGCTGGGGACAGACTGGCTGGGCAGCAGCTCTGCAGAAAGACCTGGGAGTTCTAGTGGATAAGAGGTTGAATGGGAATCAGCAGTGTAGGTTTGTGGCAATAAAGGCCAACCGCGTGCTGGGTTGTATTAGAAAGAGCAGAGAGTCAAGAAGGTGGAGGGAAGTGGGTTTTCCCCCTTGTGCTTGGCATTTGTGGTGCCCCATCTGTAATCTTGTGCCCAGCACCACCCTGCCCCTGCCCGCCCCCCCGCCCCGCCCCGAAGTCGAGAGAGATACCAACAAACTGGAAAAAGCCCAGCTCCTAAGGTGATTAGTAGAAGAATCAGTGCGCCGTAGAAGAGTAAGGGGTGTTCTCACAGATTACAAGGGAAACTCTGGGTATGTGGAGAAAACCTCATCCTATGAGGATGGATAACACTGAGACAGGTGGCCCAGAACTATTGTGTTCTTTTCCTTCCTCCTAACAGCTCTCCACATGAAGCTTTTGCTCTTTGTATTTTTTTCCTGTGTGCAAACAAAATTTTACAGCTTTGCTGCATTTGGATGCCCTCTGGTGTCTGAGTTAAGACTCTTCTCATAAAACAGTGTTTGTAGACAGCCTTTGTGGTCCAGCAGTGACACTGCTCTTTCAGTTCTCACCTCCTGGTTGCTGAGGATGGAGATGTTGGGGAGTCTATACAACCCCGTAATGACTGGAGGAAAGGAGGACATGTTTTAGGGACCATTGCAGCACGTGAATAAGGGTAGCATTTTTCAGTCTTTATTTTGCTCTCAGTATTAAAGTTGGCTTTTCTTAGTGATGTCTTTATGCTGTCTTAGTCCTCTACCAAAGGGAGGAGGGGAACAGAGTAGCACTGGATCCCTTCTAAGGATAAAAGAAGTTATTTCCAGCTTCTGGCTTCACCACCACAATGCAAGAGTGGTACCAGAAGGTTTCAAGAATTAGAAATGTCACGTCTTCTGACACCTGTCAGTCTCAGACTTGGATTCTCGTGGAGGTTCTTGGAGCTCCAGACATGACTGAAGAGGACTGAGATCTGTTAGGGTATGTGGATGTGAATGGGCTTCTTCACCGTGGTTCTGTCACCTCAAGCCATGACCAAGTATATGACAGCTTCATCACAGGAGCTATAAGCTGTTCCATAATATCTGTAAAATTGTTTTGTTATAACTGAGTTAATGGAGTTAGCCAGGTAATTTTAAATTTATGAAAATTAGAACAAAGTAATAATGTTATCTTAGCCACATTACACTTATTGAAGTAGAAGAAATTAAATGCATGGAAAATAAAGAATTATGACAAACTGAAGGAAGGGACTATATAATTATGATGTAACTGCTCTAATGCAAAATGTATGCCTCCATTCTAACATACAGGTAAGCATAGTTCTTATTTAACCTTAAATAACTATCTTTTTTTGCTACGAGGATATTGGGGTCAAACCCAGGAAACCCAAGGTGTTTTCTTGCTTGTGACTCTGTTTTGACCCTTCAGGATTTCTCAGCTTCTCTAACTGTTGTTATGTATCTTTTCATTCTGGGCTAAGTATAGCAAATTCCACTGTTGTACCTTGATAATTACTTCTGAGTACAGATTTTGGTATTGTATCTTTTTGTTTCATTGTTAATGTAATTTGTTTGATAATTTCCTTCAGAAGTATTACATTCAAGTGTTTGTATAGCTGCCTTTTTAAAATAACGTTCTTTGTGCAAAACCAAAAAAACCCAAGGAAACAACACCTTGAAAAAACATGTTATGAGGTAAGACAAGTTTGGGTTCTCATACAGGTGTCATTTGGAGGCTTAAGAGGTCAGGAGTATCTGAAAGAAAAGTGCTGTTCCTGGTGAATACAAAGAGTACATGTGTACACTCAGACCATTCTGTTTTGTTTTGTTTCCTTTTAGCAATTTTTGATTGCCACAATGATTTAAATTACTATATGTAGATAATTTAGTTTTGAGGCAGGATCTCCTTTTTCATTGGGAAGAACTTTGGTATAATTATTTGCCATGCTTTTCATGAGTACTGAATTATTTTACATTTTCTAATGTGTATCCAAATCTAGGATGTGCTCATGGAATTGTTGGAGCAGTGTGCTGATGGACTCTGGAAGGCAGAACGCTATGAACTCATTGCTGACATATATAAACTTATAATTCCCATCTATGAAAAACGGAGAGATTTTGAGGTAATAAATTCACCATAAGTAAATTTGAACAAGAAAAAAAATCCTGCTTTTTCTAGTCTAACTGCATGACACATTGCACTTCACAGAACAAGAGTATTACAGTTGTAACTGAAATATCAATATGTTGAAAATTTTGTTTTAATTTTAAATAACTAAAAATGTTTTTCTTTAAATATAAATAATTACAAATTAATATTACATATTGTCATTATGATACAAGTGCTAAACCTATTACTACTCTTCAATAAAACAATGTTTCTAGTTATTAACTACAAGGACATAATTCTTGTTGTTTTAAGATAAGGAAGTCCTATGTTATTCTTTTACCCCATGATTGTTTTCTTTTATTTTTAGAGACTTGCTCATTTATATGACACTCTTCATCGAGCATACAGTAAAGTAACAGAAGTTATGCATACAGGCAAGAGACTGCTGGGAACTTATTTCAGGGTAGCGTTCTTTGGACAGGTGAGTATTATTTAACTTACATTTGTCTGCTCTATGCAGTAAGAAATACCTGAATTTATTTTACAAGGTATACTATTTCGTCATCCATACCGATACCATGACATAAAAACCACAAGAAATATGGTCTGTAAGAAATAATTAAACACCATCAATAATATAGTTTAGAACATGTAATTCCGATACAGTTCTTCCTTATTTTCCTCAGTAAAATTTTTGCATTTTTTTCTTTTTCTTCTTTTATTTACTACCTTAAGGCAGCGGTAAGTTTTCTATAATGTCGGTTCTTAGCAATGTATTGACTTAATGTCTGTAGTGCTACAGTGTGGTTTGCAAGGCTGCTTCTTAGATTGGTATGCATTAATAGCCATTGCAATTAAAAAAAAAAACAAAACCATTAAGTTCCATTTAGAGAACAAATCACTCTTTTCTATGCATCAGTATTGCATGCTTCAAACAAAAGTTCTGGCTGTGTATTGGACAGCTTGACATCCTCTAATGTATGTCTAGAATGCCTATGTGTCAGTATGGTATCACACAGTATCAAGTAATACACTTTCTACATGCATAGCCCAGTTGCTAATTGTTCAGCTGAGCATGGAGAATTGTAAAATACTCTGAGCAGTATAACTTTACATGTATTCTGTTGTCTTTTATAACTTTATAGCAATACCAGTTTACAGACAGTGAAACAGATGTTGAGGTAATTACAGTAACTGCTTACAAAGCAAGCAATGCAGTAAAAACTACTGCATTTCACCTTAGTTTGATGTGGGTATTTTTGTCAATCTAGCCTGTGTTTATACATGATATGTTGTGCTTTTCTATTTTGTCTGTTTTGTTTATGACAAAAATATTTATTTTGTGATTTCAAACATGAACTGGGACACAGCTTGTTGTTTTAAACCAATAACCTGTTTCACTTTCCATGCACTCTATATTGCATTTAGTTACGGTTTTAAAACAAATGCTTTATGTTGTAAAAATAAAGAAGTATATGCCAATATAGTACAACATAAAATTAATTTTTTTACATAAATTAAACTTCATTTTCTGGAATTAATTTTTTATTACTACATAAAGAATTTTTTCAGGTTTTTTTATGTAAACCAATGCCAAAATACAGACTTGTGAATCAGATAGTCCTACTGGGCAACAAGATTTCTGTTTTGGCAAGTGAAACAGTGCTTGAAAGTTCACTTTTATTAAAAGTGAAGAAAAGTTATCTCAAAGGCTTGGCACACCATAAAATTACAATAAACCTTTAAAATTTTAATTGTGTGTTTCCATTATCTTTCACTCATTCTGTAGTAGATAATTACATTTTCTGTTGGGTTTTTTTTTTTATTATTCTCTTAGGAAACCTTTTTTACTTAATTTTAATTTCCCTTTATTTACATTTGCCTGAATCCTGATGTTAAATGTTTATATTTGCTTTGTACTACACACATTATGCTCATCTAAATCATTGCCCTATGTGTTTTTTTCCCAAGATTTTGATTACTTCATTTTTTACAGGGATTCTTTGAGGATGAAGACGGAAAGGAATATATCTATAAAGAGCCTAAACTTACGCCTCTCTCGGAAATTTCCCAAAGACTCCAGAAACTCTACTCTGACAAATTCGGATCTGAAAATGTCAAAATGATTCAGGACTCTGGCAAAGTATGATCTTTATTCTCTCTAAAAAATTCTAATATATTACTTCCACTAATCCCCTTGAAATATTGTAGGATCCCTGTCTGTTACTCATTTGGTACACAAACAAATGTGTCTAAAGAATACTGGTTGAAGGGAATGAGAGAAATATCGTGCCCTATTAAGTTTCCTTTTAAGAACAACCAAAAAGCTTAATTTGCATAGTGTTACGTCTCAAAATATTAATTGTATCTTAGAACAAATTTGCATTATGATCATATCCGGTGTTATTTTTAGCTACATTTCTTGCCAATTCATGCACAGTCATTCTTTGGAAGCTTTTTCCTTTTCTGCACCTCAAGAGCAGAGTCCAAACTTTCCTCTGAAGTAAGAAACAGACCCTTCTGAGAAAAGTACCATATGTAAATAACACTTTAACTCTGTATCAGTTCTTCTTGCTATCCTTTGCTTATGTTTCTAGGCCTGTTCAATTTTATAAATGCTTAAACTGTAGAAAAAATATGCTCGAAATCATCTGGTTAAATCTAGATTTGTCATAGGAAATCCTTTCCTTTGTAATTGAAGGCTCCAAAACTGGTGAACTGAAGAGGGCTACAGTATCCTGTACACCGAGAAGAACACATATGGCACAAGATGCCTCTCTGCATTCCTTTTGTTCCCTTCCTCAGCCAGTTTTTGTTTGGATTCAGACTTTATAGTGATTTTCTCTTGTTATAATTTCCTGTCTCTTCTGTTCCTTGATTTTACCAGTAAGATCACAAAGCTCTGTGCTTCTTAGCCTGAAAGTGCAGCAATGGTGCGCTTTTCAATATTGGAACTTTAAAAGGAGAGGAGGACTTATGCAAGGGCTAGATTTCATGCCATGGAAGGCAAGAGATTTATACTGTAATCTCAGTTTTTCACAGCTCTTCCAGTATACTCTCCTGAATTCTTTACAATTAATTATAATGCATGTGTTTGTCAGCATTTGTACATTTTCTATCAGCTGTATCAGAATGAGTACATAAATTACCACGTAAGTTCCAGTCCAATAATCTTGAAAACATTGCAGATTTTAAAAAAAAAAAAAAAAAAAAAATCAAGCAGCATTTCCAATAAAAATGGATAACAGTGGGGGAGACCTTAGCTCTGTTCCCGGTTTGCTCCAGGAATTTCTTGGTGACTTCATGTGTGTATTTGCACTGTTGCTTTTCCCCCTTAGTTTATAGAAGTGAAATGGCTCAGAGACAAGAAGAGATAACATGAATATTTGGTGTGGAACTAAAATGGCAGGCAACAACTTCTAGAAAGATGCACAGGTTTAGGATGCCCTCTTTATCCCATGGTTGCCGGAATTTACGGGGGAAAAAAAGAATATCCTTGGTCAAAGACTTAGGAGGCCTTATTTGTTGGTACTGAGGACTAGTGGCTGCTTTTACCAAATTAAAGATCTGCCAGTCCATGAGGCTTTTACTCATCCAGTTCTAGAAACAAAATGAACTGAATAGTGAAGCCTTTAATTTGCCCTGCTCCCACCAGTATATTCTTTGGGATCCTCATAGGGTGTCAGAGTTGAGACAGACAGGTTGGGAGGAGTGCCTTCTGAAGGTGAGATCTAACTATTTACAATGTAGGGGTTTATTTTTAATTATTAACCTTTTTTATCACTAGCAAATTTTGGTCTCCAATCTGCTGTTGTATCAGTTGTCAAGGAGGACAAGTATTAGTTTCTGGGTTTTCTGTATCTGTGCCTTCCAGTGTTAATCATGGGTATAACTCTGTATTATGTTTTTGTTTGCAGTTCTGCATACAGAAATTATTGATAATGGGTGTTGGTTTTTTTTTTTAAAAAAAAAAAAGGCAAAAAAACGCCCGCAACATTTTGTAATGCATCTAGCTGTGTTGTCTTCCTAATAGTTAGAAACTGAATGTGGAGAAGCCCCATGAGAGCATTGTTTCCTGTGTTTTTAGTAATTTACACGTTAAGAGACGAAATTTAATTTCTGAAAGTTGTGTGACTACAATTAAATCCACTTTAGTCATAATGTAGCTATTTGAATTCTTTTTTGTCATGTTTTTCAGGTAAATCCTAAGGATTTAGATTCAAAATATGCATATATTCAAGTTACACATGTAATTCCATACTTTGAAGAAAAAGAGTTGCAAGAAAGAAAAACAGAATTTGAAAGGACTCATAATATTCGTCGCTTTATGTTTGAGATGCCTTTTACTCAGGCTGGTAAAAGACAAGGAGGAGTAGAAGAACAGTGTAAGCGACGGACTATTTTGACAGGTACTGACTGAATGGAAATTTCCTTTAAAAGAAAATTGCTTTTTTATTGTGTTTTTTATACTTAATTCTTGATACTAGGTTTTTCTACATGTGTATTTTGTCAGAAAAAATCCTGTAGAAGATTTAACACAAGGCTGTTGGAGGTAATAAGAATTGCAAAGGATACCAAAATACTGTTAGACAAAACAACCTTTCAAAATTAGTACATACTTAAAAATAAATGATATGCAAATACTTATAAATTACCATCTGAGAATACGTGTATCATTGTGTGATTAAAGATGTTTAGTTCAGTGATACAAAACATTTTATTGCACTTTTAAGGGACATAACTAAAAGTTATGGTGTGTTTGGCGATGTTTCTGTATAACGTGTGAATCTGAATTTGTGAAATAACAAGTTGCGCTTTGACTGGAAGCATTAATTCAAATGGTCTAACTCTCTTCTGTATGGGTTTTTCCATTTCACTTAGTCCTTTATAGCTGTCAGCTAAAATACTTCTCCTATTTTTAGCCAAAACTAAGTTTTCAGACTGGTTCCTTCAAGGGATAATCCTCAAGTAATTTTGTTTGGTTTTTTTCCATAAGCTTCAAGAATTGTGAATCTAAAGTCTAGCTTTCCTGGTTCTTAGAAAAAGCCTATTTTGTGTTTTGTCTCTGTTAAGTGTGAGCTTCTGTATCACTGTCTTAATATAGTGGTAAAAGCAGCTTAACTAAATGACTTTATAATGTCAGCTGTCCATAGCTAATACTTGTGAGGAAATAGAAAATACAGCTTTGCTATTTTTAATTCTTCTCCTTTTTGAGTTATGTGCATGATAAGCAATTCTTTTTACAGTTCTCATATGAATTAAGTTCCAGTGGTTTATTTCTTGGTTATTATTAGTAGCAGTGATGACAATGATCTTTCTTTGCTGTAATACATGTAAAGCTATGCATATTTACATTTTCAATATTTTGTTTCTCTGTAGATTTGGTAGTATTTCTAATTATATAATATGTTATTAAGTTGGGCAACTAATTACATCAAAATGAGATTTTAGCATAAAATTCTATCCAAACACACCTTTTTCTAATTACATTAAACTTGTTTCTGTCCACAGCTATACATTGTTTCCCATATGTGAAAAAGCGCATTCCAGTAATGTACCAGCACCATACTGATTTAAACCCAATTGAAGTAGCCATTGATGAAATGAGTAAAAAAGTTGCAGAACTTAGGCAGCTTTGCTCTTCAGCTGAAGTAGATATGATCAAATTGCAGTTGAAGCTACAAGGAAGTGTCAGTGTTCAGGTAAGTCCATATACTTTGCCATTCAGCTATTTCACTTGTTTCTGTCCCTGCAAAATTATATAAGTAGCATTTTATCATTAGTTTCTATTCTGTATATTCAAGAATGTCTTAAATTAGAAATATGCTCACTGTTTGCAATTATTTCCAGAATAGGAAAAGCAATAAAAATATTTCATATAGACAATGGTCATGGACAGTTACATGAAAGCATTAAGATTAATCTCTGGAATCTATGGTGGTATAAGCCCCACCAGGTTTTGGTGTAAAGCTGAAACTACCATAAAATAGTGACTTCCCATATGAGGACGAATGAACATGTTTTGCCTAGATATAGGTCTGCTCACAGTAGGTTCAACATGGTCTTTATTGCTTTTGTATTTTGGTCAGATCCCTATGGAGAGGAAGAGGGAGTGCCAAAATATAGGAGGAGGGTAATAGTAGAAAATTTCACTGCGCAACATTTCATTTTGCTGAAGGCAAGCAAGAACCGAATGTATAAAGAAATTATCAGATTCACCAAACTAGGGTACATAAAGCAGTTGTAGCATGTACAAATCAATATGGTAAGGGTCTTAACAATGCAGTGACAAAAGTACTGCTCTATTATTTTTAACTGGTTCAAAACAAAGGAACAGTAAACTGAGTTATCTGAAATGAACTGTTGTCATGTTGAAAGAAGATAAACAAAAACAAATAAACAAACAAAAAACCCCCAAACCCCAAACAAGATTCCAGAACCAGGAAGTTGTTAAGCTAGCGTTTGGGATGAGAAGGGAAGGGGCTTTTACTGTTAATATAAAAGCATAATAGGAATGAGCCAGAAATTGTTGAATCCACTTTTCGTGTAGGTGCCATAACAGCGCAACTACATTTCTGCAAATTATTGCAGAATTTTCAGCTTGGAAGAGTGTTTTCAATAGATAAGCAGACCAAACAGTAGTAGATTTAGCTCATTTTCCTCATTTTCCCACCCTGATTTCATAAAGAGATGACAAATTGACACTATCAGCAGTTACTTTGCCACATCTTCAAAGTGGTTTCTTTGTGCCAGGACAGGTTCATACAAGTGCTGTAGAGACCTCTCCTGCTTTTATGTTCCAACTCCAGAGTCATCTTATTTCATAAGTCCTGCTTTTTTGAAATCAGTGTGTTCTCCTGAGAAAAGCAAATAGGACACCTGTAGTATCTGTAATAGTTAAGACAGTATGTCAGAGAACTGACTTTATTTTGCTATTCTTGTTCTTTTTAGGTTAATGCTGGTCCATTAGCATATGCAAGAGCTTTCTTAGATGACACAAACACCAAAAGATATCCAGACAATAAAGTAAAGCTGCTAAAGGAAGTTTTTAGGTATGTTTTTTGAAAAAGAAAAAAAAAAAGATACTTTTCTCCAAGACTGATATCATAAGAATTTTTTTTTTAAAAACTTTTACCTTTTATAGTGTTCTGACTGCATTAAAAACATACTTCAAGCTGGCATTGTGAATTAATCTTTTGGATTTTGTATTCCTGATTGAGATCTCTTTTATTATTTTACCTAAATCAGGCAATTTGTTGAAGCTTGTGGGCATGCTCTGGGTGTAAATGAACGACTTATAAAGGAAGATCAATTGGAATATCAAGAAGAAATGAAGGCCAACTACAGAGAAATGGCAAAAGAGCTTTCTGAAATAATGCATGAGCAAGTATGTGCTGAAATTAAATTATACATACGAGCATTTAGAATGTAGCTGTAATGTGAACCCACTAGGAAAAGTGTATGTAATGCTTTACATAAAAGGATTGTTTCCTTTTTTTTTTTTTTCCTGTTGGAGTATAAGCATATCATGGAATTTTGGAACTTCCTCATTTTTTGCCCTCTTTGTGAATTTTGTGCAGATGCTTTCTTGATCTTCAGAATTAAGTCTTCCTCATTAAGAAAGTAAATCTGGTTGGCACCAGCCTATTTTTTTGAAGGAGAAGACGACTACAGTAAAGATAAAACAAATTTAATGACATGAATGTATATGTCATTTTTACTTCATATGTGTAGTATTTACAGGGGTCTCTGTTCAGTGGCCCAAAAAGTTCATTTTCGTCTATACCTTCTGGTAACTGTAGGGGGATTTGATCTGCTAGCTTAGCCCTTTGTCTTCAGATTTTGGAGGTGTAAGTATTTACTTTTACAATAAAGAGTTAAACATCTTTCAAGAGGTATTCCAACACATTTTCTTGAGGGGAATCCACTACAGACAAGCTGGAGATATGAGAAAAGAAAAACCAGAACTCTTGTGGAGTGAGGTATAGGACCTTGCATTTGCAATCTCTGGTAGAAATGTCTCCTGACTTCAGAGGCAAGGATATTGTTTCCAGGACAGGAAGGGCTGAAGATTCATGCTTGATCCCTGCCTTCTTGACATTTTTATTCATCATATTCATCACTTCCAGTTCCTTTTCTTTCATCCACTGTCATTTGTATTATCTTTTCCCAGAGCCATAGAGTGGCTTGTAGTTCTTAACCCTCAAGAGTTGCATTTCTGGCCCACAAGAAATACCTGTGTTTTCTGATAATATTTTATCTTACAAATACATGTCTATGAGACTTCCTTAGATGTATGACCATAATAGCAACTTTTCTTAGTCTAGGAACCAATGCATCCTAGTCTGGATAATCAGGTGATACAAAGAGGAGCTCTTGAGTTTCTGTTGTCCATATGAAAACTATAGGCTTTACTCAGAAATCCAGTTGTACAGGAAAAATCAAACTTGAGACCTACCTGAGGTGTGAGGTGTTAAGTCTAGCTGACATTTAAATGCCGTGTTAATGTTCCAGCTTTTTTTCAGGATTGCATCCTTTCTACGTACAATGACTTTACCTATTTACTGTTTTTGACATCTCTTAAATTATTATCCAAGAAATACTTGCTCAAAAAGCTAGTCAGCTTGCTGGTATAACAGTTTAACCATAGGCTTATATAAGAAAGGTTTGCCTTTATTCTACCTTTGCTTAGATGGTTTCCAAAAGTTTCACGGTGGTTTTTTTTTCTGTTCAAAAATGTGTCATGTGTCTAAAGTTCACTTCACACGCTTTCTTGCTCTCCATTTCCTGATGTGGTTTTCTCAGGTACTGTGCTATGAGTAGCTCTCTGCTATGATATAATTATAGTGAAGCACAAGACTACAGCAAGCATATAGGCTTTATTTTCATTCCCTTATTGTTGTTATACCATCTCAGGGAAAAGCTTACTACAAAACTAACTTTTTTTTTAACCACTAATGACAGACAATATTGTGAAACAAGGTTTGTAGGGAGTGATGCCATTTTGTCAGAATCCATGTATTGTTGTGGGTTTTTTTTTTTTTAAAAAAAAAAGTGTCCTTCTGATATGCATGTAGAGGAAAACAGTTTTGAAAGATCCCTGGAACAGGAAAACAGATTGTGTAGGTTACAAAAATGAGACAGTTTGACTGTATTTCCATGTGATGTATCGAAAAGCAGAAAGCAGTGGAGGGTTTTAAAAAGGAGGATAGCTGATTGGACAGCTGATTAAGATGAACGAAGTACATGGGAGAATTAGACAGATGTGTAGAAGACCCCTTCAGAAAAGAAAGGAAAATGTTTTGGTCAAATAATTTAATGATAAGGATAATAAATGAAAGATTAATGTTCCTCTGGTGTAGGAGAAAGGAAAAGGATATAATGACAGTTTGTACACAAGAAAAAAATACTCTGAACTCAGTGCAAGATATCTATGTTTAAGAAATGCTCAGCTGTGTGAGTTTCCAAAGATTGGCAATAAGAAAAAGCATCTAATGCCGGAAACTTCAGGAATACACATTGTCTAAAAGTAAACAAAGAGAAGGGGCAAACAACTGATACCTATAAGGTAGTGTGAACAGAATATGAACGTGCAGCACTGACTGCAGTAATATGTACTATTAGCCTACCACTGTGTTCTTTTTATATAAATGTAATTAGTTGTAAATAATTAAAACATGCTATATTGTTGGGTTGTTTTTTTAAAAAAAATTAGATTGATCACTCCCCTGAAGGCTTAGAATCATGAGACCATTCACTGAAATCTTTAAAAATGTCACCTTTGTATGCCTGCCTATTGCTGTATTTGGAAAAAGCTTCTCACAATGTTTGTTCTAATGTCAGTGGGAAAAAAAAAAAACTTTTAGCTGTCTTATAATAGCATGGATTTTAAACAATTGCAAAAATTTTGTTATGAAAAATATAGAAAAGAATCTTAACAGATTTTTGTTTTTTCTCCTCTGCTGCTTGCCAATATGATCAGATGGGATGGTAATTAGTTTTCTTTACTTCTGCTCTTAGTTTGTCTAATCTTTATATAATTCCTTTCTTTCCAATATTTAATCTTAGCATCAGTATGTTAAGAATGAAGTCTTTTTGGTGCTTTGATAGCTTTTGATAAGAAATGCACAAATCATACCTCTAAGTAAAA